>NC_134358.1:353316687-353948687 GCF_048569485.1 Anomaloglossus baeobatrachus | reverse complement strand
ATGATGTGCAAACTGCAAAAATACAATGTAAAGATGAGAGAAGTTGCAACAAAATCATTACACATGTACATGTTAAATGTCAATGACAACTGTATTCCATGTTGAGATCAGATACTGCACGGACCTCCAGTATGGGTGTTTGCACAGATAGAAGGCAAGCCCTCCATTTGGTAGCCAGTGTAGAAGCATGACAACAATACAGAATAGGAGTTATGGATTGCACATGTCCTAAAATAAAATGGAAACTCTATAAAAATGAGAATGTGATTGCTACAAAAATCAGAATGCGTTCGCTACAAAAATCTGAGTGTGATCGCTAAAAAAATGATGCTTACCGTAATATATATTGACTGTATAATATCGCAGACCAGCACGCTCAAATGCTAGGCAGAAAATGGCCGCCCATGCTAAAATGTCCGCCCACGCTAAAGGGAATGCACAGTAGGCCTCCATTTCCTTTTCATAGTACCAAAAAAAAAAAGTCAAACCGCACTAGTGTTTGTAGGACGTGGCAGAAAATGGCCGACCATACTAAATGTACAGTTAATTAAGCATAATCGCAGAGTTAATTAAGTAGTTTTAAGTAGTAACAACGGAATCGCTACAGAGACCTCAAATGATTTGGCAGCCTGATCGCAGATTCCTATAAAGTAGTAACAACGGAATCGCTACAGAGACCTCAAATGATTTGGCAGCCTGATAGCAGATTCCTATAAAGTAGTAACAACGGAATCGCTACAGAGACCTCAAATGATTTGGCAGCCTGATCGCAGATTCCTATAAAGTATTAACAACGGAATCGCTACAGAGACCTCAAATGATTTGGCAGCCTGTTTAAGTAGCAACAACGGAATCGCTACAGAGACCTCAAATGTGAAAGGGGGAAAAAAGGAATCGCTAAAAAAATTCATACATATTTGAGACCCAGTAACGATGTACCTTGTAGATGGAGTTGAGTATTGTAGAGAAGCAGTATTGATAGATAAACCAGTGTGGAGTCACCGTACGTCCCCAAAGACCAGCGAGGTTGTTCTACAGAACAGAAATAAGTTGCCTTCTATTCACTCAAAGCCACCAATCATAAACGCTACAGCGACCACCAATCGGAGGTAAGGAGGCGGGAAAGGGAACGCTATAGCACGCCTACGGGCCGGGTTCGAAGTTGCTAGTGATGTCGTTGTAAAGGGTTCAAACACACGGATGCATGCTGCACAGCTGGAAACAAAGGACCTAGGAATGGTCCTGAACGACTTGTAACGATTACAACTTCACAGCAGGGGCCGGGTCGCTGATAGGTTTCACACACTGCAACATCGCAAACAACATCGCTGTTACGTCACAAAACCGGTGACGTTACAGCGATGTCCTTTGCGATGTTGCAGTGTGTAAACCCAGCTTAAGAATTCGAAATGCAGACTGCTGATGGATTGGCCAGTTGCTAGGTAGCTGAAATAGAATAAAAACATGACATTACTTTGACTATTCATGTAATTGTTATTTCACAACAAATATTTGTAACATCCAATGACTGGCGAGATACTATGTATGTTTTTTTATAATTTTTTTGGTTGGGAAAAGCATATGTGATCTTTACTTTCCATATTGGAAAAATATCTAATTTTGTGTTTAATAAAGAAGTTTGTTTGAGTTAAGCCTCTTGTTTCTTTAATTTTGGTAAATATAGAATGGAAGAAGTGACTTCTCAGTTTTTAATTTGATGTTGCAATGTGGTTAAGTGATCAATATAAGTTTTCTACAAAGACCATATTTTTACATTTAATAATTTCTACAAAATGATGCTTTTGTATCTTAACATGTATTTCAAAATGAAAGATAAAGCATGAGTATACATGACAACACCTACCGTAAAGTCACCAACAGTCATTCCTCAGGGGAGATGCTGAGGCGCATAGAGGTGTCCTGATGCTTCAAACGTTGGTACACAAGGCCAAGGATGTTGTCAAATGAATTAATGGTGAGATGGCAGTAGGCTTGGAATTTAGGTGGAAATTTCCGCATTTTCCCATATAAAATATTAAAATGGCCATGTGTTTTCCTGAGCTTCACAAGGGGGTGAATCCAGGGCACACGGACTGCACACGTACGTATTTCATGACACTACGGGCATTTTACACGTATACACGGCTCACATACGCCATCACACGGATGCCATACGTACTGGAGAAAGGCCCCAAAAATATGGAACACGGAACCGAAAAAGGACCGTGTCAAACGGAGGTTTTTTTTGCGGAAGTGTGTTTTAGGCCTAAGGGGCATTGATGCTACCCCTTTGGCAGAAAATAAACCCCAATTTTGGACCCAGGTGCCTATGAGAGTTGCACCAGCGCATCAGAAAACTTGTAAATTTTTAATATTGCATAATCTACAGGATACCTTGGTTCTGGGATTTCCGTGGTTGCAGACCCATAATCCAGTTCTTGACTGGAGATCCTTGTCGGTAGCTAGTTGGGGTTGTCAAGGTTTGCATTTGGACCTTTCCGTGTCATCCACGTCTGCTCAGGCAGTTGATGTTCCGGCCTTCTTGTCTGATTTCCGTGATGTATTTAATGACCAGGAATCTGATTCTCTGCCCCCACACTGGGACTGTGACTGTGCCATTGAGCTGGTGCCGGGTTGTAAATTTCCCAAGGGGCGGATTTTTAACTTGTCTGTGCCCGAACATGATGCCATTCGGTCATACATCAGGGAATCATTGGAGAAGGGGCACATTCGTCCCTCTTCTTCTCCTTTGGGTGCTGGCTTTTTCTTTGTTGCTAAGAAAGATGGGTCGTTGAGAACTTGTATTGATTACCGTCTTCTTAATAAAATTACGATCAAATATCAGTACTCTTTGCCGTTGATGTCTGATCTTTTCTCTAGAGTGAAGGGTGCCACAAGGTTTACGAAACTGGATCTTAAGGGTGCGTATAATCTCAGCCGTATTAAGGAGGGTGATGAATGGAAGATGGCTTTTAATACTCCTGAGGGGCATTTTGAGTACCTACTGATGCCTTTTGGGCTCACTAATGCCCCCTCCGTCTTCCAGGCCTTCATGAATGATATTTTTCGGGACCTTATTGGTAAATTTTTGATTGTCTATTTGTATGACATCTTGATTTTTTCTGATGATTGGGACTCTCATGTTGGGCAAGTACAGGCTGTTTTTTAGATACTTAAGGATAATGCACTGTACGTTAAGGGGTCAAAGTGCCTCTTTGGGGTGCAAAGGATTTCCTTTTTGGGCTTCATCTTGTGCCCCTCCGCTATCAAAATGGACCCGGTTAAGGTTCAGGCTATTTACGACTGGGTGCAACCGACTTCTCTAAAGTCCCTGCAGCAGTTTTTGGGGTTTTCTAATTTTTACCATAAATTTATAGCCAATTTTTCTGCCATTGTCAAGCCTCTGACAGATTTGACCAAGAAGGGGGCTGATGCTGAGCATTGGACCCCAGAGGCGATTGTGGCCTTCCAGGTGGTAAGAGGCAATTCACTTCTGCCCCAGTTCTGCAGCAACCTGATGTGTCTCGCAGATTTCAGGTTGAGATCGATGCCTCAGCGATCGGAGCAGGAGCTGTTCTGTCTCCACGAGACGCTAGTTCGGGTAAACTTAAGCCCTGTGCCTTTTTCTCTCGGAAGTTTGCTCCTTCTGAACGGAATTATGATGTTGGGAACCGGGAATTAATGCTATGAAGTGGGCATTTGAAGAGTGGAGACATTGGTTGGAGGGGGCTAGGCATCAAGTTGTGGTGCTTACGGACCACAAGAATCTTACCTATCTGGAATCTGCCAAGAGGTTGAATCCTCGGCAGGCCAGGTGGGCTTTGTTTTTTACCCGGTTTAATTTTCTGGTCTCTTTTTTGCCAGGCACCAAGATATTTAAGGTCGATGCCCTTTCCAGGAGTTTCTGTGCTGACTCTTTGGAGGTTGTCGAACCGTCTACTATCCTGAATGATGATCTAGTTCTCTCGGCCATTTCGCCTGATCTGCGGTTGGCACTGGTGGAATTTCAGGGGGATAAACCTAGTAAAAATCTGTATATATGTATATATACATATATGAGAAACGGGTTTTAGCCGCGCTAAAAAACCACTGTTACCAGGGTGTTAATTTAAGATCTCTTTTATTACAGTTTCAACGCGTTTCAGAGACATAAGCCGTCTCCTTCTTCAGGGAAAAGAGAAAATGTACACAAAGTATGCTGACCGGTTGGTTATATAGGAGTCCATTTTAGCCACGTTGATATCAGTGACGTCAATGCTCTCATGGTAACAGAATGACTCATGAGCACGTGAAGACTGCAGAGGAAATGTGTTAACATTTAACAAAAAACTACAGAGCATCTGAACTTTTAAAACAACAAGAAATGACTGTAAAAAATAAAGTTGAAATAAAAAATAATAATAATAAATAAAAATATATATATATTGAATCTGTTTGGTTCTTTTCAAAGCGCGTCAATATGATGATGGACATAAAATAACTGTTAAATGCGGTACTAGAACCCAAAAAGGAGAAGTACCTCGCTGGGTTCAGACCCAAAGTGGTTTGTAATCATCCGTTGCTCCACAGCTGACTGCTTGTTGGAGGTGGGAGAATCAAACAGCTACTGAATAGTGCCACAGTAAGGGGTTCAAAAGTATAAAGATCGTGATGTGCAAATGATAAATGCACTGGTATAAAAGAGATGTGCATATAGATACCGTCAAAACAACAGAAGATTACGGGTATTTATGTGCAAAGTGACAAATGTATCAGTTTAATAAAGGAATATACATTTAGATACCATCAAGAACTAAAATAAGGGGGGGGGTTTATTAGAAATATTTATTAGTGATGACGTGCAAGTGACAAACCTAATGGTTTGATAAAGAAATGTGTATGTAGATGCCGGCAAAACAAGTCTTCGGAGGGATTCCTAGAAAGCAAGGGCCGTGAACTTAGAGTGAAAGGAGAGCGCCTGCGCAGAGACACTAAGCAAGTTCTCAATGAGAACCAGGGTGAAATGGGTTCAAACCGTGGGAAATGAGAGGAAGCGCATGCGTGAAGACACAGTGAAGGTAACTCGGGTTCAGATGCCGCACCAGTATCCTGAGTGCGGGGAAAAAACAATGCATGCGAAACATGTGAAAAAGTGAATGGATAAATAGGATGGAAGATGTAGTGCAAAGATTATTGCTAAAAAGAAAAGGAACATCTTGCAGCAGTGCGGATGATTCGGAAAAAACAAAAATATATATATATTTATAAAAATATATATATAAAAATGTGAGAAATGTGTGAAGAATATATATATAAAAAATTGTAAATGCAATAATATAAGTAATAAAGATAAATAACTAAATAATTAGTAAGGACTAGCGGCTACATGAAGGAGACTAAGTCCGCATAACATGGAAACGCGCTGGGATAAAAACTTCAATTAAAAATATCCAAAATACAAACATTAAATAAATGCAGTTCAAATGGTTATACTTGAAGTGTATAAATAACATGTATATAAAAACATGTGTATAAAAACGTACAAATGTATATAAAATTTGACATATAGGAGAGGGAAAAAGATTAAAGTGGGGGGGAGAAATTTATGTTGATCTCCTATGGACCATATAGAATTCATCAATGAACATATGGAAAGCACACCTGTCCGTTAGTGAGAAGGGCAATAAAAAACTTCAATTTAAGAGGTATAAAAACTAAAAATTAAAATATAAATATTGGTATTAGCTAAAGAGGATAAATGATGGTATTATTGCTGATGAGAAACTGATAGCTAGCGGTTAATAAAACAGATCTACTACTTCATTCAATCCAAAGGGGGTTAGAGTATTAAGTTTGTGGATCCAAAAAGTCTCCTTGCGACTAAGTATCTCTGATCTATCATGAGATCTATCATCTATCATGACAGGTTAATGGTGGAACAAGCATGGATGGCTGGGCAGAGATAGTCTACCCTAGGAATGGATGGTCTCAATGTACCCCAGGAAAGAAAAACAGATATGGTGAGTACAGATATTTGCATTACTTCTGTCTTTATCTACAAGTGCTCATTCTGTAGGCAGAGTATAAGCATATTTGTATAGTTTGTTTGGCATGTATTAATGGGCCTGACTCATTATGAGCTACACTGGAGACTCACAAACAGGAGAGTCTAGTTTTCTGCCCTTTTGAAGTATTCATTGCAGTTTACTAGTAATGTCAGCATGTGTATATATGGGCTGCAAAGTATTTTATGCATGTACAAATGGCATTTCAGGGTGGTCAGGCCACTATTAAACATGTTTGGGGTTTTTTTTGGTTACCATTTCTGTACATTTTCTATTGTAAATGTGCTGTGATTTGTCTATATTTTTGGATTTGTATTTCTATGTTTGGTTTATTATGCAAGTTCCTTGGTGTCAACATGTCAGGAATGGTAACAGTAATGTGTAGTGTATAATGGAAAATATATGTGGAACATATGGCACTTCATGGGTTTGTAGTAATTTTTTTGACATGGCTTTCTGTAGGTTTTTTTTTTTCCCAATTATAAGGAGATGAATGATTAATAAGTGGTTGAAGATGTTTACTGGTGAACTTGTTTTTTCTCCCATGCTTATTGTGTTATTATGCTACTATATGAGTGTAATGGGTTGTTGTTGTCATACACATGGATGTGTGTTCCTATTTCATACAATTGATTCAATCCTAGACTAATGTCTACTTTTTTTACATCTACAATTGTTTGAATTAGTGACCTTATTTTACATATTTAAATGTTTTTTAACAGTGGATCTTGTCAAGCGGTGATGGCACTCAGCCCGTGACCAGTTCCGCAGAGAGTATAACCCTGTGGCCACCACAGCTGCTGCAAAGAAGAAAAAATATGTCCATTATGAAAAACTGAGCTTCTTTATGCCCATTATGGAAGTACCAAAGTAAGTTTCAACCATTACCTCACATGGTGGTTTTATTTAAAAGGCACACACTAATTTTTTTTTTTGTTTTTTTTCATCAAAGTACAGAGGATAACCTGGAAGATAGTGAGGAAGCCCAGTCAGCAGTGTTAACAGCGACCTCTGCTTCTGAGATGGAGCCTACCTCATATCAACCTCCACCAATCCCCAACACCAGCCAGCCAGACGCAGAAGAAATGTCCTCTGATTTGGGTTTGGGCACAAGTCAATCCACTAATGTAATTGCAGGCCAGTCTACAGGGCAACAAAGTGGCCCTTCACCAGTTCTTGCAGAGAGTAGTCCACAGCAACATGCAGGCACACAGCCAAGAATATCAACTAATACCATGCGCACAGTAGCACAATCTATCCGTGGTCGCAGACATAGGCGTTATGAAGATTTACGTTCCCTGCCAGATATCATTGATACCAGAATTATTCACATGATGAATTCACTGATACCAGAGAGTGATGGAGAGAGATTTTGCCGCTCCCTTTCTCCCTCTCTTGCATTGGTTGCACCTGATAGGCAGGACAGATTGAGGGCGTCCTTAATAACACTAATATCTGCTACCCAACGTGAGCCAGAACCCATTTATTGTTTTGAAGTGATAGAACAATGGAGAGCCAATCCACATGGCCCACAAACAAACACAACTCAACAAACTATGGAAACCCAAACAGAAGAACATTTCTCTAATTTTCAACTTAATCCTGTAGTGCAACAAACACATATACAGTGTCCATCTTCTTCTATGGTAATTGATGTACAAATTAGGCCAACATTTGTCCCACAACAAACAAGTACATTAATGACACAAAGGCCATCTCAACAGCCA
This sequence comes from Anomaloglossus baeobatrachus, assembly GCF_048569485.1. Classification (NCBI taxonomy): domain Eukaryota; kingdom Metazoa; phylum Chordata; class Amphibia; order Anura; family Aromobatidae; genus Anomaloglossus; species Anomaloglossus baeobatrachus. Next base: position 353,940,916 of record NC_134358.1, on the reverse strand, counting down.
ACATTTGTCCTACAAGTAGCCCAACAAACACCAATGCAAACCTCTTTTAACTATCCTAGTATTGTTAGTAATGTTCATAGACTACCTCAAATGTTTCAACAACCAACAGCCTACCATGTTCCTAATAATCCACAACAACAGTACTTTCAACAACAGACTTACCCAACTAACTTCACATACACACATACTCAGCCTCTTTCAACACATCAATATGTACCACCTACACTTTGTCTCCCATCTGCTCAAACAACTGCCTCCTTATTTGTTCCAAGTACAACAACTGTTACTAGTGGAAACACTGATCAGACACTCACTACAACATCTACTGTTGTGCAGCAAACATATTCTGTAGATGTCAATGCAATGGAGCCTACACAGGAAAACATCACTAGCCTAGAGGATTTAGTTGAATCATAATGTGATATTGTATGTTTTATTTTACATTTTGGTATGTTTTCTAGGGTATTGCTGGTGGGAAAACATTTCAAAATGTAACACATTACTTACTCTATATGCATGTGGTCATATGTTTGTTTTCATTTACAAAAAAACAGTAGCAATTACTCTATCACTTAAAAAACAATACCTGCCTATTAGAATGATGCCTTGCTCAGGACATGTTGTTTGGACCATCCATTAGAATAAACTGGGTTTAGGGATAAAATGCACGCACATAAACTACTACACTAACATTCAGACACCTTTATTATTAAAAATCCAGCCACTATGCAGTATCTGCATATTGTCTGGTCCCATACTTGTATTCCAATAGTGTCAAACAAATTAAGCTTGCGTGACATTATTGCATAATGAAGGATGGTGTTTTGTATGGGCTAAAGTCCCTGACAAAATTGTATATAAAAAAAAAATACAGGGTGTTTTGCAAAAGAGAACATACATACATAGGTAAAATAATAATTCTGGACTACCTTATTCTAAACGATTTTGCCATAAATTTATTAGTCATGTACATTCAATAGTACTGTTTTTAGAATAACACAAAATCCTGATGTCATAACAATATAGTTATATCACAATAGCTTATGGGGACCACAAACACATCCAACCAACCAAAAAACCACAAATTATACCTATGTATGGTCATTTTCTCTTTTGTAATACATATGTGTTTGTGCTTATGTAACCAAGTGTTAACAAACTTTATTAATGTCAAAATTATACATGACTATGGCTATTTAAACTAAAAAAATCTTTAAACTGATTCCTCACTTGTAGACCAGAAGTGGACACAGTGGTTCTGACACTACCATTCTCTACAAATGGTGCATTTAAAGCAGGCAACTCCTCAATATCTTCGTCATTGCTTTCATGTAATCTACAGTAATTATGTAACACTACTGTCAATTTAATGACAGCCTTGACGGTGGTTGCTTGGAGTTGTATGGTGGTTTGATAAATGCGCCATCTTGAGGCCAAAATGCCAAAGGAACGTTCTACATAGCAACGTGCTCTGGCCAATTTGCTATTAAATAGGGCGTTTGATCTGTCCAGCCCCCTTCTGGGATATGGACGCATCAAATGCCTTGACAATGCAAACCCCTGATCTCCAACCATTACAAAAGGGACAATAGGGCCATTAGTACCAGGCAATGGTCTTGGTGCAGGCAAACTTAAACTATCAGACATTAATCGTCTTGCTAAACGTGAGCTTCTGAAAATGCGTGCATCTGAGGCACTGCCAAAGGCCCCAATATCCGCAAATAAAAAGCAGTAGTTTGTATCTACCATGGCCAAAATAAGTACAGAAAAAAACTTATGATAATTAAAATATCTGGATGCAGAGTTCGGTGTTTTTTTCACTCTAATGTGTTTTCCGTCAATGGCACCAATACAATTAGGAAAAGCTGTTTTCTCCCAAAATTCATCTGCAATGTGCATCCATCCCTGTGTTGAAGGTAGCTGCATGACATGATGCCTAAGGGTCTCCCAAAGCACAGTGCAGGTATGGATAATCTTGCCAATTGTGGACCTTCCCAATAAGAATTCGAAATGCAGACTGCTGATGGATTGGCCAGTTGCTAGGTAGCTGAAATAGAATAAAAACATGACATTACTTTGACTATTCATGTAATTGTTATTTCACAACAAATATTTGTAACATCCAATGACTGGCGAGATACTGTGTATGTTTATTTATAATTTTTTTGGTTGGGAAAAGCATATGTGATCTTTACTTTCCATATTGGAAAAATATCTAATTTTGTGTTTAATAAACAAGTTTGTTTGAGTTAAGCCTGAGATGGCAGTAGGCTTGGAATTTAGGTGGAAATTTCCGCATTTCCCCATATAAAATATTAAAATGGCCATGTGTTTTCCTGAGCTTCACAAGGGGGTGAATCCGCGGCACACGGACTGCACACGTACGTATTTCATGACACTACGGGCATTTTACACGTATACACGGCTCACATACGCCATCACACGGATGCCATACGTACTGGAGAAACGCCCCAAAAATATGGAACACGGAACCGAAAAACGGACCGTCTCACACGGAGGTTTTTTTTGCGGAAGTGTGTTTTAGGCCTAAGGGGCATTGATGCTACCCCTTTGGCAGAAAATAAACCCCAATTTTGGACCCAGGTGCCTATGAGAGTTGCACCAGCGCATCAGAAAACTTGTAAATTTTTAATATTGCATAATCTACAGGATACCTTGGTTCTGGGATTTCCGTGGTTGCAGACCCATAATCCAGTTCTTGACTGGAGATCCTTGTCGGTAGCTAGTTGGGGTTGTCAAGGTTTGCATCTGGACCTTTCCGTGTCATCCACGTCTGCTCAGGCAGTTGATGTTCCGGCCTTCTTGTCTGATTTCCGTGATGTATTTAATGACCAGGAATCTGATTCTCTGCCCCCACACTGGGACTGTGACTGTGCCATTGAGCTGGTGCCGGGTTGTAAATTTCCCAAGGGGCGGATTTTTAACTTGTCTGTGCCCGAACATGATGCCATTCGGTCATACATCAGGGAATCATTGGAGAAGGGGCACATTCGTCCCTCTTCTTCTCCTTTGGGTGCTGGCTTTTTCTTTGTTGCTAAGAAAGATGGGTCGTTGAGAACTTGTATTGATTACCGTCTTCTTAATAAAATTACGATCAAATATCAGTACTCTTTGCCGTTGATGTCTGATCTTTTCTCTAGAGTGAAGGGTGCCAAAAGGTTTACGAAACTGGATCTTAAGGGTGCGTATAATCTCAGCCGTATTAAGGAGGGTGATGAATGGAAGATGGCTTTTAATACTCCTGAGGGGCATTTTGAGTACCTACTGATGCCTTTTGGGCTCACTAATGCCCCCTCCGTCTTCCAGGCCTTCATGAATGATATTTTTCGGGACCTTATTGGTAAATTTTTGATTGTCTATTTGTATGACATCTTGATTTTTTCTGATGATTGGGACTCTCATGTTGGGCAAGTACAGGCTGTTTTTTAGATACTTAAGGATAATGCACTGTACGTTAAGGGGTCAAAGTGCCTCTTTGGGGTGCAAAGGATTTCCTTTTTGGGCTTCATCTTGTGCCCCTCCGCTATCAAAATGGACCCGGTTAAGGTTCAGGCTATTTACGACTGGGTGCAACCGACTTCTCTAAAGTCCCTGCAGCAGTTTTTGGGGTTTTCTAATTTTTACCATAAATTTATAGCCAATTTTTCTGCCATTGTCAAGCCTCTGACAGATTTGACCAAGAAGGGGGCTGATGCTGAGCATTGGACCCCAGAGGCGATTGTGGCCTTCCAGGTGGTAAGAGGCAATTCACTTCTGCCCCAGTTCTGCAGCAACCTGATGTGTCTCGCAGATTTCAGGTTGAGATCGATGCCTCAGCGATCGGAGCAGGAGCTGTTCTGTCTCCATGAGACGCTAATTCGGGTAAACTTAAGCCCTGTGCCTTTTTCTCTCGGAAGTTTGCTCCTTCTGAACGGAATTATGATGTTGGGAACCGGGAATTAATGCTATGAAGTGGGCATTTGAAGAGTGGAGACATTGGTTGGAGGGGGCTAGGCATCAAGTTGTGGTGCTTACGGACCACAAGAATCTTACCTATCTGGAATCTGCCAAGAGGTTGAATCCTCGGCAGGCCAGGTGGGCTTTGTTTTTTACCCGGTTTAATTTTCTGGTCTCTTTTTTGCCAGGCACCAAGATATTTAAGGCCGATGCCCTTTCCAGGAGTTTCTGTGCTGACTCTTTGGAGGTTGTCGAACCGTCTATTATCCTGAATGATGATCTAGTTCTCTCGGCCATTTCGCCTGATCTGCGGTTGGCACTGGTGGAATTTCAGGTGGATAAACCTAGTAAAAATCTGTATATATGTATATATACATATATGAGAAACGGGTTTTAGCCGCGCTAAAAAACCACTGTTACCAGGGTGTTAATTTAAGATCTCTTTTATTACAGTTCCAACGCGTTTCAGAGACATAAGCCGTCTCCTTCTTCAGGGAAAAGAGAAAATGTACACAAAGTATGCTGACCGGTTGGTTATATAGGAGTCCATTTTAGCCACGTTGATATCAGTGACGTCAATGCTCTCATGGTAACAGAATGACTCATGAGCACGTGAAGACTGCAGAGGAAATGTGTTAACATTTAACAAAAAACTACAGAGCATCTGAACTTTTAAAACAACAAGAAATGACTGTAAAAAATAAAGTTGAAATAAAAAATAATAATAATAAATAAAAATATATATATATTGAATCTGTTTGGTTCTTTTCAAAGCACGTCAATATGATGATGGACATAAAATAACTGTTAAATGCGGTACTAGAACCCAAAAAGGAGAAGTACCTCGCTGGGTTCAGACCCAAAGTGGTTTGTAATCATCCGTTGCTCCACAGCTGACTGCTTGTTGGAGGTGGGAGAATCAAACAGCTACTGAATAGTGCCACAGTAAGGGGTTCAAAAGTATAAAGATTGTGATGTGCAAATGATAAATGCACTGGTATAAAAGAGATGTGCATATAGATACCGTCAAAACAACAGAAGATTACGGGTATTTATGTGCAAAGTGACAAATGTATCAGTTTAATAAAGGAATATACATTTAGATACCATCAAGAACTAAAAAAGGGGGGGTTGATTAGAAATATTTATTAGTGATGACGTGCAAGTGACAAACCTAATGGTTTGATAAAGAAATGTGTATGTAGATGCCGGCAAAACAAGTCTTCCGAGGGATTCCTAGAAAGCAAGAGCCGTGAACTTAGGGGTGCTTCACACACAGCGAGCTCGCTGCCGAGATCGCTGCTGAGTCACGGTTTTTGTGACGCAGCAGTGACCTCATTAGCGATCTCGCTGTGTGTGACACTGAGCAGCGATCTGGCCCCTGCTGCGAGATCGCTGCTCGTTACACACAGCCCTGGTTCGTTTTCTTCAAAGCCGCTCTCCTGCTGTGACACACAGATCGCTGTGTGTGACAGCAAGAGAGCGACAAATGAAGCGAGCAGGGGAGCAGGAGCCGGCATCTGACAGCTGAGGTAAGCTGTATCCAAGATAAACATCGGGTAACCAAGGTGGTTACCCGATATTTACCTTAGTTACCAGCATCTGCAGCTCTCACGCTGCCTGTGCTGCCGGCTCCGGCTCTCTGCACATGTAGCTGCTGTACACATCGGGTTAATTAACCCGATGTGTACAGCAGCTAGGAGAGCAAGGAGCCAGCGCTAAGCAGTGTGCGCGGCTCCCTGCTCTCTGCACATGTAGCTGCATTACACATCGGGTTAATTAACCCGATGTGTACTGTAGCTATGGTAGGAGAGCAAGGAGCCAGCGCTCAGTGTGCGCGGCTCCCTGCTCCCTGCTCACACTGGTAACTAATGTAAACATCGGGTAACCATACCCGATGTTTACCTTAGTTACCAGTCTCCGCAGCTTCCAGACGGCAGCTCCGTGCAAGCGCAGCGTCGCTTGCACGTCGCTGCTGGCTGGGGGCTGTTCACTGGTCGCTGGTGAGATCTGCCTGTTTGACAGCTCACCAGCGACCATGTAGCGATGCAGCAGCGATCCTGACCAGGTCAGATCGCTGGTCGGATCGCTGCTGCATCGCTAAGTGTGAAGGTACCCTTAGAGTGAAAGGAGAGCGCCTGCGCAGAGACACTAAGCAAGTTCTCAATGAGAACCAGGGTGAAATGGGTTCAAACCGTGGGAAATGAGAGGACGCGCATGCGTGAAGACACAGTGAAGGTAACTCGGGTTCAGATGCCGCACCAGTATCCTGAGTGCGGGGAAAAAACAATGCATGCGAAACATGTGAAAAAGTGAATGGATAAATAGGATGCAAGATGTAGTGCAAAGATTATTGCTAAAAAGAAAAGGAACATCTTGCAGCAGTGCGGATGATTCGGAAAAAACAAAAATATATATATATAAAAATATATATTTATATAAAAATGTGAGAAATGTGTGAAGAATATATATATAAAAAATTGTAAATGCAATAATATAAGTAATAAAGATAAATAACTAAATAATTAGTAAGGACTAGCGGCTACATGAAGGAGACTAAGTCCGCATAACATGGAAACGCGCTGGGATAAAAACTTCAATTAAAAATATCCAAAATACAAACATTAAATAAATGCAGTTCAAATGGTTATACTTGAAGTGTATAAATAACATGTATATAAAAATATGTGTATAAAAACGTACAAATGTATATAAAATTTGACATATAGGAGAGGGAAAAAGATTAAAGTGGGGGGGAGAAATTTATGTTGATCTCCTATGGACCATATAGAATTCATCAATGAACATATGGAAAGCACACCTGTCCGTTAGTGAGAAGGGCAATAAAAAACTTCAATTTAAGAGGTATAAAAACTAAAAATTAAAATATAAATATTGGTATTAGCTAAAGAGGATAAATGATGGTATTATTGCTGATGAGAAGCTGATAGCTAGCGGTTAATAAAACAGATCTACTACTTCATTCAATCCAAAGGGGGTTAGAGTATTAAGTTTGTGGATCCAAAAAGTCTCCTTGCGACTAAGCATCTCTGATCTATTATGAATCAGGGGGCTGATCTGCTCAATGGGGGTGATCATAAAATCCAGACTTCTGTTGTGCTGGACCGTGCAGTGTCTGGACAAACTATGTAAGAGAAAACCAGATCTCACATTGTGGCGATGTGAATTTAGCCTTTTGTGAAGGGCTTGACTTGTTCTGCCGACATACAATTTACCACAGAAACATTCTATGAGATATATAACGAAATTTGATTGGCAGGACATACGGTCTTTTATTTTAAAAGATTCAACTCCATTTGAGGAGCAGAAAGTGGTCCTATTATGACAGATGCTTTTGCAGCAGAGACATTTCCTGGATCCACACCTATATGAACCAGCCGAGATACAAGATTTGGGCTGTGCTTTTATGGATCTTAATCTGCTAGGAGCCAGAATATTTTTAATCGTGGGGGCCCGCCTGAAAGTGATTCCTGGAGTGGGGGTTAAAATAGATTTGAGAAAAGGGTCATTTTGCAAGATCCCCCAATGTTTGGATAGGACATTCCTTATTGCTATATTATCGCTACTATAAGTGGTGATTAGATTCAAACCCCGATCTTGTTTGTTCACTGGATCTGTGACCCTAAAAACCCCGCAATCTTCAGGCGAGGGGCGGGTATCCATTTTTCGTTTCACCAGATCTGTCTGTTTGAGAACTGAAGATGCTTTATAAGCTTTTTGGACCAGTGATTTTGGATAATTCTTCTCTAAAAAATGGTTTTTAAGAATCTCTACTTGATTTTTAAAATCAGCATCTTGTGTGCAATTCCTTCTAATTCTTTTATATTGGTTAAGTGGAATGTTATTTAACCATTTCTTGTAATGTTCGCTGTCATAATGGACTTTCAGGCGGGCCCCCACGATTAAAAATATTCTGGCTCCTAGCAGATTAAGATCCATAAAAGCACAGCCCAAATCTTGTATCTCGGCTGGTTTATATAGGTGTGTATCCAGGAAATGTCTCTGCTGCAAAAGCATCTGTCATAATAGGACCACGTTCTGCTCCTCAAATGGAGTTGAATCTTTTAAAATAAAAGACCGTATGTCCTGCCAATCAAATTTCGTTATATATCTCATAGAATGTTCCTGTGGTAAATTGTATGTCGGCAGAACAAGTCAAGCCCTTCACAATAGGCTAAATTCACATCGCCACAATGTGAGATCTGGTTTTCTCTTACATAGTTTGTCCAGACACTGCACGGTCCAGCACAACAGAAGTCTGGATTTTATGATCACCCCCATTGAGCAGATCAGCCCCCTGATTCATAATAGATCAGAGATGCTTAGTCGCAAGGAGACTTTTTGGATCCACAAACTTAATACTCTAACCCCCTTTGGATTGAATGAAGTAGTAGATCTGTTTTATTAACCTCTAGCTATCAGCTTCTCATCAGCAATAATACCATCATTTATCCTCTTTAGCTAATACCAATATTTATATTTTAATTTTTAGTTTTTATACCTCTTAAATTGAAGTTTTTTATTGCCCTTCTCACTAATGGACAGGTGTGCTTTCCATATGTTCATTGATGAATTCTATATGGTCCATAGGAGATCAACATAAATTTCTCCCCCCCACTTTAATCTTTTTCCCTCTCCTATATGTCAAATTTTATATACATTTGTACGTTTTTATACACATGTTTTTATATACATGTTATTTATACACTTCAAGTATAACCATTTGAACTGCATTTATTTAATGTTTGTATTTTGGATATTTTTAATTGAAGTTTTTATCCCAGCGCGTTTCCATGTTATGCGGACTTAGTCTCCTTCATGTAGCCGCTAGTCCTTACTAATTATTTAGTTATTTATCTTTATTACTTATATTATTGCATTTACAATTTTTTATATATATATTCTTCACACATTTCTCACATTTTTATATATATATTTTTATATAAATATATATATTTTTGTTTTTTCCGAATCATCCGCACTGCTGCAAGACGTTCCTTTTCTTTTTAGCAATAATCTTTGCACTACATCTTCCATCCTATTTATCCATTCACTTTTTCACATGTTTCGCATGCATTGTTTTTTCCCCGCACTCAGGATACTGGTGCGGCATCTGAACCCGAGTTACCTTCACTGTGTCTTCACGCATGCGCGTCCTCTCATTTCCCACGGTTTGAACCCATTTCTGTTACGAGGGGGACCCGGGGAAGCGTGCCAAGATGGGAAATGGACTGCTTCCGCCGGTCAAGGTCCACTGTGCGGTGTAAGGGACCGCCGCTATGGTGGGTGAAGAGTGAGCGGGTTGCTGCTAGCGATCGTCTGGAATGTCACAGACGATCTATGTACACCGATCTGCCCTAACCCATGAGGGTTGTATGGCACAGATCTCACGGCTCGGTGTACCTGTTGCACGGGGAAGCACAGAGGTGCCCACGAACGTGTGCCAGTGGAAGTCACGAGAATATGGCACGAGGGTAGCACAGAGGTGCCCACGCACGTGTGCTTTCAATAACCAGGTGAGTCCAATGGAGACTTGAGGAGCTCACCTGGGACAGGAACACGGCCTGTTGACGGGGGTACTGCCGGAGCAGCAAGACAGGAACACGGCCTGCAAACGAGGTACTGCCGGAGCAGCAAGGGCCAAGCCCACAAGAGACAGTAATGCCTGAGCAGTGGTGTGGCAGCACGCTGCCAGACATCCAAACATAGAAGGACGGTCGCGCGCCGCCATGATGGCAGGGGGAGCTTTTAAGGAGGTGCAGCTCCACCCGAGGGCGGGCGCGAGGCGGAGATGACGGACTTGACCCAATCAGGGTCCACGACGTCCCAGCCTGGCCAGTCAGGATTCACCACGTCACCAGCCTTGTCATCAAGCCGTGTGACGTCAGTGAGCGAATCAGGACCCACCACGCATTGCACATGCTCACCCTCCTGCCTCTGGGAAATAGAGGCGGGATCCTCGGTCTCACAATGTGCAGAGATAACGGGAATCTCACTGCTTCCCTGAGCAGTAAACCTCTGCACATTGCGCAGCCTTGCAGACCTTCGGGGCCGCTGAGCAGGAGAGTCTGCGGCAGGGCAGGAATGGGAGACCGCTTCACTCCTTGTAACAGGAGAACCACTAGGTGTCACCCTTCTGCTGCCTCTCTGAGAAGGTATCTCCTGCACACTGCGCAGTCTGGCAGACCTTCGGCGCTGCTGAGCAGGAGTGCTCGTGGCAGGCAAGGAATGGGAGACTGCCTCAGTCCTTGCCTCAGGAGAGCCACGAGATGTAACACATTTCACCCTGGTTCTCATTGAGAACTTGCTTAGTGTCTCTGCGCAGGCGCTCTCCTTTCACTCTAAGTTCACGGCTCTTGCTTTCTAGGAATCCCTTGGAAGACTTGTTTTGCCGGCATCTACATACACATTTCTTTATCAAACCATTAGGTTTGTCACTTGCACGTCATCACTAATAAATATTTCTAATCAACCCCCCCCCTTTTTTAGTTCTTGATGGTATCTAAATGTATATTCCTTTATTAAACTGATACATTTGTCACTTTGCACATAAATACCCGTAATCTTCTGTTGTTTTGACGGTATCTATATGCACATCTCTTTTATACCAGTGCATTTATCATTTGCACATCACGATCTTTATACTTTTGAACCCCTTACTGTGGCACTATTCAGTAGCTGTTTGATTCTCCCACCTCCAACAAGCAGTCAGCTGTGGAGCAACGGATGATTACAAACCACTTTGGGTCTGAACCCAGCGAGGTACTTCTCCTTTTTGGGTTCTAGTACCGCATTTAACAGTTATTTTATGTCCATCATCATATTGACGCGCTTTGAAAAGAACCAAACAGATTCAATATATATATTTTTATTTATTATTATTATTTTTTATTTCAACTTTATTTTTTACAGTCATTTCTTGTTGTTTTAAAAGTTCAGATGCTCTGTAGTTTTTTGTTAAATGTTAACACATTTCCTCTGCAGTCTTCACGTGCTCATGAGTCATTCTGTTACCATGAGAGCATTGACGTCACTGATATCAACGTGGCTAAAATGGACTCCTAAATAACCAACCGGTCAGCATACTGTGTGTACATTTTCTCTTTTCCCTGAAGAAGGAGACGGCTTATGTCTCTGAAACGCGTTGGAACTGTAATAAAAGAGATCTTAAATTAACACCCTGGTAACAGTGGTTTTTTAGCGCGGCTAAAACCCGTTTCTCATATATGTATATATACATATATACAGATTTTTACTACGTTCATTACGGGGCCGCTGCTTGGAACCACGCTGACACTCACATGCTTTACAAGGGGTTGTGACTGGCACAACCTCATCAGGTGAGTGTTTTCATCTTTATTTTCTAAACGGTTATTACCAGGTAAGACCCTATTTGCGCCTTTTGTTTCCCCATCTCTAGCAGGGGGATAAACCTGAGAGATGTCCTACGGGGAAACTGTTTGTCCCGGACCAATGGAGAGACCGAGTTGTCTCTGAGGTTCATTTTTCTGTTTTGGCAGGTCATCCTGGCATTTTTGTACTCGGGATCTTGTGAGCCGCTCTTTTTGGTGGCCTTCCCTGTTCCGAGATGTCCGTAGTTTTGTGCAGTCGTGTGGAGTTTGTTCTAGGTCCAAGCCCTGTTGTTCACGTTCTAGTGGGCTATTATTGCCTTTGCCGGTACCTAAGAGACCTTGGACGCACATCTCTATGGATTTTATTTCAGAGCTTCCCGTCTCTCAGAAAATGACTATGATTTGGGTGATCTGTGATAGATTTTCCAAGATGGTCCACTTGGTTCCCCTATCTAAGTTGCCGTCTTCATCAGAGTTGGTGCCTTTGTTTTTCCAACATGTTGTTCGTTTGCATGGTATTCCCGAAAACATTGTTTCTGACAGAGGGGTGCAGTTTGTATCCAGATTTTGGAGGATTTTTGTTCCAAATTGGGTGTTCAGCTGTCTTTCTCCTTGGCGTTTCATCTTCAGACCAATGGTCAGACTGAAAGGGCTAACCAGACTCTGGAGACCTATTTATGGTGTTTTGTTTCTGCGGATCAGGATGACTGGGTTTCGTTTTTGCCTTTGGTTGAATTTGCCCTTAACAATAGAGCTAGCTCTACCACATTGGTGTCCCCCTTTTTCTGCAATTTTGGGTATCACCCCAGGTTCCTCTCGGGGCAGCTTGAGGCGTCTGACTGTGCAGGGGTGGATTCGGTGGTAAACAGAATGCAGCAGATTTGGGGGCAGGTAGTGGATAAATTGTTTCAATCCCAAGAATCTGCCCAGAAATTTGCCAACTGGCGTCGGACTGTTGGTCCCCGGTTTAAAGTGGGGGACATGGAGTGGTTGTCCTCTAAAAAATTTCCTATGAGAGTTCCATCTCTTAAATTTAAGCCCAGATTTATTGAACCTTATAAGATTTCGGAGATTATCAACCCTGTATCTTTCCGTTTGACTTTGCCTGTGTCATTTAAGATTCACAATGTCTTCCATAAGTTCTTGTTGAAGAGACATGTGGAGCCAACAGTTCCTGCAGCAGCGCCTCCTGACCCTGTTTTGGTGCAAGGGGATCTGAAGTAGGAGGTTGAAAAAATTCTGGATTTCTGTCGCAGTAGGCGACAGCTTCAGTACCTTGTGAAATGGAAGGGTTATGGGCAGGAGGATAACTCTTGGGTTGTGGCTTCTGACATTCATGCGGACAGGTTGGTTCGCGCCTTCCATCATGCTCATCCTGAGCGACCCGGTGGCGTTGGTGAGGATTTGGTGACCCCTCCTCAAGGGGGGGGTGTACTGTTGTGAATGTCAAGTTATGCTTTTGCTGCTGTGAGGCTCCCTCTTGTGGCCAGGAATGGTTTGGTCAGAGACCAGGTGTGTTGAGCAATGGGTGTTTCCATTGCTAACTCTCTGCTTATTTAAACCCTGGTCTAATAGCAGACTATGCCGTATGTAAGTTGTTCTTTGTACACCAGCCTGCTTCATCCTGCTCCAGACCAAATTTACCCCAGATAAGTGCTTGGCTCTTTATTTGTTGTTTGGTTCTTTTTGCTCTTATTTGAGTTTATCATTTGCTGTGGTTGTTTTCAGTTTATTTGCATGCAGGGATCTTCCCTCTTAGGCTTTGTGCGCACTGGAAAATGGAATTTTCTCAAGAAAATTCCGCAGGCATTGAAAGATTACCGCACCCGCGGTAAATAACCGCGGCAAACCGCACCCGAAAACCGCATGCGGTTTGCCGCGGTTTTACCGCGGTATTGTTCGCGGTATTGCCACGGTTTTGCCGCGTGCAGGTTGGTACATGTGCTTTAATGCATTCAATGCAATAAAGCACATTGAAAAAAAAAAAAAAGTCATTTCCTCATTTCCTTAGATAGCAGATAGATAAATAGACAGATAGAAGAATAGATAGAAGAATAGAAAGAAGAATAGATAGAGAGATAGCTAGATAGTTAGATAGAGGGAGAGATAGACAGAGTCCCTGTGAGCACTCGCTGCATTTCTCACGATCGGCAGTGTGTTCACATTACCGGCCGTGGGAAATGCCCTGTGGTTACCTCTACTGTCTCGCTGCGAGGCTGCATTCAGCTGTGTCAGTGTCAGTAGCGGCTGGATGCCAGCAGCGCAGGACGTGGATTACGCTGGAGCTGTGGATTACACCGGAGCTGTGTGTTTCGGGGGGGGTTAATAAAATGGTGAACCCGGAGCTTTTTTGTGTTTTATTTAAAATAAAGGATTTTTCGGTGTGTGTGTTTTTTCACTTTACGTACGGGTTGATCATGTCAGCTGTCACATAGACGCTGCCATGATCAAGCCTGGACTTAGTGGCGGCGATCCGCCGCCATTAACATCTTATTTCCTGGATCGCCACCGCATCACGGCATCTAGAAGAGCTGGGGACACTCCGGTACTGCCGCATAATGGATGCAACAGTCCCGGGGCAGCTGCGGCTGATATTCTAGGCTGTGGGAGGTGGGAGGGAGATGGGGGACATTAACCCTGCCCCTCGCCCTCCCCAGCCTGAGAATACCGGGCCGCCACTGTGTGTTTACCTTGGCTGGAAGGTAAAAATACAGCGGAGTCCACGTGTTTTTTTTTCTATATTTCTGTTTGCTTTCTATGTGTATTCTATATGTCTGTGTGTGAGTGTGATGTGTGTGTTCTATGTCTGTGTCTGTGATCTGTGTGTGTTTCTCTGCTCCGCTTCCTCTTCCTGTCATAATGGCATCACTTCCCTGCAAACCGCAGGCAGCGATGTACATTACCGCAGGTAAACCGCAAAATACCGCAGGGAATAACACAGGTAAACGCAATGAACCGCACAGAATTTGCTGCCTGCGTTATTCCCTGCGGGATTTCACAATTACATTGCAGTCAATGGAGTGAAATCCCGCAGCGACGTGTGGAAAAGAAGCGACATGCAATTGTTTTTGCTGCGGGAATCCCGCAGCAAAACATGCAGCTGTCAAATTCCGCATAGTGCGCACAGCATTTTTTTTCCATAGCATTTGCTGGTGATTCACTGCAGAGATGTTATGAACATTTTCTGCAGTGAAACATGCAGCAAAACCACAGGAAATCCACGGGAAAAACCAGTAAGTGCGCACAGGGCCTTAGTTGCTTAGCAGGGAAGCTCCCTGCAGCTATGTTTGGAGTATTGCTCCTATTAGTCCATGTGTTTGTTGCTTCTTGAATTTGTAATGATTCCTGCTTTCTGTTCATTGGTATGACAAGAGCGCCTGGTATAGGACGGAGTTCAGATCTAGCGATCTGAGGGCTTTTTGTACTATCAGGTTTTTGTATTTTTACAGGGTTTTTCTCTGGCCACCATCAGTCCCTTTCCTATCCTGTCCTATTTAGTCAGTAGGGCCTCACCTTTTGCTAATCCTATCATCTGTGTATTGTGTTTTCCTATATCACCACAGTCTTTGAATGTGGGGGGGCTTGCTATTCTTTATCTATTTTCTGAGGCAGAGAGTTATTCATCTTTCCTTGCTTTAGGATAGCTAGTTCTCCGGCTGGGTTCGCGGTGCACAGGATGTTAGTTCACCCTTCGGCTACTTCTAGTGTTGATGGTTAGTAAGGGGATGGCGGCCAGATTAGTTGCCAATGCTCTTGTCACCTTTTACCAATGATTTATGGTGGTCTTCCATGGTTCCAGATCATAACAGTGTTGTGCCTGCCACACTCAACAGCCCTTATTTTGAGAAAATATTTTACAGCCTCAATACCCAAATCATGGGGGATTGAACTATAGAGAGCCTCTATATCAATGGAGGCCAAGATAGCATTAGGTCCAACACATACAGTACAGACCAAAAGTTTGGACACACTTTCTCATCTTTAGAAAAACTGTTAAGAGGGGACTTTGTGCAGCAGGCCTTCATGGTAAAATAGCTGCTAGGAAACCACTGCTAAAGACAGGCAACAATCAGAACAGACTTGTTTGGGCTAAAGGGAAAGATGAGAGGCGGAGCGCACCACTAATACTGGAACAAAATCATATGGGTGCACACTGGTGCGGAAAGAGGAATCAAATGAAACAAGGAAAGAAAAGATTCCACACAATCAATCAGGGGCACACCAGTAATATAATATATAAAAGGGAACACCTTTATTTGTTGCACAGGAAAGACATCTTAAAACTTACTTAAAAACAAACATAGAGACAAAAACACCCACTGAGCGGGACCAAAACCCCCCAATTTCATAACAATGAATATGGCAATACAAGTATTAAATACAATACAATGTCAAAAGAGTTATGACAGACCAAACCCACAGGTGGTGCAATATCAGATATCAAGTGTCAGGTATTAATCAATAGATATAACTAAAACATAGGAATGCCTGAAGAATATCAAACACTGGTACTAGCATGTGTTGATGCACATATCACAAAGTTAATGTGTCCTTGCAAAAGCAGCGCAATATACCAAGGTGAATAGACAATATATCTACAAGTATCAATCACTAGTAGTAGCGTGTGTTAATGCACACATCATGGAGTTAGTATGACCCTGCAAGAGCGACGCAATGAACCGAGGTGAGTAGACACTATGTAGGTATCCAGAGATGTAGTAGCGTGCAGATGACAATTAACACATCCTAAAAATATGCACAAATACGATGTTTATAATGAAAAGGCAATAATACCATCTGATATTTGGACGTGGAAGTAGTGTACATACAGCTAGGATACCAGGGGTAGAATCAAAGTGACACCAGATACCCTGACAGGTCAACCCAGCCACAAATAACAAGGTTGTGGATGATAGTTACTGCACCCTAGAGATGTGTATACACATCCAATCGTTTTTAATAAAAAAGCGAAAACAGCATCCAATACTTGCACATGAGGGTGATGGACATGCAATTAAAGTACCAGAAATGGAATCAAAACAACACCAAATGCCTGGGAGTCAGAGCCATGGTGTAGGACACAAGATGTAATGGACATAAATAGTCACCAGTCACGGACCCAGGGTCAGTCAGTCATGTCAAATAGAGACACGGGGGCGGTCAGGGGTAGCGCTCAGAAGAAGGTGACCGACGCGTGTCGCCGCAGCAGCCGCTTCATCAGGGCGGGTAACCCAAGTGCAACATAGAAGGGGTATATATACATGTGAAAATAGAATTAGTAAGACACATACACACACCTGTGGGGCCGTGCGACCAGCGTGATCCGTATAGTGCGGCGCCATTTTGCGCATGCGCAATGCGACGAATCAGTAATACCCAAGTCCTGGTAAGGTTATCACACTGCGCATGCGTGGAGCAGAGCGGACGGAAAGACCAGATGGCCAAACAGCTACAGAAAGCAGATGGCACAGAGCGTGTGTATGGAATATCGTTAATGTGACATCACATGAACGTTGTCCTAAAGGGGGCTGATCACAAGTGATCATGAGGGAAGGAAATCCGTAATGATACTATATATATGTTATACATATAGCCTGGATGTGCCAGGATAAGGGCGCAGATATAAAAAAGAACACCCTATCTGGGATACATCTCAGTGGTGGACACATAACTATACGTTAATCCAGACGTGAAATAGGGTCACTGTGGTATAGAATAAATCGCAAAGAGAAAAAATTCTTTATAGTCACTCCACTATTGAATAAGTATTTTGTAGTTTTTTGGTTTATTTAGAGTCATGGGTCCTTCACATACATTCATTACAGGAAACACCAGGCCAACGATGGCAATAGATATACTAAAGCAAAATGCAACCCAAGATTTTTTATATATATACATGTATCTGCGTCCCATAGAACACTATAGTAAACTACCACAATTGGCATATCTATATTAACCTGGTCCAGAGGACAAAGTATGGATATAGTGTGCCTAGTTAGGGCTAAAGAACACCAAGTATGAGGTAATTATACATATATCTGATATTGCACCGATACTATATATATTAAGGTAGAGATATAAAAGAATATATATTGTAAACATTTGTGCAAACCACTTATACAGCCGAGTAGTCGCCAAAAATTACTGACAGAAGCTGCTGATGGCCTCTCCAAAAGAGGACATTGAGGTGTATATCTCCAAGTAAGGGCATTGGGATTGTAGCACTGGAAAGCGGAAAATTGCTGTAGAGATGTAAAACAAGACAAAGAGTCCATTCCAGATCCAAAGGCCGATGAACCGTGGTTGTAGAAAAAGGGGGGGATGCGTGGCCATATGTAACGATGTTCCCATATTTCGACTGGTCATAAAGACCATGCACTGGGCATATATATATGAAAAGGGAGCGTCGGGAGACAAAGGTCCACCTGCAGTAGAAAGAGATAGGCGGGTTAGTATGACATGAACGAAAGCGAAGTATAATCCCACAAGGAAGAGAAAAAGAGAAATGAGGGTATGTCAACCGAGGAACCCGGTAAAAAGGAGTTCCTCATTGAGACCTAGTGGAGTTACAGAATGTAATTGAAATATCCATCTGGATTCATTCTGGAGGAGCCATCTAGTACATGAGCCCCCCCTAGCACTGGTGTGACACCTCTGTAGCCCAAAGACACGAGTGCCACGTGGACTACCATGATGGAAGGATAGAAAGTGGGCTGCCACGGGTGTGATTGATTTACCTTTTAAGGTGTCAGAAGCAGCCAGGTTGATTGTCGAGAAATGTTTCTGAATCCTTTTTCTCAATTCCTGAGTCGTCTGACCGACATAGACTTTATCGCATGGACAAATCATGCAGTATATCACATTCCTAGTCTTACAATTGATGTAAGACTTAATGGGATGGTTCGTGGAATCCTGAGGGTTGAAAAAGGTGTCATGAGTAACTTGCATAAAGCCACAGATGTTACAATCACCACATGGAAAGGAGCCCCTAAGATTGACACCGCGCTGTAACTTAATTGTAGGTCTAACAAAATGACTGCGGGTCAACAGATCTCTTAAGTTAGGAGCTCATCGTGCGGTGAGCAGAGGTTGAGAAGAGACCACTGAAGAAGTTTGCACGTCTGTGGTCAAAATAGGCCAGTGTTTTCGCAAAATACTTCTCACCTGCTGCCATTCATTGTTAAAGGTGGTGATAAATCTGACATAGTTATCTTGACACCTTGATTTTGGTCGATATTTTGGTCGATGAGTAACTCCTGTGTTTCACCTCTAGCCCTCTGGTACGCCCTTGATATGATTTTTCTGGGATATCCACGATTCGTAAGCCTGGAAGTGAGATTGGAAGCTTGTTGGCCAAAGTCAATGTCACCACTGCAATTCCGTCGCACCCGCAGAAATTGCCCGGTGGGTATACCTGTTCGAATATGTTGGGGGTGGAAGCTCGAGAAATGCAGGAGGGCATTGGTAGCTGTGGCCTTCCTGTATAGATTTGTCGAGAGGCCGTCATCTTTAATGGAAATTTCCAGGTCCAAGAAGGAGACAACTGTGGATGAGATGTGGTGGGAAAGAAAGATGTTGAGAATGTTGTTGTTTAGACCAGAAATAAATGAACAACAGTCCTCCTCCGTGCCCTCCCAGACGAAAAAAATGTCATCGATATATCGATGCCAATGTGAGACTCTTTCCTTGAACTCCTGAGATTGAAAAACAATGGTGGACTCTCACCAACCTAGAAAAAGGTTGGCGAAAGATGGGGCACACCGTACGCCCATAGCCACTGCTGAGATCTGTCTATAATAGGTCCTATCAAATAGGAAAAAGTTATGGTGCAGGACGAAATCAAGGAGGTCCACCAGGAAAGAGTCATGCATGCGGTCTGAACGATGCTGTAGATCCAAAAAATGGGTGACTGCATGCATACTGTCTGGGTGCCGGATGTTGGTATACAGTGACTCAACATCACATGTTACCAAGAGTGCACCGGAAGGAATAGTAATGTCCTTGCAGATCTTGATGAAGTTGACGGTGTCCTGGACAAAAGAGGGGAGCCGGTTCACAAGTGGTTGGAGGAAAAAGTCCACATAAGTGCTGGCTTTTTCGCAAAGGCTCCCTATACTAGCCACAATGGGCCTGCCAGGGGGTCTGGAAACGGATTTGTGGACCTTGGGGAGCAGGTAAAAGGTGGGAACAATGGGATCGGGAACCCACATGTACTTGAGCTCTTTGTCGGAAATAATACCGAGACGCTGTGCAGAATGTAATAGCAGTTGGAATTTAGATTTAAACACTTGTGTCGGGTCGGATGGTAGCTTGATATAAAAATCCGTATTGTTCAACTGTCTATGAGCTTCCTCCAAGTACATGTCAGTAGGCCAGATCACCACGTTCCCACCCTTGTCCGCCTCTTTGATAAGAAAGTTGTTATTCCCCTTCAATTTAGAGATGGCTTGCCTTTCCTGTATAGACAAATTGGGTGCCCTAGGGATGGCAGATGTCAGTTTGGCAATATCTGCTCTAGCCAATTCAAAAAATATTTTGATGGCTGGCACCAGGGAAAAAGATGGAATAGCCACAGATTTGTTCCTTAAGGGGAAGTGTCTCCTACCTGGTCCGTCCGTATTCTCCTCCAACAATTCCAGCAAGTCCTGGAAGGTCTGTCGTTCGTCTGGTGTCATATTGTCCATAATTTGGGGTCTCCTATAGATGACCTGAAAGACGAGGTTCCGGCAAAAGAGGTAAAGATCTTTAGTCAGAGAGAATTTGTCAACGGCATGAGTGGGTGAAAACGTGAGTCCTCGTTTCAGCACAGAGATCTCTTGTGGAGAGAGAGCATGGGTAGAGAGATTAATGATCTGCAGAGAGTCACCTACCTGGGCCTCGGTGTCCGTGCTGGTGCCGTTAATAGCCGGACCTAGAATCGGTACTTCGTTTTCCTGAATGGCATTTGGCGGTGGCTGTATCCTTGCTTTCTTCTGGTTTTTCCTCTTGCGACCACCCCTTCTAGTCCTGCGTCGGGGTCGCTGCTTGTTGATAAAAAATCACTGGAACAATTTTCTTGTGGTGGGGGGAAGGTGTTGTTGGTATTCATATGGGGTCTATTAGTATTATGACCTCTACTATTACCCTTGTGTCTCCATCTGAATGCTGTTTTGTTATCAAAATCGGACCTATCCCTCTGGAATTTCCCACATTTTCTATCCATGATCTCCTTCTCATATTTATCCATCTGATCTTTAAGTTTGGCCTGGAAAGGTCCAACTTGTGAGCGGTCTTCAAGTCTGGCCAATTTGGCCTCCAAATCTTTAATATTAGTTTTAGTAGTTGCTAACAATGTTCTGTCGTGCTCGAGTAACATATTAATAAGTATGCTCGAGCACCGGAGAAGGCCCTGCTGCCAGGTGTCTTGAAAGGCGGCAGAAGGTTCCCATGCTGGGAAGATATTAACTCGGAGGCCTCGTGGAACAATACCAGCCCTGAGGTATTCCTCAAGGCTGCGTATGTTCCACCAGAGGCGTATGCCCGTTTTGTGGGCGGAAGTGTGGTCCAATGTAAGAAGAGAAAACTCATCAGAAACCCTGATACGGGGTACAGAGGAAAAAACATTGTCAGAATGCTGTTGCCAAGCGGCTTCACGTGAATCCCAGTCCATCCTAATAACAATGCTAGTAGGCACAGCCACACAAGCCCACAACACAGGAGGAAGATGCAATAAATATATATACACAATAGAATATATATTACTCAGCCAGTCGTTTGTAATACCAAACAGTGTGCAGCTCCAGAATTGTTACGCCAAAAGGGGAATAGAGGAAGACAACTAGAAAGATGAGTGTCGGAGCGCACCACTAATACTGGAACAAAATCATATGGGTGCACTCTGGTGCAGAAAGAGAAATCAAATGAAACAAGGAAAGAAAAGATTCCGCACAATCAATCAGGGGCACACCAGTAATATAATATATAAAAGGGAACACCTTTATTTGTTGCACAGGAAAGACATCTTAAAACTTATTTAAAAACATACACAGAGACAAAAATACCCACTGAGCGGGACCAAAAACCCCCAATGTATTGCCATATTCATTGTTATGACAAGTATTAAATACAATACAATGTCAAAAGAGTTATGACAGACCAAACCCATAGGTGGTGCAATATCAGATATCAAGTGTCAGGTATTAATCAATAGATATAACTAAAACATAGGAATGCCTGAAGAATATCAAACACTGGTACTAGCATGTGTTGATGCACATATCACAAAGTTAATGTGTCCTTGCAAAAGCAGCGCAATATACCAAGGTGAATAGACAATATATCTACAAGTATCAATCACTAGTAGTAGCGTGTGTTAATGCACACATCATGGAGTTAGTATGACCCTGCAAGAGCGACGCAATGAACCGAGGTGAGTAGACACTATGTAGGTATCCAGAGATGTAGTAGCGTACAGATGACAATTAACACATCCTAAAAATATGCACAAATACGATGTTTATAATGAAAAGGCAATAATACCATCTGATATTTGGACGCGGAAGTAGTGTACATACAGCTAGGATACCAGTGGTAGAATCAAAGTGACACCAGATGCCCTGACAGGTCAATCCAGCCACAAAAAACAAGGTTGTGGATGATAGTTACTGCACCCTAGAGATGTGTATACACATCCAATCGTTTTTAATAAAAAAGCGAAAATAGCATCCAATACTTGCACATGAGGGTGATGGACATGCAATTAAAGTACCAGAAATGGAATCAAAACAACACCAAATGCCTGGGAGTCAGAGCCATGGTGTAGGACACAAGATGTAATGGACATAAATAGTCACCAGTCACGGACCCAGGGTCAGTCAGTCATGTCAAATAGAGACACGGGGGCGGTCAGGGGTAGCGCTCAGAAGAAGGTGACCGACGCGTGTCGCCGCAGCAGCCGCTTCATCAGGGCGGGTAACCCAAGTGCAACATAGAAGGGGTATATATACATGTGAAAATAGAATTAGTAAGACACATACACACACCTGTGGGGCCGTGCGACCAGCGTGATCCGTATAGTGCGGCGCCATTTTGCGCATGCGCAATGCGACGAATCAGTAATACCCAAGTCCTGGTAAGGTTATCACACTGCGCATGCGTGGAGCAGAGCGGACGGAAAGACCAGATGGCCAAACAGCTACAGAAAGCAGATGGCACAGAGCGTGTGTATGGAATATCGTTAATGTGACATCACATGAACGTTGTCCTAAAGGGGGCTGATCACAAGTGATCATGAGGGAAGGAAATCCGTAATGATACTATATATATGTTATACATATAGCCTGGATGTGCCAGGATAAGGGCGCAGATATAAAAAAGAACACCCTATCTGGGATACATCTCAGTGGTGGACACATAACTATACGTTAATCCAGACGTGAAATAGGGTCACTGTGGTATAGAATAAATCGCAAAGAGAAAAAATTCTTTATAGTCACTCCACTATTGAATAAGTATTTTGTAGTTTTTTGGTTTATTTAGAGTCATGGGTCCTTCACATACATTCATTACAGGAAACACCAGGCCAACGATGGCAATAGATATACTAAAGCAAAATGCAACCCAAGATTTTTTATATATATACATGTATCTGCGTCCCATAGAACACTATAGTAAACTACCACAATTGGCATATCTATATTAACCTGGTCCAGAGGACAAAGTATGGATATAGTGTGCCTAGTTAGGGCTAAAGAACACCAAGTATGAGGTAATTATACATATATCTGATATTGCACCGATACTATATATATTAAGGTAGAGATATAAAAGAATATATATTGTAAACATTTGTGCAAACCACTTATACAGCCGAGTAGTCGCCAAAAATTACTGACAGAAGCTGCTGATGGCCTCTCCAAAAGAGGACATTGAGGTGTATATCTCCAAGTAAGGGCATTGGGATTGTAGCACTGGA
This sequence comes from Anomaloglossus baeobatrachus, assembly GCF_048569485.1. Taxonomy (NCBI): domain Eukaryota; kingdom Metazoa; phylum Chordata; class Amphibia; order Anura; family Aromobatidae; genus Anomaloglossus; species Anomaloglossus baeobatrachus. The sequence continues at coordinate 353,917,633 of NC_134358.1, read as the reverse complement.
AAGCGGAAAATTGCTGTAGAGATGTAAAACAAGACAAAGAGTCCATTCCAGATCCAAAGGCCGATGAACCGTGGTTGTAGAAAAAGGGGGGGATGCGTGGCCATATGTAACGATGTTCCCATATTTCGACTGGTCATAAAGACCATGCACTGGGCATATATATATGAAAAGGGAGCGTCGGGAGACAAAGGTCCACCTGCAGTAGAAAGAGATAGGCGGGTTAGTATGACATGAACGAAAGCGAAGTATAATCCCACAAGGAAGAGAAAAAGAGAAATGAGGGTATGTCAACCGAGGAACCCGGTAAAAAGGAGTTCCTCATTGAGACCTAGTGGAGTTACAGAATGTAATTGAAATATCCATCTGGATTCATTCTGGAGGAGCCATCTAGTACATGAGCCCCCCCTAGCACTGGTGTGACACCTCTGTAGCCCAAAGACACGAGTGCCACGTGGACTACCATGATGGAAGGATAGAAAGTGGGCTGCCACGGGTGTGATTGATTTACCTTTTAAGGTGTCAGAAGCAGCCAGGTTGATTGTCGAGAAATGTTTCTGAATCCTTTTTCTCAATTCCTGAGTCGTCTGACCGACATAGACTTTATCGCATGGACAAATCATGCAGTATATCACATTCCTAGTCTTACAATTGATGTAAGACTTAATGGGATGGTTCGTGGAATCCTGAGGGTTGAAAAAGGTGTCATGAGTAACTTGCATAAAGCCACAGATGTTACAATCACCACATGGAAAGGAGCCCCTAAGATTGACACCGCGCTGTAACTTAATTGTAGGTCTAACAAAATGACTGCGGGTCAACAGATCTCTTAAGTTAGGAGCTCATCGTGCGGTGAGCAGAGGTTGAGAAGAGACCACTGAAGAAGTTTGCACGTCTGTGGTCAAAATAGGCCAGTGTTTTCGCAAAATACTTCTCACCTGCTGCCATTCATTGTTAAAGGTGGTGATAAATCTGACATAGTTATCTTGACACCTTGATTTTGGTCGATATTTTGGTCGATGAGTAACTCCTGTGTTTCACCTCTAGCCCTCTGGTACGCCCTTGATATGATTTTTCTGGGATATCCACGATTCGTAAGCCTGGAAGTGAGATTGGAAGCTTGTTGGCCAAAGTCAATGTCACCACTGCAATTCCGTCGCACCCGCAGAAATTGCCCGGTGGGTATACCTGTTCGAATATGTTGGGGGTGGAAGCTCGAGAAATGCAGGAGGGCATTGGTAGCTGTGGCCTTCCTGTATAGATTTGTCGAGAGGCCGTCATCTTTAATGGAAATTTCCAGGTCCAAGAAGGAGACAACTGTGGATGAGATGTGGTGGGAAAGAAAGATGTTGAGAATGTTGTTGTTTAGACCAGAAATAAATGAACAACAGTCCTCCTCCGTGCCCTCCCAGACGAAAAAAATGTCATCGATATATCGATGCCAATGTGAGACTCTTTCCTTGAACTCCTGAGATTGAAAAACAATGGTGGACTCTCACCAACCTAGAAAAAGGTTGGCGAAAGATGGGGCACACCGTACGCCCATAGCCACTGCTGAGATCTGTCTATAATAGGTCCTATCAAATAGGAAAAAGTTATGGTGCAGGACGAAATCAAGGAGGTCCACCAGGAAAGAGTCATGCATGCGGTCTGAACGATGCTGTAGATCCAAAAAATGGGTGACTGCATGCATACTGTCTGGGTGCCGGATGTTGGTATACAGTGACTCAACATCACATGTTACCAAGAGTGCACCGGAAGGAATAGTAATGTCCTTGCAGATCTTGATGAAGTTGACGGTGTCCTGGACAAAAGAGGGGAGCCGGTTCACAAGTGGTTGGAGGAAAAAGTCCACATAAGTGCTGGCTTTTTCGCAAAGGCTCCCTATACTAGCCACAATGGGCCTGCCAGGGGGTCTGGAAACGGATTTGTGGACCTTGGGGAGCAGGTAAAAGGTGGGAACAATGGGATCGGGAACCCACATGTACTTGAGCTCTTTGTCGGAAATAATACCGAGACGCTGTGCAGAATGTAATAGCAGTTGGAATTTAGATTTAAACACTTGTGTCGGGTCGGATGGTAGCTTGATATAAAAATCCGTATTGTTCAACTGTCTATGAGCTTCCTCCAAGTACATGTCAGTAGGCCAGATCACCACGTTCCCACCCTTGTCCGCCTCTTTGATAAGAAAGTTGTTATTCCCCTTCAATTTAGAGATGGCTTGCCTTTCCTGTATAGACAAATTGGGTGCCCTAGGGATGGCAGATGTCAGTTTGGCAATATCTGCTCTAGCCAATTCAAAAAATATTTTGATGGCTGGCACCAGGGAAAAAGATGGAATAGCCACAGATTTGTTCCTTAAGGGGAAGTGTCTCCTACCTGGTCCGTCCGTATTCTCCTCCAACAATTCCAGCAAGTCCTGGAAGGTCTGTCGTTCGTCTGGTGTCATATTGTCCATAATTTGGGGTCTCCTATAGATGACCTGAAAGACGAGGTTCCGGCAAAAGAGGTAAAGATCTTTAGTCAGAGAGAATTTGTCAACGGCATGAGTGGGTGAAAACGTGAGTCCTCGTTTCAGCACAGAGATCTCTTGTGGAGAGAGAGCATGGGTAGAGAGATTAATGATCTGCAGAGAGTCACCTACCTGGGCCTCGGTGTCCGTGCTGGTGCCGTTAATAGCCGGACCTAGAATCGGTACTTCGTTTTCCTGAATGGCATTTGGCGGTGGCTGTATCCTTGCTTTCTTCTGGTTTTTCCTCTTGCGACCACCCCTTCTAGTCCTGCGTCGGGGTCGCTGCTTGTTGATAAAAAATCACTGGAACAATTTTCTTGTGGTGGGGGGAAGGTGTTGTTGGTATTCATATGGGGTCTATTAGTATTATGACCTCTACTATTACCCTTGTGTCTCCATCTGAATGCTGTTTTGTTATCAAAATCGGACCTATCCCTCTGGAATTTCCCACATTTTCTATCCATGATCTCCTTCTCATATTTATCCATCTGATCTTTAAGTTTGGCCTGGAAAGGTCCAACTTGTGAGCGGTCTTCAAGTCTGGCCAATTTGGCCTCCAAATCTTTAATATTAGTTTTAGTAGTTGCTAACAATGTTCTGTCGTGCTCGAGTAACATATTAATAAGTATGCTCGAGCACCGGAGAAGGCCCTGCTGCCAGGTGTCTTGAAAGGCGGCAGAAGGTTCCCATGCTGGGAAGATATTAACTCGGAGGCCTCGTGGAACAATACCAGCCCTGAGGTATTCCTCAAGGCTGCGTATGTTCCACCAGAGGCGTATGCCCGTTTTGTGGGCGGAAGTGTGGTCCAATGTAAGAAGAGAAAACTCATCAGAAACCCTGATACGGGGTACAGAGGAAAAAACATTGTCAGAATGCTGTTGCCAAGCGGCTTCACGTGAATCCCAGTCCATCCTAATAACAATGCTAGTAGGCACAGCCACACAAGCCCACAACACAGGAGGAAGATGCAATAAATATATATACACAATAGAATATATATTACTCAGCCAGTCGTTTGTAATACCAAACAGTGTGCAGCTCCAGAATTGTTACGCCAAAAGGGGAATAGAGGAAGACAACTAGAAAGATGAGTGTCGGAGCGCACCACTAATACTGGAACAAAATCATATGGGTGCACTCTGGTGCAGAAAGAGAAATCAAATGAAACAAGGAAAGAAAAGATTCCGCACAATCAATCAGGGGCACACCAGTAATATAATATATAAAAGGGAACACCTTTATTTGTTGCACAGGAAAGACATCTTAAAACTTATTTAAAAACATACACAGAGACAAAAATACCCACTGAGCGGGACCAAAAACCCCCAATGTATTGCCATATTCATTGTTATGACAAGTATTAAATACAATACAATGTCAAAAGAGTTATGACAGACCAAACCCATAGGTGGTGCAATATCAGATATCAAGTGTCAGGTATTAATCAATAGATATAACTAAAACATAGGAATGCCTGAAGAATATCAAACACTGGTACTAGCATGTGTTGATGCACATATCACAAAGTTAATGTGTCCTTGCAAAAGCAGCGCAATATACCAAGGTGAATAGACAATATATCTACAAGTATCAATCACTAGTAGTAGCGTGTGTTAATGCACACATCATGGAGTTAGTATGACCCTGCAAGAGCGACGCAATGAACCGAGGTGAGTAGACACTATGTAGGTATCCAGAGATGTAGTAGCGTACAGATGACAATTAACACATCCTAAAAATATGCACAAATACGATGTTTATAATGAAAAGGCAATAATACCATCTGATATTTGGATGCGGAAGTAGTGTACATACAGCTAGGATACCAGTGGTAGAATCAAAGTGACACCAGATGCCCTGACAGGTCAATCCAGCCACAAAAAACAAGGTTGTGGATGATAGTTACTGCACCCTAGAGATGTGTATACACATCCAATCGTTTTTAATAAAAAAGCGAAAATAGCATCCAATACTTGCACATGAGGGTGATGGACATGCAATTAAAGTACCAGAAATGGAATCAAAACAACACCAAATGCCTGGGAGTCAGAGCCATGGTGTAGGACACAAGATGTAATGGACATAAATAGTCACCAGTCACGGACCCAGGGTCAGTCAGTCATGTCAAATAGAGACACGGGGGCGGTCAGGGGTAGCGCTCAGAAGAAGGTGACCGACGCGTGTCGCCGCAGCAGCCGCTTCATCAGGGCGGGTAACCCAAGTGCAACATAGAAGGGGTATATATACATGTGAAAATAGAATTAGTAAAACACATACACACACCTGTGGGGCCGTGCGACCAGCGTGATCCGTATAGTGCGGCGCCATTTTGCGCATGCGCAATGCGACGAATCAGTAATACCCAAGTCCTGGTAAGGTTATCACACTGTGCATGCGCGGAGCAGAGCGGACGGAAAGACCAGATGGCCAAACAGCTACAGAAAGCAGATGGCACAGAGCGTGTGTATGGAATATCGTTAATGTGACATCACATGAACGTTGTCCTAAAGGGGGCTGATCACAAGTGATCATGAGGGAAGGAAATCCGTAATGATACTATATATATGTTATACATATAGCCTGGATGTGCCAGGATAAGGGCGCAGATATAAAAAAGAACACCCTACCTGGGATACATCTCAGTGGTGGACACATAACTATACATTAATCCAGACGTGAAATAGGGTCACTGTCGTATAGAATAAATCGCAAAGAAAAAAAATTCTTTATAGTCACTCCCCTATTGAATAAGTATTTTGTAGTTTTTTGGTTTATTTAGAGTCATGGGTCCTTCACATACATTCATTACAGGAAACACCAGGCCAACGATGGCAATAGATATACTAAAGCAAAATGCTACCAAAGATTTTTTATATATATACATGTATCTGCGTCCCATAGAACACTATAGTAAACTACCACAATTGGCATATCTATATTAACCTGGTCCAGAGGACAAAGTATGGATATAGTGTGCCTAGTTAGGGCTAAAGAACACCAAGTATGAGGTAATTATACATATATCTGATATTGCACCGATACTATATATATTAAAGTAGAGATATAAAAGAATATATATTGTAAACATTTGTGCAAACCACTTATACGGTCGAGTAGTCGCCAAAAATTTTTGGCGACTACTCGACCGTATAAGTGGTTTGCACAAATTCATTGTTATGACATTGGGGGTTTTTGGTCCCGCTCAGTGGGTGTTTTTGTCTCTATGTATGTTTTTAAATAAGTTTTAAGATGTCTTTCCTGTGCAACAAATAAAGGTGTTCCCTTTTATATATTATATTACTGGTGTGCCCCTGATTTATTGTGCGGAATCTTTTCTTTCGTTGTTTGGGCTAAAGAACACAATGAATGGACATTAGACCAGTGGAAATCTGTGTTTTGGTCTGATGAGTCCAAATTTGAGATCTTTGGATCCAACCACCGTGGCTTTGTAAAAAGGTGAACGGATGGACTCTACATGCCTGGTTCCCACTGTGAAGCATGGAGGAGGAGATGTGATGGTGTGGGGGGGCTTTGCTGGTGACACTGTTTGGGATTTATTCAAAATTGAAGGCATACAGAACCAGCATGCCTTCCACAGCATCTTGCAGCAGCATGCTATTTCATGTGGTTTGCGTTTAGTTGGACCATTATTTATATTTCAACAGGACAATGACCCCAAACAAACCTCCAGGCTGTGTAAGGGCTATTTGACTAAGAAGGAGAGTGATGGGGTGCTACGCCAGATTACCTGGTCTCCACAGTCACCAGACCTGAACCAAATCGAGATGGTTTGGGCTGAGCTAGACCACAGAGTGAAGGCAAAAGGTCCAACAAGTGCTAAGCATCTCTGGGAACTCCTTCAAGACTGTTGGAAAACCATTTCCGGTGACTACCTCTTGAAGCTCATCAAAAGAATGGCAAGAGTGTGCAAAGTAGTAATGAAAGCAAAAGGTGGCTTCTCTGAAGAACCTAGAATATAAGACATATTTTCAGTTGTTTCATACTTTTTTAAGTACTTCATTCCACATGTTTTAATTCATAGTTTTGATGAATCTGAATCTACAATTTTCAGAGTCATGAAAATAAAGAAAACTCTTTGAATGTGAAGGTGTGTCCAAACTTTTGGTCTGTACTGTACATCGTCCAACAGCTGGAGTAGGTGTGGTGTGTCACGCACATATGAGGGGAGAGTAGCAACGAAGAAATGTAAGATCTTATCAATATAAATACCACAATTTTGAGATAAAGAGTCAATACCTGCAATTATAGGTCTTCCCCTTAAGGGAGTCGTGTCATTGTGGACCTTTGGGAGTTCGTAAAAAAACGGAATTATGGATGAGCGAGATACCAAATAATTATATTCAGTGAATGATAAGAGATTCTCTTGTTTCACATTATCCAAGATGGAGAGGAGGGTCTTAGTATAGACCTTAGTGGGGTCAGATGGTAGAGACTCATACGTGTTATGATCCCCAAGGATATCATAATACATCCTAAGATATCCAGTATGATTAAGGACCACAAGATTCCCCCCTTTGTCTGAGGGTTTGAAAATTAGGCTATTATCATCCATAAGACGATCTAAGGCCACCCTTTCATACAGATCCTGATCCAACCATTGGAACCTTCGAGAGATCATCCTGAACAAGCTTTAAAAAAATATCTTCACTAGTGCAATTCTGATTAGGAGGAGGCCTCTTACTAGGTCTCTTTAAGTTCATAAAAGGACCTTCTCTCCTAGCCTTAGTGTTTTCTCTAAGCAAATCAGTAAGTGTACAATAACAGTCAAAATCCTCCTCTGATATACCCAGGGTCCTACATTGTTCAGAATTATGCTGCTCAAAGAAGAGTCTCCACTTAAGCTTACAGCCAAAGAGCTCAATATCCTTGACCCATATGAAGCAATCAAAAGGGTTATATGGTACATACCCCAGCCCCTTAGATAACACAGCATACTCTTCCCTGGACAAGGCACGATCAGATAAATTTAAAATCTGCCCCTGGCCCGCGGTGCTCTTGTACACAGATAGAAGTTCCCCATGTTCCTCTGTTCTAAAAAAGATCCAGATCCACCCGATGATGAGTAGGATGGTTGTGGCTGATATACATGGGGATCACTCCTTTTTCTGCTTTTTTAAGGCCTGCCATCTATGAGGTGTATAACCTGTTGTCTCCTCAGGGTTACTACTTTAGATCTCTCTGAGTCCGATGTATCGATATCAAAGGATGATATCTCAGATTGATGTTTCTCAGGGACTTGATAAGCTTTCTCCTCTTTAACTTCAGAAAGGTCCCTAATAAATTAGGAATGCTTTCGTTCTTTCAAGGTATTCTGATATCTTTCCATAGAAATCTGAAGAATACCTTCACGTCTTAGGAAGTCTAGATCCCCCTTCAATCATAATATACTATCAATATTATTATTCAACTCCTTAGTTGACTCAGCGAACAACTTTTTCTCTTCCTCCAATAACAAGGTCAAAAATAGAGATGAGCGAACCGGTTCGGTTCCGGTTCGGCTCGAGTTCGGTTCGCCGAACGGAGGTCTCGTTCGAGTTCGGTTCGTCGAACGTTCGACGAACCGAACTCGAACCGCATAGGAAACAATGGCAGGCAATCACAAACATAAAAACACTTAGAAAACATCCTCAAAGGTGTCCAAAAGGTGACAAACAACTCACAACAACACACAAACACATGGGAAAGTGACAAGGACATATACTCATGCGAAAACAAAAGAGCTGGACAAGGAAAAAGAGGAGGAGACACAGATATAGGCATGGCACGCCCTTCTAAAATCATGTAAAACACTGCAAGGTGACTCCAAGCGGAGTCTCCCTTTTTTTCCAAAAATTAGGCCACACACACACCCACCCCTTCAGTGGCAGCACTTGTGCCCCAGTTGTACACTTCACAGCTAGATTAGCATCAAGCACATTCAAAAATACGCCATACTTAACCGTCCCCAGGACGATACCGGGGTAGGTAGCAAAATCTTTGCTGAACCATGACTTGTTCATCTTGGCTCCTTTTAAAAAACACAGCAAGCAAGGGTTACTCCAAGCGGAGTCTCCCTTTTTTTCCAAAAATTGGGCCCCACACACACCCACCCATTCAGTGGCAGCACTTGTGCCCTAGTTGTACACTTCACAGCTAGATTGGCATCAAGCACATTCAAAAATACGCCATACTTAACCGTCCCCAGGATGACACCGGGGTAGGTAGCAAAGTCTTTCCTGATCCCAGCTCTGTTCATCTTGGATCATTTTTAAAAACAATGTAAGCAAGGGTTACTCCAAGCGGAGTCTCCCTTTTTTTCCAAAAATTGGGCCACACACACACCCACCCATTCAGTGGCAGCACTTGTGCCCTAATTGTACACTTCACAGCTAGATTTGCATCAAGCACATTAAAAAATACGCCATACTTAACCGTCCCCAGGATGACACCGGGGTAGGTAGCAAAGTCTTTCCTGATCCCAGCTCTGTTCATCTTGGATCATTTTTAAAAACAATGTAAGCAAGGGTTACTCCAAGCGGAGTCTCCCTTTTTTTCCAAAAATTGGGCCACACACACACCCACCCATTCAGTGGTAGCACTTGTGCCCTAGTTGTACACTTCACAGCTAGATTTGCATCAAGCACATTAAAAAATACGCCATACTTAACCGTCCCCAAGATGACACCGGGGTAGGTAGCAAAGTCTTTCCTGATCCCAGCTCTGTTCATCTTGGATCATTTTTAAAAACAATGTAAGCAGGGATTACTCCAATCGGAGTCTCCCTTTTTTTCCAAAAATTGGGCCACACACACACCCACCCATTCAGTGGCAGCACTTGTACCCTAATTGTACACTTCACAGCTAGATTTGCATCAAGCACATTCAAAAATACGCCATACTTAACCGTCCCCAGGATGACACCGGGGTAGGTAGCAAAGTCTTTCCTGATCCCAGCTCTGTTCATCTTGGATCATTTTTAAAAACAATGTAAGCAAGGGTTACTCCAAGCGGAGTCTCCCTTTTTTTCCAAAAATTGGGCCACACACACACCCACCCATTCAGTGGTAGCACTTGTGCCCTAGTTGTACACTTCACAGCTAGATTTGCATCAAGCACATTAAAAAATACGCCATACTTAACCGTCCCCAAGATGACACCGGGGTAGGTAGCAAAGTCTTTCCTGATCCCAGCTCTGTTCATCTTGGATCATTTTTAAAAACAATGTAAGCAGGGATTACTCCAATCGGAGTCTCCCTTTTTTTCCAAAAATTGGGCCACACACACACCCACCCATTCAGTGGCAGCACTTGTGCCCTAATTGTACACTTCACAGCTAGATTTGCATCAAGCACATTCAAAAATACGCCATACTTAACCGTCCCCAGGATGACACCGGGGTAGGTAGCAAAGTCTTTCCTGATCCTAGCTCTGTTCATCTTGGATCATTTTTAAAAACAATGTAAGCAAGGGTTACTCCAAGTGGAGTCTCCCTTTTTTTCCAAAAATTGGGCCACACACACACACACCCACCCATTCAGTGGCAGCACTTGTGCCCTAGTTGTACACTTCACAGCTAGATTTGCATCAAGCACATTCAAAAATACGCCATACTTAACCGTCCCCAGGATGACACCGGGGTAGGTAGCAAAGTCTTTGCTGAACCATAAATTGTTCATCTTGGATCATTTTTAAAAACACTGTAAGCAAGGGTTACTCCAAGCGGAGTCTCCCTTTTTTTCAAAAAATTGGGCCACACAGACATTAACCCCTTCAGTGGCAGCACTTGTGCCCTAGTTGCAAACAGGATGTTTTGATTTGCATCAAGCACATTCCAAATCCACAAGCATTTACTCTCCCCAGGATGACACAGGGGTAGTAAATTGCTTGTGGGTCCATGACTTATTCATTTTGATGAACGTTAGTCTGTCCAGAGACAACGCTGGCAGCTGGACACGACAAAATCTCCAAGGCGTAACTGGAGAGCTCTGGCCATTTTTCAAGATTTGAAGCCCAAAATGAGCAAGGCTCCATTTGCAAAGTCATGGCATCGATGTTCATTTGGAGACACTCCTGTATCATCCTCTCCAGCCGTTGACTATGTGTCAGACTTGTTGTCTCTGGTGGCCTTGTAAAGGAGGGTCTAAAAAAATTATGAAAAGATTCAATAAAATTGCTGTTACCAGCACCAGATACGGTGCTACTGGTACGGGTAGACTGTTGGAGATGACGAGACCGTCCCATGTTTGTCAAGTTACAACTGGGAGATTCACTCCCTGCACCTGCACGATTGTTTGGTGGAAAAGCCGAGCTAAGATCGAGTAACAGCTTCTGCTGATACTCCTGCATACGTGCGTCCCTTTCTATGGCTGGAATTATGTCACAAAATTTGGACTTGTACCGGGGATCTAATAGTGTGGCAAGCCAGTAGTCATCATCACTTCTAATTTTGACAATACGAGGGTCATGTTGGAGGTAGTGCAGCAAGAAGGCGCTCATGTGTCTTGCGCAGCCATGTGGACCAAGTCCACGCTGTGTTTGTGGCATAGAGGTGCTAACCGTTCTTTCTTCCTATGACATCTCCCCCCAACCTCTTTCAACTGAAATTTGACCAAGGTCTCCCTCATCCGCTGAGTCTTCCATGTCCATGGACAGTTCGTCCTCCATTTCTTCATGTTCTCCTGCACCTTCCTCAACATTTCGCCTGCTACCAGGCACCCTTGTTGATCCCTGTCCCCCATGGTCCCATGCCTGCCGCGTTGGTGATGATGAACGTCTGGACCTTGGTGATGTTGTTGTGTCTTGCGCATATGAATCCTCCTGTAGTTCCTCCCCTTCCTGTTGTCCCACCCCCTGACTCTGAATAGTGTTTAGCGTGTGATCCAACATGTAAATGACTGGAATTGTCATGCTGATAATGGCATTGTCAGCGCTAAACATATTTGTCGCCATGTCGAAACTGTGCAGAAGGGTGCATAGGTCCTTGATCTGAGACCACTCCATCAGGGTGATCTGCCCCACCTCTGCATCTCGTTGGCCCAGGCTATATGTCATGACGTATTGCACCAGGGCTCGGCGGTGCTGCCACAGTCGCTGTAACATGTGGAGAGTCGAATTCCAGCGTGTCGCCACATCGCATTTCAGGCGATGAACCGGCAGGCCGAAAGAATTCTAGAGCGATGCAAGTCGCTCAGCTGCGGCGGTTGAACGGCGGAAGTGAGCAGACAGTTTTCGTGCCCTGGTCAGAAGGCCATCTAGGCCGGGATAGTGTGTTAAAAATTGCTGGACAACAAGGTTCAACACGTGAGCCATACAAGGCACGTGTGTCACCTTGCCCAGGCGAAGGGCCGCACCCAGGTTTGCAGCATTGTCGCACACGGCCTTACCAGGCTGCAGGTTGAGTTGAGACAACCATTTATTAAACTCAGTCTCCAGAGCTGCCCACAACTCAGTCGCTGTGTGACTCCTATTTCCAAGACATGTCAAGCTAAATACCGCCTGATGCCGTTGCGCTCTGCTGCCAGCATAGTAATGAGGGGTGCGTGATTCTTTCTGTGCAGTGAGAACACTGGTGGCCTGACCAGGCAGGCTTGGGGCGGAGGTGGAGGACACAGATGAGGTGGAGGAGGCAGAAACAGTGGCGGAACTTGGACAGACAGAGAATTGACACACAAGTCGTGGGGACGGCAAGACTTGTGCAGCAGACCCTTCACCATCTATCACCATAGTTACCCAGTGCCCAGTCAGCGACATGTAACGTCCCTGTCCATGCTTACTGGTCCAAGTATCGGTGGTGAAATGCACCCGTTCACACACCGAGTTTCTCAAGGAAGCGGTGATGTTGTGTGCAACATGCTGGTGCAGCGCAGGCACACCTTTCTTAGAGAAGTAGTGGCGACTGGGCATCAGGTACTGGGGCACAGCGACAGATATAAGGTCTCTAAAATCCTGTGTGTCCACCAGGCGGAAAGGCAGCATTTCGGTAGGCAAGAGCTTACAGAGGGATAAAGTCAACCTCTAAGCTTTGTCATGGGTCGCAGGAAATGGCCTTTTATTTGTCCACATCTGAGGGACAGAGATCTGGCTGCTGTGTGTAGACGGTGTTGAGTAGGGTGTCCCTGGAAAAATGCAGGTTTGTGAGGAAAGTGCAGGCGGAGACATGATGTTACCTTCATCCAACGTTGGTGCTATCGATGTCTGAGAGAGCTTTACACACGTACTTGTTTCTCCTTCCAAACCAACTGACGACCTACCAAGCAAACTGCCTGTTGCGGTTACAGTGGTGGAAGTTGTGCGTGGAAAACCAGGTGTGACAGCTGTCCCCACAGTCCTAGAAGATGAAGAGCGCGCGGATGCACTGGAAGGGGCAGGCGGTGGATAGTTCGCTCCGCTAGGCCGCATTGCAGCACGGTGAGCTTCCCACTGGAACATATGATATTGATTCATGTGACGATTCATGGAAGAAGTTGTCAAACTGCTGAGGTTTTGCCCTCTACTAACAGAATCACGACAAATTTTACAGATCACATAATTTGGGCGATCTTTTGCTATGTCAAAAAAGGACCAGGCTAGGCAAGGCTTAGAGGGCATGCGACCTGCTGAGCCCCCCCGACTAGTGCTCAGAGGCAGAGTGGTGGCTGAGGATACAGTTGTAGACGTGCTACCAGTGCTCCGACTCTTTCCAGGAAGGCGCAAGGTAACTTCGTCGTCGGTTGCATCACCCTCCACCGCCTCTGTTGACCTCCTCGAGTGCCTGACTGTGGGTTGACAGTAGGTGGGTTCTAGAACTTCATCATCAATTGTTGTGTTTGCACTACCCTCACCCTCAGACCGAGCCTCTTCTTGCCCTGATTGAATATTTAAGTTGTCATCACAATCTGGTATCTGCGTCTCATCGTCATCAGTATGTTCCTCATTGTCTATAACAACAGGTGTTACAGTTTGTGAAAAAGGGTCAACATTATGCTCAGAAACTTGGTCCTCACGGCCTGAATCAGAGTCACAAAGGTTCTGGGCATCACTGCAGACCATTTCCTGGTCTGTACTCACTGTATCTTGGGAGCAGACCTTTGATTCCCAGGCTATAGTGTGACTGAACTGCTCTGCAGACTCAGCCATCTCAGTTTCAACATACTGTGCAGGGCGGATGGAGACTTCAGAGCTGGGAGAATGCAAGTGTGATTGTGCTGACAACTCAGAGGACTGGTGTTTTTTGGATGCGGTAGTTGAGGTGGCGGAGAGGGCACTTGTTGGACCACTTGAGATGCATTCAAGCATTTTCCTTTTTTGGCCATCATCTACCTTTGTTCCATTTGTTCGTGTCTGTAAAAAAGGAGCACATCGGATTGTCCATGGTAAGTAGTAGACATCTTACTTTTGCTGGAAGATGGTCTATTTTCAGCAGATGTTAATGGAGCTTTGCCACCTTCCCCACGGACAAACCCTTTTTTTCCCTTTTCCAACACGCCTCTTCCCCTTTCCACCAGCATCTGTTATTTTGCCACTCATTTTGATTGCGACAAGATTGTGCACTTAAAATGTGGTAGTAAAAATTGAGAGGTGGTGTAGATTGCAGCCGTGGTCTAGCTTTAATACCAGCAGAATGAACAACAATAATTATCCCTGACAATGCAACTACGGCACTTAAACTGGCAGCACAAATTGCTAGTATAATAGCTTTGTAACAATGAGCTTAGATGTTCAATGCAGAGGTGCTGCAAATATCTTTGCACTAGTGGGACAATACAGAAGTCCAACAGCCACGTTTAGGATGCCACTAAGTTCACTCAGTGTTTGCTAATATAATGGCTTAGTAACAATGTATTTGAGTGTGCAAAGCAGGCAGACGTGCTGCAAATATCTTTGCATTAGTGGGACAATACAGGAGTCCAACAGACACTTTTAGGATGCCACTAAGTTCACTCAGTGTTTGCTATTATAATGGCTTAGTAACAATGAGTTTGAGTGTGCAATGCAGGCAGACGTGCTGCAAATATCTTTGCACTAGTGGGACAATACAGAAGTCCAACTGCCACTTTTAGGATGCCACTAAGTTCACTCAGTGTTTGCTATTATAATTTCTTAGTAACAATGAGTTTTAGTGTGCAATGCAGGCAGACGTGCTGCAAATATCTTTGCACTAGTGGGACAATACAGAAGTCCAACAGCCACGTTTAGGATGCCACTAAGTTCACTCAGTGTTTGCTACTATAATGGCTTAGTAACAATGAGTTTGAGTGTGCAATGCAGGCACATGTGCTGCAAATATCTTTGCATTAGTGGGACAATACAGAAGTCCAACAGCCACGTTTAGGATGCCACTAAGTTACCTCAGTGTTTGCTACTATAATGGCTTAGTAACAATAAGTTTGAGTGTGCAATGCAGGCAGACGTGCTGCAAATATCTTTGCATTAGTGGGACAATACAGAAGTCCAACAGCCACGTTTAGGATGCCACTAAGTTCACTCAGTGTTTGCTACTATAATGGCTTAGTAACAATGAGTTTGAGTGTGCAATGCAGGCAGACGTGCTGCAAATATCTTTGCACTAGTGGGACAATACAGAAGTCCAACAGCCACGTTTAGGATGCCACTAATTTTCCTCAGTGTTTGCTACTATAATGGCTTAGTAACAATGAGTTTGAGTGTGCAATGCAGGCAGACGTGCCGTGCTGCAAATATCTTTGCACTAGTGGGACAATACAGAAGTCCAACAGCCACGTTTAGGATGTCACTAAGTTACCTCAGTGTTTGCTAGTATAATGGCTTAGTAACAATGAGTTTGAGTGTGCAATGCAGGCAGACGTGCTGCAAATATTTTTGCACTAGTGGGACAATACAGAAGTCCAACAGCCACGTTTAGGATGCCACTAAGTTTCCTCAGTGTTTGCTACTAAAATGGCTTAGTAACAATGATTTTGAGTGTGCAATGCAGGCAGACGTGCAGCAAATATCTTTGCACTTGTGGGACAATACTGAGGTCCAACAGCCACGTTTAGCATGCCACTAAGTTCACTCAGTGTTTGCTAGTATAATGGCTTAGTAACAATGAGCTTGAGTGTGCAGAGGGCAGGAGGGTACAGTGGCAGGGTTGTGGGTCTGGGTAGAGAAAAGGAAGCCTGCCTTTCTATCCCTCCTAATGGGGAAATGCAGCGAGGAAATCCCTGACCTAAACTCTGTTTTCACAGCCCTGACTGTCACCTATGGCTCTGACCCTGCCGGTATTAGCCCTTCAAAGGACTAATAGAAACTACTATCCCTATTCTGTACAGCGCTGTGTATAGAGCGTACACAGCAGTATCGGAGATAGGAGCTGCGCCAGCGGTGACTGACACCAAGGACGCAGAAGGCAGATAATGGCGTGCTGGAGGAAAATATCCGTTTTTATAATGCAGGGACATGTGACATGGACATCCTATCACACATGCCGTTGCTTCTCTGGCTAAAAGTCCACTTAGCTGTGTGTGTGTCTGGGATTGGCCGACATGCTGGCCCGCCCCACTACACGCACGCGCTTAGGGAAGGAAGACAAGGGAAAAAAAAATAAATGGTGATCGCCATTATCCAAAAAGCAGTGATCTGAATGCGCTGTTCCCGCACACTATACACTGAAATTTCATAATAGTGTGAGTCACAGAGTGACTTACACTATTACAGCGGAAAGCCAGCTAGTAATTAGCTGGTCTTTTTGCTGCTAGAACCGATCTCGAACGTATCCAGAACTATCGAGCTTTAGCAAAAAGCTCGAGTTCTAGTTCGATCTAGAACAGCCCCCAAAATCACTCAAGCCGCGAACTGGAGAACCTCGAACCGCGAACCGCGCTCAACTCTAGTCATAAACCTCAATGAGGATTCAATTGACTCTTTACGCCAAAGAGTCAACAGGTGATCTGAAGATGCTCTCGGGATTGGATGGATATATATCCTCAGTCCCTTTTGGACAATACAATGTTTCAAGTAGTTTTCCAATCCCTTAATTTCCCACCAGGACCATATATTACTCTTATAATTATATAACAATTCCTTAAAGGAATCTTTCAAAGAGGAACCAGACCCTCCTGTGGGTAAGTCGTTAACAGAAAAAACGTGATTTGCTTCCTCCACGATAGAAGCTGTTTTCACAGGCCCTGTTAAAAATCCTGCCATGCTACACAACCAAATTACATAATATATAGCTAGTAGCGAATAGCCAGGGAATATTACTTGTATACTCACAAAGACATATTCCCTTTTACAAAATTTTGTTGGTACAAATTTACTGGCAGTGTAAAACACACATAAAAACACTAATAGTAGTGCACCCAAATATCCAGATTTATCCACAGATATACGAATGACCACAAAAGGTCCAAATATGACTACCCACATCTGTATCCAGGTATAAGAACAAGATGGGAGGAGTCAAATATCCTAGAACTTCTGGGACATATGATAAATCACACTTATAAAAGCGGCAACATATATTTTACACACAGTGTACATATATGGCAATGAACCTCAAACATTACTTAACTCATGGTTAAATAACAGTCATATGATGATGGTATTTTTCAAGATAAGGCCGAAAAAGAAGTCCAGACCAATGGAGGTCACAAGTACGATCCTCTGTGTGAGTCTGCCGCAGGATAGAAAATTCTGCCTTATGGCTTGCCTTGACGCGTTTCCCCGTAACAGTTCATCAGGAGGCTATCAAAATAAATGTGATCCATCAGGGGATATACATACAAATATAACAATAAAAACTACCACAATCATTGTGACAATAAAAACAACAAATATACACATTACAAAGGTTCCCAATACTTGCCCTATAGTTAGAGTAAGATGTATGACACGCAGTCCCAAGGTGCAAATCCCCTGAAGATATCCAGCATGTGGTGCAGACAATCCCGAGATAAATTCACCAATGCAGAGGGAGGCACACTGGGAGTGCGTGTCAAGGGGGTATATATACCTTCACTAATTGAAAATACATCAGCTGAACCGCATTGTAATTTTATTGGTATTTGGACATGGGGAGCGCCATCCATGTACATCTTGCGCATGCGCGCAGGTCGTCTATGGTATAATAGAGGGACCGAGATACTAAGGAATGATAAGAGGCGCCATGTTAGAACACCCTGGCCATGTGCACCAAAACGGCGTTGCAAGATTTATGGGTAATTTATAACCCTGCCCGCAGAAATCATAAGTGCATAATAATTTATTTGCTGTCCACAGTGAAACGCAACGCTCATGCATGCGCATAAAATAGAATACCCCAAGATGCTCCAAACCAGATACATAGGCATCTTCACATATACAATATGGCTATCAAATAAAGCCCTTTATAAATAAACTCCTTTACATAGGATACATACAAGGTGCAATAAAGAGCATACATATCAAATATAAAGTATATAGGAATATAGAAGGCCACAATGGCAATGATTACAGATATATAAATATCTAATGATAGTAACTCCTTACATATTAACCCCTTACAACAATGATATTAACACCTTTCCATGTTTCATAGCTAATTTCCCTATTTTAGGGATTGCTCATATTTATGGGGGTTATTTGTTGCATTTTATGCTCCCTCCTGTTGTAAGGGGTTAATATCATTAGATACAGTCATATGAAAAAGTTTGGGCAACCCTATTAATGTTAACCTTTTTTCTTTATAACAATTTGGGTTTTTGCAACAGCTATTTCAGTTTCATATATCTAATAACTGATGAACTCAGTAATATTTCTGGATTGAAAAGAGGTTTATTGTACTAACAGAAAATGTGCAATCCGCATTTAAACAAAATTTGACCGGTGCAAAAGTATGGGCACCCTTAATTTCTTGATTTGAACACTCCTACCTACTTTTTACTGACTTACTAAAGCACTAAATTGGTTTTGTAACCTCATTGAGCTTTGAACTTCATAGGCAAGTGTATCCAATCATGGGAAAAGGGTATTTAAGGTGGCCACTTGCAAGTTGTTGAGAGGAAAATATCCAGCATCAGAAGAAGGAGAGGTTGTAGTAAAACTGTATTTTTATTAAATCCATTAAAAACAGGATACAACACGCAAAGAAGCTGGGGACACACAGTGAAACACAGGACTATCCTATGCGTTTCAACCTTGCGGTCTTAATCATGGATTATTTGGTGTCTCCAGAATGAGAAATTTAAGACTGTGCAAAAAAAGGGGGCGTCATAGGTACTAATTAAGAACAAACATTCACAAAGCTGTGCACTCATTTAAAATCATGGGAAAAAAAAAGCACAATGAAACCACAATGTGATGTAAAGACAGAGACACCAAAAAAACAAAAATGAACACAAACTGATGGAAAGAAAAAAAAATAATAATTTTTTTTAAAAAGAAATATACATGAAAAAACAGGATAAAAGTGAATGTGTGTATAATCATAATAAAACCTTTATATCCATGTATATGAAATATAAGGAAGCAAAAAACGAGATTTGTTTATGCATATGCATAAATACGTACAAATACTTAGGCATGTATCTATGCACAGTTTCCACTGTGAGAAACATAGTAAGGAAATGGAAGAACACAGGCACAGTTCTTGTTAAGCCCAGAAGTGGCAGGCCAAGAAAAATATCAGAAAGGCAGAGAAGAAGAATGGTGAGAACAGTCAAGGACAATCCACAGACCACCTCCAATGACCTGCAGCATCATCTTGCTGCAGATGGTGTCAATGTGCATCGGTCAACAATACAGCGCACGTTGCACAAGGAGAAGCTGTATGGGAGAGTCATGCGAAAGAAGCCATTTCTGCAAGCATGCCACAAACAGAGTCGCCTGAGGTATGCAAAAGCATATTTGGACAAGCCAGTTACATTTTGGAAGAAGGTCCTGTGGACTGATGAAACAAAGAATGAGTTGTTTGGTCATACAAAAAGGCGTTATGCATGGAGCCAAAAAAACACGGCATTCCAAGAAAAGCACTTGCTACCCACAGTAAAATTTGGTGGAGGTTCCATCATGCTTTGGGGCTGTATGGCCAATGCCGGCACCGGGAATCTTGTTAAAGTTGAGGGTCGCATGGATTCAACTCAGTATCAGCAGATTCTTGACAATAATGTGCAAGAATCAGTGACGAAGTTGAAGTTACGCAGGGGATGGATATTTCAGCAAGACAATGATCCAAAACACCGCTCCAAATCTACTCAGCCATTCCTGCAGAGTAACAATTACAATGTTCTGGAATGGCGATCCCAGTCCCCAGACCTGAATATCATTGAAAATCTGTGGGATGATTTGAAGCGTGCTGTCCATGCTCGGCGACTATCAAACTTAACTGAACTGGAATTGTTTTGTAAACAGGAATGGTCAAATATACCTTCATCCAGGATCCAAGAACTCATTAAAAGCTACAGGAAGCGACTAGAGGCTGTTATTTTTGCAAAAGGAGGATCTACAAAATATTAATGTCACTTTTATGTTGAGGTGCCCATACTTTTGCACCAGTCAAATTTTGTTTAAATGCGGATTGTACATTTTCTGTTAGTACAATAAACCTCATTTCAATCCAGAAATATCCATCAGTTATTAGATATATGAAACTGAAATAGCTGTTGCAAAAATCCAAATTGTTATAAAGAAAAAAGGTTAACATTGATAGGGGTGCCAAAACTTTTTCATATGACTGTATGTATATATCTGTAATCATTGCCATTGTGGCCTTCTATATTCCTATATACCTTATATTTGATATGTATGCTTTTTATTGCACCTTGTATGTTTCCTATGAAAAGGAGTTTATTTTTAAGGGGCTTTATTTGATAGCCATATTGTATATGTGAAGATGCCTATGTATCTGATTTGGAGCATCTTGGGGTGTTCTATCTTATGCGCGAGCGTTGCATTTCACTGTGAACCGCAAATAAACTATTATGCACTTATGCTTTTGTACCGCCCTGAGAGGGGCCTGGCCGCTTCCTCCGCTTGCTCGGGCCGAGCCGCTCGAGGTCCGGGCTCGGGTTGTTGGTGGCACGAGCGCCTCCAGACCGGGGGCCACGTCGCTCTGTTAGAGGGGAGAGGTAGCGGGGTGGTGGTGGTGATGGGACGCCTGGGAGGGCCGCGCTGTTGTCCAATGGGTCATGACGCCACCCACGGGTCGTGGTAACGGGATACACCACTGCTGCGGCTGGAGTGAAGGCGGGCTCGTCCAGGATCAGTGTCACGGCCGCAGCCTAGATGTTAGCCCCTCCGTGGGTAGGAGTGGTGTGTCCCAGGGCCCCGGTTGGTGGGGAACTGGAGCGCTGATGTTGTTGTCGGGGTGCAGGGTGCTGTGCCGCGGTGTAGTGTCGTGCCCGGATGGCACTGGTGTACTCACGATTGATTCACGCTCAGAGTCACTGGTAACCCAAAGTTCGGATGTGGTCGGTCCCCGCGGCTGGCTGATGATGTCCCCTGTGGGGTTGATGGTGGCCCCTTTTCCCGTGCACCTCTGGATGTTGTGTTTCGGCTCCCCTGCCTGAGCAGTGGTAGCCTGTTTCCCGGCGTTGAGCTGCCGGAGGAGCCCTCAGTTTCCCGCAGGCGCTGGCCCGTCGGGTGTTTGGCCCTTGGCGGGGGCGCTCACCCGGTCTCGGTGGGCTTTTGCCTTCTTTCAGGACTTTGGGTGTGGATGAATCCGTGAGGTCCAGCCAGCAATCAGTCAATTTGCCTATACTCAGTGGCTTCTAAGCTAGGACGGGGTCTGAGTACCCGGTTTCTGGTGCTCCGGTACACGGTTGACTTCCCGGTTCGGGACCGGCGGGCTCCAACCCAGGCCCAGTCCGTACAGTTCCGCCAGTTGCTGTACCAGTACTCCTGCAGACGGCCACCACCGTCTGCCTGTCTGACGTTTCCAAGGGGGGGCCCAGGCTCCTACCCAGGTCCCTGACAGCTGCTCCACTACCACTCACTGTCAACTCCAAAACTACTTTCTGTTTGTACTTCCTGCCCCAGGACAGTAGTCTCCTCGGTGGGTGTGCCTTTCCGCCTGACTCCGCCCACCTGGTGTGCTCTACTAGCCCTGAAGGAGGCATCAGGTCTCCCTTTCGGGTGACATGTCTGTGACCTCACAGGGGATGGGGGTGTGTGTATGTGGTTGATGTAATTACCTGTGACCCCTGGGGTCCAGGGCATCACACTTTCTGTGGGCAGGGTTATAAATTAGCCATACATCTTGCGATGCCGTTTTGGTGCGCATGCCCAGGGTGTTCTAACATGGCACCCCTTATCATTCTTTAGTATCTTGGTCCCTCTATTATACCGTAGATGATCTGTGCGCATGCACAAGGTGTACCAAGATGGCGCTCCCCATGTCCGAATACCGATAAAATTACAATGCGGTTCAGCTGATGTATTTTCAATTAGTGAAGGTATATATACCCCCTTGACACGCACTCCCAGTGTGCCTCCCTCTGCATTGGGTGAATTTATCTCGGGATCGTCTGAACCGCATGCTGGATATCTATAGGGGATTTGCACCGTGGGACTGTGTGTCATACATCTTACTCTATCTACAGGGCAAGTATTGGGATCCTTTATAATGTGTATATTTGTTGTATTTATCGTCACAATGTTTGTGGTAGTTTTTATTGTTATATTTTTATGTATATCCCCTGATGGATCACATTTATTTTTATAGCCTCCTGATGAACTGTTAGGGGAAACGTGTCAAGGCAAGCCATAAGGTAGAATTTTCTTAGTGCTCGCTTTATTAAGGCCTCCGTCAATCCCCCCCTGACTAATCATGTTTACTTTTTAAACTTGTTACCAATAAAATGTACTATTTCTAATTTCCTGATTCCACCTTCTTCCTCCGTTTTTTATATATTATTCATTGCCATTTATGTACACTGTGTGTAAAATATATGTTGCCGCTGTTATAAGTGTGATTTATCTTATGTCCCAGAAGTTCTAGGATATTTGACTCCTCCCATCCTGTTTTTATACCTGGAAACGGATGTGAGTAGTCATATTTGGACCTTTTGTGGTCATTCGTATATCTAGATAAATCCTTAGATATTTGGATGCAATCAGGGGTGCACTACTATTAGTGTTTTTATGTGTTTTCCACATTCAGTAAATTTGTACCAATAACATTTTGCAAAAAGGAATATGTCTTTGTGAGTGTACAAGTAAAATATTACTATTACTATTCGCTACTATGATTTGTGAATGATGCCTTACTCCTGATGTGTGGGGCTGAAATTTCATGACTATAGTGGCAGCTTATACGTTCCTCCCACACTCCAAACACATACTGATAGGGAATTTAGATTGTGAGCCCCAATGCGGACAGTGATAATCACTTCTGTAAAGCGCTGTGGACTTTATGGCGCTATATAAATAAATAAATAAATTCTGGTCTCATATTGATGCTGGCAATCTCAGTGCAGAATTATTGCTGTAACGGAAATTTGAGCTGAGAGATGGCCATTAGCATCCAGGACATGTATACATCCTTGGCAAGGAAAAAATTATCATGCAGAATCACAGCTCTAGCCCCCCTCTACCTTTTCCCTCTCTAATGAATCCTTTTACATGATAGTCATATTGCATATCAAAATTGCTAAATTTGCTTGGGGCATTGAGACATGGAAGGGGTTAATTGTATGAATTTCACAAGTTAGTGAATGGAAAGTTTGAGATTACATGTAATGTAAAGTAAAACAATTAGCACAGCTTAATTTCTAATGAAGAATAGATGTATAATAATGTCTGTAAAGCGGGCTTTACACGCTACGACATCGCTAATGCGAAGTCGTTGGGGTCACGGAATTGGTGACGCACATCCGGCCGCATTAGCGATGCCGTTGCGTGTGACACCTATGAGCGATTTTGCATCGTCGCAAAAACGTGCAAAATCGCTCATCGGTGACATGGGGGGCCATTCTCGAATATCGTTGGAGCTGCAGGTACGAAGTAGTTCGTCGCTCCTGTGGCAGCACACATCGCTCTGTGTGACGCCGCAGGAACGAGGAACCTCTCCTTACCTGCCGCCGTCCCCAATGCGGAAGGAAGGAGGTGGGCGAGATGTTATGTCCCGCTCATCTCCGCCCCTCCGCTTCTATTGGGCAGGCGCTCAGTGACATCGCTGTGACGCCGCACGGACTGCCCCCTTAGAAAGGAGGCGGTTTGCCGGTCACAGCGACGTCGCAGGGAAGGTAAGTATGTGTGACGGGTCCGGCCGATGCTGTGCAACACGGGCAGCGATTTGCCCGTGTCGCACAAACGATGGGGGTGGGAATGCACGCTAGCGATATCGGTACCGATATCGCAGCGTGTAAAGTAGCCTTAAAGTAAATACAACTAGAATCAAAACTATGTTTGTGTCCCTGAATTCTCAAGTTACACAGCAGTTATAAAACGCTCTAGATGACTTTTTTTTCCTCTGTATTTGTTTGCATGGAACTTTCCATGACACATCTCCTACAATTGTATTTGTGATGAGAGTTTCTTCCGCAATATGTTTCTCACATCCTGTTTTATGATTGGGTTTGGCTTTTCTAGCCTCTGTACCTACATACGTTTTTCTAGAAAGTGTGCATTGTTTGCTCTTTACTATTGCTCATTGACTTAAGCATTAGGGTGCATTGCTTTGCATTCAGACTACATGTTTTAGGAAGTTCATTAAAAGTAATTTGAATCCTTTTACTACATCCTAATGTGCTCGATATTAAATCACATAATGTACAATTCTACAAATAAACCATAGTGCTAAAAATATCCAATAGAGGTGAATACATACATTAAGGCCAATCTATGAGGTGATTTTTGTTTCCCTGTCTTAGGGCAGCATATGATATGAACACAGGATTTCTAGGTAGCATGTGTACCGCCCTGCGACCTCGGCTGCGACCGCACGTCACACTGCAAGGGGTGTAGTGGCGGTGCATGCAGGGGGTTGTGGGGTGGTTGTGTTGTACGGTTCATGACGCCACCCACGGGTTGTGGTGATGATGGACACCACCGTTGCGGAGAAGGTACGGGGGCTCCCGGGAGCGGTGTAGTGGCGCAGCTTGGTGTTAGCCCCTCCGTGGGTAGGAGCGGTGTGTCCTGGGGCCCGGTAATGAGGTTGCAGGGTACAGGGTTGCGGTGCGATGCCCGAGGGCACTGGTGTACTCACGATTAAACCACACAGACTCACTGGTAAACCAAACGGGGTGATGAACGGGGCCCGCAGCTGGCTGCAGTTTCCCAGATAGGTTGGTAATGTCCGCCTTTCTCCTGCACCTGTATGTGATCTTGGCTACTGTGCCTGAGCACTGGTATCCCGCTCCCCGGCGTATATGTGTCGTAAAAGTCCGTTTGCCCACAGACGCTGGCCTTTGGATCTCTGGCCTCTGGCGGTGGCTCCTATCCAGACGGGTTGGGCTGTTGCCTTCAATCGGGACTTAGGTGGGAATGAACCCCTGAGGTCCAGACCGCAATCAGTTGATTTGACTATGGTGGTGGCTTATAGCCTAGTTCGGGGTCTGAGTACCCTGCCTGGTGCTCCGGTATCCAGTTAGCTCCCCGGTTCGGTTCCGGCGGGCCACTACCCTGTCCCGGTCCCTTACTGTTCCGGCGGTCGTATTCCCGGTCTCCTGCAGGCGGCCACTACCATCTGCCTGCCTGACTGATCTGGGGTCTTAGGCTCCAACCCAGGCCCCACACAGAATTGAGCTCCTCTCTCTCCTCTCTCCTAACTTCACTCCCCTGTGTTTTCCTGCCTCAGGCCAGCAGACTCCTCGGAGGGCGTGTCTTTCCACCTGACTCCGCCCACCTGGTGTGCCTGTCTGACTCTGAGGGAGGCAATCAGGTCTTTTGGTTGACTGGTGGTACCTTACTGGGGTGGGGGTGTATGTGGTGAGTGTAATGACCTGTGACCCCTGGGGTGTCCAGGGCGTCACACATGCAGAGAAAAATCCTAACAAGATTGCTAGGAGAGTCTTGTTTACCCTGCCTACAAAGGGTGACTGACGGCCTTATCTCCTATTAAAGGTGGTGTCACACATAGCGACGCAGCAGCGATCACAACCAGCGATCTGACATTATCAGGATCGCTGCTGCATCGTTACATGGTCGCTGGAGAGCTGTCAAACAGGCAGATCTCACCAGCGACCAGTGACCAGCCCCCAGCCAGCAGTGACGCTTGGAAGCGTAACTAAGGTAAATATCGGGTAACCAAGGAAAGCACTTCTCTTGGTTACCCGATATTTACCTTAGTTACTAGCGTCCGACGTTCTCACGCTGCCAGTGCCGGCTCCCTGTTCCCTGCACTCCTAGCCAGAGTACACATCGGGTTAATTACCTGATGTGTACTCCAGCTATGTGTGCAGGGAGCAGGGAGCCGGCACTGGCAGCGTGAGAGCACACCGCTTAGCGCTAGCTCCCTGCACTCCAAGCCAGAGTACACATTGGGTTAATTACCCGATGTGTACTCCAGCTACGTGTGCAGGGAGCAGGGAGCCGGCACTGGCAGCGTGAGAGCGGCGGATGCTAGTAACTAAGGTAAATATCGGGTAACCAAGGAAAAGGCTTCTTGGTTACCCGATGTTTACCGTGGTTACAGCTTACCGCAGGCTGCCAGACGCCGGCTCCCTGCTCCCTGCTCGCTTCAGTTCGTCGCTCTCTCGCTGTCATACACAGCGATGTGTGCTTCACAGCGGGAGAACGACGAGCAAAAAATGAAGCAGGACATTCAGCAACGACCGGCAACCTGACAGCAAGGGCCAGGTCATTGTTGGATGTCACACACGGCGACAGCGACGGGAAGTCGCTGCTACGTCACAGAAAATGGTGACTTAGCAGCGACGTCATTGTCATCGTCGCTATGTGTGACACCACCTTAAGCCTCATTCAGACGTCTGTTTTTCTCATACAAATACTCTCTGTTTGTTTTTTTACGGATAGCACTCCTACCTATGATAGCCTATGGGTCTGTCCACATTTTTTATAAGTTTACCTATGATAGTCTATGGGGCTGTATATTTCTGTGGTTTTACCTATGATAGTCTATGGGGCTGTCCACATTTTTGTGATGTTACCAATGATAGTCTATGGGGCTGTACATTTCTGTAATTTTACCTATGGTAGTCTATGAGGCTGCCCACATTTCTGTGATTTTACCTATGATATATGATAGCCTACGAGGCTGTAAAGGTCCCCAGTAACTGCAGGTACCCGGATCCCTTTCAATACAGTGGAGCCACTGTAGAGACAGAAAAGGTGAGCCTCCAAGCCAGTGGTACAATAATAACAAGATTTCTTAAAAAAAATTCGCCCCTTTTATTATGGGGAGGAAACATAAATAAATTAACCCCAAGTCTAACAATAAATGGACTAAACAATAAACCTAACCCCAGCAACACTTATGCAACAAGAAATCTATGTCTTTACTTTCTCTTTCCCTACCAGGATAACGCCCATATACAGTCATATGAAGAAGTTTGGGCACCCCTATTAATGTTAACCTTTTTTCTTTATAACAAATTGGGTTTTTGCAACAGCTATTTCTGTTTCATATATCTAATAACTGATGGACTGAGTAATATTTCTGGATTGAAATGACGTTTATTGTACTAACAGAAAATGAGCAATCCGCATTTAAACAAAATTTAACCGGTGAAAAAGTATGACCACCTCAACATAAAAGTGACATTAATATTTTGTAGATCCTCCTTTTGCAAAAATAACAGCCTCTAGTCGCTTCTTGTAGCTTTTAATGAGTTCCTGGATCCTGGATGAAGGTATATTTGACCATTCCTGTTTACAAAACAATTCCAGTTCAGTTAAGTTTGATGGTCGCCGGGCATGGACAGCACGCTTCAAATCATCCCACAGATTTTCAATGATATTCAGGTCTGGGGACTGGGATGGCCATTCCAGAACATTGTAATTGTTCCTCTGCATGAATGCTTGAGTAGATTTGCAGCGGTGTTTTGGGTCATTGTCTTGCTGAAATATCCATCCCCTGCGTAACTTCAACTTCGTCACTGATTCTTGTACATTATTGTCAAGAATCTGCTGATACTGAGTTAAATCCATGCGACCCTCAACTTTAACAAGATTCCCAGTGCCAGCATTGGCCACATAGCCCCAAAGCATGATGGAACCTCCACCAAAATTTTACTGTGGCTAGCAAGTGCTTTTCTTGGAATGCCGTGTTTTTTTGGCTCCATGCATAACGCCTTTTTGTATGACCAAACAACTCAATCTTTGTTTCATCAGTCCACAGGACCTTCCAAAATGTAACTGGCTTGTCCAAATGTGCTTTTGCATACCTCAGGCGACTCTTTTTGTGGCATGCTTTCAGAAACGGCTTCTTTCGCATCACTCTCCCATACAGCTTCTCCTTGTGCAACGTGCGCTGTATTGTTGACCGATGCACATTGACACAATCTGCAGCAAGATGAAGCTGCAGGTCTTTGGAGGTGGTCTGTGGATTGTCCTTGACTGTTCTCACCATTCTTCTTCTCTGCCTTTCTGATATTTTTCTTGGTCTGCCACTTCTGGGCTTAACAAGAACTGTACCAGTGTTCTTCCATTTCCTTACTATGTTCCTCACAGTGGAAACTGACAGTTTAAATCTCTGAGACAACTTTTTGTATCCTTACCCTTAACAACTATGTTGAATAATCTTTGTTTTCAGATCATTAGAGAGTTGTTTTGAGGAGCCCATGATGCCACTTTTCATAGGAGATTCAAATAGGAGAACAACTTGCAAGTGGCCACCTTACATACCTTTTCTCATGATTGGATACACCTGCCTATGAAGTTCAAAGCTCAATGAGGTTACAAAACCAATTTAGTGCTTTAGTAAGTCAGTAAAAAGTAGTTAGGAGTGTTCAAATCAAGAAATTGATAAGGGTGCCCATACTTTTGCACCGGTCAAATTTTGTTTAAATGCGGATTGCACATTTTCTGTTAGTAAAATAAACCTCATTTCAATCCAGAAATATTACTCAGTCCATCAGTTATTAGATATATGAAACAGAAAGAAATAGCTGTTGCAAAAACTCAATTTGTTATAAAGAAAAAAGGTTAACATTAATAGGGGTGCCCAAACTTTTTCATAAGACTGTATCTCCCTCACCTAAATGTGACCGGACCTAAACAGGGCTCGTTCCTACGGAGAAGCTGTGAATGATATGTGTCTGTTCTCCTGGTTCACAATCTAAGGCCTTGTTCACACACTGCATTTTTACCCATTTTTTTTTTAAGTTTTTGCTGCAGAATATTCTTGAGAAAATGGTTGTAACCTTTCTGCAGACATTCCCCAGCAAAACCTAAGGAAAAAAATTAGCTGCGCGCACACTGCGTATTTTTATCAAGAACATTCTTTCCGCAGAATTTCTTGAGAAAAAGAATGTGTATATCACTTCTTTTCTGCAGGTACCTGCATTTTTTTGCCATAGATTATGGTAAAAAACTGCAGGGACCAACCTGCAAAAAACCCCACCAAAAACGCGTTTTTTGACCACAAATGTGCTAATCTTTCAGACTCTCAAGAAATTTCTTGAGAAAAATCCTTTTTCTAGTGTGAACAGAGCCTAAATTCTACCCCAACCAATTAACACTCCAGCATACCTCCCAACCGTCCCGGATTCTGCGGGACTGCCCCGATTTTAGAGGTGTGTCCCGCACTCCCGCGGCTCACAGCTGATGTCCCGACTCCTCCCCTCAGTGCAGTGAATAAATTAAATAAAATTCTCATCAGGTCTGGATTATTGGGGTGGCTGGGACTCGAACCGGTGAACTGTGAAGCTCATTGTTCCAGAGGCAGCTGCTTTACCACTTAGCCACTGCCTGTATTAAAAAGCATAGGAAGTTTTGGTTATCTTGACCTCTATATTGCAGGTGAGACACCAGAAGCAGATTATTCAGCTGCAAAGATGGATGGAGGGATGGATGTATGAATTAATGAATGAATGGATGGATGGATGGATGAATGGATGGAGGAATAAATGGAGGGATGGATGGAGGGATGGATGGATAAATGATAGAGGGATGAATGGATGATAGTGGGATGGATGGATGATAGAGGGATGGATGGATGATAGAGGGATATATAGATACATGACAGATAATAGATAAATAGAATCATAGAATCATAGATATATAGAATCATAGATAGATAGATAGATAGATAGATAGATAGAATAATAGATAAATAAAGGGATGGATAGATAGATAGATAGAATCATAGATAGATAGAGGGATGGATAGATAGAATCATAGATAGATAGAATCATAGATATTTAGATAGATAGAATAATAGATAGATAGATAGATAGATAGATAGATAGATAGATAGATAGATAGATACTGCATCTCTTTGTAGGTGAAGGAAAGAGTCAGATTCATTTGTTCCCATAAAACTACTGTAAAGAAAGGAGGAAAAAAAAATAAAAATACATTTTTTTTATCTTCATCACCTGGAATCAAACCAGCAACTTTCAAAGCTTGTGTCCAGTAGCCTCCTAGGCTTTCTCCCTGATCTAAGCTGTTGGGCCTACAATGAACCTACAATAAGCCCTGCTTACACAGTAGATTACACAGGATATAGAGCGGGATGAATGGATGGATGGATGGATGGATGGATGGATGGATGGATGGATGGATGGATGGACGGAGAGATGGATGGATGAATGGAGGCATGGATGAATGGAAGGATGGATGAATGGAGGGATGGATGAATGGAGGAATGGATGAATGAATGAATGAATGAATGAATGGATGGATGGATGGATGGATGGATGGATGGATGTGTGGCGCCCTGGACTAGCCAGGTCGTCACAGGTACTGCAACACACACCCCCACCCTGAGACAGGCACATCAGCCAGACACAAAATCCTTGTTGCCTCCCTCCAGGGGCTGATGTCCACACCAGGTGGGGTGGAGCCAGGCGGTTGGCCCCACCCACTGAGGAGTTCACAGTCCTGGAGGCGGGAAAAGGAAGGGAGTTGAGTTAGGAAAGTGGAGGAGTGAGGAGTGGAGTAGTAGTGGAGGAGCAAACTGACCGTGTCTGGGTGTGTGGCCCGGGCACTAAGAGCAAGGTTGGCAGACGGTGGTGGCTGTCTGCAGGAGAGGCGAATCAACGCGGAACCATAGGACTGGGGACGGGCGGTGGCCCACCGGTACCGAACCGGGGAGCGAAGTGAAGCCAGCACACACAGGCAGGGCCTGCGGACCCCGACCAGGCTTGGAGTCGCCATTAGAGGTCAAATCCGTCAGTGACCGGAACCCCAGGGGTTTCCTAACAGCCAAGACCCGATTGAAGGCAACCGTCCGACCAGTAGAAGGAAATAAAGCTACCGCCACAGCTAGAGTTCCAAGGTCCAGAGCCTGCGGGCAAAAGGTCTCCTCCGGCACATATATATGCTGGGGAGCGGGTTACCGATGGGAATCCATCGGGACCGAACATACGCAAAGGTGCAGGGAAAGGCAGCCACCACCAACCGTCCGGGAGAAGTCACAGCAGCCGGCTGCGGGACCCGTCCATCCAGCCATTTGGTTTACCAGAGACTTTGCGTACATTTGTGGCTGAGTGAGTACAACCGTGCCATCCGGCACCGCGCTGCGCTGTCCAGGCGACCCTGCACCTTGCCAACCCTGCCTCCCCGTCACCTCACCGGGCCCCGGGACCACCAACCCCTACCCACGGAGGGGGAGAACAACATCCCAGCTGCTCCCTGCCATCGCTCCCGGGATCCTCATCACCAGCAGCGGTGGTGCCCCACCTCACCACAACCCGTGGGTGGCGTCACGGACCAAATCCCCAAACCAAACTACCCCCCTTTCACTCACGTGCGAGGAGCGCCGCTCGAGTCCCCGGATCCGGCCCACCGCTCGAACCACCGAGCAGCCATCGCAGCAGCGCCGGACCTGAGCGTTAGCGAGCGCAGCGCAGCGGCATCCTCCCCGCCCGCGACAGATGGAGGGATGAATGGATGGAGAGATGAATGGATGGAGTGATGGATAGTGGGAGGGATGGATAGAGGGAGGGATGAATGGATGCATGAATGGAGGGAGGGATGGATAGAGGGAGGGATAGAGGGAGGGATGGATGGATGATAGAGGGATGGATGAATGATAGAGGGATGAATGGATGATAGTGGGATGGATGGATGATAGAGGGATATATAGATACATGACAGATAATTGATAGATAGATAGAATCATAGATAGATAGATTATTATTATAGATAGATATAATCATAGATAGATGGATGGATACATAGAGGGATAGATAGAGGGATAGATAGATAGATAGATAGATAGGTAGTACACTGTAAACATGAGCTCCTGATCAAATCTAAGTTTATACCTTATAATGAACAGATTGGAGGACATATCCCAGAAATCCACAGACATGATGGCATACTATGTAGTCGGAAAGGATTTTAAGGATTTTAAGCCAAGACAAGACAAGAAAAATCAAGATACAAAGCAGGAACAGATCACCTAGTGGAAATCAAGCTAACGGAAAACCACCAAACCCTAACCTAGCACAGCGCATCCCCAAGGTAAGGGCTCCACGTCAACACACTGCTAAGATAACAATAGACTGTTTATTACACATTAGACAATATATTAGAGAATATAAAAGAAACACTTTTAAAATGAAAAAACATGGGGATTGCACTTTAAGCAAGGAGAGTGGCCCAGAGACAGCAGCCGGAGCCAGCAGGGGGCCTGATTCTACAGCAATTCAGGCATATTAGGCATACCATATACATATATATCCATAGGAAATATCAACAACATGTATTCACAAATAGAACATGCTAAAAAGCATTACAAATGTCGTATGGAAAAACCTGTGTGGTTAACCATAAATAGAAAGTGCAAAAACCACTCAGGGAATATGAGAAAAACAGGAGAACAAATGTGGTTTGAATGCAAAAAAGGTATACACCAAGTTTTATTACAACATGAAAAATTCAATGAAGCACAAGGGTAAACATATATGTGCAAAAGACAGAGTTCACATTGGCACTAGAAGAGGTAATCATATAGAAGAAGTATCATTAAATAACACCTAATTTGGATAACATTATAAACCATGTGATAACAGAGAGCAATAGCTGGTAAAAAGGTTGCTGGTAAAAAACAATCAGTAAACAGTCAGCAGCACACAAAGAGCCATCAGCCTGTAGCAATCTTTGGTCTGATGAAGCGGTAGTTACCAACACGTGAAACGCGCGTTACCTTCTTTCAGGGGGGACCTCCTGGTCTTGTGTTGCACTATTGGCACTTTATTATCTCTGCTGGTGATTACTTTTTTCAGCAGCCTCTGGTATGTAGTTTCTACAGGCTGATGGCTTCTTGTGTGCTGCTGACTGTTTACTGCCTGCTTTCCACCAGCAGCTTTCTACCAGCTACTGCTATCACATGGTTTATAATCCAAATGAGGTACTATTTAATGAAACTTTTTCCATGTGATTGCTACAGGCTGATGGCTCTTTGTGTGCTGCTGACTGTTCACTGACTGTTTTTTACCAGCAACCTTTTTACCAGCTGTTGCTCTCTGTTATCACATGGTTTATAATGTTATCCAAATTAGGTGTTATTTAATGATACTTCTTCTATGTGATTACCTCTTCTAGTGCCAATGTGAACGCTGTCTTTTGCACATATATGTTTACCCTTGTGCTTCATTGAATTTTTCATGTTGTAATAAAACTTGGTGTATACCTTTTTTGCATTCAAACCACATTTGTTCTCCTGTTTTTCTCATATTAGGCATACCTCCCAACTTTTAAAGAAGGGAAAGAGGGACAAAGTTTGCGGCACGCAACGCTAGCTGTGGCAATTTTTAGGCCATGCCCCCTAACCACACCCATTTCACAAACAGCCACACCCATATCCACTCCCCATCCACACCCATCCAGCAAACTGAAACTGCAGAAGCTGTCTGTGATCGCTCTGAGCCACCACAGATCAGCAATGTGCAGAACAGGCAGGGAGTTAACTACAGGGTGTGCAGGCGGCTAAGCCTCAGGAGGAGAGCTGAACAGGGTGTGCAGGCAGCTAGGACCAAGGAGGAGAGTTGAACAGGGTGTGCAGGCAGCTAGGACCCAGGAGTAGAGCTGAACAGGGTGTGCAGCCAGCTAGGATCCAGGAGGAGAGCTGAACAGGGTGTGCAGGCAGGTAGGACCCAGGAGGAGAGCTGAACAGGGTGTGCAGGCAGTTAGGACCCAGGAGGAGAGCTGAACAGGGTGTGCAGGCAGCTAGGACCCAGGAGGAGAGCTGAACAGGGTGTGTAGGCAGCTAGGACCCAGGAGGAGAGTTGAACAGGGTGTGCAGGCAGCTAGGACCCAGGAGGAGAGATGAACAGGGTGTGCAGGCAGCTAGGACCCAGGAGGAGAGCTGAACAGGGTGTGCAGGCAGCTAGGACCCAGGACAAGAGCTGAACAGGGTGCGCAGGCAGCTAGGATCCAGGAGAAGAGCTGAACAGGGTGTGCAGGCAGCTAGGACTCAGGAGGAGAGCTGAACAGGGTGTGCAGGCAGCTAGGACCCAGGAGGAGAGCTGAACAAGGTGTGCAGCTAATGTTCACACATCAGTTTTTTGCCATCAGGCGCAATCCGGCAGAAACATGAAAAAAAGCATCCGGCATCTGTTGCCGCCGGATGCATTTTTTCCCCCATAGACTTTTATTAGCGCCGGATTGCGTCGGATGGCCTTGCGTTCCATCTGGTTTTCGCTGGATCTGGTAAAATTTGCTTGTCCGGCGGCCAGATGGAACGCTGAGGTGAACGTTTTGTTGTCCGGCAAAAAGATCGATTGCGCCGGATCCGGCACCGTACGGCGTGTTTTATAATGGGAGCCTATGGACGCCAGATCTGGGGTCATCCATCATATGCCGGAAGCCGGCGCCGGTTTCTGTTTTTTGTTTTTGGGCATGCCCAGACGGTGTGTAAATAGTCTCTCTCTTTCTCTGTCGGTCGGTCCGTCAATCTCTCTCTGTCGGTCAGTCTCTCCCTCCTTTATACTCACCGATCACCGTCGCGGCACTGCACGGCTGTCACACTTCTCTGGCGGGTTCTCCTCTTTTGAAAATGCCGGCCGCTCATTATTCCATCTACTATTCACTGCTTACCCCGCCCACCGGTGCCTATGATTGGTTGCAGTCAGACACGCCCCCACGCTGAGTTAAAGCTGTCTCACTGCAACCAATCACAGCTGCCGGTGGGCGGGTCTATATAGTGCAGTAACATAAATAAATAATTAAAAAAAAACGGCGTGTGGTCCCCCCCAATTTTGATATAGCCAAGGTAAAGCCACACAGCTGAAGGCTGGAATTCTCAGGATGGGGAGCTCCACGTTATGGGGAGCACCCCAACCTAAAAATATCAGCCAGCAGCCGCCCAGAATTGCCGCATCCATTAGATGCCTCAGTCCTGGGACTCTACCCGGCTCATCCCGAATTGCCCTGGTGCGGTGACAATCGAGGTAATAAGGAGTTAAATGGCAGATTATAGCTGCCACTAAATCCTAGGTTAATCATGGCAGGTGTCTCCCCGAGATACCTTCCATGATTAACCTGTAAGTGAAAGTAAATAAACACATACACCCGAAAAAATACTTTATTTGAAATAAAAGACAAAAAAATACCCTCTTTCACCACTTTATTAAAATCCCCAAATACCCCTCCAGGTCCGACACGAGGTCCCACGACGCTTTCAGCTCTGCTACATGAAGCTGACAGTAGAACACGACCGCTCTGTGTCAGCTCCACGCAGCAACTGAAGTGAGCCGCGCTGTCACCGGAGACTTCACTCAGGTAGTGCCGGTGTGTGTGCGGGAATGATGATGAGTGTGGTAGTGCTTGCATGTGTGCGGGGATGATGATGGGGGCGGTAGGGCCTGCGTGTGTGCGAGGATGATGATGGGTGCGGTAGTGCTGGGGTGTGTGTGGTGATGATGATGAGTGCGGTAGTGCCTGCGTGTGTGTGAGGATGATGATGGGGGCGGTAGTGCCGGGGTGTGTGCGGTGATGATGATGGGGGCGGTAGTGCCGGGGTGTGTGTGTGGATGATGATGGGGGCGGTAGTACCGGTGTGTGCAGTGATGATGGTCTCTCTCTCTCGGCATGAAAATGGATGTGCACCAGCAGGAGAGGAAACAAGTGGTGAGTACACTGTGTCCTCTCCCCAATGTGTCCTGATCTACCGTGGTGTGTGCCTGCAACATTGAGAATCAAACACACAGGAGTCAGAGAAACAGCTAGAAGAGCACAGGCTCCGGTTCTGGGGGAAGGGGAATCAGCGCTGGGGAGATTCATTACCTTAGCAGCAGCACAGACAGAGACTAGTTTTGGGTAGCTACTAGCCCGCTCCGCTCTGTAATGCTCACATCACGTGTTAGGATGGTAGGAGGGAAAAGCAGCGAGGCGGGGAGAGAGTGGGTGGGTGGAGCCACGGGATACATAGCTCCCGTGCGGGGCAACGGGACAAACCCTAAAAATTGTGATAGTCCCGCTGTATCCGGGGTGGTTGGGAGGTATGTATTAGGACCCAAGTACAAACCCTGAGAGGAGGCATAACCACTCCTAGCCAGACCACAGCAGCCAGGGTCCCAAGCTGTACACCAGCAACATCTACATCACAACCCCCCATGGATATACTCAGAGACTGCTTGTCCCAATTAGAAAGTGAGTTTACCCAATTCAAAGAGGATTTCCAAAGAAGCCAAGGTGAGAAAAATGTAAATGATGACCTGAAAGAGGAAATATCAAAGCTGAAGACAGACTTGTGTGAAATGCAAAGGTCACTAAAAAGGCTGCAGGAAGAAAACTCAATCATCAAAGAAGAAATATCCCAGCTAAAATCATCAAATCTGCAACAAAACATGGACACAGGATCTCAAAATATAAATAATAGCCCAAAACCGATGCGTGCACCAACTACCCAGATGCCTGACATACCACAGACTAGGAACAGCCCCAACCAGACTGAAACAACCCCAACAATAAAAATACAGCAAACTCCCATACAGCAAAATAGGACAACCAACAACCCTACAAAGGAAAACTGTATCCTCACTCCCAGCAACAAAGATATGGCCCAATCACTACAACCGCCCAGGACAACCATCACTCAAGGACCCAACGACACACAAAAAGCAAATGTCCCAAATAGAACATCAGGCCCCGACATCGTCCTAATAATAGACTCTAATGGAAAATACCTGGACACTAAGGAGTACTTTGCACGCTGCGACATCGCAAGCCGATGCTGCAATGCCGAGCGTGATAGTCCCCGCCCCCGTCGCAGCTTCGATATCCTTGTGATAGCTGCCGTAGCGAACATTATCGCTACGGCAACTTCACATGGACTCACCCGCCCTGCGACGTCACTGTGGCCGGCGACCCACCTCCTTAAGGGGGCGGGTCATGTGGCGTCACTGCGACGTCACACGGCAGGCGGCCAATAAGAGTGGAGGGGCAGAGATGAGCGGGATGTAAACATCCCGCCCACCTTCTTCCTTACGCATATCCTACGGGAGCTGTGGTGACGCTGGTAGGAGATGTTCCTCGCTCTTGCGGCTTCATACACAGCGATGTGTGTTGCCGCAGGAGTGAGGAACAACATCGGACCGTTGCATCAGCGTAATTATGGATTACGCCGACGCTACACCGATGATACGATTACGACGCTTTTGCGCTCGTTAATCGTATCATCTAGGCTTTACAAACTACGATGTCGCCTGCGATGCCGGATGTGCGTCACTTTCAATTTGACCCCACCGACATCGCAGCTGCGATGTCGTAGTGTGCAAAGCCACCCTTAGACTGTTCCCAGGGGCACGAGTCACAAAAATCCGCTGTTGAAGAATTCAACAAGCACAGAAGGTGATCAGTAACCCATACTGTACAGAGCCCACACACCTCATACTACACACCGGCACAAACAATATCCAGCAAGAAACAGTCTCTCAAGACCTATCAAAACTCGCAATAGCAGCCCAGCAAAAATTCCCCAGAACCAAAACAATCCTGTCTGCCCTGCTTCCTAGGAAAGAAATAAGCCAAGAGGTAACCCAGCAAATCAACTCAGAGCTGGCCGCCAGTATCATCTTAACACCAAACATAAAGCTGGCAATCCACCCCGAAATAACGCTCCATCACCTATATGACGACAAACACCTCAATCAACAAGGGGTCAACCATCTAGCAACAGAGCTCAAGGATATAGTTCTAAACAGACCTCTGAGACCACATGCAAGATACCCACCAAACAGATGGAAAACCACAGGAATCTCTAGAGAGAATCCACAGAGAGAGCACAGGAGACCACATGCCCCACAATGGCAACACATAGCAATCCATAGTGAGAGTCCACAGAGAGAGCACAGGAGACTACATGCCCTACAATAGCAACACACAGCAATCTATAGTAAGAGTCCATAGAGAGGGCACAGGAGACCACATGCCACACAATGGCAACACACAGCAATCCATAGTGAGAGTCCACAGAGAAGGCATAGGAGACCACAAGCCACACGATGGCAACACACAGCAATCCTCAGAGAGAGTCCACAGAGAGGGCACAGGAGACCACATGCCACACAATGGCAACACACAGCAATCCCCAGAGAGAGTCCACAGAGAGGGTACAGGAGACCACATGCCCCATAATGGCAACACACAGCAATCCATAGTGAGAGTCCACAGAGAGGGCACAGGAGACGACATGCCACACAATGGCAACACACAGCAATCCCCAGAGAGAGTCCACAGAGAGGGCATAGGAGACCACATGCCCCACAATGACAACACACAGCAATCCCCAGAGAGAGTCCACAGAGAGGGCACAGGAGACCACATGCCACACAATGGCAACACACAGCAATCCATAGTGAGAATCCACAGAGAGGGCACGGGAGACCACATGCCCCACAATGGCAACACACAGAAATCCCAAGAGAAAATCCACAGAAAGGGCACAGGAGGCCACATGCCACACAATGGCAACACATGGCAATCCACAATCCTTAAAACATGCCACTCAAACCCTCCACCACAAGAACCTGTTATGTCCTATGAAAATCTTTCTTCATTATAGAGTATATCGACCAAATATGACATCCTTAGTTATCAGCAGCTGGAACATTCAAGGATTGAATGCCTCAGCTTTTGGGTCCAAGACAAATGACCCAGACTTTAAACAAAGACTAAAGAACATTGACATCCAAATCCTTCTGGAGACATGTGTAATGGGGGCAGGGGGCGCCTCAGGGGGTGTAGTCGCGGTCTTCCGCCCAGGAGGCGGCAGGCTGATCCCCGGCCGTCACTTGTAAGACAGGTGTGTTGTTTGTGGGGCAGAGTGTCGGTGGCAGGGGCACGTGCAAGTCGGTACCTTGGTTCCCGGTAGCGCCTTTTTCCTTCAGTTCGCCGGCCTCTTCATCAATCCCAGTAAAGAGCCACAGACAGGCAGTTGGTGAACTAAGAAACATTTTATTGAACACGGATTCCATTCTTCATTACACCTTTCAGCAGACAGTCACTTCAGTTTACAAGTTACGCTTCTTGCTGACAGTTTCCTCTTTCCCCGGTAACTTTCCCTCGCCTGCAGGGGACATGCGTTAACCCCCTAGTAGCTGCACTCTGAACCCGGATTTATTATAGGGCAGATCTAGCACAGACTGCCGACTCCGGATAAGTTCTCACCTCTCCACTTCTTTGCCGGGGAACTATTTCTCTTCCTTTCTACGGGCGTTCCCGTTTACCTCCTCTTCTTTATCGGGGCACTCACTCTGGCTGCCTGCCACATTTCACTCCCACACTCTGCCCCGTCACCTCAGACTTCTTTCTCTAGTCACATCTGACTGCACACTACTCTGCATTCAGAGCCCTTCCTTCTCCACCTAGGTTGCCCTGTCCCTCCTTCCCTGCCACTGTTACCAGGGGAACCACTGCTCTACACTGGCACCTAGTGGGGAAACCATTTATTAGCTAAAACGACACGTAACATTTTTCCAGTACCATTTGCCACCACACCGTGTCACGTCCTCAGGGGGGAAAACACTCCTTCACTACCAGGGGTCCGACTACCCCTTACACATGGGCACGGACAGAGGAGGAATCCGTGGCACCCATTGGATATAGGGAATTTTCTGTCTCCGCCCAGAAAAAATTAACACCAAACAGGGCCGCTGCTCAGGGAGCATACTAATATGGTACAAGGAGGAGATCAAAGATCACATCAAGGCAATAAAAAGAGGAGAAAGCCATATCTGGATGAGGATAGGCAGCTCCATCCTCACCTCTCAGTAGGACATCTACCTAACAAAAGGGACCTAAGAGCGGCCCATGACACCCTACAGAGGCAATACAAGCGCATTCTCAAGGAGAAAAAAAAGAGCCACATCTCCCAAGAACTACAGAAGCTTGAGGACTCCCTCCAGGATAACTCATTCTGGAAAACCTGGAATCATATCGGCACAAAGTCCAAGCTTAGCACCCTCCACATCCAAAATGGCAACATCTGGCACAGCTACTTCAAAAGCCTCTACAAGAATATACCAGATGAAGACCTAACTCCAGAACAGGAGCACCTAACCACTAAACTCAGGGACATGGAGGAGACAATCAAAGACTTCCAAAATCCTCTGGACATACCAATCAGTGTGCTGGAAATAAAAGACAAAATCAAATTTATGAAATGCAAGAAGGTCGCGGGTAGTGACGGCATCCTGCCAGAGATGATCAAATACAGTTCCCCAGATATACATGCAGCACTGGCTAAACTATTCACCCATGTCCTGAGTGCCAGCTACTTCCCAAAGAGCTGGAATCAAGGTCTCATAACGCCCATCTACAAGAATGAAGACCAATATGATCCAGCAAACTACAGAGGGATCTGTGTCAACAGCATTCTGGAAAAAAACTGTTTAACAGCATCATTAATAAAAGGATAATCACCTTTTTCACCCAGCGGGACACCCTTAGCAGAAGCCAAGCTGGGTTCATGCCAAACCACCGCACCACCGATCACATCTACACCCTGCACAGCCTCATCAAGACCCACGTCCACAGCAAAAACAGGGGAAAATATTTGCATGTTTCGTGGACTTCAAAAAGGCATTTGACTCAGTGTGGCATCCAGGCCTGTTCCTGAAACTTCTGGAGTGCGGAATTGGTGGCAGAACCTATGACGTGATCAAGAGCTCATACACTGAGAACCGGTGGAGCGTGAAGGTGAACGGGAAGAGGACGGCTTTCTTCCGACAGGGCCATGGGATCAGACAGGGCTGCAGCCTGAGCCCAACTGTATTCAACATCTATATAAATGGACTGCCAGCAGCTCTAGAGTCCTCCCCCACTCCTGGCCTCAGTCTCCATGATCGAGAGGTGAAGTTCTTGCTGTACGCAGATGACCTCCTGCTACTCTCCCCAACCAAAAGAGGCCTCGCTGATAGCCTGGCAGTGCTGGAAACATTCAGCACCACATGGGCTTTGTCCATCAACCAAAAGAAGATAAATTCATGGTGTTTCAGAAAAGAAACCAGAACAAAATACCTACTCCCTCCTTCACATTAAATGGCACCATGCTGGAGAAGACCAGCAACTATACCTACCTTCATCTGGAGCTAAGCAATAACGGGATCCTCAAGAAAGCAGCAGAAGCCCTGAAAGGAAAAGCGTGCAGAACCTTCTATGCCATCAGAAAACAACTTTACCACCTCAAACCACCTGTCTGGCTCAAGATATTTGACAGCGTCCTCACCCCTATACTGCTGTATAACAGCGAGGTATGGGGCCCAGCGACCTACCCAGACCACACAAAGTGGAATTCCAGCCCAACCGAAGTCTTCCACATGGAGTTCTGTAAATATCTTCTCCAAGTCAATTACAGCACCTCAAACATAGCCTGTCGGGCAGAACTGGGCCGATTCCCCTTATGGCCCAGTATACACAAGAGGGCGCTATCACAACAGGCGCACATACAGAACAGCAACCCCAGCTCCTACCATCATAAAGTTCTGCTGAGCCGGAGCCCAGAGCAAGCCAGGAACCCTGGCAGC
Source organism: Anomaloglossus baeobatrachus (assembly GCF_048569485.1). Taxonomy (NCBI): domain Eukaryota; kingdom Metazoa; phylum Chordata; class Amphibia; order Anura; family Aromobatidae; genus Anomaloglossus; species Anomaloglossus baeobatrachus. The sequence goes on along the minus strand of NC_134358.1, from coordinate 353,876,113 downwards.
CAGTATAGCCAAAGTCAGCAACACACCCTGACAAAAGCCCAAATAAAAGAGATCTCAGAGAGCTGCAAGATGCAATACATAGAGGACTGGAAAAGTGAACCAGAGAACTCCCAGAAACTCACCATCTACCGGTCACTGTGGAGGGACTACACTCTGGCCCCATACCTGGAAAGATTACGCCACCCCAAAGACAGGCAGACCCTTAGCCTTTACAGACTGAGTGCCCACAGCCTAGAGGTGGAAACAGGGCAGCACCGGCAGACACACAAGCCGCGGGAGAACAGACTGTGCCAGCACTGCCAGCAGGGGGCTCTGGAGGATGAGGCGCATTTCCTACGGCACTGTGACAAATACTCAGCAGTGAGGGCCTCCCACTTCCAGAAGCTTACCGCTCATACGCCGCACTTTCCATTCATGGACGAGGAGAGGAAACTCCGTATCCTACTGGGGGAAGAAGAATCAATGGTGGAGATCGCCGCCCAATATGTCTCCACTTGTCATAAGCTGAGAGGAACATAAGACCCCTAAAAGGACTTTCAGAGCCCAAATTGTGTCCCCAACTCCCCATAACCCTGATCCCCTCCCACCACACTTACTTTATTTCTCTTGCTTTGGCAATACTAATTGTATTTTGGTCCTGCCAATAAAACCTATTTGAATTTGAATTAGATAGATAGATAGAATCATAGATAGATAGATAGATAGATAGATAGATAGATAGATAGATAGAATCATAGATAGATAGATAGAATCATACATTTTTTTTTATCCTCTCCACCTGCATTCAAACCAGCAACTTTCAAAGCTTGTGTCCAGCAGCCTCCTAGTCTTTCTCCCTGATCTAAGCTGTTGAGCCTACAATGAACCTACAATGAAGCCCTGATTACACAGTAGATTACACAGGACACAGAGCTGGATGAATGGAGGGATGGATGAATGAATGAATGAATGAATGGATGGATGGATGGATGGATGGATGAATGGATGGAGGGATGGATGGATGGAGGGATGGATGGAGGGATGGATGGATGGAGGGATGGATGAATGGAGGGATGGATGAATGGAGGAATGGATGAATGAATGAATGAATGAATGGATGAATGAATGAATGAATGAATGAATGGATGGATGGATGAATGGAGGGATGAATGGATAGAGGGATGAATGGATGGAGGGATGGAGTGATGGATAGTGGGAGGGATGGATGGAGGGATGGATGAATGGATGGATGAATGGAGGGATGGAGGGAGGGATGGATGGATAGGGGGAGGGATAGAGGGAGGGATGGATGGATGATAGAGGGATAGATGATTGATAGAGGGATGAATGGATGATAGTGGGATGGATGGATCATAGAGGGATATATAGATACATGACAGATATTAGATATATAGATAGAATCATAGATAGATAGTTGGATATATAGATAGATAGAATCATAGATATATAGATAGAATCATAGATATATAGAGAGATATAATCATAGATAGATAGATGGATAGATAGATAGAATCATAGATAGATGGATAGATAGATAGAGGGATAGATAGATGATAGATAGATAGATAGAATCATAGATAGATAGAATCATAGATAGATAGATGGATAGACAGAATCATAGATAGATAGATAGATAGAATCATAGATAGATAGATAGATAGATAGATAGATAGAATCATAGATAGATAATATTGAATCATAGATAGATGGATAGATACCCACCATTCCTAGGAGTACGTTGCATTGAAGATGAACTCCTGAGTTTTTCATCATTTATACCTTGTAATGAGCAAACAGTAAGACAAAACCAGGAAAAATTAGACTCCGTGGAAGAGGAAAGCGAGCTGGATTGAGCTGGACTAAAGATTTTTATGAAAAAAGAGGAAATAAAGGATTTAAAGGACATAAGAAAAAACCTGTTGATGGAAAGACTTCATACAACAGGAAGACTTCAGACTGACACCCAGAGATCTGCACATCTAAAGGTAGGACCATCCTCCATCCATACTACAACCTACAGACAGTGCTGAAATTACATCTCTGATAAATAAGGATTATTATAAAAATGGAAAAACTAAATGTAATACAAGTAATTGGGAAGAGAGCAGAGCTGGAGACACAAGACAGCAGGGGGTCAGACACTCTAGAGATCACATACTCTGAGGAAGACAAGAGCATTCAAGCAAAGGAAGGCATAAAACATGCCAGAATTAGAGAACATTTAGAGACCCTCTTTGCTGATTTTACCTCTAAAGAGGAAGATAAAAGAAAAGAACAATTTATTATTCCACACAGACCAACCCTTAGCCTGGTACAACACCCTGTGCAATCAATATAAGCATATATCTAAGAACGTCATTAATAAGGGCTGGCAGATCAGATTTAGAAACCAAAAAGAAGACGAGACCAACTCACTGACCATAAATGTGTACAATAATGGCAACATCATGGTACAAGGGACTGAGGAAAACTTAAAGAAATTTGAAGACAGTTTTTCTCAAATTAAACTCCAGGCACAAAATTGCAAAGAACAACAAACCCCAGCAGCCACCATCACCTCTACAGAGACCTCCAGAGACAGAACTGCAGCCCCCAACACCTCACACCCCTCATTCGAGACCCTCAGAGACTGTTTATCTCAATTAGAAAGAGACTTTGTACAATTTAAAGAAGAACTTCAAAGAAACCTTGGTGACAGAAATGCAAATGACCAAGTAATGAATGAGATAAACAAACTGAAATGTGAATACAGGTCCACTCTGCAGGAAATAAGAAGCGAAATGTATGAACTGCAGCAAGAAAATGCCCGACTGAGACAGGAGATAACAGAGCTGAAGACTCCTGGACACCTGAAACAGGAGGACGCCATAGAAACACAGAGGAGTGAAGACAAAATGGCCTCCATTGGCCAGGAGGGAGCTATGTCAACTAACACCAGTACAGACAACATGGCCTCCACTGGCCAGGACACTGAGATACCAAATAACTCCAACAATATGAATTATCCTGAAATTAACATAAGTGAACCACAAACCGGAGAAAGAGAAAAGAGAAGAGAACCAGCCACGAGCAAAATCTCCAGCACAGACCCCCAGCTTCACCCACGTACTCCACCCGTGACCTCACAAAGTTTTGATAACATCCTAATAATGGACTCAAATGGGAAATACCTGAATACACAGCGACTATTCCCAGGAAAAAGGGTCAATAAAATCCGCTGTGCAACTATTGAGCAGGTGACAGCAGTCATCAATAACCCACGGTTTACAAGCCCAAATCATATATTTTATACACACAGGAATAAACAATCTGCCAGCCCAACACCAGCAGATCGCAGGACAACTTACCCAACTAGTAAAGACGGCTAAATTAAAATTCACGGACAGCAAAATAATTCTATCATCTCTGCTCCCAAGAAATGATGTATCCAGCCAAATTATCCAGAGCATCAACACGGACTTGACCACAAGAATCAAGGCTGTGCCCGACGTGATCCTGGCACAACACCCCTCCATAAATCACCAACACCTCTATGACGACAAGCACTTAAACAAACAAGGGGTCAGCCTTCTGGCCAAAGAACTGAAGGACATTATACTAAACAGAGAGCCCATACCTGGACTCAACAACAACCAAAATCCCATGGAAAGACTCCCAACAATAAAAAGACAGGAAACCCCAATTTCATCACAGGATGCCAGAAACAAAGCCCTTCACCCAAAATCGGGTCATCAGAGGAGGAGACCACCATGGAGAGGACCATCAGCACCACACAGAGACATGCAGGGCAGAGATATGAAAGAGATTAGAACCCTGCTCAGCACATTGTGCAGGAAACTAATGTGACTGGATCAAACCTAACACATCTATAAACCAGTCGTAAATCCAGAGTGTCTTACACAGCCACACTCATTACAAAGTATATACACATGAGGTATATAGAAAAAAAATGACCTCACTCACAATCAGTAGCTGGAACATCCAAGGCCTGAGCACCTCGGCCTTTGGATGTAAAACAAATGACCCCGACTTTATTCAAAGACTGAAAAATATAGACATTCAGATCCTCCTGGAAACATGGACCAGAGCTGAAAACGAATCTCTGGTGCCAATCGGATACAGGGAAATCTCTGTCCCTGCCCTGAAAAATAAAAACATCAAACAGGGCCGTTGCTCAGGAGGAATATTGATCTGATATAAAGAAGAGCACCACCAGTACATCAAACCAGTGAAGAGAGGAGGCAGCCACATATGGATCAGATTCAGCAGCTCCATCCTCACCTCTCAGTCCGATATCTACCTCTGCACCACCTATATACCACCGCCAGAGTTCCCCTACTTCAATCCAGACAGCTATGAGATCTTACAAGAAGAAGCCACCCATTATCAGATCCTGGGCAAAGTTCTCATCTTTGGAGACCTCAATGCAAGAACAGGGAGAGAAAAAGACTTTCTGACCACAGATGGAAACATCTACATATTTGGGGCAGAGAATGACAGTCACGACTCAGAACACTCAGAGAGAAACAGCTATGACAGTACAGTCAACAAAAGTGGCAAAAAGCTCCTGAACTTATGTAAAAGTTTAGGTCTTCATATTCTTAATGGACGTACAAAGGGAGACTCACTGGGAAGATATACACTAAACTCCCATGTAGGAAGGAGTGTAGTAGACTATGCCATTACAGATATGGACCCGGAAAATATTAGCGCCTTCATAGTCACCCCACAAACGCACCTGTCAGACCACAGCCAACTTCTCCTGTACATGAAATCTACAGAGAAAACATCTACACAAAAGCCACAGCAGAGCAGCCTCTACAACCGACATCCATCCTATAAATGGTCCAAGACATCAGAAATAAAATATAAAGAGGCTCCAAACAGACCCGAAATACAGGAGATGCTCCACAACTTCTACAGCTACAACTACAAGTCAAACCCGGAAGGAGTGAACCAAGCTGCAAAAGACCTCAACAAAATATTCCACACCATGGCCAAATTGTCCGACCTCAAACAAGTCAACTACAAGAGGCCAAAAGAAAAGAAGATCAACGGTTGGTTTGACAAAGAGTGTAAAGCCGTTCGAAAGACCCTGAGAACAGCCTCAAACATTAAACACAGAGACCCCAACAACCCAGACCTGAGGGAAGCCTATGACACCATACAAAGGCAGTACAAAACAATCCTCAGGAGGAAGAAGCAGAGCTACATCTCTACCAAACTTAGCCAACTCCAAGACGCCCTCCAAGACAACTCCTTCTGGGAAATATGGAACCACATGGACACGAAGAGCAAGAAAAAGAATGACACCCATATCCAAAATGGCAACATCTGGCTCCAGTACTCCAGAGACCGCTACAAAGACATCCCAAAAGAAGGACTAAGCCAAGAGCAGGAAAACTTAACATCAAAACTAAAGGCAATGGAGGAGAGAATCAAAAATTTCCAAAACCCACTGGACACACCAATTACATTACAGGAAGTTGCAGAGAAAATCACTTCCATAAAGTGTAAAAAATCTAGTGGTCTGGATGGAATCCCTCCAGAGATGTTGATTAGCTAGAAAAGAGAAGCGCTGATAGGGTTTTACCAGATTAAACACACGGTTAGCAAATGGTAAATGCACTCACCGATTGAGGTTGTGAGAGGTCACAACCACCACAGTTAGCATGAGATAATGGCAGCCGCTGCGGCCCCACGTGTTTCAGACTTCAAAGTGGAGAGGGAGAAGGGGTTAAACCCGCGCAATCCGCCAGTAATCCAGAAGGAGATGTTGATAAATTAAACAATCTTTTATTCCATGGGTCTACGCGTTTCAAGGTCTAAGACCTCTTCTTCAGGGCCAGTAAATCAACACTGTTGATTTACTGGCCCTGAAGAAGAGGTCTTAGACCTTGAAACGCGTAGACCCATGGAATAAAAGATTGTTTAATTTATCAACATCTCCTTCTGGATTACTGGCGGATTGCGCGGGTTTAACCCCTTCTCCCTCTCCACTTTGAAGTCCAGAGATGTTGAAGTACAGCCCACCAGAAATTCAAGCTGCAATGGTTAAACTGTTCAACGTTGTGCTGAGTGCTGGCTACTTCCCTCGTACCTGGAACCAAGGACTCATTACACCCATCCACAAGAGTGGGGACAGGTATGACCCTGCCAACTACAGAGGCATATGTGTCAGCAGTAACTTGGGAAAACTGTTCAACAGCATCCTAAACAAAAGGATCCTCAGTTTCCTTACCGAGCACAATGTCCTGAGCAAAAGCCAAGCAGGGTTTGTGCCAAACCACTGCACCACGGACCACATCTACACCCTGCACTGTCTCATTCAGAGCCATGTCCACAATACAAAGCATGGGAAGATATACGCCTGCTTTGTAGACTTTAAAAAGGCCTTTGACTCAGTGTGGCACCCGGGCTTGTTCTTGAAACTGCTGGAAAGCGGAATAGGAGGAAAGACTTACGATGTCATCAAAAGCTCCTACACCGAGAACCTCTGCAGCGTGAGTGTGAACGGTAGAAGAACGGCTTATTTCCAACAGAGCCGAGGAGTCAGACAGGGCTGCAGCCTAAGTCCAACGCTCTTCAATGTCTACATCAATGAGCTGGCTACTGCTCTGGAATCTTCACCTGTTCCAGGTCTCACACTCCATGACGCCCAGGTGAAATTCTTGCTCTATGCAGATGACTCACTGCTGCTGTCACCAACTGAGCAAGGCCTCCTAGACAACCTACAAATCTTGGAGAAATTCAGCTCCAAATGGGCACTACCGATCAACCTAAAGAAAACCAACATCTTGGTGTTCCAGAAGAGAAAAAGGAGATTAGACCAGCATCCACCATTTGTCCTAAACAACTGCACTCTTACAGGAACAGACAAATACACATACCTGGGCCTGGAAATTCACCAGTCAGGGAGCTTCAAACAAGCCATAGAGACCCTGAAAAACAAGGCCTTCAAGACCTTCTATGCCATACGAAGGAAACGCTATCATCTGAAGCCTCCAGTGAGGGTCTGGCTAAAAATCTTCGATTCCATCATCGTCCCAATCCTCCTGTACGGCAGCGAAGTCTGGGGCCCTCACACTTACCCAGATTGGTCAAGGTGGGATTCCAGCCCAACAGAAATATTCCACCTGGAATTCTGTAAGCACCTTCTCCAGGTCCATCGAAGCACGTCCAACAGTGCTTGTCGAGCCGAGCTGGGCAGATTCCCTCTACACCTAGCAGCTCTGAAGAGGTCACTATCATTTCAGGCTCATCTACAGAGTAGCAATCCAAGCTCCCATCCCCACAAAGCTCTGATATATCTGATATATATACATGGGCCAGATGAACCAGGACCCCTGGCACAGCTCTCCCAAACCCAACTGGACAAAATGACCAATCACACCAGCCTGACAAAAAACAGAATCAGGAAGATGGTAGACGAGGGCCAGGAGAGGTATGTCAATGACTGGAGGACCGACATCAACACGTCAAAGAAACTGACCACGTACCAGAGTCTACAAAGAGACTACAGACTGGCCCCATATCTGGAAAAACTCCCAAACCCCAGGGACTGCAGAACCCTGAGCCGATATAGACTCAGTGCCTACAGTCTAGCCATTGAATCCGGCCGACACAAGCAGAGCTACAAGCCCAGGGAGGACAGACTGTGCCAACACTGTGACCTGGAGGCCCTGGAGGATGAAACCCACTTCCTGCTACACTGCACCAAGTACTCAGTAGTGAGGGACACTCACTTCAGGAGACTCTCTCACCTCTTCCCGGATTTCAGCTCCATGAAGGAGGAAGAGAAAACATATATCCTGCTGGGGGAAGAAGAGAGAGCAGTGGAGATAGCAGCGCGGTATGTGAGCGAGTGTCATAGACTTCGAGAAAGAGAACTATGATAAGCCATGGACTTCTATAGCCCCCCCATCCCAGATGTGGCCCCCCAGATCCCACCCTGGATGTGCCGAATCCATCCTTCCTACAGTCCCCACCCTGGATATGCCCCATTATAAGCCATGGATTTCCATAGCTCCCACCCTAGATGTGCCCTCACAGTCCGCACCCTGGATGTGCCCTATCCATCCTTCCTACAGTCCCCACCCTAGATATGCCCCATCATAAGCCATGGAGTTCCATAGCTCCCACCCTAGATGTGTCCCCACCCTGGATGTGCCCCATCCATCCTTCCTACAGTCCCCACCCACCATCCCCAAAGTCCCAGTCCCTAATGTACACTTGCTTTGGCAAAACTAATTTGTATTTGGTCCTGCCAATAAAGCTTATTTGATTTGATTTGATAGATAGATAGAATCATAGATAAATAGATAGATAGAATCATAGATAGATTGAATCATAGATCGATAGATAGATAAATAGATAGATAGAATCATAGATAGATAGATTGAATCATAGATCGATAGATAGATATAATCATAGATAGAATCATAGATAGATAGATAGAATCATAGATAGATAGATAAATACTGCATCTCTTTGTAGGTGAAGGAAAGAGTCAGATTCATTTGTTTCCATAAAACTACTGTAAAGAAATGATGAAAAAAAATAAAAATACAATTTTTTTTTTATTTTCACCACCTGGATTCAAACCAGCAACTTTCAAAGCTTGTGTCCAGCAGCCTCCTAGGCTTTCTCCCTGATCTAAGCTGTTGAGCCTACAATGAACCTACAATGAAGCCCTGATTACACAGTAGATTACACAGGACACAGAGCTGGATGAATGAATGAATGAATGAATGAATGAATGAATGAATGAAAGAAAAAAAGAAAGAAAGAAAGAATGGAGGGATGGAGGGATGGAGGGATGGAGAAATGGATGGATGGATGGATGAATGAATGAATGAATGAATAAATGGATGGATGGATGGATGGATAGATGGATGGATGGATGGAGTGATGGATAGTGGGAGGGATGGATAGAGGGAGGGATGGATGGATGAATGGATGGATAAAATGGAGGGATGGAGGGAGGGATGGATGGATAGAGGGAGGGATAGAGGAAGGGATGGATGAATGATAGAGGGATGGTCAAATGATAGAGGGATGAATGGATGATAGTGGGATGGATGGATGGATGATAGAGGGATGGATGGATGATAGAGGGATATATAGATACATGACAGATAATAGATAGATAGATAGATTGATAGATAGAATCATAGACAGATAGAATCATAGATAGATAGATGGATAGATAGAATCATAGATAGATAGGTAGATAGATAGATAGATAGATGCTGCATCTCTTTGTAGGTGAAGGAAAGAGTCAGACTCATTTGTTCCCATAAAACTACTCTAATAAAATGAGGAAAAAAAATAAAAATACAATTTTTTTTTTATCCTCTCCACCTGCATTCAAACCAGCAACTTTCAAAGCTTGTGTCCAGCAGCTGTCGCGCTGCGCTCGCCCACTGCTCGGGTCCGGCTCTGCTGCGGCCTGCTTGCTCGCTGCTCGGTGGTGGCTTGAGCGGCGGGTCCGGATCCCGGGGCCTCGAGCGGCACTCCTCGCCCGTGAGTGAAAAGGGGAGATTGGGCTTGGGGATTTATATTGTACGTGACGCCACCCACGGTTGTGGTGAGGTTGTGACACCACCGCTGCTCTGGACGGGAATCCCGGGAGCGATGACTGGGAGCAGCTTAGATGTTGGTTCTCCCCTCCGTGGGTAGGGGGTTGGTTGTCCCGGGGCCCCGGTAGGGTAGGTAGGAGGACAGGCGGGTTGCGGGGCCTGGTGAGGTGCAGGGTCATGGGAGCAGCGCTGTGCCGCACGGCACGGTGGTACTCACTCAGCCAATGATGAAGACACAGTTCTTAGTAAAACACACGGCTGGTTGGACGGGTCCCACAGGCGGCTGCGGTGGTTTCTGCTCCCGGTAGGTTGATGGTGACTGCCTTTCCCTGCACCTGTGTAGTGTAAATGGCTCCAATGGGTTCCCACCGGTAACCCGCTCCCCAGCTTGGATGTGTGCTGAAGGAGCCCCTTTTGCCCGCAGGCTCTGGCCCTGGGAACTGTAGCCTTGGTGGTGGCTGTGCTTCCCTCTCTCGGTGGGGCTGTTGCCTTCTGTCGGGACTTGGCTGCTGGGAAACCCAAGAGGTTCCCTTCGCTAACGGATTTGACAAATTGCACGGCGACTCCTAGCCTTGTCGGGGTCCGTAAGCCCCTGCCGGATGGTGCTGGCTTCTCTTTGCGTACCGGTCCGGTACCGCCGGGCCACCGCCCGTCCACGGTCCTTACGGTTAGCTCCAATAGGCCTTTCCTGCAGACGGTCACCACCGTCTGCCAACCTTGCTGTTCCGTCCGGGCCACACACCCGGACCAACTTCAGACTGCTCCACTTCTACTTTACTCCTCTCACTTCAAACTCTGCACTCATCTCTTCTCTCAACTCCTCTAAAACTCTCTGTTTTCCCGCCTCCAGGACTGTGAACTCCTCGGTGGGTGGGCCCAACCGCCTGGCCCACCCCCTGGTGTGGACATCAGCCCCTGGAGGAAGGCAACAAGGATTTTGTGTTTTGGCTTTGGTGTGCCTAACCGGGGTGTGGGGTGTGTTGGTGTTGTTCTGTGACGACCTGGCTTGTCCAGGGCGCCACATTCCCCCTTAGTAAAGCGCAGGCCGTCCGCGGGCTGCCCATCCATCACCAGTTTTATTTTCACAACTGAAAAAGATAAATGGTAAAACATGTAAAAACATTTTGCAATCTTCCCACATCGGGAGGCACATGCTTAAACGTTGCTAACGGTAACGGCTTCTGCTCTCTCCCACCCAAGCAACCTGGCCCTGATGCTGCCCCTAAGCAAATGGGCAGCACCCCTTGACCCCAGTCCAGCACAAGTCGCCTGAGCGGGTTCTGTCCTTTTCAGGGGACCCGCGTCCATGGGGACACCTGAACCCCTCCAGAGGATCGCCACCGGTTCCGGTGGTGGCTGGGCCCCAGCCTGCTCCACTGCGGGCCCTTCCTCCAATCTGCCTCTCCGGAGGCGGTCACGGAAACAAGCCAACAAAGATTTTTATTTACAAACCACAAGTTCGTGGTTGCCCTGCCAGTTCTCGGGCTTGTCCGTAGCAGTTTCCACGCATTTGTGTAAAGGGGTCCCAATGGGGACCAGTTGCCGGCAACGACCGGTTCATCAAGCAGCAAATCAGGTAAACTTCGGGTAATCATTTTTTTTTTTCATTGAAAACTTTAAACTGGTGGTCCCAACGGGGACAGCTTCAGCGGGGCTCCGCTGCCATTACTCAGACTCTTCGGCGTCGGTCGGGGGAGGGGGCGCGGTGGACACTCGGGCCTCTTGGCTGCCCCTCAGCTTGGCATCCAACGCGAACCACCCCCTCTCCCCACAGTGCCGGGTGTACTGCACCAGGTCTCCCGGCATCAGGTTGCGGCCTGGGTGCTCCTCCGGGAGGTGGGCGTTGACATCTCGCCGGGCTACAAAGACTTCGGCCTCCAGGCCTGGCTCACAGATAAAGCCATATCCCCGGCGGACATCAAACCACCTCACCTGTTTTTCATAGAGTGGGCCCCGGACACGGAAGGTCGCATGGCGGAGGCTTTCCTTTTCCCAGATCGTGCGGGCCACCAACTCTGCCTTCTTTCTCTCCCTCTCGGCGATCTCCGGGCCCAGCGGCGTCGGCTCCCTGTCCCAATACGGGGCTGCTGCGAACCCCGGCGCATGGGTCGGGCCTCCGCGAGACCTTCTGGACACTGCCCACCACTGGCAATCTGGGTGGAAGGTCCCGTGGTGACTTGGCCTGGGGTGCTGCCCTGCAGCGGCAACCCGGCGCAACCTCAGCCGAGGTGTGGGGGATGGGCGCAGGGGTCCTCTTCCGTTGGGCCGCCTGCACGGAGAAACTTGTCGGCTCCGGCTCGGGAGGAGTCTCCGCAGATGCCTCCGGTTCAGGCTTCGGCACCTTCCACGGTAGCTGTTCTGGTCGAACACGGGCTCCGGCTGCTGGCCGATCCGCCTGGGCGGACGTGCGGGGTACCGCTACCGGTTGCGGTGGTAGCGGGCCTAGTGGCGGGAGCGGGGCGGCCAATACGGGTAGCGGGGGAGGTAGCAGGGTGAGCGGGTTTAGACCGGGTCCCGCGGCCGCGATGACCGACCCACTAGGGGTATAGGGGCGTGGGTCACTCACCCTCCCTTCCGAAACTCCCTCTTCCTCACGTCTCCGCACGGTCGCCACAACCTCCGCCATGTCGGCCTCCCACTCCTCCAGGAGGAGCTGCATTTTGACCTGCAGCCATTGTTGGAGCTGAGCGGTCCAGATCTCCACCCACGCCGCGGATCCAGGCGCGGGGGCTACGGTGCTGTGGGACGGCATAAACATGGCTCCGGCGGCCTCTTCCAGGAACCAGCAACAAGATGGCCGCAGGGTACTGGCGTCCCTGCTTTTATAGCCGCGCTCACATGCGGCCAACCGCCATCAGTTCCCCTTAGTCTCTTACCGGCTCCTCCTCTACAGGGGTGGGGTTTAGGCCTTCGCGCCTCCACTGCTCGAGGAGATGCTCGAGCGGGAATTTTTCGCGCCCAAGATGGCGGCTTCTCGAAATTTTCGGCCAGACACCTCCGGCGGTCACAAGGCGCACCTCTACCAGACGGCAGAGCGGTAATATCCTGCTCGTGACGCCAAGTTGTCGCGGGCAGAGGAGGGCGCGCTGCGCTCGCCCACTGCTCGGGTCTGGCTTTGCTGCGGCCTGCTTGCTCGCTGCTCGGTGGTGGCTCGAGCGGCGGGCCGGATCCCGGGGCCTCGAGCGGCGCTCCTCGCCCGTGAGTGAAAAGGGAAGATTGGGCTTGGGGATTTGTATTGTCCGTGACGCCACCCACGGTTGTGGTGAGGTTGTGACACCACCGCTGCTCTGGACGGGGATCCCAGGAGCGATGACTGGTAGCAGCTTAGATGTTGGTTCTCCCCTCCGTGGGTAGGGGGTTGGTTTTCCCGGGGCCCGGGTAGGGTAGGTAGGAGGACAGGCGGGTTGCGGGGCCTGGTGAGGTGCAGGGTCGCGGGGGCAGCGCTGTGCCGCACGGCACGGTGGTACTCACTCAGCCAATGATGAAGACACAGTTCTTAGTAAAACACACGGCTGGATGGACGGGTCCCACAGGCGGCTGCGGTGGTTTCTGCTCCCGGTAGGTTGATGGTGACTGCCTTTCCCTGCACCTGTGTAGTGTAAATGGCTCCAATGGGTTCCCACCGGTAACCCGCTCCCCAGCTTGGATGTGTGCTGAAGGAGCCCCTTTTGCCCGCAGGCTCTGGCCATGGGAACTGTAGCCTTGGTGGTGGCTGTGCTTCCCTCTCTCGGTGGGGCTGTTGCCTTCTGTCGGGACTTGGCTGCTGGGAAACCCAAGAGGTTCCCTTCGCTAACGGATTTGACAAATTGCACGGCGACTCCTAGCCTTGTCGGGGTCCGTAAGCCCCTGCCGGATGGTGCTGGCTTCTCTTTGCGTACCGGTCCGGTACTGCCGGGCCACCGCCCGTCCACGGTCCTTACGGTTAGCTCCAATAGGCCTCTCCTGCAGACGGTCACCACCGTCTGCCAACCTTGCTGTTCTGTCCGGGCCACACACCCGGACCAACTTCAGACTGCTCCACTTCTACTTTACTCCTCTCACTTTAAACTCTGCACTCATCACTTCTCTCAACTCCTCTAAAACTCTCTGTTTTCCCGCCTCCAGGACTGTGAACTCCTCGGTGGGTGGGACCAACCGCCTGGCCCACCCCCTGGTGTGGACATCAGCTTCTGGAGGAAGGCAACAAGGATTTTGTGTTTTAGCTTTGGTGTGCCTAACCGGGGTGTAGGGTGTGTTGGTGTTGTTCTGTGACGACCTGGCTTGTCCAGGGCGCCACACAGCCTCCTAGGCTTTCTCCGTGATCTAAGCTGTTGAGCCTACAATGAACCTACAATGAAACCCTGATTACACAGTAGATTACACAGGACACAGAGCTGGATGAATGGAGGGATGGATGAATGAATGAATGAATGAATGAATGAATGGATGGATGGATGGATGGAGGGATGGATGAATGGATGGATGGATGAATGGAGGAATGGATGAATGGAGGAATGGATGAATGAATTAATGAATGAATGAATGGATGGATGGATGGATGGATGGATGGATGGAGGGATGAATGGATGGAGGGAAGAATGGATGGAGGGATGGATGAATGGAGTGATGGATAGTGGGAGGGATAGAGGGAGGGATGGATGGATAATAGAGGGATGGATGAATTATAGAGGGATGAATGGATGATAGCGGGATGGATGGATGATAGAGGGATGGATGGATGATAGAGGGATGGATGATAGAGGGATATATAGATACATGACAGATAGATAGATAGATAGAATCATAGATAGATAGAATCATAGAGTCATAGATAGATAGATAGAATCATAAATAGATAGATAGGTAGATAGAATTGTACCGCCTTGAGAGGGGCTCGGCCGCTCCTTTCGCCGAGCCAAGCCGCTCGAGGTTCGGGCTCGAGTTGTCGGTGGCTTGAGCGCCTCCAGACCGGGGGCCACGTTGCTCTGTTAAGGGGAGGCAGTGGGGTGGTGGTGTGGGACGAGGTTCGCAGCCGGGGGCCGCGTTGTCGTCGTACGGGTCGTGACGCCACCCACGGGTCTTTGTGACGGGATGCACCACTGCTGCGGCTGGGGTGAAGGGGACTTCCGGGAACGGTGTTGTGGCCGCAGCTTAGATGTTAGCCCCTCCGTGGGTAGGGGCGGTGTGTCCCGGGGCCCGGTGGGAAATGGCGACGATGTTGTTGTCGGGGTGCAGGGTGCTGTGCTGCGGTTCGGTGTTGTGCCCGGATGGCACTGGTGTACTCACGATTACTTCACACTCAGAGTCACTGGTAAACCAAAGTTCGGGTATGGTCGGGTCCCACAGCCGGCTGCTTGTGTCCCTTTTGAGGCTGATGGTGGCCCCTTTCTCTTGCACCTCTTGTTGTGGTTTTTGGCTCCCCTGCCTGGGCAGTGGTAGCCCGCTCCCTGGCGTTTAGCTGCCGGAAGAGCCCTCGGTTGCCCGCAGGTGCTGGCCCGTCGGATGTTTAGCCCTCATCCGGTATCGGTGGGCTTTTGCCTTCTTTCGGGACTTTGGGTGAGGATGAACCTGTGAGGTCCATACTGCAATCAGTTAATTTGCCTACACTCAGTGGCTTCTAAGCTAGGACGGGATCTGAGTACCCGGTTTCTGGTGCTCCGGTAAACGGTTGACTCCCCGGTTCAGGGCCGGCGGGCTCCAACCCTGACCCGGTCCCTACGGTTCCGCCGGTTGCTGTACCGGTACTCCTGTAGGCGGCCACCACCGTCTGCCTGCCTGACGTTACGGGGATCCCAGGCTCCAACCCGGGTCCCTGACAGCTCTGCTCCTCCACACCTCCTGTCACTGTCACTGTACAACTTAATCTGTTTGTATTTCCTGCCTCAGGACAGTAGTCTCCTCGGTGGGCGTGCCTTTCCACCTGACTCCGCCCACCTGTTGTGTCCTACTGGCCCTGAGGGAGGCATAAGGCCTCCCTTTCGGGTGACTGGTGTGTCCTCACAAGGGATGGGGGTGCATGTGTAATGTGGTAGGTGTTGTTACCTGTGACCCCTGGGGTCCAGGGCGTCACAGAATCATAGATAGATAGATAGATAGTTAGATAGATAGATAGATAGATAGAATCATAGATAGAATCATAGATAGATGGATGGATAGATAGAGGGATAGATAGATAGATAGACTCATAGATAGAATCATAGATAGATGGATGGATAGATAGAGGGATAGATAGATAGATAGATAGATAGATGATAGATAGATAGATAGAAGAGAGAGATAGAGAGATCCCACCCACCATTCCTAGCAGTAAGCAGCATTGAACATGAGCTCCTGAGTTTTTCATCATTTATACCTTGTAATGAGCAAACAGTAAGACCAAACCCAGAAAAATTGAACTCCGTGGAAAAGAAAAGCGAGCTGGACCGAGCAGGACTAAAGATTTGTATGAAAAAAGAGGAAATAGAGGATTTAAAGGACAAAAGAAAACACCTGTTGAAGGACAGATCACATACATGTCACGCTCCCCGGGTCCCCTGTGCTGCCCTCCGGCTCACCTGTCCCGCTCCCCGCTCTCCAGCACCCCTTGCCGGCGCGTCCCCAGCGTCCTGGTCCCCGCACCCGGCGTCCCTCGGCATCACAGCCCCATCCTGGCCCTGCTGCTTCCTCCTCACAGCTTCCTGCTCTGGCTTCTGGCACTCGGGCCGCGCGCATGCGCATTAGGGCGCGCGCGCGGTCATTGACCCTTTCTTAAAGGGCCAGCGTCCATTAACAGGAAATGATGCAAAACAGGTACAGGGTATAAAGGGGGTTAATGTCCAAGGGGGCGGGGCCTGATCTTCGTGTTTCTTAAGCTAGGAGTCAGGTCTCCTGGTGTCGCTGTGATATACTCACCTCTCTCTCTTGTAGAGCCGTGCCTGCCTCGCCATCCGGTCCTGCCGAATCCCGAACCCCGAACGCTGTCCATCTGCCATCCTGACAGTCTGCACCATCTCGGATCCCTGCGGTGACCCGTCATCTCGCTCCAAAGGTTCCGGATCCCGCCTGACATCTTCTCGGCTTCCGAACCTGAGCTGCGTCACCCGGACTACCACCAGTGACTCCGTGGTCCCAGGGACTTCTCCGCTATACTTGTGTGCACGGACTGTTCTGCTGCCTATAAGTGCTCCAGCTACCGGACTCCTTACCACCATCTTGGAGTTCGGTCCAGTGGATCCACCTCCTGGGTCTGCCCGTCCACCTGGCCATGACAGTAAGATCAGGCCATGGATCCCGCTGCGGCACTAGCAGCCGTACAGGAGGAACTCCAACGCCAGCGTGAAGTCCAGACCCGCATGCTGCAATTCATGTCTTCTGTGGACGCCCGCCTGAACACGCTACAAGCGGCAGTTACATCTTCAACATCCCGGGCTTCCACTAGTCAATCCACGGATCCAGCTCCCGTGGCGACTCCTTCAGATACTTCCAGACTTCGTTTGGCCTCACCACCCCGGTACGCCGGAGACCCCAAGACCTGCAGGGGATTCTTAAACCAATGCTCCCTCCATTTCACGCAGCTGCCGCATTTGTTTGCCTCCGACCAAGCCAAGGTCGCCTTCATCATGTCCCATCTAGAGGGTGAGGCACTGGCGTGGATGAACCCCTTGTGGGAGAAGGGGGATCCTGTGACCACGAACATCCAGGAGTTCCTGCAGGCATTCCGTGGCACCTTTGATGAGCCCGGACGCGCCTCCGCGTCTGCTTCGTCTCTTCTCCGGTTACGTCAGGGGACTCTGACGGTGGGTCAATACGCGATCCGGTTTCGCACCCTGGCCTCGGAACTCGGGTGGAACAACGAGGCCCTAACCGCCGCCTTCTGGAAAGGACTCTCAGGGCGAATTAAAGATGAGCTGGCGGGTCGTGACGTACCGACCACCCTGGATGCCCTGATTGCCCTAGCGACTCGAGTGGACATTCGCTTTCAGGAGCGATCCAAGGAAGTGTCCCGTGAGAGACGTCCGGTACGGCATTCCTCTCCTCCGCAGAAGCCCTCCGTACTTCAGTCATCGACAGCTGGGGCCTCCGTCCACGAGCCCATGCAGATCGACCGAGTGCGGCAGTCTGAAGAACGTCGAGCAGAGCGGCTCGCCAAGGGTCTCTGCTTTTACTGCGGAGAGGGCACACACCTGCTACGCTCCTGTCCAGAGAGGCCGGGAAACTCCAAAGCCTAGGGTTGGTAGGAGAGGCCACCCTAGGTGCTGGGACTCTCTCAGACCCGGTTACATGGACTGTGCAAGTGACAACGGGAGAGACGCGGTTCACGGCTGAGGCCTACCTCGATTCCGGGGCAGCAGGCAATTTCATCCAACAGGCCACGGTGGACAAGTACCAGGTGCCTGTTATTCCACTCGACAAGCCCCTAGTGATTGCCTCTGTGGATGGGAGACCCCTCTCTGACACCATCTCCCGGATCACCAGGCCGGTCGAACTGCGTATCGGTGCCCTTCACACCGAGAACATCGCTTTCTACGTCCTCCCACACATGTCCCATCAAATCCTGCTGGGACTTCCCTGGTTGCGGACACACGAACCATCAGTCAGCTGGGGCACTGGCGAAATCACCCGATGGGGCTCTTCGTGCCATGAGAAGTGCCTGAAGACCCTACAACCCATCCGACGACTTCCGGTTCCAGAGAACCTACCGGGGCTGCCCTCGGCCTATTGGTCCTTTGCCGACGTCTTTGATAAAAAGGAATCCGAGGTACTTCCGCCGCATCGTCCTTACGATTGTGCCATCGACCTGCTCCCAGGAACAACACCACCTCAAGGACGGATATATCCGTTGTCTCCAGCCGAAACAAGGGCCATGTCTACTTACATCACAGAGAGCCTGGCAAGGGGATTCATTCGGAGATCCTCCTCTCCTGCTGGAGCAGGTTTCTTCTTCGTCAAGAAGAAAGAGGGCGACCTACGCCCATGCATAGACTACCGGGGTTTGAATCAAATCACCGTAAAAAACAAGTACCCTCTGCCGCTCATCCCCGAATTGTTTGACCGGCTTAGAGGAGCTCGTGTCTTCACCAAGCTGGATCTTCGGGGTGCTTACAATCTGGTACACATCCGCTCTGGGGACGAATGGAAGACCGCGTTCAACACGCGCGATGGGCACTATGAATACTGCGTGATGCCCTTCGGCCTGTGTAACGCCCCAGCCGTCTTTCAAGAACTGGTGAACGATGTTTTCCGGGACCTTCTCTATGTCTGTGTGGTAGTGTATCTGGATGACATCCTTGTCTTCTCTCCGGACCTCCAGACCCACAGAGAGAACGTACAGCTGGTTCTACAAAGACTGAGAGAGAATCGTCTGTACGCCAAGTATGAGAAATGTGTCTTTGAGCAGTCTTCTCTCCCCTTCCTGGGATACATCATCTCTGATACCGGACTGCAGATGGATCCAAAGAAGGTCTCCTCCATTCTCGACTGGCCTCCTCCTTCTGGACTGAAGGCAATCCAACGCTTCCTGGGATTCGCCAACTACTACCGCCAGTTCATCCCTCACTTCTCTGCCTTGACTGCTCCTCTCTCCGCTTTGACCAAGAAGGAGGCTAATCCAAAGGACTGGTCACCTGCGGCCGATGCCGCGTTTGACTCTCTGAAGCGGGCGTTTGCCTCCTCTCCTGTACTCCACCGTCCGGAGTTAAACCGCCAGTTCACCTTGGAGGTGGATGCCTCCTCCTCAGGAACCGGAGCAGTGCTCATGCAGAAGTCCTCCTCCGGGAAGATGGTGACTTGCGGATTCTTCTCCAAGAGCTTCTCAGCGCCTGAACGCAACTACACCATCGGTGACCGTGAGCTCTTGGCAGTCAAACTGGCTCTGGAGGAATGGCGCTACCTTCTGGAAGGAGCAGTGTACCCCGTGATTATTTACACGGACCACAAGAACCTGGAATACCTACGGTCCGCTCAGCGACTGAACCCACGGCAAGCCAGGTGGTCCTTATTCTTTGCCAGGTTTGATTTCCAGCTTCATTTCCGACCCGCGGACAAGAATGTACGCGCTGATGCCTTGTCCAGGTCTTTCATGCCCATGGAGCAGGAGGAGGAGACTGCTCAACCCATCATCTGTCCTAGTAAAATCATTCCGGTGGCCCCTGTCACCCTGGCCCAGATACCGCCCGGGAAGACCTATGTCTCTGAGACAGACAGGCAAAAAGTGTTACACTGGGGTCATGCCTCGAAAACAGCCGGTCATGCTGGTCAGAAAAGAACATGGGGTGCAATTGTACGTCATTACTGGTGGCCATCCCTTCGCACGGACGTCGCTGCTTTTGTCTCTGCCTGCTCCTCTTGTGCCAGGAACAAGACGCCCAAACACCTGCCATATGGCCGTCTTCTGCCTCTGCCGATACCCTCAGTTCCGTGGCAACACATAGCGATGGACTTTATTACGGACTTGCCATTGTCCTCCGGACACACAGTCATATGGGTCGTGGTGGATCGGTTCTCCAAAATGG
This sequence comes from Anomaloglossus baeobatrachus, assembly GCF_048569485.1. NCBI lineage: Eukaryota > Metazoa > Chordata > Amphibia > Anura > Aromobatidae > Anomaloglossus > Anomaloglossus baeobatrachus. The sequence goes on along the minus strand of NC_134358.1, from coordinate 353,856,063 downwards.
CTCATTTCGTCCCTATGGCTGGACTGCCCTCTGCTCAGGAACTCGCGGACGCATATATACAACACATCTTCCGCTTGCATGGCTTTCCATCACACATTGTGTCCGACAGAGGAACTCAGTTCACCTCCCGCTTCTGGAGGGCTCTCTGCAAACATCTGGGAGTGACTCTGGACTTTTCATCTGCCTACCATCCTCAGTCTAATGGCCAAGTGGAGAGGGTCAATCAAATCTTGACCTCTTTCTTACGTCACTATGTCAACGCCCATCACGACGACTGGTCCGCTCTTCTTCCTTGGGCTGAATTCTCCCATAACCACCACATCAGTGAGTCGTCCTCCAGCTCTCCCTTCCATGTCGTTTACGGACTTCAGCCCTCCGTTCCATTGCCTGTATCCCCTTCTTCGGATGTCCCTGCTGCTGATACTGTAGCCCGTGACTTTGCCACCATTTGGGACTCTGTCAAGGCGTCCCTTGGGCGTGCTTCCCTGCGGATGAAAAGACACGCAGACAAGAGACGTCTGGATCCTCCGTGTTTCTCTCCTGGAGATCTAGTCTGGCTTGCATCCAAGTACGTCCGATTGAAGATACCATCCTACAAGCTGGGTCCTCGCTACATCGGGCCGTTTAAAGTCCTCAACAAGATCAATGAGGTCTCGTACAAGCTACAGCTCCCGGCCACGATGAGGATACCCAACTCATTCCACGTCTCCCTGCTCAAGCCGGTGGTCCTGGGTCCCTTCTCCGCTGCTGCCAGTTCGGCTCCTCCACCTATTGCCGATGACGACATCTATGCGGTAAGGGATATTGTGGCCATGAAGACCGTACGGGGTCGACAGTTCTTCCTGGTGGACTGGGCAGGGTATGGTCCTGAGGATAGGTCCTGGGAGCCCCGGGAGAATGTGGGTACTCCGCTGATCCGTGCCTTCCTGTCCCGGTTGCGGGGAGGGGGGCGTGGGGGGGGGTACTGTCACGCTCCCCGGGTCCCCTGTGCTGCCCTCCGGCTCACCTGTCCCGCTCCCCGCTCTCCAGCACCCCTTGCCGGCGCGTCCCCAGCGTCCTGGTCCCCGCACCCGGCGTCCCTCGGCATCACAGCCCCATCCTGGCCCTGCTGCTTCCTCCTCACAGCTTCCTGCTCTGGCTTCTGGCACTCGGGCCGCGCGCATGCGCATTAGGGCGCGCGCGCGGTCATTGACCCTTTCTTAAAGGGCCAGCGTCCATTAACAGGAAATGATGCAAAACAGGTACAGGGTATAAAGGGGGTTAATGTCCAAGGGGGCGGGGCCTGATCTTCGTGTTTCTTAAGCTAGGAGTCAGGTCTCCTGGTGTCGCTGTGATATACTCACCTCTCTCTCTTGTAGAGCCGTGCCTGCCTCGCCATCCGGTCCTGCCGAATCCCGAACCCCGAACGCTGTCCATCTGCCATCCTGACAGTCCGCACCATCTCGGATCCCTGCGGTGACCCGTCATCTCGCTCCAAAGGTTCCGGATCCCGCCTGACATCTTCTCGGCTTCCGAACCTGAGCTGCGTCACCCGGACTACCACCAGTGACTCCGTGGTCCCAGGGACTTCTCCGCTATACTTGTGTGCACGGACTGTTCTGCTGCCTATAAGTGCTCCAGCTACCGGACTCCTTACCACCATCTTGGAGTTCGGTCCAGTGGATCCACCTCCTGGGTCTGCCCGTCCACCTGGCCCTGACAATACAACAGGAGGACTCCAGACTGACACCCTGAGATCTTGACATCCAAAGGTAGGACCATCCTCCATCCATACCACAACCTACAGACAGTGCTGAAACTACATCTCTGATAAATAAGGATTATTATAAAAATGGAAAATATAAATGTAGAACAATTAATTGGGCAGAGAGCAGAGCTGGAGACACAGGACACCAGGGGGTCAGACACTCTGGAGATCACATACTTTGAAAGGGACAAGACCATTCAAGCAAAGAAAGCCATAAAACATGTCAGGATTAGAGAAGATTCAGAGACCCTCTTTGCTGATTTTACCTCTAAAGAGGAAGATAAAAGAAAAAACTATTTATTATTCTACACAGACCAACCCTTAGCCTGGCACACCGCTCTGTGCAATCAATATAAGCATATATCTGGTATTAAAATAGGGGGAACCGCACGCCGGATTTTTTAATTATTTATTTATTTATTTTACTGCACAGTATAGACACGCCCACCGGCTGGTGTGATTGGGTGCAGTGACACAGCTGTCACTCAGCGTGTGGGCGTGTCTCACTGCAACCAATCACATTTGCCGGTGGGCGGGGAAAGCAGGGAATACGAGATTGTTTAATGAGCGGCCGGCTTTTTCAAAAAAGGAAAAGCCGCCGGAGCAGTGTGAACGCCGTGCAGCGCCGGTGATCGGGGATCGGTGAGTATGAGAGAGGGGGGGAAATCACCAGCAAATGAGGTGAGTAACGCGATCAGCTGAACTGTCACTGAGGTTACCCGCGGCCACCGCTGCATCCACCGCTGGATCCAGGTAACCTCAGTGACAGCTCAGCCGATCACACGGCTCTCTTCATTAGCTGCGTGCAGGTGACAGGAGCGGCTGTGTCTTCTGCTGCTCCTGTCACCTGCATGCAGCAGAGCTGGATGCGACGCTGGAGGACCGTGGATTACACCGGACAAGGAGGGCTTTGTTGTGGGTAATAAATTGGTAATGAGGGAATGTGTTTGTGTTTTTTATTTCTAATATAGGATTTTTCGGGTGTGTGTTTTTTAACTGTAATTTACAGATTAATCATGGAAGGTATCTCGGGGTGACGCCTGACATGATTAATCTTGGACTTATTGGCAGCTATGGGCTGCCAATAACTCCTTATTACCCCGATTTGCCAACGCACCAGGGCAAATCGGGAAGAGCCGGGTACAGTCCCAGATCTGTCGCATCTAATGAATGCGGCAATTCTGGGCGTCTGCTGGCTGATATTGTTAGGCTGGGGGGCTCCCCATAACGTGGGGCTCCCCATCCTGAGAATACCAGCCTGCAGCCGTATGGCTTTATCTGGCTGGTTTTAAAATAGGGGGGGACCGCACGCCGGATTTTTTAATTATTTATTTATTTACACGGCACACAGAGCCGCGCGGCATTAAATGAAGTCGGGTGAAGTTCACCTGCTGTCCCCAACGACCAGCTAGTCGCTCTGCAGGTCCGGATCGCTGTTAGGTCGTTGGCCAGGTCTGCCTGTTTGACAGCTCACCAGAGACTTTGTAGCGATCCCGGCTAGGTTGAGATCGCAGGTTGGATCGCTAGAAAGTCTCAGTGTGTAAACCCAGCATTACACAGCCACACTCATTACAAGTTATATACACATGAGGTATATATAAAAAAAAAAATGACCTCATTCACAATCAGCAGCTGGAACATCCAAGGCCTGAGCACCTCAGCCTTTGGATGTAAAACAAATGACCGCGACTTTATTCAAAGACTGAAAAATATAGACATTCAGATCCTCCTGGAAAGATGGACCAGAGCTGAAAACGAATCTCTGGTGCCAATCGGATACAGGGAAATCTCTGTCCCTGCCCTAAAAAATAAAAACATCAAACAGGGCCGCTGGTCAGGAGGAATATTGATCTGGTATAAAGAAGAGCTCCACCAGTACATCAAACCAGTGAAGAAAGGAGGCAGCCACATATGGATCAGAATCAGCAGCTCCATCCTCAACTCTCAGTCCGATGTCTACCTCTGCACCACCTATATACCACCGCCAGAGTCCCCCTACTTCTCATCTTTGGAGACCTCAATGCAAGAACAGGGAGAGAAAAAGACTTTCTGACCACAGATGGAAACATCTACATATTTGGGGCAGAGAATGACAGTCACGACTCAGAACAATCAGAGAAACAGCTATGACAGTACAGTCAACAAAAGTGGCAAAAAGCTCCTGAACTTATGTAAAAGTTTTGCTCCACAACTTCTACAGCTACAAGTACAAGTCAAATCCAGAAGGAGTGAACCAAGCTTCAAAAGACCTCAACAAAATATTCCACACCATGGCCAAATTGTCCGACGTCAAACAAGTCAACTGCAAGAGGCCAAAAGAAAAGCAGATCAATGGTTGGTTTGACAAAGAGTGTAAAGCAGTTCGAAAGACCCTGAGAACAGCCTCAAACAATAAACACAGAGACTCGAACAACCCAGACCTGAGGGAAGCCTATGACACCATACAAAGGCAGTACAAAACCATCCTCAGGAGGAAGAAGCAGAGCTACATCTCTACCAAACTTAGCCAACTCCAAGATGCCCTCCAAGACAACTCCTTCTGGGAAATATGGAACCACATGGACACTAAGAGCAAGAAAAAGAATGACACCCATATCCAAAATGGCAACATCTGGCTCCAGTACTTCAGAGACCTCTACAAAGACATCCCAAAAGAAGGACTAAGCCAAGAGCAGGAAAACATAACATCAAAACTAAAGGCAATGGAGGAGAAAATCAAAAATTTCCAAAACCCACTGGACACACCAATTACATTACAGGAAGTTGCAGAGAAAATCACTTCAATAAAGTGTAAAAAATCGAGTGGTCTGGATGGAATCCCTCTAGAGATGATGAAGTACAGCCCACCAGAAATTCAAGCTGCAATGGTTAAACTGTTCAACATTGTGGTGAGTGCTGGCTACTTCCCTCGTACCTGGAGCCAAGGACTCATTACACCCATCCACAAGAGTGGGGACAGGTATGACCCTGCCAACTACAGAGGCATATGTGTCAGCAGTAACTTGGGAAAACTGTTCAACAACATCCTAAACAAAAGGATCCTCAGTTTCCTTACTGAGCACAATGTCCTGAGTAGAGTTGAGCGCGGTTCGTGGTTCGTGGTTCTCCAGTTCTAGGTTCGAGTGATTTTGGGGCATGTTCTAGATCGAACTAGAACTCGAGCTTTTTGCAAAAGCTCGATAGTTCTAGAAACGTTCGAGAACGGTTCTAGCAGCCAAAAAACAGCTAAATCATAGCTTGGTTTCTGCTGTAATAGTGTAAGTCACTCTGTGAATCAAACTATTATCACATTTCAGTGTATAGTGTGCGTGAACAGCGCCTTCAGATCACTGCTGTTTCTATAATGGCAATCGCCATTTTTTTTTTTTTTTTCTTGTCTTCCTTCCCTAAGCGCGCGCGTCTTGTGGGGCGGGCCAGCATGTCAGCCAATCACAGACACACACACACCTAAGTGGACTTTGAGCCAGAGAAGCAACGGCATGTGTGATAGGATCTGCATGTCACATGTCCCTGCATTATAAAACCGGACATTTTCTTCACGAACGCCATTATCTGCCTTCTGCGTCTTTGGTGTCAGACATCAGTGTCGCAGCTCCGTCCTCCTGAGTCCTATAGCCGATACAGCTGTATGCGCTGCATACACAGCGTTAGACAGCTTAGGGAGAGCACATTCTAGCAGTCCTTTTAAGGGCTCGTACCGGCAGGGTCAGAGAGCCATAGGTGACAGGTCCTGCAAACAGCAACAGCGTCTGTGTAGCCCAGGTCAGGGATTTCCTCCCTGCATTTCACCATTAGGAGGGAATAGAAAGGCAGGCTTCCATTCCTCTACCCAGAGCACCACAATCCTGCCACTGTACCCTCTTGTCCTCTGCACACTCCAACTCATTCTAAGTAAGCCATTATACTATCAAACACTCAGTGTACCTAGTGGCATCCTATCTGTGGCTATTGGACTTTGCTATAGTCCCACTAGTGCAAAGACATTTGCAGAGCACGTCTGCCTGCATTGCACACTACAACTTTTTTAAACTAAGCAATTTTACTAGCACACACTAAGTGTACCTAGTGGCATCCTATACGTGGCTATTGGACTTTGCTATAGTCCCACTAGTGCCAAGACATTTGCAGAACGCATCTGCCTGCGTTGCACACTCCAACTAATTATAACTAAGCCATTATACTAGCACACACTCAGTGTACCTAGTGGCATCCTATACGTGGCTATTGGACTTTGCTATAGTCCCACTAGTGCCAAGACATTTGCAGAACGCATCTGCCTGCGTTGCACACTCCAACGAATTATAACTAAGCCATTATACTAGCACACACTCAGTGTACCTAGTGGCATCCTATACGTGGCTATTGGACTTTGCTATAGTCCCACTAGTGCCAAGACATTTGCAGAACGCATCTGCCTGCGTTGCACACTCCAACTAATTATAACTAAGCCATTATACTTGCACACACTAAGTGTTTTTTAGTGGCATCCTATACGTGGCTATTGGACTTTGCTATAGTCCCACTAGTGCCAAGACATTTGCAGAGCGCATCTGCCTGCGTTGCACACTCCAACGAATTATAACTAAGCCATTATACTAGCACACACTCAGTGTACCTAGTGGCATCCTATACGTGGCTATTGGACTTTGCTATAGTCCCACTAGTGCCAAGACATTTGCAGAACGCATCTGCCTGCGTTGCACACTCCAACGAATTATAACTAAGCCATTATACTAGCACACACTCAGTGTACCTAGTGGCATCCTATACGTGGCTATTGGACTTTGCTATAGTCCCACTAGTGCAAAGACATTTGCAGAGCGCATCTGCCTGCGTTGCACACTCCAACGAATTATAACTAAGCCATTATACTTGCACACACTAAGTGTTTTTTAGTGGCATCCTATACGTGGCTATTGGACTTTGCTATAGTCCCACTAGTGCCAAGACATTTGCAGAACGCATCTGCCTGCGTTGCACACTCCAACGAATTATAACTAAGCCATTATACTTGCACACACTAAGTGTTTTTTAGTGGCATCCTATACGTGGCTATTGGACTTTGCTATAGTCCCACTAGTGCCAAGACATTTGCAGAGCGCATCTGCCTGCGTTGCACACTCCAACGAATTATAACTAAGCCATTATACTAGCACACACTCAGTGTACCTAGTGGCATCCTATACGTGGCTATTGGACTTTGCTATAGTCCCACTAGTGCAAAGACATTTGCAGAGCGCATCTGCCTGCGTTGCACACTCCAACTAATTATAACTAAGCCATTATACTTGCACACACTAAGTGTTTTTTAGTGGCATCCTATACGTGGCTATTGGACTTTGCTATAGTCCCACTAGTGCCAAGACATTTGCAGAGCGCATCTGCCTGCGTTGCACACTCCAACAAATTATAACTAAGCCATTATACTAGCACACACTCAGTGTACCTAGTGGCATCCTATACGTGGCTATTGGACTTTGCTATAGTCCCACTAGTGCCAAGACATTTGCAGAACGCATCTGCCTGCGTTGCACACTCCAACGAATTATAACTAAGCCATTATACTAGCACACACTCAGTGTACCTAGTGGCATCCTATACGTGGCTATTGGACTTTGCTATAGTCCCACTAGTGCCAAGACATTTGCAGAACGCATCTGCCTGCGTTGCACACTCCAACGAATTATAACTAAGCCATTATACTTGCACACACTAAGTGTTTTTTAGTGGCATCCTATACGTGGCTATTGGACTTTGCTATAGTCCCACTAGTGCCAAGACATTTGCAGAGCGCATCTGCCTGCGTTGCACACTCCAACTAATTATAACTAAGCCATTATACTAGCACACACTCAGTGTACCTAGTGGCATCCTATACGTGGCTATTGGACTTTGCTATAGTCCCACTAGTGCCAAGACATTTGCAGAACGCATCTGCCTGCGTTGCACACTCCAACGAATTATAACTAAGCCATTATACTAGCACACACTCAGTGTACCTAGTGGCATCCTATACGTGGCTATTGGACTTTGCTTTAGTCCCACTAGTGCCAAGACATTTGCAGAACGCATCTGCCTGCGTTGCACACTCCAACGAATTATAACTAAGCCAATATACTAGCACACACTCAGTGTACCTAGTGGCATCCTATACGTGGCTATTGGACTTTGCTATAGTCCCACTAGTGCCAAGACATTTGCAGAGCGCATCTGCCTGCGTTGCACACTCCAACTAATTATAACTAAGCCATTATACTAGCACACACTCAGTGTACCTAGTGGCATCCTATACGTGGCTATTGGACTTTGCTATAGTCCCACTAGTGCCAAGACATTTGCAGAGCGCATCTGCCTGCGTTGCACACTCCAACAAATTATAACTAAGCCATTATACTAGCACACACTAAGTGTTTTTTAGTGGCATCCTATACGTGGCTATTGGACTTTGCTATAGTCCCACTAGTGCCAAGACATTTGCAGAGCGCATCTGCCTGCGTTGCACACTCCAACGAATTATAACTAAGCCATTATACTAGCACACACTCAGTGTACCTAGTGGCATCCTATACGTGGCTATTGGACTTTGCTATAGTCCCACTAGTGCCAAGACATTTGCAGAACGCATCTGCCTGCGTTGCACACTCCAACGAATTATAACTAAGCCATTATACTTGCACACACTAAGTGTTTTTTAGTGGCATCCTATACGTGGCTATTGGACTTTGCTATAGTCCCACTAGTGCCAAGACATTTGCAGAGCGCATCTGCCTGCGTTGCACACTCCAACTAATTATAACTAAGCCATTATACTAGCACACACTCAGTGTACCTAGTGGCATCCTATACGTGGCTATTGGACTTTGCTATAGTCCCACTAGTGCCAAGACATTTGCAGCACGTCTGCCTGCGTTGCACACTCCAACTAATTATAACTAAGCCATTATACTTGCACACACTAAGTGTTTTTTAGTGGCATCCTATACGTGGCTATTGGACTTTGCTATAGTCCCACTAGTGCCAAGACATTTGCAGAACGCATCTGCCTGCGTTGCACACTCCAACGAATTATAACTAAGCCATTATACTAGCACACACTCAGTGTACCTAGTGGCATCCTATACGTGGCTATTGGACTTTGCTATAGTCCCACTAGTGCCAAGACATTTGCAGAACGCATCTGCCTGCGTTGCACACTCCAACGAATTATAACTAAGCCATTATACTTGCACACACTAAGTGTTTTTTAGTGGCATCCTATACGTGGCTATTGGACTTTGCTATAGTCCCACTAGTGCCAAGACATTTGCAGAGCGCATCTGCCTGCGTTGCACACTCCAACAAATTATAACTAAGCCATTATACTAGCACACACTCAGTGTACCTAGTGGCATCCTATACGTGGCTATTGGACTTTGCTATAGTCCCACTAGTGCCAAGACATTTGCAGAACGCATCTGCCTGCGTTGCACACTCCAACGAATTATAACTAAGCCATTATACTAGCACACACTCAGTGTACCTAGTGGCATCCTATACGTGGCTATTGGACTTTGCTATAGTCCCACTAGTGCCAAGACATTTGCAGAGTGCATCTGCCTGCGTTGCACACTCCAACTAATTATAACTAAGTTACATTGTCAGGGATATTTATTCTTTATTATTCTGCTGTTAATAAAGCTAGACCACCACTGCAATCTTCACCACCTCTCAATTTTTACTACCACATTTTCAGTCCACAATCTTGTCGCAATCAATATGAGTGGCAAAATGACAGATGCTGGTGGAAAGGGGAAGAGGCGTGGTGGAAAAGGCAAAAAAGGTTTTGTCAGTGGGGAAGGTGGCAAAGCTCCATTATCATCTGCTGAAGATCAACCATCTACTAGCAAAAGTAAGATGTCTACTACTTATTGTGGACAATCCGATGTGCTCCCTTTTTTACGGACACGAACAAGAGGAACAAAGGTAGATGATGGGCAAAAAAGGAAAATGCTTGAATGGATCTCAAGTGGTCCAACAAGTGCCCTCTCAGCCACTTCAAGTACCGCATCCAAAAAACACCAGTCCTCTGAGTTGTCATCCCAATCACACTTGATTTCTCCCAGCTCTGAAGTCTCCATCAGCCCTGCACAGTATGGTGGAACTGAGATGGCTGAGTCTGCAGAGCTGTTCAGTCACACTATAGCCTGGGAATCAGAGGTCTGCTCCCAAGCTACAGTGAGTACAGAACAGGAAATGGTCTGCAGTGATGCCCAGAACCTTTGTGACTCAGATTCAGGCCGTGAGGACCAAGTTTCTGAGCATAATGTTGACCCTTTGTCACAAACTGTAACACCTGTGGTTATAGACAATGAGGAACATACGGATGAAGATGAGACGCAGATACCCGATTGGGATGACAACTTAAATATTCGGTCAGGGCAAGAAGAGGCTCGGTCTGAGGGGGAGGGGAGTGCAAACACAACAATTGATGATGACGTTCTAGATCCCACCTACTGTCAACCCCCAGTCAGGCACTCGAGGAGGTCAACAGAGGCGGTGGAGGAGGATGCAACCGACGACGAAGTTACCTTGCGCCTTCCTGGACAGAGTCGGAGTACTGGTAGCACGTCTACAACTGCATCCTCAGCCACCACTCTGCCTCTGAGCATTATTCGGGGTGGATCAACAGGTCGCATGGCCTCTAAGCCTTGCCTAGCCTGGGCCTTTTTTCACATCGAAAAAGATCGCCCAACTCATGTGATATGTAACATTTGTCATGATTCTGTTAGTAGAGGTCAAAACCTCAGCAGTTTGACAACTTCTTCCATGAACCGTCACATGACTAAATATCATAAGTCCCGGTGGGAAGCTCACCGTGCTGCAATGCGGCCTAGCGGAGCGAACCATCCACCGCCTGCCCCTTCCAGTGCATCCGCGCGCTCTTCATCTTCTAGGACTGTGGGGACAGCTGTCACACCTGTTTTTCTACGCAAAACTTCCACCACTGTAACCGCAACAGGCAGTTTGCTTGTAAGGTCGTCAGTTGGTTTGGAAGGGGAAACAAGTGAGTGTGTACAGCTCTCTCAGACATCGATAGCACCAACGTTGGATGAAGGCAACATCATGTCTCCGCCTGCACTTTCCTCACAAACCTGCATTTTTCCAGGGACACCCTACTCAACACCGTCTACACACAGCAGCCAGATCTCTGTCCCTCAGATGTGGTCAAATAAAAGGCCACTTCCTCCGACCCATGACAAAGCTAAGAGGTTGACTCTATCCCTCTGTAAGCTGTTGGCTACCGAAATGCTGCCTTTCCGCCTAGTGGACACACAGGATTTTAGAGACCTTATGTCTGTCGCTGTGCCCCAGTATCAGATGCCTAGTCGCCACTACTTCTCTAAGAAAGGTGTGCCCGCGCTACACCAGCATGTCGCACACAACATCACCGCTTCCTTGAGAAACTCTGTGTGTCAACGGGTGCATTTCACCACCGATATTTGGACCAGTAAGCATGGACAGGGACGTTACATGTCGCTGACTGGGCACTGGGTAACTATGGTGATAGATGTTGAAGGGTCTGCTGCACAAGTCTTGCCGTCCCCACGACTTGTGTGTCAGTCCTCTGTCTGTCCAAGTTCCGCCACTGCTTCTGCCTCCTCCACCTCATCTGGGTCCTCCACCTCCGCCCCAAGCCTGCCTGGTCAGGCCACCAGCGTTCTCACTGCGCAGAAGGAATCACGCACCCCTCATTACTATGCTGGCAGCAGAGCGCAACGGCATCAGGCGGTCTTTAGCTTGACATGTCTTGGTAATAAGAGTCACACAGCTGAGGAGTTGTGGTCAGCTCTGCGGTCCGAGTTTAATAAATGGTTGTCTCCACTCAACCTGCAGCCTGGTAAGGCCGTGTGCGACAATGCTGCAAACCTGGGTGCGGCCCTTCGCCTGGGCAAGGTGACACACGTACCTTGTATGGCTCACGTGTTGAACCTTGTCGTGCAGCAATTTTTAACACACTATCCCGGCCTAGATGGCCTTCTGAACAGGGCACGAAAACTGTCTGCTCACTTCCGGCGTTCAAGCGCCGCAGCTGAGCGACTTGCATCGCTCCAGAAGTCTTTCGGCCTGCCGGTTCATCGCCTGAAATGCGATGTGGCGACACGCTGGAATTCAACTCTCCACATGTTACAGCGACTGTGGCAGCACCGCAGAGCCCTGGTGCAATACGTCATGACGTATAGCCTGGGCCAACGAGATGCAGAGGTGGGGCAGATCACCCTGATGGAGTGGTCTCAGATCAAGGACCTATGCACCCTTCTGCACAGTTTCGACATGGCGACGAATATGTTTAGCTCTGACAATGCCATTATCAGCATGACGATTCCAGTCATTTACATGCTGGAGCACACGCTAAACACTATTCGGAGTCAGGGGGTGGGACAACATGAAGGGGAGGAACTACAGGAGGATTCATATGTGCAAGGGACAACAACATCACCAAGGTCCAGACGTTCATCATCACCAACGCAGCAGGCATGGGACCATGGGGAACAGGGATCGACAAGGGCGCATAGTAGCAGGCGAAATGTTGAGCAAGGTGCAGGAGAACATGAAGAAATGGAGGACGAACTGTCCATGGACATGGAAGACTCAGCGGATGAGGGAGACCTTGGGCAAATTTCAGTTGAAAGAGGTTGGGGGGAGATGTCAGAGGAAGAAAGAACGGGTAGCACCTCTATGCCACAAACACAGCGTGGACTTGGTCCGCATGGCTGCGCAAGACACATGAGTGCCTTTTTGTTGCACTACCTCCAACATGACAGTCGTATTGTCAAAATTAGAAGTGATGATGACTACTGGATTGCCACACTATTAGATCCCCGGTACAAGTCCAAATTTTGTGACATAATTCCAGCCATAGAAAGGGACGCACGTATGCAGGAGTATCAGCAGAAGCTGTTACTCGATCTTAGCTCGGCTTTTCCACCAAACAACCGTGCAGGTGCAGGGAGGGAATCTCCCAGTTGTAACTTGACAAACATGGGACGGTCTCGTCATCTTCACCAGTCTACCCGTACCAGTAGGACCGTATCTGGTGCCGGTAACAGCAATTTTATGGAATCTTTTCATAATTTTTTTAGACCCTCTTTTGCAAGGCCACCAGAGACAACAAGTCTGACACATACTCAACGGCTGGAGAGGATGATACAGGAGTATCTCCAAATGAACATCGATGCCATGACTGTGCAACTGGAGCCTTGCTCCTTTTGGGCTTCAAATCTAGAAAAATGGCCAGAGCTCTCCAGTTACGCCTTGGAGATTTTGTCGTGTCCAGCTGCCAGCGTTGTCTCTGAACGTGTCTTCAGTGCTGCTGGGTGTGTGCTGACAGATAAGCGCACGCGTCTGTCCAGTGACAATGTGGACAGACTGACGTTCATCAAAATGAACAAGTCATGGATCCAGAAGGAATTTACTACCCCTGTGTCATCCTGGGGAGAGTAAATGCTTGTGGATTTGAAATGTGCTTGATGCAAATCAAAACATCCTGTTTGCAACTAGGGCCCAAGTGCTGCCACTGATGGGGTGGGTGTCTGTGTGGCCCAATTTTTGGAAAAAAGGGAGACTCCGCTTGGAGTAACCCTTGCTTGCTGTGTTTTTAAAAGAAGCCAAGATGAACAGAGCTGGGATCAGGAAAGACTTTGCTACCTACCCCGGTGTCATCCTGGGGATGGATAAGAATGGCGTATTTTTGAATGTGCTTGATGCAAATGTAGCTGTGAAGTGTACAACTGGGGCACAACTGCTGCCACTGAATGGGTGGGTGTGTGGGGCCCAATTGTTGGAAAAAAGTGAGGCTCCGCTTGGAGTAACCCTTGCTTGATGTGTTTTTAAAAGAAGCCAAGATGAACAGAGCTGGGATCAGGAAAGACTTTGCTACCTACCCCGGTGTCATGCTGGGGACGGTTAATTATGGCGTATTTTTGAATGTGCTTGATGCAAATGTAGCTGTGAAGTGTACAACTAGGGCACAAGTGCTGCCACTGATGGGGTGGGTGTCTGTGTGGCCCAATTTTTGGAAAAAAAGGGAGACTCCGCTTGGAGTAACCCTTGCTTACATTGTTTTTAAAAGAAGCCAAGATGAACAAGTCATGGATCAGCAAAGACTTTATCTACCTACCCCGGCGTCATCCTGGGGACGGATAAGAATGGCGTATTTTTGAATGTGCTTGATGCAAATCAAAACATCCTGTTTGCAACTAGGGCCCAAGTGCTGCCACTGATGGGGTGGGTGTCTGTGTGGCCCAATTTTTGGAAAAAAGGGAGACTCCGCTTGGAGTAACCCTTGCTTGCTGTGTTTTTAAAAGAAGCCAAGATGAACAGAGCTGGGATCAGGAAAGACTTTGCTACCTACCCCGGTGTCATCCTGGGGACGGATAAGAATGGCGTATTTTTGAATGTGCTTGATGCAAATGTAGCTGTGAAGTGTACAACTGGGGCACAAGTGCTGCCACTGAAGGGGTGGGTGTGTGTGTGGCCCAATTTTTGGAAAAAAGGGAGACTCCGCTTGGAGTCACCTTGCGGTGTTTTACATGATTTTAGAAGGGCGTGCCATGCCTATATCTGTGTGTCCTCCTCTTTTTCCTTGTCCAGCTGTTTTGTTTTCGCATGAGTATATGTCCTTGTCACTTTCCAATGTGTTTGAGTTGTTTGTCACCTTTAGGACACCTTTGAGGGTGTTTTCTAGGTGTTTTTCTGTGTTTGTGATTGCCTGCCATTGTTTCCTATGCAGTTCGAGTTCGGTTCGTCGAACGTTCGACGAACCGAACTCGAACGGGAGGTCCGTTCGGCGAACCAACCTCGAGCCGAACCGCGACCGGTTCGCTCATCTCTAGTCCTGAGCAAAAGCCAAGCAGGGTTTGTGCCAAACCACGGACCACATCTACACCCTGCACAGTCTCATTCAGAGCCATGTCCACAATACAAAGCATGGGAAGATATACGCCTGCTTTGTAGACTTTAAAAAGGCCTTTGACTCAGTGTGGCACCCGGGCTTGTTCTTGAAACTGCTGTAAAGCGGAATAGGAGGAAAGACCTACGATGTCATCAAAAGCTCCTACATCGAGAACCTCTGCAGCGTGAATGGTAGAAGAATGGCTTATTTTCAGCAGAGCCGAGGAGTCAGACAGGGCTGCTGCCTAAGTCCAACGCTCTTCAATATTTACATCAATGAGCTGGCTACTGCCCTAGAATCTTCACCTGTTCCAGGTCTCACACTCCTTGACGCCCAGGTGAAATTCTTGCTCTATGCAGATGACCTACTGCTGCTGTCACCAACCGAGAAAGGTCTTCAAGACAATCTACAAACCGTGGAGAAATTCAGCTCCACATGGGCACTACCTATCAATCTAAAGAAAACCAACATCATGGTGTTCCAGAAGAGAAAAAGAAGATTTGTCCAGCATCCTCCATTTGTCCTAAACAACTGCACTCTTACAGGAACAGACAAATACACCTACTTGGGCCTGGGAATTCATCAGTCAGGGAACTACAAACAAGCCATAGAGACCCTGAAAAACAAGGTCTGCAAAACCTTTTATGCCATCCGAAGGAAATTGTATCATCTGAAGCCACCAGTGAGGGTCTGGCTAAAAATCTTCGATTCCATCATCGTCCCAATCCTCCTGTATGGCAGCGAAGTCTGGGGCCCTCACACTTACCCAAATTGGTCAAGGTGGGATTCCAGTCCAACAGAAATATTTCACCTGGAATTCTGTAAGCACCTTCTCCAGGTCCATCAAAGCACTTCCAACAGTGCCTGTCGAGCCGAGCTGGGCAGATTCCCTCTACACCTAGCAGCTCTGAAGAGGTCACTATCATTTCAGGCTCATCTACAGAGTAGCAATCCAAGCTCCCATCACCACAAAGCTCTGATATATATACGTGGTCCAGATGAACCAGGACCCCTGGCACAGACCTCCCAAACCCAACTGGACAAAATAACCAATCACAGCAGCCTGACAAGAACCAGAATCAGGAAGATGGTAGACGAGGGCCAGGAGAGGTATGTCAATGACTGGAGGACCGACATCAACATCTCACAGAAACTGACCACGTATCAGAGACTACAGAGAGACTACAGACTGACCCCATATCTGGAAAAACTCGCAGACCCCAGAGACCGCAGAACCCTGAGCCGATATAGACCCAGTGCCCACAGTCTAGCCATCGAATCCGGCCGACACAAGCAGAGCTACAAGCCCAGGGAGGACAGACTGTGCCAACACTGTTACCTGGAGGCCCTGGAGGATGAAACCCACTTCCTGCTACACTGCACCAAGTACTCAGTAGTGAGGGACACTCACTTCAAGAGACTCTCTCATCTCTTCCCGGATTTCAGCTCCATGAAGGAGGAAGAGAAAATATATATCCTGCTGGGGGAAGAAGAGAGCGCAGTGGAGATAGCAGCACAGTATGTGAGCAAATGTCATAGACTTCGAGAAAGAGAACTATGATAAGTTATGGACTTCCATAGCCCCCCATCCCAGATGTGGCCCCCTAATCCCCACCCTGGATATGCCCCATCCACCGTTACTACAGTCCCCACCCTGGATATGCCCCATCATAAGCCATGGACTTCCATAGCCCCCATTCTAGAAGTGCCCCCCACAGTCCCCACCCTGGATGTGCCCCATCCATCCTTCCTACAGTCCCCACCCACCATCCCCACAGCCCCAGTCCCTAATGTACACTTGCTTTGGCAAAACTAATTTGTATTTTGTCCTGCCAATAAAGCTTATTTGATTTGATTTGATTTGAATCATAGATAGATAGATAGATAGATAGATAGATAGATAGATTGTCATGATTCGCCTCCCTATGCACATGGCTAGGGGGCAGAGCCTTCTCTCAGGCCTCACTTCCGGCCCCTGGATGCCTTAAAAGCTGACACTGCCAGTGAACCAGCGCCGGCTATAAGCTTAGCTCTGCTTTGCCTGTGATTGCTGGTCCTGTGAGTGATATCCTGATCTGTCTGTTCCTGTGCCCCCGTGCCCTTGTCTGTGTTCTGTCCCCTGGTCGTCCCTCCTGTCCTGTGTCCCCCCTCCTATTTCCCCACTCGGTTTGCTTCCTCCGGTACTGACCTTAGCCTGACTTTGACTTCGCTTCTGCTCGCTCCTCCGGTCCTGCTTCTGCCCGTACGGTGTTTGACCCAGCCTGTCTGACTATTGCTCACATAGCCTGCAGTTCTGCCTCTCAGCTGTGCTGATTAGGCAGTGCATGAGAACGCTGTGCATTTCCTTCCTGGCTCTCATTGCTCTGTGTAGTGTCGTCTGCTACAGAGCTCTGGCTCCCCCTGGTGGCAGCATTACAGTATAGCCGGCCCCAATAGGCTTTATCTCCCATAGGAAAAAAAAAGCCATTTAATTCTTGGTAGTGGGATCCAACTTTGCAGGATAACAGACTGTAATGGATCCACTCAGTACTTTGTGCGAGCAAGTAGCCAACCTTACGCAGCTGGTGCAGGATTTGGCTGCAGACCATCGCACCCTGGTAGCTTCACACAACATTCTGCAGAGTGAGGTTTCTGCTTCTGCGAGGGCCACCTCAGTGGCAGTTACCTCACAAACCGTAGGACAGCATAGTCCCACTGATGTCCAACTGACCTCCCCCGAACCCACGGTGATGCTCCCCGATAAATTCTCGGGGGAGAAAAACCTATTTCGGACAGTTAGGGAGAGTTGCAGGCTTCTTTTCACTCTCCGTCCTCGGTCCTCGGGGAATGAGACCCAGCGGGTGGGGATCATCATGTCGTTACTTAGAGGGGGTCCCCAGACCTGGGCGTTTTCCCTACCCCCTTCTGCCCCGCAACGGCATTCGGTTGACCTCTTCTTTGACTCCCTCGGGGTGATATATGACGAACCAGACCGTGTATGGATGGCTGAGGACAGGATCATGTGTCTCACTCAGGGAAACCACACTGCTGAGCTATATTGTTCTGAGTTTCGGCAGTGGTCCACTGAGGTACGGTTAAATGATTCTGCACTCAGGTGCCAATTCCGGAGAGGTCTTTCGGACTCCCTGAAAGACGCTTTGGCTCTGCACCCACCTCCCAGCACCTTGGATGATGCGATGACGGAGGCAGTTCGTATGGACCGCAGATTACGGGAAAGAAGGGGAACCATGCGTGAGATTCTGCCCCCTCTACCTAGGGCACCTTCTTTGCCGGCTATGGAACAGATGGAAGTTGGAGCCATCAGTCCAGATGAGAAGTAGAGGAGAAGACGCCGGGATCTCAAGCTGTGCTTCTATTGTGGACACCATGGACACTGGAGGAAAGACTGCCCGGCTTGCCCCTCCGCTAAACAGTCGTCGGAAAACTTCTAAGTCTGGGTAACGGTCGAGGAGGTTGCCAAGACTATCAGGTACCTTTCCTTTCCTCCAATAAGATACTTCTGAATGTCGACCTCCGGGTCAAGGAGTTGGTCTGGTCTGCTACTGCCTTTGTTGACTGTGGGTTCGCTATGAACTTCATTGACTCTGAGTTGGTCCAAAGATTAGAGTTAGGGACAGTGAGGTTAGAAGGACCCATTCAACTCCTGGCAATTGATAAAACACCGCTGCCTCAAAACCTCATTCGGTTTGCTACAGAAAAATTTACTCTGGTGATCGGGTCTCTGCATTCTGAAACTATTTCTTGTTTTGTAATGGCCAATCTCCCTGCTGGATTAGTGTTGGGGTATCCACGGTTAAGGTTACATAATCCCGTTATTGATTGGTAATGTCGTACCATAGTCAAATGGAGTCCTGCTTGTCATAAAAGGCGTTTACAATCTGTGCCCGTGTTCTCCGTAAGTCCTGAGGGTCTTCCGGAATACCTGAGGGACTACGGAGACGTATTCTCGGAAACAGAGGCCGAGGTTTTGCCGCCTCATCGCTCATATGACTGTGCCATCGATTTACTTCCCAATACCAAATTGCCCAAGGCCCGTTTATATCA
This sequence comes from Anomaloglossus baeobatrachus, assembly GCF_048569485.1. Taxonomy (NCBI): domain Eukaryota; kingdom Metazoa; phylum Chordata; class Amphibia; order Anura; family Aromobatidae; genus Anomaloglossus; species Anomaloglossus baeobatrachus. The sequence continues at coordinate 353,837,341 of NC_134358.1, read as the reverse complement.
CCTCTTGGGTCCAGAAAGGGCTGCTATGAAATCATACATATCTGATAGTATACGTAAAGGGCTTATCCATCCTTCTTCTTCCCCTGTGTCTGCTGGGTTCTTTTTTGTAAAGAAGAAGGACGGAGGATTAAGGCCATGTCTCGATTTCCGAGAATTAACCAAAATTACTGTGAAAAACACCTATCCGCTTCCACTCATCCCTGATCTCTACAACCAACTCTCTGAAGCCCGGTGGTTTACCAAACTAGATCTCAGGGGGGCCTATAATCTTATCCGTATTAGAGAAGGGGATGAGAGGAAAACGGCCTTTCTGACGTCAGAGGGGTTATTCGAGAATTTGGTGATGCCTTTTGGTCTAACAAATGCCCCTGCGGTGTTTCAAAATTTCATCAACGATATCTTCTCTGATTTTCTTGGTCGTTTTGTAGTCATCTATCTCGATGACATTTTGATTTATTCTGCCGATAGAGATACCCATATTATGCATGTTCGCTCAGTATTACAGAGATTACGTGATAACCATCTGTTTGCCAAGCTTGAAAAATGTGTTTTCTCTATTAAGGAAATAGCCTTTCTTGGGTTACTCCTTTCTCGTGATGGGTTTAAAATGGACCCAGGAAAGGTGCAGGCTATCGTGGATTGGGTGCAACCCAGGGATATCAAGGCGCTACAACGCTTTTTGGGTTTCGCAAATTATTATCGAAGGTTCATTAAGGGGTTTTCTTAAATTGCCAAGCCATTGACTGACCTTACACGGAAAGGGGCGGATCTGCAGAACTGGTCACAAACGGCTGTCCAGGCCTTTCTTGAGTTAAAGGACCGGTTCATGTCCGCCCCAGTCCTGGTACAGCCTGACCTCGAGGCGCCATTTGTTGTTGAGGTGGACGCCTCAGAGGTGGGGGTGGGAGCTGTTCTCTCTCAGGGCCCTGCTACTCTGACTAATCTGCGACCATGTGCGTTCTTCTCCAAGAAATTCACTCCAGCTGAGAGGAACTATGATGTGGGTAACCGTGAATTATTGGCGGTAAAGTTGGCATTCGAAGAATGAAGGCATTTTTTGGAGGGTGCTGTTCACCGTATTACTGTCATCAGTGATCATAAAAACCTCGCGTATATCGAGTCCGCCAAGAGATTGACGCCTCGACAAGCGAGGTCGGCTCTTTTCTTTTCTAGATTTCATTTTTGTATTACTTTTCTAAAAACGTGAGGGCAGATGCACTGTCTCGTAGTTTGGACCCGGTGTCACCTCCAGAGCCTCCTTCCTCCATTCTTCCACGAGGGGTGGTGGTCGCTGCCTTGTCGTCCGAGTTAGAGGCTGAGGTCAGGGAGGCCCAGTCCTCAGCGCCATCTTCCGCTACAGACACTAAACTGTTTGTCCCTTTGCACCTCCGGTTATGAGTACTTCAAGAGTTCCATGAGTCCGTACTTAGTGGCCATGCTGGAGTTACAGCCACTCGCAGGGCTGTTGCTCGACTGTTTTGGTGGCCGTCTCTTCACTCAGATGTTACTCGGTTTGTGTCTGACTGTGCTACATGTGCCCGTGCTAAGGTATGTCGTAACCGGCCGGCTGGGGAACTGGTTCCATTACCTGTTCCTGAAAGACCATGGACCCACTTGTCCATGGATTTCATTACGGACCTCCCTGTCTCAAATGGTATGACTGGGATCTGGGTGGTGGTGGATCGTTTTAGTAAACAGGCACATTTTGTTCCCCTCTCCGGTCTACCTTCTGCTGCGGCCCTTGCCAAACACTTTATTGACCAGGTGGTTCGGTTACATGGGTTGCCCCTGAATATTGTGTCTGACAGGGGGGTACAATTCATTTCTCGGTTTTGGAGGGCCTTGTGCAGGCGGTTGGGAATTGAGTTGTCCTTCTCGTCCACCTATCATCCCGAGTCCAATGGGAAGACAGAAAGGACGAATCAGACCCTTGAGCAAATCCTGCGGTGCTTGGTTTCTGCTCAGCAGGAGGATTGGTGTACGTTTTTGCCTCTTGCGGAGTTTGCATTCAATAGCAGAGTCCATCAGTCTACGGGAACTTCTCCCTTCTTCTGTAATTACGGGTTTCACCCTCACTTCGGGACCTTCTCTAGAGTGGATTCGGGGTGTCCAGGGGCCGACTCCATCGTTCAGCATCTGGGGGAGGTGTGGAAGGAGGTACGGCGGTGCATCGTGACGGCTCAACAGTCCCAGAAATGCCAAGCGGACAAACGCCGTTCTCTGGAACCCCCCTTTCAGGTGGGGGACAAAGTGTGGCTGTCCACTCGGAATATCAGGCTCAGGGTTCCGTCTGCTAAGTTGGGTCCTAAGTTTATCGGGCCCTATGAGATCATCGAAGTGATCAACCCGGTGGCCTTTCGGTTGCAACTGCCCCAGACCTTGCGTATTCCCAATGTATTTCATACCTCCTTGCTTAAGCCATTTGTCCCTTTGGTGGTGGATTCTCAGACCCCTCCGGCTCCGATACTGGTGGACGGTGAGGAGGAGTACGAAATTCAGCGTATTATCGACTCTCATTGGGTTCGTAGTTCCCTCCAGTATCTGATTCATTAGAAAGGGTTACGGTCCGGAGGACCGGTCCTGGGTGCCGGCTCGCTCCGTACGGGCCGATCGGTTAATTGCGGCTTTCCACCGTAAGTATCCTGGGAAGCCTGGGGGTCCGGTGGCCCCCCTTGAGGAGGGGGTACTGTCATGATTCGCCTCCCTATCCACATGGCTAGGGGGCGGAGCCTTCTCTCGGGCCTCACTTCCGGCCCCTGGATGCCTTAAAAGCTGACACTTCCAGTGAACCAGCGCCGGCTATAAGCTTAGCTCTGCTTTGCCTGTGATTGCTGGTACTGTGAGTGATATCCTGATCTGTCTGTTCCTGTGCCCCCGTGCCCTTGTCTGTGTTCTGTCCCCTGGTCGTCCCTCCTGTCCTGTGTCCCCCCTCCTATTTCCCCACTCGGTTGCTTCCTCCGGTACTGACCTTAACCTGACTTTGACTTTGCTTCTGCTCGCTCCTCCGGTCCTGCTGCTGCCCGTACGGTGTTTGACCCAGCCTGTCTGACTATTCCTCACATACCCTGCAGTTCTGCCTCTCAGCTGTGCTGATTAGGCAGTGCATGAGAACGCTGTGCATTTCCTTCCTGGTTCTCATTGCTCTGTGTAGTGTCGTCTGCTACAGAGCTCTGACTCCCCCTGGTGGCAGCATTACATAGATAGATAGATAGATAGAATCATAGATAGATAGAATCATAGATAGAATCATAGATAGATTGATTGAATCATAGATAGATCGATAGAATCATAGATAGATATAGATAGATAGACAGAATCATAGATAGATAGAATCATAGATAGATATAGATAGATAGATGATAGATAGATAGATACTGTAGAATCATAGATAGATAGAATCATTGATAGATAGAATCATAGATAGATAGATTGAATCAGATAGATAGATAGATAGATAGATAGAATCATAGATAGATATAGATAGATAGATAGACAGAATCATACATAGATAAAATCATAGATAGATATAGATAGATGATACATAGATAGATAGATACTGCATCTCTTTGTAGGTGAAGGAAAGAGTCAGATTCATTTGTTCCCATAAAACTACTATAAAGAAATGAGGAAAAAAAATAAAAATACATTTTTTTTATCTTTACCACCCGGATTCAAACCAGCAACTTTCAAAGCTTTTGTCCTGCAGCCTCCTAGGCTTTCTCCCTGATCTAAGCTGTTGAGCCCAAAATGAACATCCAATGAAGCCCTGATTACACAATAGATTACACAGGACACAGAGCTGGATGAATGGAGGGATGGATGAATGAATGAAAATGAATGAATGAATGGATGAATGGAGGGATGGATGGATGAATGGAGGAATGGATGAATGAATGAATGAATGAATGAATGGATGGATGGATGGATGGATGGATGGAGGGAAGAATAGATGGAGGGAAGAATGGATGGAGGGATGGATGGATGCAGTGATGGATAGTGGGAGGGATGGATAGAGGGAGGGATGGATGGAGGGATGGATGGAGGGATGGATGGATGGATGGATGGAGGGATGGATGGATGGATGGAGGGATGGATGGAGGGATGGATGGATGGATGAATGAATGGATGAATGGAGGGATGGAGGGAAGGATGGATGGATAGAGGGAGGGATAGAGGGAGGGATAGAGGGAGGGATGGATGATAGAGGGATGGATGAATGATAGAGGGATGAATGGATGATAGTGGGATGGATGGATGGATGGATGATAGAGGGATGGATGGATGATAGAGGGATATATAGATACATGACAGATAATAGATAGATAGAATCATAGATAGATAGATAGATAGAATCATAGATAGATAGGTAGATAGAATCATAGATAGATAGATAGATAGATAGATACAATCATAGATAGATGAATTGATAGATAGATAGAATCATAGATAGATAGATAGATAGATAGATAGATAGATAGATAGATAGATAGATAGAATCATAGATAGAATCATAGATAGATAGATAGATAGATAGATAGAATCATAGATAGATAGATAGATAGATAGAATCATAGATAGAATCATAGATAGATGGATGGATAGATAGAGGGATAGATAGATAGATAGAATCATAGATAGATAGATAGATAGATAAATAGAATCATAGATAGATATAATCATAGATAGATAGATTGAATCATAGATAGAGAGATTGAATCATAGATAGATAGAATCATAAATAGATATAGATAGTTATATAAATAGATACTGTAGAATCATAGATAGAATCATAGATAGATAGATAGAATCATAGATAGAAAGATAGAATCATAGATAGATAGATAGAATCATAGATAGATAGATAAATAGAATCATAGATAGATAGATTGAATAATAGAGAGATTGAATCATAGATAGATAGAATCATAAATAGATATAGATAGATAGATAAATAGATACTGTAGAATCATAGATAGATAGGATCATAGATATATAGATAGATAGCTAGAATCATAGATAGATAGATAGAATCATATATAGTATGTACATCAGTACATCAAACCAGTGAAGAGAGGAGGCAGCCACATATGGATCAGAATCAGCAGCTCCATCCTCACCTCTCAGTCCGATGTCTACCTCTGCACCACCTATACACCACCGCCAGAGTCCCCCTCCTTCAATCCAGACAGCTTTGAGATCTTACAAGAAGAAGCCACCCATTATCAGGTCCTGGGCAAAGTTCTCATCTTTGGAGACCTCAATGCAAGAACAGAGAGAGAAAAAGACTTTCTGACCACAGATGGAAACATCTACATATTTGGGGCAGAGAATGACAGTCACGACTCAGAACACTCAGAGAGAAACAGCTATGACAGTACAGTCAACAAAAGTGGCAAAAAGCTCCTGAACTTATGTAAAAGTTTAGGTCTTCATATTCTTAATGGACGTACAAAGGGAGACTCACTGGGAAGATATACACTAAACTCCCATGTAGGAAGGAGTGTAGTAGACTACGCCATTACAGATATGGACCTGGCAAATATTAGCGCCTTCATAGTCACCCCACAAACGCACCTGTCAGACCACAGCCAACTTCTCCTGTACATGAAATCTACAGAGAAACCATCCACACAAAAGCCACAGCAGAGCAGCCTCTACAACCGACCTCCATCCTATAAATGGTCCAAAACGTCAGAAATAAAATATTGGCAAAACTAATTTGTATTTGGTCCTGCCAATAAAGCTTATTTGATTTGATTTGCTAGATAGATAGAATCATAGATAGATAGATAGATAGATACTGCATCTCTTTGTAGGTGAAGGAAAGATTCAGATTCATTTGTTCCCATATAACTAATATAAAGAAATGAGGAAAAAAAATAAAAATACATCTTTTTATCTTTGCCCCCTGGATTCAAACCAGCAACTTTCAAAGCTTGTGTCCAGCAGCCTCCTAGGCTTTCTCCCTGATCTAAGCTGTTGAGCCACTGGGAACCGATGATGTCAGATGGAGGATTTTACATAAATGGACCTACAATGAAGCCTTGATTACACAGCAGATTACACAAGACACAGAGCTAGGGTAAGTTCACACAGTGCATTTTTCGCAGCGTTTTTGTGCGTTTTTCGGGTGCGTTTTTGCTCAGAAAACTGCATGACTGCTTCCCCAGCAAAGTCTATGTGTTTTCATTTTTGCTGTCTGCACACAGCGTTTTTTTTTTAGCTACGTTTTTGTGGTGCCCACAAAAACGCAGCATGTCAATTATTTTTGCGTTTTCACTGCGTTTTCCACCCATTGAGTTCAATGAGATGTTCAAAAACGCAATGAAAACAGCAAATTGCAAATATAGCTGCGTTTTAGTGCGTTTTTATTACTAAAAATGCAGCTATAAACGCAAGGGGTGGGTAGTAAAGTGACATGTATAGGAAGAGGACTCCTTCTGTCAGTAAACACAGAAGCATGAATCCTCCCGGTACCACCACCGCTGCTTCCATTTCCCACCCAGTGCTATGTTCGCTCCCGTGCAGGAGGTGGAAGCGGATGCTAAATCAAAAGTGAACAGTAGAAAAATGTCATACTCACCTGTCTGCAGACTCCCGGTGCCATGTCCGCTCCCAGCTCCTCTCCCAGTTCCGCCACCCCCAGGCATGTCCAATAGCTGCAGGACCTGGCGGTGATCACCTGATGCGGTCACCTAATGCATCAGCTGATCGTAAGTCTCGCGGTGATGCCGGATTTTACTGCTGAGTGACTGATTCCCCGGCGCTTGCAGTCAGTTCATGACAGCTACAGACAGGCCGGGGTGATCTCCGGAGTTCAGGTGAGAGCACCGGAGATTAGCCCGGGATGTCTGCAGCTGTCATGGACTGAATCGCAAGTGCCGGGAAATCAGTCACTCGGCGCTTGCTGTACAGTCTCGGCTGCACACCGGAGCTCAGGTGAGAGCTCCGGAGTGCAGTGCAGGTACCTGAATCCAGGCCTGACATTACTGGAGATTCCTCCGGTAGCCAGTCCGATGCTGCACAGAAGTGTTTTTGGGGTTTTTTTTGCACTGATCCATCAGCTGATTGTATAAAAGCCGTTTATACAATCAGCTGCTGTCTCATGTGATTCAGGCCTTGAACCTGACACATCATCTCATCACTTTGCCTTCCAGCAAACCGATCAGATGATATTGGATCTGGACCCTTGACCCAGGATTACTGCGGAGGGGGGTTCTTTATTTCAATAAAGATGGAGTCACTAATTGTGTTGTGTTTTATTTCTAATAAAAATATTTTTCTGTGTGTTGTGTTTTTTTTTTTTATCTTTACTAGAAATTCATGGTGGCCATGTCTAATATTGGCGTGACACCATGAATTTCGGGCTTAGGGCCAGCTGATAATACACAGCCACCCGGCATCAGGGCAGCTGGAAGAGTTGGATACAGTGCCAGAAGATGGTGCTTCTATGAAAGAGCCATTTTCTGGGGTAGCTGCAGACTGCAATTCGCATCGGGGGTGCCCAGAAAGCTTGGGCACCCTGCATTGCGGATTCCAATCCCCAGCTGCCTTGTTGTACCTGGCTGGACACAAAAATTAGGCGAAGCCTACGTCATTTTTTTTTTAAAATTATTTCATGAAATTCATGAAATAATTAAAAAAAAAGGGCTTCCCTATATTTTTGGTTCCCAGCCGGGTACAAATAGGCAGCTGGGGGTTGGGGGCAGCTCATACCTGCCTGCTGTACCCGGATAGCATACAAAAATATGGCAAAGCCCACGTCATTTTTTTTGGTTGGGGGGCAAAGAAATCCTGCATACAGTCCTGGAAGGAGGATGCTGAGCCTTGTAGTTCGACAGCTGTTGTCTGCTCTCCTGCATACACTATTGGATGGATAGTGAAAAAGGTTTTTTGCCCAGCTCACCTGTGCAATGGAAGCCAGTAATCCTGGGCTGTGCACGGAGAAGAGGTTTGGAGAGCCAGTCCATGTGCATAGGAAGTGATTGAGAGATTTCACCAGCACAAAACTCCAGGCATTTTGTTCTTTAAAATAAAAACTTCTTTATTTTCTTGTCATTAAAAAGTCCATGCTATAGTGGTTAAGCCCATGTCAGAGAGGACGCGTTTCGAACATCCAGTTCTTATTCAGTCTCTAAACCATCTAGTCACAGAACTGTTTAAAAAGGGCTGAACCCAAACATGTGATCAAATGCAAGGAGAGAGCAAGACAATTACAAAAACATTAACCCCTTAAGTTGGATCACTCCATATAGTACCATAACACTTATATACATACATAGTATTTAAGCAAGATTAATATGCAAACATCAATTCATTTCTTTTATTTAGACCCTTAGGAAATCTTGTGCCCATTAAAAACATCCATTTTATTTCTCTCTGAAAAAGGATATCTTTCAAATTTCCACCTCTTCTAGGTAGTTTGATTTTTTCAATGGCATTGACTTTCATGCCTTTCAAATCACCTGCATGTGCGTCGCGAAAATGTTGAGACACTCCTGATAATTTTCTCGTGGTGGCATTATTCACATCATAAATGTGTTCAGATATCCTCTTTCTGAGAGAACGACAAGTGCTGCCTATATATTGTAACTGACAAATAGTACAAGATATTAAATAAACCACATGGTCTGAGCCGCAGTTTATGAGTGACATTATTTTATAAGTTTTTTTATCAGTGAATGAAGAAAAATCCTTCACATTTAACACATAACCGCATAGTCCACACGATCTGTGGCCACATTTAAAAGAACCTGTACTGGGTAACCAACTGCCGGTATTTTTTTTTTTTTTTTTTTACAGGTTCTTTTAAATGTGGCCACAGATCGTGTGGACTATGCGGTTATATGTTAAATGTGAAGGATTTTTCTTCATTCACTGATAAAAAAACTTATAAAATAATGTCACTCATAAACTGCGGCTCAGACCATGTGGTTTATTTAATATCTTGTACTATTTGTCAGTTACAATATATAGGCAGCACTTGTCGTTCTCTCAGAAAGAGGATATCTGAACACATTTATGATGTGAATAATGCCACCACGAGAAAATTATCAGGAGTGTCTCAACATTTTCGCGACGCACATGCAGGTGATTTGAAAGGCATGAAAGTCAATGCCATTGAAAAAATCAAACTACCTAGAAGAGGTGGAAATTTGAAAGATATCCTTTTTCAGAGAGAAATAAAATGGATGTTTTTAATGGGCACAAGATTTCCTAAGGGTCTAAATAAAAGAAATGAATTGATGTTTGCATATTAATCTTGCTTAAATACTATGTATGTATATAAGTGTTATGGTACTATATGGAGTGATCCAACTTAAGGGGTTAATGTTTTTGTAATTGTCTTGCTCTCTCCTTGCATTTGATCACATGTTTGGGTTCAGCCCTTTTTAAACAGTTCTGTGACTAGATGGTTTAGAGACTGAATAAGAACTGGATGTTCGAAACGCGTCCTCTCTGACATGGGCTTAACCACTATAGCATGGACTTTTTAATGACAAGAAAATAAAGAAGTTTTTATTTTAAAGAACAAAATGCCTGGAGTTTTGTGCTGGTGAAATCTCTCAATCACTTACTATTGGATGGAGTATGCTGAGCCTCGTAGGTCTGCTCCCCCTGACTCTCCCTCCAGCATACAGTCCTGGATGGAGCATGCTGAGCCTTGTAGTTCTGCATCTGTCTGCTCGCCTGCATACACTAGTGGAGAATGAAGAACATATGGAAAAAGGAAATGACATCAGACCTTTTTTTTTTCAACAATCTTTAATGGCAATGTTCATTGATAAAAAAACGCAGAAAAATGCAGTGAGCAAAAATGCAGCAAAACGCAGCCAAAAAGGCACCAAAACGCGGTAAAAATGCATGCGTTTTTTCATGCGTTTTTAAAGATGCTGTATTTCTGTGTGTTTTTAGCGCTAAAAAACGCACAAAAATGCAGCGTCAAAAAACGCAGTGTGTGCACATAGCCCTACATTGTACAGAGCAGCATCTTTATCTGCTGTATTCTAGAGGGAAAGGAAAAGAGGTTTTTTTTTCTTCTAATAAAATTACTAAAAATAATAAAAAAATAGAATAATGTAATTTTATTACACTTTTTTATAAAATAATAAACATCACAAATCAGCAAATAACATGAACATATTTGGTGTCCCTGTAATCGTAATGACCCGAACAACACAGAGATCAGATTATTTATGGGGATCGGTAAATGGCGGGAAAAAAATGGCGCAATTTATTATTTTTCTTTATTAAAACCCATAAAAAATGTAATAAAAAAGTATCACTGAGGCCGTGTTCACACGTAGCGTAAATGCTGCATTTTTCTGTAGGTGTCCGCACCACGAGCGCAATAACATTTTTCTCTGATTATTGCGTGTTTGCGGTATTTTTTATGCATTGTCCCCTTGATACATGTTTGTTGCAGATGTGAATCCTGAAGCTTATAAAGGAAAAAAACACCAAATCTGCACAGTTCAGCGGCATCTTTCCATGCACCAGGGGCGGAGATTTCATGACGTCTCATCCACTTTGCTTGGACAATTAGTCCGTGTTCACATGTAGTGGAAATGGTGCATTTTTTTCTGGTGTTTTTTTGCACATTTATTATGCTGTGTTTAATTGTCCAAGCAAAGTGGATGTGATTCCATGAGAAGACGCCGCTGATCGTTTTTTTTCTCTGGAGGTTTCTATGTGGATCTTAAAAAAATGCAGGAAAAAGCTGTGTACAATAAAAACACTTAAAAACGCAGATTCACATCTGAACCAAAAACACATTAAATAATGGAGAAAAGGCAGAAAAAAATGCAGCAAAAATGGAAAAACCAGAGAAGATTGTTATTGTGTAATTTGGTGCAGACAGCAGCAGAAACAAAAGGAAATATAATATACAGCCCGTGTGAACACGGCTATATAGACACAAATAAGCAACATGTCATGTAGTGACACATAGAAATATAAGAAAATTCTGACTGCTATGAATATAAATGAACAATCCAGTACATCTGCTGAATGACCCTTACTGCCAAATGGGTGTGCGCGCGCGCCGCATACTTTATCACGCTTTCCTTTCTTGAAAAGTTGGGAGGTATGCCCTCCGGGATCCCAATGTAACCTCGCTCAGCGAGGCCAAATGTGAAGCCCCGTGGTTGCGGTGTCGGCGCATTACCTTCAGGGACTCCACTCGGCTGGATCTCCGTCACTGGTAGGAAATCTTCTATTTTTCGTGACGCCACTCTCAGATTTGCGGTCAGTGGGGACCGCCACTGCAGGTTAGGGGTGCCTGGGGCTGGTGATATGTGCAGTCAGATGTAGTAGCCTCCTGAGAGTGAGGCATGCCCCAGGGTCCTGTGTAGATGTGTAGAACTACAAGGCGCAGAATAACTCCACACAAGCTGAATGTCTTTCAGGGGCTTTACTCACAGTTGTTGGCAGGGTGAGTAGCCCGGGCGTAGCTGGGATGAACCAGGCAGGAACCAGGTGTCCTTCAGGCTGACTTTTGAGGGTGACTACTGACTCGCCTTCCTTAGCCCTTGGTGGTTTGGGGTAACCCCGACTTTTAGTCCCTATGGGGGTCACCCAGGGAAGATGCTCAAGCCTCTCTCCCCTTCGTTTTCGTCCGTTTGCTTGTAGCCCGGGCCAGGACACTCCAGCTTCTTGCCTCCTGTGAACTACGGGCCCTAATTGTGGCGACGTGGCTGCGGACTTTGTAGTTTGTTCTTGGGGGTGTAAAGTACCCCCTCAAGCAGGTTTGGCAGGGAAAGGTGGATCTATCCCTGCACTGGGACCTACTACCCGTTTGGGCCTGGTTCTCCCTAGCAGTCTCCTTACTTCCCAGTCCGTGCTCTCTCTTTAGCTGGAAAATGGATTTCGGGTAGCACTCCTAGGTGACCGTTCTCCCCCGTCTGTAGCCACTGCGCGGGCGCTGTTAGACAGCAACAGCCCCACAGGTCTGCTCCTCACTGAGCCCTCTGGAGTTCTCTCTCTAACTGACTCACTGCTCCTCCTCTCCTGTTCTTGCCTACGCCACCTAGCAACCAGACTCTCCACCACACCCCTTGAGTGGAGATGGAGGCTTTTTGACCCCCTCCACTATTCCAGTGGAGGTGAAGGCTTTGCCCCCCTCCTGGGATCCCCAGGGGTCCTCTCAAAGGTACATGTGTGAGACCTGATCACTATGCGCCTGTGTACCACACCCCAGTCAGCCTTCTGGATTACCTGTATTGTACTGTCCCAGCATGGGTGCAGTACTCAGTGGTGCCTGACCAGGTCAGGGGCGCCACATTCCCCCTTAGTTATCACCAGCACGTCCTCGGGCTGCAAGACAACATTTTAAAATGCATACAAACATTAAAACATGTTAAAACTTTAAAACCACCAGGTACCAGACATCACCACCCTCCACCCACAAGTCCGTTAACCCACCCTAAACCCTTTTCAGGAGGCAGGTCACCGGTCCTGTTGGTAACCAGGTCTGGGCCATCCACTTCCCCAGACCTTTCCTCCAATCTTCCTCTCCCGTTGGCCGCGCCTTCAGCCACTTCTGGCAGGATGTAGAGGCGGCTTTCGTGGTTTAGTGGTTTTCAGGGCATACCTGGCCTGGTGGAGCCGCGCCTTCAGCCTCTTCTGGCAGGATGTAGAGGCAGCCTCCACAGTTGGTGCTGACCAGGTACCCTCTTTGTGGTGGAGAGCCAGGCCCCATAAACAGGCATGCTCTCTGGTTGCAGGCGAGCCAAGGCCCTATATACGGACGGGCCCCCTGGTTGCAGACGAGCCAAGCCCCTAAACAGGCTGGCTCTGGTGGTGGTGCCTCTGGTGTAACTATTTACACTGCGAGAGTTTGTGGCTATAGCCAGTTCATAGCCTTAAGGTTCATTTCTCACATTAGTTTATGTGGGCACATACTTAAACTTTAAAACGTTGCAAAAACTTTTCAAAAACTTGTAACTTGCTTTACTTTACATGAACTTTATGCAGACTCCTCCTCACCAGGGCTTGGGCCTGTAGGGCTGCGGCACCTGTTGCTTTCTTGCTCTCTGTCGTCGTCCGTGGTAGTCTCATCAGTAGGTTCCTTGTCATTTCTTTCTTGATCTTCATCTGTTTCCTTTCCTGTATCTGGTTCTTTATCTCTGTCTTTTCTTCCTTCTCTTTCTTTAGGACATGGTGCTACGTCAAGCGCGTACCAGCCTCTTTCTCCTTGATGCATGGTAAACTGCACGGAATCTCCCATTCTTAAGTTTCTTCCAGGGTGTCCTCTGGGCAAATTAGCTCTCACATCTCTTCTATTGACGAAAATTCCTTCCTTTATACCAGGTGCAATGATGAATCCGTACCCTGACTTCAGGCTAAAATCTTCCACAATTCCTCTGCAAAGGGGTCCTCTGACCCGGGCTTTGGCCCTTCTCAGGAACCGTTTCTCTTGTAGGTCTCTGGCCGTGATGTCATCCTTCTGCTCTGGAGACTGCGGTGCAGGAGCAAACTGTGTTCTGCTGCGCCGTGTCTTGCGGGCTGGATTCTGCTGGGTACAGCTTACAAGCTCCCAGGTGAGGCTTTAGGGCAGATCTTCTTCTGCAGATGGTATTGGGTCTTCTTCATCCCAGCGAGAATATGGCAACATCTCTGGCTCTGGGTATGGATCTAGAGTCAGCTTCTCAGCTTCCTGGCCTCCCCTCCCCCTTAGTTCTTCCGAGCACTCCGGTTGTGGCAGTGCTGCGGATGGGTGTTCTTCAGCCGGACCAGGCGGAGGACTCTTTGGCGTGACTGCTGCAGGGGTTGCCGGAATCCTCTTGGGGGTGTGCGGAGGGAGTATGTACTGGTCCACCAACCATTGTGGAAACTTGGCCTCCAGGTCAGCCTTCAGCTGCCAGTATGCGGGGTCCTCCCCCAGCGTGGGCTTCCTAACAGGGACCTCCTTGGACTGGGGAGCGGTGTCTGCTCTGGCCTTGCAGGCCGGGGTTAACGGTGATGCAATCTTTTCTTGGCGGGCCGCGCCCGATATGGCGGCGGCCTGGTCTTGGCGGGCCGCGCCCTGCATGGCGGCGGCCTGGTTCAGCGTCGTTGTGGCAGCTAGCGTCTCAGCGGGCATCGCCACTGTGGCCGGTTCTTGGCGGGCCGGGCAGGGCATCGCTGCGGCGGCCTGGATTGGCGTCACAGCTGCGATGGGCTCCGTGCAGGCTGGGCTGGGCGTCGCTGCAGCGTTCTGGGCTTGGCGGGCCGGGCCTAGCATGGCGGCGGCCTGGGTCAGCGTCACACCTGCGGCGTGGATAAGGGTCGCGGCGGCAGCCGGATCTTTGCGGGCCGGACTGGGCGTCGCTGCAGGGACCGGGTCTTGGTGGGCCGAGCAGGGCATCGCTGCGGAGGCCTGGGCTTGGCGGGCCGCACCTGGCGTGGCTGCGGCCTGGTTCAGCGTCGCCGCGCCGGGCGCCTCTTCAGGGACCGCGGGCGTGGCAGCAGGGGTCGGGGCACTCGCGCTGGCAGGGGCATCACTGGACTCACCCATCGGTGGTATCATCGGGGTCTGAGTCGTCGCCGTCCGGTCTGGCACTCGTCGCGTGACTCTCCCCTCGTAGGCCTGCACCGCTGCAGCCATCTCCAGCAGCTCCATGCGTTCCTCTCTGATCTGCTCTACGACCCGGGTCTCTAGTCGGTCGCAGAACTGGGCAAGTTCCCGATACCACCAGGCAGCGGAGCCTGGCTCTGGGTTTCTGCGTTCAGACGCCATTTCCTCTGCGCCTTCTTCTGCACGATTTCCCAGCAGTGGACTCGTCGCTGCCTCCAGTAGCAAGCTGTTCAGTTTCCGCTCTGCCTCTTTCAGCAGCTCCCCTCCCAGCAGCAGGCTTCTGGCTCCCTTTCTGTCCCGACGTCTCTGGACGCTTCCGCTCTCTTCACAAGCGAGGTCAGAACTCTGCAGGGGATCTCTGGGTAGCCACACCTCTTCGTGGGCGGTAACTTCTCCCAGCGCGGGCTGCTGTTGTTTTTCAGCGCGCTTTTCATGGTGGCAATATGGCGGCGCTTCCAATTTTTCAAGCGGACCGCCCAGGCACATGGTCACCTGTCTGAACAGGTCTAGTCCTTATCCTGTTCGTGACGCCAGATGTGAAGCCCCGTGGTTGCGGTGTCGGCGCATTACCTTCAGGGACTCCACTCGGCTGGATCTCCGTCACTGGTAGGAAATCTTCTGTTTTTCGTGACGCCACTCTCAGATTTGCGGTCAGTGGGGACCGCCACTGCAGGTTAGGGGTGCCTGGGGCTGGTGATATGTGCAGTCAGATGTAGTAGCCTCCTGAGAGTGAGGCATGCCCCAGGGTCCTGTGTAGATGTGTAGAACTACAAGGCGCAGAATAACTCCACACAAGCTGAATGTCTTTCAGGGGCTTTACTCACAGTTGTTGGCAGGGTGAGTAGCCCGGGCGTAGCTGGGATGAACCAGGCAGGAACCAGGTGTCCTTCAGGCTGACTTTTGAGGGTGACTACTGACTCGCCTTCCTTAGCCCTTGGTGGTTTGGGGTAACCCCGACTTTTAGTCCCTATGGGGGTCACCCAGGGAAGATGCTCAAGCCTCTCTCCCCTTCGTTTTCGTCCGTTTGCTTGTAGCCCGGGCCAGGACACTCCAGCTTCTTGCCTCCTGTGAACTACGGGCCCTAATTGTGGCGACGTGGCTGCGGACTTTGTAGTTTGTTCTTGGGGGTGTAAAGTACCCCCTCAAGCAGGTTTGGCAGAGAAAGGTGGATCTATCCCTGCACTGGGACCTACTACCCGTTTGGGCCTGGTTCTCCCTAGCAGTCTCCTTACTTCCCAGTCCGTGCTCTCTCTTTAGCTGGAAAATGGATTTCGGGTAGCACTCCTAGGTGACCGTTCTCCCCCGTCTGTAGCCACTGCGCGGGCGCTGTTAGACAGCAACAGCCCCACAGGTCTGCTCCTCACTGAGCCCTCTGGAGTTCTCTCTCTAACTGACTCACTGCTCCTCCTCTCCTGTTCTTGCCTACGCCACCTAGCAACCAGACTCTCCACCACACCCCTTGAGTGGAGATGGAGGCTTTTTGACCCCCTCCACTATTCCAGTGGAGGTGAAGGCTTTGCCCCCTCCTGGGATCCCCAGGGGTCCTCTCAAAGGTACATGTGTGAGACCTGATCACTATGCGCCTGTGTACCACACCCCAGTCAGCCTTCTGGATTACCTGTATTGTACTGTCCCAGCATGGGTGCAGTACTCAGTGGTGCCTGACCAGGTCAGGGGCGCCACACCAAATAAACATCAAATTCATATAACAACTATAACAATGAAAACTGTACTTCATTCCCAATCACAGGAGTCTGTTTGTTAGCATTTTTACTTAATCAGCAGTTTCTGCAGATGATCCAATCCAAATAGTGGGTGCCTTGAGAGCTTCACTATGGGCTGTGACCTTTTGGAACTTTGCACCATGCAATCCGCAGTTGTCAATAGTTTAAACACAGTTCAGGCTCTGTGTGACGCCCTGGACACCCCAGGGGTCACAGGTCATTACACTCACCACATACACCCCCACCCCAGTAACGTACCACCAGTCAACCAAAGGCCCTGATTGCCTCCCTCAGAGTCAGACAGGCAAACCAGGGGGGCGTAGTCAGGGGGAAAGACACGCCCTCTGAGGAGTCTGCTAGCCTGAGGCAGGAAAACAGGAGGGAATTCAAGTTTAGGTTTGGAGGAGAGAAGAGCTCAGTTCTGTGTGGGGCCTGGGTTGGAGCCTAGGACCCCAGATCAGTCAGGCAGGCAGACGGTAGTGGCCGCCTGCAGGAGACTGGGAATTAGAGTTGAGCGCGGTTCGAGGTTCTCCAGTTCTAGGCTCGAGTGATTTTGGGGCCTATTCTAGATCGAACTAGAACTCGAGCTTTTTGCAAAAGCTCGATAGTTCTAGAAACGTTCGAGAACGGTTCTAGCAGCAAAAAAACAGCTAATTCCTAGCTTGGTTTCCGCTGTAATAGTGTAAGTCACTCTGTGAATCACACTATTATGACATTTCAGTGTAAAGTGTGCGTGAACAGCGCCTTCAGATCACTGCTGTTTCTATAATGGCGATCGCCATTTTTTTTTTTTTTTCCTTGTCTTCCTTCCCTATGTGCGCGCGTGTAGTGGGGCGGGCCAGCATGTCAGCCAATCCCAGACACACACACAAATAAGTGGACTTTTAGCCATAGAAGCAACGGCATGTGTGATAGGATGTCCATGTCACATGTCCCTGCATTATAAAGCCGGACATTTTCCTCCAGGACGCCATTATCTCTTCTGCGTCTTTGGTGTCAGACATCACTGTCGCAGCTCCGTCCTGAGTCCTATCGCTGATACAGCTGTATGCGCTCCATACACAGCGTTAGACAGCTTAGGGAGAGCACTTTCTATCAGTCCTTTTAAGGGCTCAAACCGGTAGGGTCAGAGCCATAGGTGACAGGTCCTGAAAACAGAGACAGCGTCTGTGTAGCCAAGGTCAGGGATTTCGTCGCTGCATTTCCCTATTAGGAGGGAATAGAAAGGCAGGCTTCCTTTCCTCTACCCAGAGCCCCACAATCCTGGCACTGTACCCTCCTGTCCTCTGCACACTCCAACTCATTATAACTAAGCCATTATACTAGCAAACAGTCAGTGTACCTAGTGGCATCCTAAACGTGGCTATTGGACTTTTGTGTAGTCACACTATTGTAAAGATATTTGCAGCATGTCTGCCTGCATTGCACACTCCAACTCTTTTTAACTAAGCCATTATACTAGCAAACACTCAGTGTACCTAGTGGCATCCTAAACGTGGCTATTGGACTTTTGTCTAGTCACACTAGTGCAAAGACATTTGCAGCACGTCTGCCTGCATTGCACACTCCAACTCAATATAACTAAGCCATTATACTAGCAAACACTCAGTGTACCTAGTGGCATCCTAAACGTGGCTATTGTACTTTTGTCTAGTCACACTAGTGCAAAGACATTTGCAGCACGTCTGCCTGCATTGCACACTCCAACTCAATATAACTAAGCCATTATACTAGCAAACACTCAGTGTACCTAGTGGCATCCTAAACGTGGCTATTGTACTTTTGTCTATTCACACTATTGTAAAGATATTTGCAGCACGTCTGCCTGCATTGCACACTCCAACTCTTTTTAACTAAGCCATTAGACTAGCAGTCAGTGTACCTAGTGGCATCCTAAACGTGGCTATTGTACTTTTGTCTATTCACACTATTGTAAAGATATTTGCAGCACGTCTGCCTGCATTGCACACTCCAACTCTTTTTAACTAAGCCATTATACTAGCAAACAGTCAGTGTACCTAGTGGCATCCTAAACGTGGCTATTGTACTTTTGTCTATTCACACTATTGTAAAGATATTTGCTGCACCTCTGCCTGCATTGCACACTCCAACTCTTTTTAACTAAGCCATTATACTAGCAAACAGTCAGTGTACCTAGTGGCATCCTAAACGTGGCTATTGTACTTTTGTCTATTCACACTATTGTAAAGATATTTGCAGCACGTCTGCCTGCATTGCACACTCCAACTCTTTTTAACTAAGCCATTATACTAGCAAACAGTCAGTGTACCTAGTGGCATCCTAAACGTGGCTATTGTACTTTTGTCTATTCACACTATTGTAAAGATATTTGCTGCACCTCTGCCTGCATTGCACACTCCAACTCTTTTTAACTAAGCCATTATACTAGCAAACAGTCAGTGTACCTAGTGGCATCCTAAACGTGGCTATTGTACTTTTGTCTATTCACACTATTGTAAAGATATTTGCAGCACGTCTGCCTGCATTGCACACTCCAACTCTTTTTAACTAAGCCATTATACCAGCAGTCAGTGTACCTAGTGGCATCCTAAACGTGGCTATTGTACTTTTGTCTATTCACACTATTGTAAAGATATTTGCAGCACGTCTGCCTGCATTGCACACTCCAACTCTTTTTAACTAAGCCAATATACTAGCAGTCAGTGTACCTAGTGGCATCCTAAACGTGGCTATTGTACTTTTGTCTATTCACACTATTGTAAAGATATTTGCAGCATGTCTGCCTGCATTGCACACTCCAACTCTTTTTAACTAAGCCATTATACTAGCAGTCAGTGTACCTAGTGGCATCCTAAACGTGGCTATTGTACTTTTGTCTATTCACACTATTGTAAAGATATTT
Organism: Anomaloglossus baeobatrachus; assembly: GCF_048569485.1. NCBI lineage: Eukaryota > Metazoa > Chordata > Amphibia > Anura > Aromobatidae > Anomaloglossus > Anomaloglossus baeobatrachus. The sequence continues at coordinate 353,818,176 of NC_134358.1, read as the reverse complement.
GCAGCACGTCTGCCTGCATTGCACACTCCAACTCTTTTTAACTAAGCCAATATACTAGCAGTCAGTGTACCTAGTGGCATCCTAAACGTGGCTATTGTACTTTTGTCTATTCACACTATTGTAAAGATATTTGCAGCATGTCTGCCTGCATTGCACACTCCAACTCTTTTTAACTAAGCCATTATACTAGCAGTCAGTGTACCTAGTGGCATCCTAAACGTGGCTATTGTACTTTTGTCTATTCACACTATTGTAAAGATATTTGCAGCATGTCTGCCTGCATTGCACACTCCAACTCTTTTTAACTAAGCCATTATACTAGCAAACAGTCAGTGTACCTAGTGGCATCCTAAACGTGGCTATTGTACTTTTGTCTATTCACACTATTGTAAAGATATTTGCAGCATGTCTGCCTGCATTGCACACTCCAACTCTTTTTAACTAAGCCATTATACTAGCAGTCAGTGTACCTAGTGGCATCCTAAACGTGGCTATTGTACTTTTGTCTATTCACACTATTGTAAAGATATTTGCAGCATGTCTGCCTGCATTGCACACTCCAACTCTTTTTAACTAAGCCATTATACTAGCAAACAGTCAGTGTACCTAGTGGCATCCTAAACGTGGCTATTGTACTTTTGTCTATTCACACTATTGTAAAGATATTTGCTGCACCTCTGCCTGCATTGCACACTCCAACTCTTTTTAACTAAGCCATTATACTAGCAGTCAGTGTACCTAGTGGCATCCTAAACGTGGCTATTGTACTTTTGTCTATTCACACTATTGTAAAGATATTTGCAGCATGTCTGCCTGCATTGCACACTCCAACTCTTTTTAACTAAGCCATTATACTAGCAGTCAGTGTACCTAGTGGCATCCTAAACGTGGCTATTGTACTTTTGTCTATTCACACTATTCTAAAGATATTTGCAGCATGTCTGCCTGCATTGCACACTCCAACTCTTTTTAACTAAGCCATTATACTAGCAAACAGTCAGTGTACCTAGTGGCATCCTAAACGTGGCTATTGTACTTTTGTCTATTCACACTATTGTAAAGATATTTGCTGCACCTCTGCCTGCATTGCACACTCCAACTCTTTTTAACTAAGCCATTATACTAGCAGTCAGTGTACCTAGTGGCATCCTAAACGTGGCTATTGTACTTTTTTCTATTCACACTATTGTAAAGATATTTGCAGCACGTCTGCCTGCATTGCACACTCCAACTCTTTTTAACTAAGCCATTATACTAGCAAACAGTCAGTGTACCTAGTGGCATCCTAAACGTGGCTATTGTACTTTTGTCTATTCACACTATTGTAAAGATATTTGCAGCATGTCTGCCTGCATTGCACACTCCAACTCTTTTTAACTAAGCCATTATACTAGCAAACAGTCAGTGTACCTAGTGGCATACAAGAAGTGGCTGTTGTACTCCATTAGTGCCCCACTGGTGCAAATCTATGTGCAGCACCTGTGCAGGACACCCTCCTGCTCTGTTTTTAATAAGCTATAATGATAGCAAAAAATACTGCCATTTAGTGGCATCATAGAACTGGCTGTTGTATTCCATTAGTGCCCCACTGGTGCCAAGCTATTTCTAGCACCTGTGCAGGACACCCTCCTGCTCTGTTTTTAATAAGCTATAATGATAGCAAAAAATACTGCCATTTAGTGGCATCATAGAACTGGCTGTTGTATTCCATTAGTGCCCCACTGGTGCCAAGCTATTTCTAGCACCTGTGCAGGACACCCTCCTGCTCTGTTTTTAATAAGCTATAATGATAGCAAAAAATACTGCCATTTAGTGGCATCATAGAACTGGCTGTTGTATTCCATTAGTGCCCCACTGGTGCCAAGCTATTTCTAGCACCTGTGCAGGACACCCTCCTGCTCTGTTTTTAATAAGCTATAATGATAGCAAAAATACTGCCATTTAGTGGCATCATAGAACTGGCTGTTGTATTCCATTAGTGCCCTACTGGTGCCAAGCTATTTCTAGCACCTGTGCAGGACACCCTCCTGCTCTGTTTTTAATAAGCTATAATGATAGCAAAAAATACTGCCATTTAGTGGCATCATAGAACTGGCTGTTGTATTCCATTAGTGCCCCACTGGTGCCAAGCTATTTCTAGCACCTGTGCAGGACACCCTCCTGCTCTGTTTTTAATAAGCTATAATGATAGCAAAAAATACTGCCATTTAGTGGCATAATAGAACTGGCTGTTGTATTCCATTAGTGCCCCACTGGTGCCAAGCTATTTCTAGCACCTGTGCAGGACACCCTCCTGCTCTGTTTTTAATAAGCTATAATGATAGCAAAAAATACTGCCATTTAGTGGCATCATAGAACTGGCTGTTGTATTCCATTAGTGCCCCACTGGTGCCAAGCTATTTATAGCACCTCTACATGACACCCTCATGCACATTTTGCTATGCTAATGTTATAGCAAACTCATGGAATTCATTGCTGCATTTGATAATTCGGAGGGATAGAAAGTCAGGCTTCCTTTAGCTTTTCCTTCTGTTCATAGACAGCATCTCCAAGAGCAATTTCTCCTCCACGTCTAAGTGTGGAGAGGCAGCTAGTGCGCATGCGTGTGCCGATTTACCCCAGCTGCAGCCTAATTACAGTGTTTCGCCTAGTGAGTATGCTCAGCCTGACTGTGCTATTCCTGACGCTAAGTTCTTCATTTCGGGATACAGCGCATGCTCCCACACTAAGTGTGAAAAGCCTCTTTGCACAGGTGCTTGCATTCCGTGTCGGGTCTAAGTCTTGTTTTGTGCCTAGACACCATGCTAAAGCTGATAGTCTTTTTTCAGAGACTGTATTTCATGCTACTGAGCATGCTCAGGCACTTACTGCATCAGAGACTAGGTCCGGTAATGAACTCTTTGGCCCTGCCCCTGATGTGGGGGTCCCATATAGACCACAGGGCATCAGGTGTCCTCCCAAATGGCTTGCAGAGGCCCACCCCTATGACTTGTCACCGCATTATTGATGGTCAGACGATGACTGGTGAGGTGTTTGGGTCATGGCAGCCATGAGGTCATCATTGAAGTTGCGGTTCCAAATAGGATGCTAGTTATGCCACTCATGACGTGTCACTCTACTTTTGTCTCCAGGAGGTGCATTGTGGTTCACCCTGGTTTGGGGCGGACCCAGGTTATAAAAGGGGCTGGAGCCAACAAGGAGGTGCGCAGTCTTCTATTATGCTCCGAAAGAGCACACCTCCATGTGTTGAACCCATTGCGGCTTTAGGCCAGAGGTAGGCAAGGATAGGGTGTCGATGCAGGCCACCACCACAGTTGGTAACGCAGAACGGTTAAGACCAGCTCCTGTCCTACCAGTCCTGCTTGTGCAGCCCAGTGGCATTAACAGGCCTGCTGCTGCTGATGCGCCTGCTGTCCACAGGTGTGCCCCTACGCACACGGTCAGCGTACTCAATGGCCCCTGTGTTGTTAACAGGGAGTTCCTGGGCTGGGTGGGCATGTGGACCCTGTGACGCTAACAGGGCTCACAGTCTCCAGATCCGAATGGCGTCTAACTCGGTTCAGGCTACTATTAGTTTCATAGCCACACAGCTCTGTATCCTCCACCAAACCTTCCAGTTGCCAACCTCTCCTTTTCCAACTGGGAGCACGGTGGACACTGACTTCTGATGGGGATATATACCTTTCTCTTTCTTTTCTTATTAATTTTCGTTATATAGCGGTAACATAGTATATACCACTTTATCCAAATCTGCCAGTCCCACTGTAACAGATGGTGTTTTTTCAGCAAATGTTACAGTTGCTTAACCACCAAATCCACGGACCAAAACTTTTTTCCCCTTTCCAACACACCTGTTCCCCTTTCCACCAGCATCTGTCCTTTTTCAACTCATTTTGGTATATGACCAAAAGTGCAACTCTGCAGGGACACCGTACTCAACGCCATCTCAGCACAGCAGCCAGCCCTCGGTCCCTCAGATGTGGACAAGTAAAAGACCATTTCCTCCTATCCATGACAAAGCGTTGAGACTCACTCTGTGCAGCACTGGTGTTTAGTGGAAAAGTAGATCTAAGATTGCGTACCACATTCTGCAGATACTCCTTTATACGTGCGTCCATTTCTATGGCAGGAATTATTTTGCCAAATTTTGTCTTGTACCGGGGATCTAACAGTGTGGCAACCCAGTATTCTGGATTACTTTGAATTCGTACAATCCGAGGGTCATGTTGTAGGTAGTGCAGCAAGAAGGCGCTCATGTGTCTTGTGCATCCAGGAGGACCAAGTCCTTGGTGTGTTGGTGGCAGAGAGGTGAGAATCGTGCCTCCTTCCTCTGCCCTCTCCCCACAACCTCGCACAACCGAAATGTGAGCAAGCTCTCACTCATCTGCTGAGTCTTCCATGCCCATCGCCAGTTCGTCCTCCATTTCTTCATGGGCTCCTGCACCTTCCTCAACACTTTTTGCTGATACTATGCGCCCTTGTTAATCCCTCTCCCTCACCATGACTGCCACATAGGTGCCGCTGACCATCTGGACCTCGTAGATCTTGTTATCCCTTCCGCATATGACTCCTCCTGTACTTCCTCCCCTTCCTCTTGTCCCAACACCTGACTCCGAATAATAATTACAGTGTGCTCCATCATGTAGATGACCAGAATTGTCACGCTGAGAATGACATTGCCAGTGCTAAACATCTTCGTCGACATTTGTAAACTGTGTAGCAGGGTGCATAGGTCCTTGATCTGACACCACTCCAGCAGCGTGATCTGCACCACCTCTGGATCAAGCTATCCCAGGCTATATGTCATAACGTATTGCAGCAGGGTTTGGCGGTGCTGCCACAAACGCTGCAACATGTGCAGATTCAAATTCCTGGGTGTGGGCACATCGCATTTCAGGCGTTTAACCACCAGACCTAAAGACTTCTGTAGCGACGAAAGTTGTTGAGCTGCTGTGTGCGCACGATGGAAGTGAGCACATAGCGAGCGTGCACGCTGCACAAGGCCATGTAGGCCGTGATGGTGTTTTAAAAATTGCTGGAGAATTAGGTTCAACACGTGAGCCATACAAGGCACGTGTAGTTACTTAAATAGATAGATAAAACAAGCGCACTATGAGAAGCACCCGTGGAATCCTTTTAGCGTTTAAAACATTAGAATTGCTCACCTTTGTTGGTTGTGCGCCCCCGCACAACTTCAGTGTAAGCTTATCAGTCTGGAGTTCCTCCGAGCAGATCCTGTAACCAGGCTTCAGGAGTCCAGATTTGGGGTAACGTTGTCAGTTACTGATTTCCACCGGCACCATGGAATTCAGGTTTTTTTTCGCTTCAATCCTCCAGCTACCAGCTGGATTTTTTGATATGTCAGCAGGTCCTTTGCAGCTATTACCGATTCCCAATGGGGAGGGGGTATATGAAAAAATTTTTTCGGTCTATTATAGCGCAATAAGGATATATGCTGATATTAGTTATTTAAACTTTATTAATTAGGCGCTCCTATTATTACAACGCGTTTCAGCGGAATTGCTTTCATCAGGTAAAATAGGAGCATTTTACCTATTTTACCTGATGAAAGCAATTCCGCTGAAACGCGTTGTAATAATAGGAGCGCCTAATTAATAAAGTTTAAATAACTAATATCAGCATATATCCTTATTGCGCTATAATAGACCGAAAGAATTTTTTCATATACAAGGCACGTGTGTCACATTGCCCTGACGATGTCCCGCAGCCAGGTTTGCATCATTGCCGCACACGGCTGTTAAGTCACCAACGGAGTCCGCTCCGTCAATTTGTACTCCGGTCGCCAGGTGACAACGTGTTCCTTTCATGAATAGTGCTGATGATGGGAGAGGAGTCGATGCCAGCGGCGCAGGTGGACGCAGGTTATGCTCACCCACTGGGCTGCATTACCTTGACAGATGCAGAATCTCTGGCTGAATGTAGCTGGTGGGTATCTCACAGATGAAATACCATCATTCAGCTACAACCAATGGGAAGACACCACACCCTTTTTTATGCCCATCCTGTCTGCAGACCACTGCCAGACATAGCTATGACCTCTGGTTACTTTTACCCCCAGTTCAGTTTTATGATTTTGTGTGCTTGTTACCTGACTACTTTTCCTGCTTGCTGTTTATGTACCTTGTTGGCCGATCCGCATTTCACCTCTGCTTGTTTTCTGATTAAGTCCTGGCCGTCCCATTCTGTTCCTGTTCCTCAATTAATGTTTTGACCCTGTCTGACTACTATTCTCTGGAACTGCAGCCTTCCACAGGTATTAATCACCTTGGGCCCTGTGCAATTCCTAATCCCTGTATAGGGGTTAAAGGGTTTCAGGGTTCTAGGGGTCCTGCTTGGTGAGTGGCTTCCCTCTAGCCTATCATTAAGAGCCCATCTGAGTGTGTGGATCAAGGAAGGCGTTACACCGTGCTCTCTGCAGAAGGCCATGTGGGCCAGGATAGTGCTTTAAAAATTGCTGGACAACCAGGTTCAACACGTGAACCACACAAGGCACGTGTGTCACATTGTCACAGCGAAGGGCCGCACCCATGTTTGCATCATTGTCGCACCCGGCCTTCCCTGGCTGCTGGTTGAGTGGAGACAACCATTGATGAAACTCGGTATCCAGAGCTAACCGTCCACAACTTCTCAGCGGTGTGACTCACATTTCCCATACATTTCAAAGTAAAACTTTGACCGCCTGATGGCATTGAGCTCTGCTGTCAGCATAGTAAGGAGGTGTGTGGTAGTCCATGTGCGCAGTTACAAGGAAGGGTGGCCTGACCACACAGGGTTTGCGCCAAGGTGGAGGACCCACACGAGGTTGAAGAGGCAGAAGCAGTGTATTAACTTCTACATACAGAAGAAGGATTGAAACAACTCGTGGGGACGGCAAGACTTGTACAGCAGACCCTTCTCCATCTCTCCCCACAGTAACCCATTGCCCAGTCAACAACATGTAATGCCCCTGTCCATGCTTACTGGGCCAATTATCTGTGGTGAAAAGCACCCTGTCACACAGAGTTTCTCAAGGAATCAGTGATGTTTAGTGCGACATGCTGGTGTAGCGCGTGAACGCCTTTGTTGGAGAAGGAGTGGCGCCTGGGCATCGGCTCTTGGGGCACTGCGATGGGCATAAGGTCTCGAAAATCCTCGGTTAAAAAGGTTGGAAAGGCAGCATTTTGGTAGCCAACAGTTTCCAGATGCTGAAAGTCAACCTCTAAGCCATGTCATGCCCTTCTAAAAGCATGTAAAACACAGCGCGGGGACTCCAACCACAGTCTACCTCGTTTCCACTAACTGGGCCACACACACCCCACTTGATTGGCATCGGTTGAGCCCCCTTTTGAAAAAGAAAAAGGTGCTTTGCATGAAGCACTCTCAAAAATACGCGTGCCTTTCCCGTCCCCTAGCTGACCCAGGGGAAGAAAAGTCCTCTGAGAGCCATGACTTGTTCATCTTGGTTCTTTTAGAAACACAGCGAGGGGACTCCAACCACAGTCTCCCTCGTTTCCACTAACTGGGCCACACACACCCCACTTGACTGGCATCGGTTGAGCCCCCTTTTGAAAAAGAAAAAGGTGCTTTGCATGAAGCACTCTCAAAAATACGCGTGCCTTTCCCGTCCCCTGGCTGACCCAGGGGAAGAAAAGTCCTCTGAGAGCCATGACTTGTTCATCTTGGTTCTTTTAGAAACACAGCGAGGGGACTCCAACCACAGTCTCCCTCGTTTCCACTAACTGGGCCACACACACCCCACTTGCCTGGCATCGGTTGAGCCCCCTTTTGAAAAAGAAAAAGATGCTTTGCATGAAGCACTCTCAAAAATACGCGTGGCTTTCCTGTCCCCTGGCTGACCCAGGGGAAGAAAAGTCCTCTGAGAGCCATGACTTGTTCATCTTGGTTCTTTTAGAAACACAGCGCGGGGACTCAAACCACAGTCTCCCTTGTTTCCACTAACTGGGCCACACACACCCCACTTGCCTGGGATCGGTTGAGCCCCCTTTTGAAAAAGAAAAAGATGCTTTGCATGAAGCACTCTCAAAAATACGCGTGCCTTTCCCGTCCCTGGCTGACCCAGGGGAAGAAAAGTCCTCTGAGAGCCATGACTTGTTCATCTTGGTTCTTTTAGAAACACAGCGAGGGGACTCCAACCACAGTCTCCCTCGTTTCCACTAACTGGGCCACACACACCCCACTTGCCTGGCATCGGTTGAGCCCCCTTTTTAAAAAGAAAAAGATGCTTTGCATGAAGCACTCTCAAAAATACGCGTGCCTTTCCCGTCCCCTGGCTGACCCAGGGGAAGAAAAGTCCTCTGAGAGCCATGACTTGTTCATCTTGGTTCTTTTAGAAACACAGCGTGGCGACTCCAACCACAGTCTCCCTTGTTTCCACTAACTGGGCCACACACACGCCACTTGCCTGGGATCGGTTGAGCCCCCTTTTGAAAAAGATGCTTTGCATGAAGCACTTTCAAAAATACGCGTGCCTTTCCCGTCCCCTGGCTGACACAGGGGAAGAAAAGTCCTCTGAGAGCCATGTCCACATTGTCAGTGGACAGACACGTGTGCTTATCTGCCAGCAGACCCCCAGCAGCACTGAAGACAGGTTCCGAGAGAACGCTGGCTGCAGGACACGACAAGATCCCCAAGGCGTACGTGGCGAGCTCAGGCAATTTATCAAGATTGGAAGCCTAAAATGAGCAGGGCTCAAGTTGCACAATAATGGAATCGATGTTTCCTTGCATATACTCATATATCTGTGTGTCCTCCTCTTTTTCCTTGTCCAGCTGTTTTGTTTTCGCATGAGTATATGTCCTTGTCACTTTCCCATGTGTTTGAGTTGTTTGTCACCTTTTGGACACCTTTGAGGGTGTTTTCTAGGTGTTTTTCTGTGTTTGTTATTGCCTGCCATTGTTTCCTATGCAGTTCGAGTTCGGTTCGTCGAACGTTCGACGAGCCGAACTCGAACGGGACCTCCGTTCGGCGAACCGACCTCGAGCCGAACCGGGACCGGTTCGCTCATCTCTACTGGAAATATGACCAGCGGAACCGTAAGGGACCAGGACAGGGTAGTGGACCGCCAGAACCAAACCGGGGAGCTAACTGGATACCGGAGCACAAGGCAGGGTACTCAGACCCCGAACTAGGCTATAAGCCACCACCATGGTTAAATCAACTGATTGTGGTCTGGACCTCAGAGGTTTATTCCCACCTAAGTCCCGATTGAAGGCAACAGCCCAACCCGTCCGAATAGTAGCCACCGCCAGAGGCCAGAGATCCAAGACAACCACCCCACAACCCCTGCGTGCACCGCCACTACACCCTTCCAGAGCGACGCGACCCTCCGGTCCGGAGGTGCTCGAGCCACCGATACACAGGAGCCTGGACCCGAGCGGCTCGGCGGTTGCAGCCGAGGCCGCGGGGCGGTACACTCTGCTGCACATATCTATTAAAGAAATGTCATTCAGATTAGTCCAATTACCTGTCTTCTCCTAACTAGCTCATTGGACCAGTCAAATAGCCTTCAGTACTGGTGGATGAGAACAACACAGGGTACTTTACCCTCTACAGGTCACAGGAGTCACTCCTCACAAGATGGCCGCCTTTTTCCATTGCTAACCCACTGAGGGGCCTCTCAAATCTCTCCACCAAACAGGGGTAGAGGATGACTGTACTGGGTGTCACCGTTCACAGGAGCACAAACTTGCTGCAATATGCAAGGAACCGGGATTTCTAGTTCAGATCCTTCCCCTTCTTTTCTTTCCTTCTTGTCAGGAGCTGAGACAATGCATGTCCAGTCCCTGCTCTGTCTCCGTGGCGACCAAGCGCTCCATCACATTGCGCAACAAAGTTAAATTTTCACTGCACAGTTTTGTTAAATACATCATCTATATATATATAATTGCCTTATTCTGTCTGTCTGTCTGTCTTGTTCCAAAATGACGTCATTACAGTGACAACCGTTGCATTGGCCGGTTGGCTCGGCCACACCCCCCACACACACTGGTCACTCGGCCACGCCCCCGCACACAATGCCCACTCGGCCACGCCCCCCACACGCATTCCCCACTCAGCCACGCCCCCCGCACACATTTCCCACTCCCCCCGCACACATTGCCTGCTTGGCCACGGCCCCCGCACACATTGCCAGCTCAGCCACACCCCCCACACACATTGGCACCTCCATACATATACACCTCCCCCTCAGGACTACTCCACCTATTATATTCCTCTCTCCTCAGGACTACTCCTCCTATTATACCCCTCTCTCCCCAGGGCCACTCCTCCTATTATACTCCTCTCTCCCCAGGCCTACTCCTACTATTATACTCCTCTCTCCCCAGGACTACTCCTCCTATTATACTCCTCTCTCCCCAGAACTACTCCTCCTATTATACACCTCTCTCTCCAGGACCACTCCTCCTATTATACTCCTCTCTCCCCAGGACTCCTCCTCCTATTATACTCCTCTCTCCCCAGGACTCCTCCTCCTATTATACTCCTCTCTCCCCAGGACTACGCCTCCTATTATGCTCCTCCCTCTTCAGCATTACTCCTCCTATTATACTCCTCTCTCCCCAGGACTACTCCTCCAATTATACTCCTCCTATTATAGTCCTCCTAGCACGATGGGGGGTGCACAGCATGGAGGGATGAAGCACAATGGGGGGTGCACAGCATGGGGGGATGAAGCACGATGGGGGGTGCGCAACATGGGGGATGGAGCACGATGGCGGTGTGCAGCATGGGGGGTGGAGCACGATGGGGGGTGCGCAGCATTGGGGATAGAGCACGATGGGGGTGTGAAGCATGGGGGATGGAGAACGATGGGGGGTGCGCAGCATGGGGGATGGAGCGTGATGGGGGTGCACACCTCCCCCCAAAACACATACACACACCGACCGCACAACATACCACACACACTGGAAACCACAAACACGGCCCTACACAGACACCCACACACAGAAAACGCCGCACACACACAACACCCAACACATAAAACACCACGCACACACAAACACCACGGCACCCACAGACAAATATGCACACACACACACCGCACAACACACACACTGCACAAAACATACCTCACCCCAAAACACACACACGCACCCCACACACACGCACACACAAACCGCGCAACACACACAGCACCACACACACAATGCTGCAGACACACAGCGCTCCACAAACAACGCAACACACACAGCACCACACACACAATGCTGCAGACACACAGCGCTCCACAAACAACGCAACACACACAACGCAACACACAAACAACACCGCTCTCACACACCCCACACCCAGACAATACCCAGAACATTTACAGCGCCCTACACAAACACTTGGCAACTACACACAACAACATCTACAGTGCTAGCCATAAGTATTGGCACCCCTGCAATTCTGTCAGATAATACTCAGTTTCTTCTTGAAAATGATTGCAATCACAAATTCTTTGTTATTATTAACTTCATTTATTTTGCTTGCAATGAAAAAAACACAAAAGAGAATGAAACAAAAATCAAATCATTGATCATTTCACACAAAACACTAAAAATGGGCCAGACAAAAGTATTGGCACCCTTAGCCTAAGGGGTACTTTACATGTTGCGACATCGCTACGATATATCGTCGGGGTCACGCCGTTAGTGACGCACATCCGGCGTTGGTAGCGACATCGCAACGTGTAAATTCTATGTGTGACGATGAACGAGCACAGAAGCGTAAAAAAATCGCTGATCTGTGTCACATCGTTCATTTCCATAATGTCGCTACATCAGGAGATACCATGTTGTTTGTCGCTCCTGCGGCATCACACATCGCTGTGTGTGAAGCTGCAGGAATGACAAACATCTCCTTACCTGCATCCACCAGCAATGCGAAAGGAAGGAGGTGGGCAGGATGTTATGTCCCGCTCATCTCCGCCCCTCCGCTTCTATTGGCTGGCCGCTTAGTGACATCGCTGAGATGTCGAACGCATCTCCCCTTTGAAGGAGGGATTGTTCGGCGGTCACAGAGACGTCGCCGACCAGGTATGTTCGTGTGAAGCTGCCGTAGCGATTATGTTCGCTATGGCAGCTATCACAAGATATCACATGTACGATGGGGGCGGGTGCTATCGAGCTGGATATCGCTAGTAAATGCTAGCGATGTCGCAACGTGTAAAGTACCCCTAATACTCGGTTGCATAACCTTTAGCCAAAATAACTGCGAACAACCGCTTCCAGTAACCATCAATGAGTTTCTTACAATGCTCTCCTGGAATTTTAGACCATTCTTCTTTGGCAAACTGCTCCAGGTCCCTGAGATTTGAAGGGTGCCTTCTCCAAACTGCCATTTTGAGATCTCTCCACAGGTGTTCTATGGGATTCACGTCTGGACTCATTGCTGGCCACATTAGTAGTCTCCAGTGCTTTCTCTCAAACCAATTTCTAGTGCTTTTTGAAGTGTATTTTGGGTCAATGTCCTGCTGGAAGACCCATGACCTCTGAGGGGGACCCAGCTTTCTCACACTGAGCCCTACATTATGCTGCAAAATTTGTTGGTAGTCTTCAGACTTCATAATGCCATGCACACGGTCAAGCAGTCCAGTGTCAGAGGCAGCAAAGCAACCCCAAAACATCAGGGAACCTCCACCATGTTTGACTGTAGGGACTGTGTTTTTTTCTTTGAATGCCTCTTTTTTGTCCTGTAACTCTATGTTGATGGCTTTTCCCAAAAAGATCTACTTTTATCTCATTTGACCAGAGAACATTCTACCAAAACGTTTTAGGCTTTCTCAGGTAAGTTTTGGCAAACTCCAGTCTGGCTTTTTTATGTCTCGGGGTAAGAAGTGGAGTCTTCCTGGGTATCCTACCATACAGTCTCTTTTCATTCAGACACCGACGGATAGTATGGGTTGACACTGTTGTACCCTCGGACTACAGGGCAGCTTGAAATTGTTTGGATGTTAGTCGAGTGTCTTTATCCACCATCTGCACAATCTTGCGTTGAAATCTCTCGACAATTTTTCTTTTCCTTCCACATCTAGGGAGGTTAGCCACAGTGCCATGGGCTTTAAACTTCTTGATGACACTGAGCACCGTAGACACAGGAACTTTCAGGTCTTTGGAGATGGACTTGTAGTCTTGAGATTGCTCATGCTTCCTCACAATTTGGATTCCCAGGTCCTCAGACAGTTCTTTGATCTTCTTTCTTTTCTCCATGCTCAATGTGGTACACACAAGGACACAGGACAGAGGTTGAGTCAACTCTAATCCATGTCAACTGGCTGCAAGTGGGATTTAGTTATTGCCAACACCTGTTAGGTGCCACAGGTAAGTTACAGGTGCTGTTAATTACACAAATTCGAGACGCATCACATGATTTTTCAAACAGTGCCAATACTTTTGTCCACCCCCTTTTTTATGTTTGGTGTGGAATTATATCCAATTTGGCTTTATGACAATTTTTTTTATTTTTTTTCATTGAAGACAAATTAAATGAAGATAATAATACCAAAGAATTTGTGATTGCAATCATTTTCAAGAATAAACTGAGTATTATCTGACAGACTTGCAGGGGCCCCAATACTTTCGGCCAGCACTGTATATATATAACAAAAATCATACATTAACTAGACAATAAATTCTAAGAGAGAGGGGAGCCAGCACGATCTGAAAATGGCATGCATCATATAAAAAGTGCAAATTCACAGATTTATTCCAACTGTACTGTAATATAAATGAGATTTTTAGCAAATAATTGATCAATTCTTTGAGCCACCCCTGCCAACGTCACGGCAAATCTCAATAGGGTTGAGTCCTACACTATATTCTGTATTTCATGTGCCATGCGGCCTCCTAGATAAAGTTAAAAGCAGAACCATCATGGAGCACACATACCTGTAACCTGTATATACAGTCATATGAAAAAGTGTGGGCACCCCTAATAATGTTAACCTTTTTTCTTTATAACAATTTGGGTTTTTGCAACAGCTATTGTAGTTTCATATATCTAAAAACTGATGGACTGAGTAATATTTCTGGATTGAAATGAGGTTTATTGTACTAACAGAAAATGCGCAAGCTGCATTTAAACAAAATTTGACCAGTGCAAAAGTATGGGCACCCTTATCAATTTCTTGATTTGAATACTCCTAACTACTTTTTACTGAATTACTAAAGCACTAAATTGGTTTTGTAACCTCATTGAGCTTTGAACTTCATAGGCAGGTGTATCCAATTATGAGAAAAGGTAGTTAAGGTGACCACTTGCAAGTTGTTATCCTATTTGAATCTCCTATGAAGAGTGGTATCAAGGGCTCCTCAAAAGAACTCTCAAATGATCTGAAAACAAAGATTATTCAACATAGTTGTTCAGGGGAAGGATACAAAAAGTTGTCTCAGAGATTTAAACTGTCAGTTTCCACTGTTAGGAACATAGTAAGGAAATAGAAGAACACAGGTACAGTTCTTGTTAAGCCCAGAAGTGGCAGGCCAAGAAAAATATCAGAAAGGCAGAGAAGAAGAATGGTGAGAACAGTCACGGACAATCCACAGACCACCTCCAAAGACCTGCAGCATCATCTTGCTGCAGATGATGTCAATGTGCATCGGTGAACAATACAGCGCACGTTGCACAAGGAGAAGCTGTATGGGAGAGTGATGCAAAGGAAGCCGTTTCTGCAAGCACGCCACAAACAGAGTCGCCTGAGGTATGCAAAAGCACATTTTGACAAGCCAGTTACATTTTGGAAGAAGGTCCTGTGGACTGATGAAACAAAGATTGAGTTGTTTGGTCATACAAAAAGGCGTTATGCATGGAGGCAAAAAAACACGGGATTCCAAGAAAAGCACTTGCTACCCACAGTAAAATTTGGTGGAGGTTCCATCATGCTTTGGGGCTGTGTGGCCAATGCCGGCACCGGGAATCTTGTTAAAGTTGAGGATCGCATGGATTCAACTCAGTATCAGCAGATTCTTGACAATAATGTGCAAGAATCAGTGACGAAGTTGAAGTTACACAGGGGATAGATATTTCTGCAAGACAATGATCCAAAACACCTCTCCAAATCTATTCAGGCATTCATGCAGAGGAACAATTAAAATGTTCTGGAATGGCCATCCCAGTTCCCAGACCTGAATATCATTGAAAATCTGTGGGATGATTTGAAGCGTGCTGTCCATGCTCGGCAACCATCAAACGTAACTGAACTGGAATTGTTTTGTAAACTGGAATGGTCAAACATACCTTCATCCAGGATCCAGGAACTCATTAAAAGCTACAGGAAGCGACTAGAGGCTGTTATTTTTGGAAAAAGAGGATCTACAAAATATTAATGTCACTTTTATGTTGAGGTGCCCATACTTTTGCACCGGTCAAATTTTGTTTAAATGCGGATTGCACATTTTCTGTTAGTACAATAAACCTCATTTCAATCCAGAAATATTACTCAGTCCATCAGTTATTAGATATATGAAACTGAAATAGCTATTGCAAAACCCCAAATTGTTATTAAGAAAAAAGGTTAACATTAATAGGGGTGCCCAAACTTTTTCATATGACTGTATAACTGTATAACCGCTTCTATGTTGCAAAAGAGGCAATTGTGGATAGAGGCAAGCCCAGGTCCCAGCATGTGGAGCAAACTCTACACTTACCAGGACTATATCAGAATTGACCCTCCCAGTGCCAGGACCCCCCTATTGAGATTTGCCGTGACGTTGGCAGGGGTGGTTCAAAAAATTGATCAATTATTTGCTAAAAATCTCATTTTTTATTGTAGTACAGTTGGAATAAATCTGTGAATTTGCACCTTTTATATGATGCATGCCAATTTCAGATCGTGCTGGCTCCCTTTTTTTCTCTGTTTTGACTGTAGTTATGCTACAATTTTCTGGTGGCCGACCACCACCATGCTATGCACGCCTGATTTTGGTTTGCAATGTATTCCTCCTGTTGGTAGCTGTTCACATTCAGTTGCCTCACCCCTTTCCACAGGCAATGCTAATTAAGCACCATACTTGGATCTGATCTGCCTTTATCAATGGTTGCTGTCTGGCACTGGGAGGGTCAGTTCTGATATAGTCCTGGTTTGTGTAGAGCTTGCTCCACATGCTGGGACCTGGGCTGGCCTCCATCCATAATTGCCTCCTTTGCAACATAGAAGCAGTTATATACAGGTTGCAGGTATGTGTGCTCCATTATTGTTCTGCTTTTAACTTCATCTAGGAGGCCGCATGGCACATGAAATACATAATATAGTGTAGGACCCCCCTATTGAGATTTGCCGTGACGTTTGCAGGGGTGGCTCAAAGAATTGATCAATTATTTGCTAAAAATCTCATTTTTTATTGTAGTACAGTTGGAATAAATCTGTGAATTTGCACCTTTTGTATGATGCATGCCAATTTCAGATCGTGCTGGCTCCCTTTTTTATCACAATAAATTCTAGAATATCCGATGTGTTAAAATCGGGCCACCATCTAGTGGTTTATATAAAATTACTAGCTGTACTCAGGGTCGGACTGGGGTGTCTGGGGCCCACCAGGGGAATTAACTACAGGGGCCCTCCCTACAGCTAAATATAAACACCCATTAGCGTTATCTCCATTATTGTGTTGCTTTTGTTAAGGACAAGATTATGAACTATTAGGAGTATACAGTGCCTACAAGTAGTATTCAACCCCCTGCAGATTTAGCAGGTTTACACATTCAGAATTAACTTGGCATTGTGACATTTGGACTGTAGATCAGCCTGGAAGTGTGAAATGCACTGCAGCAAAAAAGAATGTTATTTCTTTTTTTTTTAAATTGTGAAAAGTTTATTCAGAGGGTCATTTATTATTCAACCCCTCAAACCACAAGAATTCTGTTTGGTTCCCCTAAAGTATTAAGAAGTATTTCAGGCACAAAGAACAATGAGCTTCACATGTTTGGATTAATTATCTCTTTTTCCAGCCTTTTCTGAGTAAAGGTCCAGTCACACTAAGCAACTTACCAGCGATCCCAACAACGATAGGGATCGCTGGTAAGTTGCTAGGAGGTTGCTGGTGAGATGTCACACTGCGATGCTCCAGCGATCCCACCAGCAACCTGACCTGGCAGGGATCGCTGGAGCGTGGCTACACGAGTTGCTGGTGAGCTCACCAGCAACCAGTGACCAGCCACACGTGCAGAGAGCAGGGAGCAGCGCACACTGAGCGCTGGCTACTTGCTCTCCTAGTACAGCACACATCGGGTTAATTACCCGATGTGTCCTGCAGCTACATGTGCACAGAGCAGGAGTCGGCAGCACAGGCAGTGAGAGCGGCTGAGGCTGGTATCAAAGGTAAATATCGAGTAACCAAGGACAGGGCTTCTTGGTTACCCGATGTTTACATTGGTTACCAGCCTCCGCAGAAGCCGGCTCCTGCTGCCTGCACATTTAGTTGTTGCTGTTTCGCTGTCACACACAGTGATCTGTGCTTCACAGCGGGACAGCAACAACTAAAAAATGGCCCAGGACATTCAGCAACAACCAACGACCTCACAGCAGGGGCCAGGTTGTTGCTGGATGTCACACTAAGCAACATCGCTAGCAACGTCACAAAAGTTGTTCGTTAGCAGCGATGTTGCTAGCGATGTTGCTTAGTGTGACGGGGCCTTAATTAAGACCCTCCCAAACTTGTGAACAGCACTCAAACTTGGTCAACATGGGAAAGACAAAGGAGCATTCCAAGGCCATCAGAGACAAGATCGTGGAGGGTCACAAGGCTGGCAAGGGGTACAAAACCGTTTCCAATAAGTTGGGCCTACCTGTCTCCACTGTTGGGAGCATCATCCGGAAGTGGAAGGATTATGGAACTACTGTTAGCCTTCCACGGCCTGGACAGACTTTGAAAGTTTCCACCCGTGCCGAGGCCAGGCTTGTCCGAAGAGTCAAGGCTAACCCAAGGACAACAAGGAAGGCGCTCCGGAAAGATCTCATGGCAGTGGGGACATTGGTTTCAGTCAATACCATAAGTAACGTACTCCACCGCAATGGTCTCCGTTCCAGATGAGCCCGTAAGGTACCTTTACTTTCAAAGCATCATGTCAAGGCTCGTCTACAGTTTGCTCATGATCACTTGGAGGACTCTGAGACAGACTGGTTCAAGGTTCTCTGGTCTGATGAGACCAAGATCGAGATCTTTGGTGCCAACCACACACGTGACGTTTGGAGACTGGATGGCACTGCATACGACCCCAAGAATACCATCCCTACAGTCAAGCATGGTGGTGGCAGCATCATGCTGTGGGGCTTTTACTCAGCCAAGGGGCCTGGCCATCTGGTCCGCATCTATGGGAAGATGGATAGCACGGTCTACCTGGAGATTTTGGCCAAGAACCTGCGCTCCTACATCAAGGATCTTAAGATGGGTCGTCATTTCATCTTCCAACAAGACAACAACCCAAAGCACACAGCCAAGAAAACCAAGGCCTGGTTCATCAAGAGGGAAAAAATCAAGGTGTTGCAGTGGCCTAGTCAGTCTCCTGACCTTAACCCAATTGAAAACCTGTGGAAGGAGCTCAAGATTAAAGTCCACATGAGACACCCAAAGAACCTAGATAACTTGGAGAAGATCTGCATGGAGGAGTGGGAGAAGATAACTCCAGAGACCTGTGCCAGCCTGATCAGGTCTTATAAAAGACGATTATTAGCTGTAATTTCAAACAAGGGTTATTCCACAAAATATTAAACCTAGGGGTTGAATAATAATTGACCCACACTTTTATGTTGAAAATTTATTAAAATTTAACTGAGCAACATAACTTGTTGGTTTGTAAGATTTATGTATCTGTTAATAAATCCTGCTCTTGTTTGAAGTTTGCAGGCTCTAACTTATTTGCATCTTATCAAACCTGCTAAATCTGCAGGGGGTTGAATACTACTTGTAGGCACTGTATATGAAGATATCCAAAAACCAGGATTTAAGATGCTGTTTGAGACTGTGTACCCCACCTAGTTCTGCATTCAGACATAAGACTCAGACAGTCTGGACTTTGCATGTGATGAGTGAATCATGCTGACATTGCTTAATATAAATGAGGAAGCAAGCACATTACAGTATATTGTATATCACAGAATAAGCTGTTCTATTTTATCCAATAGGAGACATGTTACATATTCTTGGCACCTAGCCAATAAGTCCGTTTAAATGTATTTTCACTTCCGGATTAAATCAGTCTTACTTTCTATTCATATCCGAGTACGTCTCTGGTGTGTGTGAAAGAGAGTGGTATGCAGGCTACCACAATTGACTCATAATTTGGACTGCAGACTAGAGATGAGCGAACTGGTCCCGGTTCGGCTCGAGGCCGGTTCGCCGAACGGGGGTCCCGTTCGAGTTCGGTTCGTCGAACGTTCGACGAACCGAACTCGAACGTATAGGCTATAATGGGAGGCAATCACAAACACATAAAAAGCATTATAAAGGTACACAAACAGTTAATAAACATTGCCATAACACTTACCGGTCCTCACGATCCCTTCTGCACTCTGTCTCCTGCCGCTATTCCATCCGATGATCGCTGAATCCTCCCGGTGACCTGCACTGCCAGCAGAGATGCAGGACCTATCGTGACGTCAAAATAGCCATGTGACCAGTCACGTGGCTATTATCTCATTGGCTACAGACTGGTCACATGACTATGACACGTCATGTAGGACCTGCGAGTGCATCTCTCCGGTACACGGTGCACATATGTGTATCGCCGTGTACCGGCGACATGCTCTAGCACACGGTCGACTCCCCGTTCCGTTAGGGACCGGCTGACACAGCCGGTCATTAACGGAGATCACCGTTGCCATAGCAACGCAGTTAGCGGTGACGTCACCGCTAACCGCGGCTCCGAGAGCACCGTTGCTATGGTAACGCGTCTGTCAGCGTTACCGCTAGCAGCCAGCACTGATCACTCACGGAGTGAAGGCTGCACGCTGCTTCCCGATTGTAGTGATGATTGTAGTGAGGATGGAGGTTCCCCAGCCCCAAGTGATGAGCTGGTGAATCTCATCCTTCCTCACTACAATCATCACTACTACTACACTAGAAAGAAAGAAGACAGAAGAGCAGGATCGTGGAGGGCTGACAGGGGGTAATAAAGATGGAGTCTCTAATGTGTCTGTGTATTTATTTCTATTAAAGTATTTTTTCTCTGTGTGGTGTCTTTTTTTTAACCCTTTATTGGAGATTCTTAATGGCCGGGTCAAACGTGCCTGACATTAAGAATCTCTGGCTTAATACTGGCTGGTAAAACAAAGCCAGTATTAACTCATGATTACCCAACAAGCCACCCGGCTCCAGGGCTGTTGGAAGAGTTGGATACAGCGCCAGATGATGGCGCTTCTATGAGAGCGCCATTTTCTGGGACGGCTGCGGACTGAAATCCGCAGCAGAGGTGCCCACAAACCTCGGGCTAACCTGTGCTGCGGATTCCAATCCCCAGCTGCCTAGTTGTACCCGGCTGGACACAAAAATAGGGCGAAGCACACGTCATTTGTTTTTTAATTATTTCATGAAATAAGTGAAATAATTAAAAAAAACGGGCTTCCCTATATTTTTGGTTCCCAGCCGGGTACAAATAGGCAACTGGGGGTTGGAGGCAGCCCGTGGCTGCCAGCTGTACCTGGCAAGCATACAAAAATATGGCAAAGCACACGTCATTTTTTTGGTGGGCAAAAAACTTCTGCATACAGTCTTGGATGGAGTATGCTGAGCCTTGTAGTTCTGCAGCTGCTGTCTGCTCTTCTCCATACAGACAGACAGCAGCTGCAGAACTACATGGCTCAGCAAACTCCATCCAGGACTGTATGCAGAAGTTTTTTGCCCCCTGAAAAAATTATGTGGGCTTCGCCATATTTTTGTATGCTAGCCAGGTACAGCAGGCAGGTACGGCTGCCCCCAACCCCCAGTTGCCTATTTGTACCCAGCTGGGAACCAAAAATAAAGGGAAGCCCTTTTTTTATTATTTCATGAATTTCATGAAATAATTAGAAAACAAATGACGTAGGCTTTGCCCCATTTTTGTGTCCAGCCAGGTACAACTAGGCAGCTGGGGATTGGAATCCGCACCACAGGTTGGCCTGAGCTTTCTGGGCCCCACTGCTGCGAATTGCAGTCTGCAGCCGCCTCAGAAAATGGCATTTTCATAGAAGCGCCATCTTCTGGCGCTGTATCCAACTCTTCCAGCACCTGCCTGCTATACCTGGCTAACATACAAAAATATGGCGAAGCTCACGTCCTTTTTTTGTAGTTTTTTGGCAAAAAAAATAAAAAATGCTTCCCTGGATTTTCCATTGCCAGTGAAGGTAACACCAAGCAGTGGGGGTTAGCAGCCAGTAGCTGCTTGGATTACCCTTAGCTAGCAATACAAAAAATGCAGCGGGAGCCCATATATATTTTTTTTAATTATTTATTTAAATAACTAAAAATAAAATGGGCTTCCCTGTATTTTGATTGCTGGACATCACAGTGCTGTAAAAATAAATCTTTAAAAAAATGACGTAGCGCTCCGCGGTATTTTTGATTCTCAGCGCAGATAAAGCAGACAGCTATGGGTTGCCACCCCCATCTGCCTGCCGTTACCTTGGTTGGCAATCAAAATACAGGGAAGCCCATTAATTTTTTCTATTTAAAAAATAGTTAAAAAAAAAAAATTACGTTGGGTCCCCCCATTTTTGATAGCCAGCTAGGGTAAAGCAGACGGCTGTAGCCTGAAAACCACAGCTGGCAGCTTTACCGTGGTTGGGGATCCAATGTGGAGGTCCCCTCAGGCTCTTTTTTATAATTATTTTATAAATATTAATAATTACACAATAAAAGTAGGGTCCCCCCCAAATTGGATCACCAGCCAAGGTAAAGCGGACAGCTGTGGTCTGGTATTCTCAGGGTGGGAAGGTCCATAGTTATTGGGCCTTCACAGCCTAAAAATAGCAGGCCGCAGGCACCCCAGACGTGGCGCATCCACTAGATGCGCCAATCCTGGCGCTTCACCCCAGCTCATCCCGTGACCTGGTGCAGTGGCAAACGGGGTAATAAATCGGGTTGATACTAGCTGTAAAGTCACCTGAGATCAAGCCCAGCAGTTTGTGATGTCATGGCGTCTATTAGATACCCAACATCATAAACTGTCAGTACTAACAAAAACAAAAAATCGACAAAAGAAATTTATTTGAAAAAACAGTCCCCAAAACATTTCCTCTTTCACCAATTTATTGTAAGAAAAAAAATAAAGGGGTCCCACGACGACTCTGGACCGTCTAGAATATGGGGGGAGACACTCAGGGAACGTATCCCCCATTTTCTAGGAGTGCGGACCCTTCATGTGAGGAGTGTGGGTGCAATGAATCTGCACTCACTCTTCCCGGGTCCACAGCAGCAGAGTCCATGTCGTAATGGTTGCTACCAAAGCTGCAATGCCCTGCTCATGAGGTAAGGGCATGCCTAATCAGGAGAACTACTGTAGAGGAAGCTCTGCTCACTGGTATATAGGTGCTCAGAGGTAATAATAGATAAAATTAGTGAGTAACCTCGGCACTCTATATCTCCCAGACTAAGTCAGTAAGTCACAATGGATAGTAATGCAAAATCACTCTTTATTGGTCCGTATTAAGAAAATTTTTTTTCATAAGCATATATGTTTTTGTCCAAAACAAGTTACAAATGACGTTTCGGCCTGAGCCTTCGTCAGATTGGACTTATCTGCATGTAATCATGAAAAATGACAATAATCAGTATCACATAACAGTGAGAGAACAATAACATAAACTGGAACAATGTAGAGGTACAATTGGGATGCAGCAAAAAAATTGCAACACAGCAAGAAATGAAACACATGATACAAATGTCATAATACAGTACAAGGACAATATAGTAATGACAAATATGGGGTCAGAGTAGGCTTAGACAGCTCTGGTACGAAAGAGATGTCAATCATAAAGTAACATGTGCAGTAGGTGTAGAGCTACAGTATGCATGGCAGAGCTAATGGGTAGACCGACAATAGAAAAAGAACGGAGAAAAAGTGGAGAAAAAGTGGAGAAAAAGTGGAGAAAAAGTGGAGAAAAAAATGGAGAAAAAGTGGAGAAAAAGTGGAGAATAAATGGAGAAAAAGTGGAGAAAAAGTGGAGAAAAAATGGAGAAAAAGTGGAGAAAAAGTGGAGAAAAAGTGGAGAAAAAGTGGAGAAAAAAATGTAGAAAAAGTGGAGAAAAAGTGGAGAATAAATGGAGAAAAAGTGGAGAAAAAGTGGAGAAAAAAATGGAGAAAAAGTGGAGAAAAAGTGGAGAATAAATGGAGAAAAAGTGGAGAAAAAGTGGAGAAAAAAATGGAGAAAAAGTGGAGAAAAAGTGGAGAAAAAGTGAAGAAAAAGTGGAGCACCCTTTGGTGCCTTTCATGTGGCACTAAGGGGTGCTTAGCTTTGTATTTTGCCAAAAAAATGGAAAAAAAAAATGACGTAGGGTTCCCCCTAGTTTTGTAGCCAGCTAGGGTAAAGCAGACGGCTGCAGCCTGCAGACCACAGCTGGCAACCTCACCTTGGCTGGTAATCCAAAACTGAGGGCACCCCACGCTGTTATTTTAAATTAAATAAATAATTTAAAAAAAAAAAACACGTAGGGGTCCCCCAAAATTGGATCACCAGCCAAGGTAAAGCAGACAGCTGGGGCCTGATATTCTCAGACTAGGGAGGTCCATGGTTATTGGACTCTCCCAAGCCTAAAAATAGCAGGCCGCAGCCGCCCCAGAAGTGGCGCATCCATTAGATGCGCCAATCCTGGTGCTTCGCCCCAGCTCATCCCGCGCCCTGGTGCGGTGGCAAACGGGGTAACATATGGGGTTAATACCAGATGTGTAATGTCACCTGGCATCAAGCCCTGGGGTTGGTGAGGTCAGGCATCTATCAGATACCCGACATCACCAACCCAGTCAGTAATAAAAAAAAATAGACGACAAACACATTTTTATTTGAAAAAACACTCCCCAAAACATTCCCTCTTTAACCAATTTATTAGAATAAAAACAAATCCAGGTCTGGTGTAATCCAAGGGGTTGCCATGACGATCCACACTGTCCCAGTCAATGAAGAGCAGGATGTTCCCCATTGGCTGGGAGAGCAGTGCAGTGACCTGAGCTAACATCAATGGGTCAGCCCAGGTCACTGCAGGGGATGACAAGTGCTGCTGTCAGCGAGGTACATTACCTGCGCTGATCTCCAGCACTGCTGACAGCCCCTGTCACTGAGTTCAGTGACCGGCGCATTCACAGCCAAATATCACGAGAGGTCCGTGACGTCACCGCTAGTCAGTCTCGGGTCGGAAGCGAGAGGTGATGTGACAAGCGGCGGCCATGGAGGACAGTGACAGCGCTGAGGTCGGGATGGCGGGACTTCATCACCGCAGGTAAGCCGAGCGGTGGGGGGGGGAGGGGGGGGATGTGTGTGTGTGTGTGTGTGTGTATGTATGTGTACGTGTGTGTGTGTGTGTGTACATGCCGCGGGCAGGAGGGGGCAGAGCGAGCTGAGCGGGGAAGTGTGGGCTTCCTGCACGTGACTAAGATAAACATCGGGTTACTAACCAAAGCGCTTTGCTTGGATACCCGATGTTTATCTTGGTTACCAGCTTGTGGCAGGCTGCCAGCGATGGCTCCTGCTCACTGTAGCTGTAAAAAGCCCTGCTTTTTGCTGCTAGAACCGTTCTCGAACGTATCTAGAACTATCGAGCTTTTGCAAAAAGCTCGAGTTCTAGTTCGATCTCGAACAGCCCCAAAAATCACTCGAGCTTAGAACTGGAGAACCTCGAACCACGAACCGCGCTCAACTCTACTGCAGACAGTTTAAGGGGGATGCACGATTAGATTGCATCACAGTAAATTTATGGCCAACATTAACACTTTGACTATATACACAGGTGGCTCGTGCTCATCTATATTGTGCACCATAACTGGGATGTAAAATTACAGTAGTTTGCAGTAATGGGGTCTTTGGTGAAAACAAGTTATCACCGATCCTCAGGTTCGGTTGGTGATAACTTATTGATCGGTGGAACCAGACCAGTGGAAACCGCACCGATAGGAATATTGGGGAATTTTTTACAGCGGCAGGTGGGATGTGTGACCGCAGCTCCATTCAACCCTCTCTGGAACAGCCAGATAAAAACAAGCACAGCGCTCGCAGCCACTGAGGGAATTAATGGATCAGGGGTCGAATCAGACATGAGCTCCAGTGTAATGGGAGATAAAAGTTGCACGATCGGTGCAGGTCCCAGCAATCGGACCCCCACTGTTGAATAAGTTATCATTTATCCTTAGGCCATGTTCACACGTTTAGTATTTTGTCAGTATTTTACATCAGTATTTAAAGCCAAAACCAGGAGTGGGTGAAAAGTGCAGAAATGGTGCTCGAGTTTCTATTACCCTTTTTCTCTGGTTTTACCACTCCTGGTTTTGGCTTCAAATACTGAGGTAAAAAACTCACTGAATACTCAGTGTGTGCACGTGGCCTTAGGCCTCTGCCACACTTCCGCAAAAAACACGTGCGTGTCTCGTGTTCCATTTTTCGGGTCCGTGTTCCGTTTTTTTATGTGCGTTTCGCCGGTACGTGTGACATCCGTGTGATGGCGTTTGAATGTCCGTGTATGCGTGAGATACGTACGTGTCATGTCCATGTTCCATCCGTGTGTCTTGATCCGTGTGTGAGGCAAAATGTCGTGGCTACATACCCACTGACAGCAGACACAGACAGAGTCGCGCGATGAGATTGAACTCGGATGAACTTCACCTGACTTCATTGTCACACCACGGCTCTGTCTGTGTGTGGCGTCCTGATTAGTGGTCACCCATGAAGGACTCACCGTTGACCGCTAATCCCTTGAGTGACTGAAGTGAGCAGCGTGATTAGCGCTGCCGTCACTCAGGTTACTCGCGGCTAGCTGGAGTCCTCCACCCGAGACCGCAACTCACCTGTGACTTCATTGGAGATCGCGCAGCTCACTTCAGTCACTTGGGAGACTTGCTATCACAGTTGGAGGATCCAGCGGTGGCCACGAGTAACCTGAGTGACGTCGTCGCTGATTGCGCGGCTCACTTCAGTTGCTGCGTGGAGCTGACAGAGAGCGGTCATGGTATGTGGCCACTCTTGTCAGCTTCATGTAGCAGAGCTGAGAGCATCGTGGGACCTCCGTGGATTACGCCGGACCTGGATGGGTATTTGGGGCTTAATAAAGTGATGAAAGAGGGTGTTTGTTTTTGTGTATTATTCCAAATAAAGGATTTTTTAGATGTGTGTGTTTATTTTCTTTAACTTACAGGTTAATCATGGAAGGTATCTCAGGGAGATGCCTGCCATGATTAACCTATGACTTAGTGGCAGCTATGGGCTACTGCCATTAACTCCTTATTACCTCGATTGCCACCATACCTGGGCAATTCGGGATGAGCCAGGTAGAGTCCCGGAACTGTCACATCTAATGGTTGCGGCAATTCTGGGCGGCTGTTGGCTGATATTGTTAGGCTAGGGGGCTCCCCATAACGTGCTTTCCCCCATCCTGAGATTACCAGCCTTCAGCCGTGTGGTTTTACCCTGGCTGGTATCAAAATTGGGGGAGACCGCACATCGTTTTTTTTTATTTATTTATTTTACTGCACGATATAGACCCGCCCACCGGTTTTTGTGATTGGTTGCAGTGTGACAGCTGTGACTCAGCATGGGGGCGTGTCTGCCTGTAACCAATCATATGTGTCGGTGGGCGGGGAAAGCAGTGAATACGAGATTGAATAATGAGCGGCCGGCATTTTCAAAATGGTAAAAGCCGCCGGAGCTTTTTGACAGCTGTGCAGCGTCGCGCTGGTGATCGGGGATCAGTGAGTATGAGAGAGGGGGAGAGACCGATCTACGGACAGAAAGAGGAACAGACAGAGGGAGAGACAGACAGACAGAGCGACCATCTGACAGAGAAAGATACTGACTTACCGACCAACACAGGGAGATTGACTGACATCCACAGACAAGAAAGATTGACCGACATCGCTTCCAGAACACATAAAAGAAGTGATACGGACGGTACGGATAGCACACGCACATCCTACGTGTCACATACGTGCAGGCACGGACCCATTGACTTTAGCAGGTCCGTGTCTGCGTGATGTTGGAGAAGCGATGACATGTCGTCCGTGTGAAAAAACGCACACACGTACAATCCACATGGACCCACGTTCCGTGTGGATTTACGTGTGTGTGCCTGTTACCATAGGGTAACATTGGTGCACGTCTGCACGTGCCGCCGGTACGTGCAAAAACGTACCAAACACGTACCGGCGGCACGGATGTGTGTTGCAGGCCTTAGTAAAGGTGATTACTTGTTTTCACTGGAGAACCTCTGTAAGTGCATATTTACTGTAGTGTAATAGTCACAGGACAGAGAGGGGTTAAATGTTTAAGTATTTAATTTCTATTGGAAATAACTACCCCTTTATAGAGAGAAAAAGTGACCTCCATACACAACACAATCCACTATACCAAAACCAATAATACCACATACAAGGGAGACATACCGCCACACCGTATAGGAGGATAAGGCTGCACATCAAACTTAGTTTGATGTGCAGCCTTATCCTCCTATAGTATGTAATTTTTGGCTTGCACTCATATATATAATATATACTAGTGCTCACTTCAGTTATTCTATTTAGTTATATGTAGTTTTTTTTTTTCTGAATGTGAACACAGCTCCGCCCCTTTCGGCCATGTTTTTTCCATCTCCTATATAAGCAAGTCCTTGGTTACCCCTCTCCACCCACAGCAGTTTTTAATTGCAATGAGATGACACACAGTTAGGGTCACAGAGCTAGGGACCCCAATATAGAGATATACCTTGACGAGGTTTTGGGGCTCAGTTACATTGATCAATGCGATTGCAAAATATCTCCTTTTTCCTAATATTCATGGCAGGTATGCAATTCATTATTCACATGTTCAAGTTAGCAAGTAGCATTTTTCATTGTATTTTCCAATATTTTCCTATATGCTTGAGGCATTGTTCTATTATCTAAGTTTGATGTGCAGCCTTATCCTCCTATAGTATGTAATTTTTGGCTTGCACTCATATATATATATATTAGTGCTCACTTCAGTTATTCTATTCAGTTATATGTAGGTTTTTTTTTCTGAATATGAACACAGCTCCGCCCCTTTCGGCCATGTTTTTCCATCTCCTATATAAGCAAGTCCTTGGTTACCCCTCTCCACCCACAGCAGTTTTTAATTGCAATGAGATGACACACAGTTAGGGTCACAGAGCTAGGGACCCCAATATAGAGATATACCTTGAAGAGGTTTTGGGGCTCAGTTACATTGATCAATGCGATTGCTAAATATCTCCTTTTCCTAATATTCATGGCAGGTATGCAATTCATTATTCACATGTTCAAGTTAGCAAGTAGCATTTTTCATTGTATTTTCCAATATTTTCCTATATACTTGAGGCATTGTACTATTATCTAAGTTTGATGTGCAGCCTTATCCTCCTATAGTATGTAATTTTTGGCTTGCACTCATATATATATATATTAGTGCTCACTTCAGTTATTCTATTCAGTTATACCGCCACACCGTGACCAGACAACATATCACCACCACATAGTGACCGAATAATACCACATAAAAGGGAGAAATATCGCGACACTATGACCAGATAACATATTACCAACACATAGTGATCAAAAGCAACCACATACCAGACAGTAATACCACCACACCATAATTATACCATATAGTAACCGAATATTACCACATACAAGGGAGAAATACCACAACACTATGACCAAACCACATAATGACTGAATTTAACTACATACAAAAAAGTAAAACCGCCACACCATAATCAGACCACATAGTGATCGAATACAACCACATACAAGGGAGAAATACCGTGACATTATAACCACACCACATAATGACCAAATAATACCACACACGAGACAAATATCAGTACAACATGACTAGAGAACATATTACTACTACACAAGGACATATAATACTACAATAATGATCATGAATAAAAACTACAATGCTAATAGCACTAATATCATCAGTGCCATAATGCACAGGAGCTCTGTATATAGTGTATAGGTAATGCAGTGCTCACCAGTGACATTATATAGAGGAGCTCTGTATACAGTGTACAGTATAGTGTGTGTGTTCATTTTATACACTGACTTACCAGTGACGTCTCTAGCTGACTTTATTTATCTTCACATTTTTTCTTCATCCAGCACTGACCGCCATCACTTCTTCCTGCCATGATGCGACTCTGCAGAAAATAACAGTCACCTATAGCTGATCACTCCCAGAGCACATTCCTCACTATTTCCCCAATTTTCTACACTATGTCAGACTCTTGTTCCCCCATTAGAGACAGTATCCTCAAAATTAAGTTATATTTCATCAGTAATAATGTCCCCTAATTTGCCAATACAGTAATTATCTCCACTTGCCACCATAAACTAATAATATATGTCCCTCATTCTGGCCCCATATAGTAATTATGTCCACCGTCCTGGCCCCTTTTATTTAATAATGTCTGGGGAAACAGGAAGAATCAGAAGGGGTTCTTAATTGCTTCCTGCACAAAATATCCCCCACACACTGCTCCTCTCCAAAATAGCCCCACAAAGTGCCCCTTTCCTAAATGTCCCCCAAAAATTTCTATAATATCTCCCCCATACTAAATCCCTGTATAAATCCCCCCCACTCCTCATTATACTATGCTGCCTTCCACAATCCTTGATGCCTCATAGAGTCCCCCATTGCCCTATAATGTCCCAATTTCTTTTATAACGTCCCCCACTGACCTATAATGCCCCAATTTGCTTCATAATGTCCCCCATTACCCTATAATGTCCTCCACTGACTTAAAAATGTCTTCCACTGTCTTATAATGCCTTATAATGTTCCCACTGCCCTATAATGTCCCCCACTGCTTTATAATGTCCCCTACTGCCTTATAATGTCCCCCACTGCCCTATAATGTCCCCTACTGCATTATAATTTCCCCCACTGCCCTATAATGTCCCCCACTGCCCTATAATGTCCCCCACTGCATTATAATGTCCCCCACTGCCCTATAATGTCCCCCAATAAACGAAAACCTTAAAATTAGAATCACCAGGTCCATGTTATACTTAGCACGTATACTTTTTTTGCTATGGTCCGCAACATTAATATAAACCTACAACCGACTCATAGTCACGTATAATGATTGAAATCAATTTCCAAGTGGATTTATCATATCACTTTATTTTATTATCAGAAAAATATATTTTTATGGATACACAAAGTGCAGAAGGTGCAATATAAAAACAGACTATACGTTTAAGGTAAACAACACACAGGGCAGTGCGACCAAGATAACACACATGGCAAAAATATTAGACCAATTGTATCAATACATATGATGGAAAATTATTATTGTACACCAATGGGAGCTACTTCTAGATACAGTGAGGGAAATACATATACTAATGATTGCTTAAATAAAGTGCTTAAATACAGTGCTTCAATATTGGTGTTATATATTGTCATATTGCACTTTTGTCATATTGCACACATCCCCAATATAAACTAAAATTGTAGACACAGATGGTGCATGAATACAGTTATATGTATATGCAAGAAAGAGAGAAACAATCAGATAAAGTGCTTGATTATAGTGCTTTAAATACTAGTATCATATACTGTCATATTGCACTTAGATTGCACATATCCCAAACATTATAATCATAGATGATCAATGAACACAAGGGTTCTCAGGTCCAAACCTGCTTTTTAATGTCCCCTACTGCCTTATAATGTCCCCCACTGCCCTATAATGTCCCCAACTGCCCTATAATGTCCCCCACTGCATTATAATTTCCCCCACTGTCCTATAATGTCCACCACTGCATTATAATGTCCCCCACTGCCCTATAATGTCCCCCACTGTCTTAAGCCCGCTTTACACGCTGCAATGTATCTTACAATGTGTCGGCGGGGTCACGTCATAAGTGACGCACATCCGGCATCGTAAGGTACATTGCAGTGTTTGACTGGTACGTGCGATTGCAATTGAACGCTAAAACATTCATCGCATACACATCGTACCTTTCTCTAGAATTGCACGTCAGGTTGTTCATCGTACCCGGGGTAGCACACATCGCAGTGTGTGACACCCCGGGAACGATGAACAAATCTTACAAGCGTCTTGCGGCTCCCGGCCCACAATGCAGAAGGAAGGAGGTGGGCGGGATGTTTACGTCCCGCTCAGCTCCACCCCTCCGCTTCTATTGGCCGGCTGCCACGTGACGTCGATGAGACGCCGAACGTCCCTCCCACTCCAGGACATTCGCCGCCCACATCGAGGTCGTATGGAGGGTAAGTACGTGTGACGGGGGTTAATCGTTTGTGCGGCACGTTCAACAAATTGAACGTTCCACACATACGACGGAGGCGTTGCAAATCGCATACGATATCGTATGCGAAATTGCAACGTGTAAAGCAGGCTTTATAATGTCCCCACTGCCTTATAATATCTTCCAGTGCCCTATAATGTCCCCCACTGCCTTATAATGCCCCCCACTGCCCTATAATGTTCCTCACTGCATAATAATGTCCCCCACTGCCCTATAATGTCACCCACTGACCCATAATATGCTCCATAAAGTCCCCCACCACTTCTTAATGCCCCTTGTATAATAACACCACCCCTCCCCCACCAGAGCTCATGTAAAATTACTGTACATGTCCTCTTCGGCTCCTCTGGAGCGCTTACCTGTGCCTGCGCGTCCTCTTCTTCATCCCTGCAGCTGCAGCCCCGGTGATGATGCATGTCGGTCGGTGCAGGAGTGAGGTGCTCCTCTGCATCAGTCCTGTGGCATGCTCCTCCTCTGCAGCCCCAGCCCCGGTGATGATGTTGTGGTGCGGGGCTGAGTAGCGCTGCTCTGCCTCCTGTAACCGGCATGGCAGCACTGTACAAATCTATGCACGCCTGAAAGACGCGCATACATTTGAATACCGGCGCGGTCTCCAAGTCCTGCACACCTCATCAGTGCAGGCCTAGGGACTCCCTGTACTGACACTGTTGCGTCACAGTGTCACCAAGACCAATAGCAGCGTATACTGTTTAAGTCACAGCGACTACCTTATTAGAATAACATATGAGTGGAAATGCAAAAGAGTGAGGAATACAACATAAAAGTGCATAGAAGTCTCACAGTCTGTGAGCGTGAAAGCACCTGTCTCAGTTAACAGTCACAGAGACTAGGTGTAGTGTGTGCAATATGGCACCTACCTATGTCCGCTCCACTTGTGGTGCAAGGATACGGACAGCAGCAAGGCTGCTAGCTTGAAACTCCTGCCTATGACCGCTCCCCTAGTGTGCGAGGATACGGACTGCTGCAGGAGGCAGCGTAGTGGAGCGTTACCCTAGAAGGCAATGACCACCTAACCTACTTATGTCCGCTGCACTAAGGTGCGAGGACACGGACAACAGTACGGCTGAAAGGTACAGGAGCGCTACCCTACCGATAGCGCTCACCTCAGAGTAGAACCACAAGGCCCAGTCAGACCATGTGCAGCAAGCACCTGCCTATGTCCGCTCCACTAAGGTGCGACGATATGGACCACAGCATAAGCTGCAAGGTACAAGAGCGTTACCCTACCGATAACGCTCACCTAGATAGAATAGGTGCCGTAAGGGACATGCACATAGCGTCTACTCCTATGCAGGAACCAAGAGGACTGAGCGCCGGGCGGCGTGCGTCAGGGTCTTATATAGACTCTGTGCCTCATCCAAGATGGAGGACACCAGAACCAATCCGCTGCCAGAATGACAGCAATGACGTCACGCTGGCCTATCACCGAGCAAAGCGTCACAAGCACATGACGTGCGACCAATCGGCATAGAAGGTGTCAGAGACATGTGACCACGTGTCACAAGCACATGACCAGCGGCCAATCAACTTAGAAGGTGTCAGAGACATGTGACCTCGTGTCAGCGATGATGTCACCCGCACATGTGCAATGGCTCCAAGATAGGACTTAGTCTTCAGCGCTTGCACATGTGCAGTAGCAAGAAATCCGAACATAGTCTCCAGTGCCACAGCAACCGTAACAGTACCTCCCCCTCAAGGGCCCCCCTCCCGGCGACGCAGGTAATCGGCAACTAAGTCGGGAGCATGGACAGCCTCCTCAGGCTCCCAAGAGCGATGTTCCGGGCCGTAGCCCTCCCAATCTATCAAGAAGAACCTGCGGCCTCGAACCATCTTAGAACCAACTATGGCTCGTCCCTCATAGCTAGAGCGAGAGGAATCAGAAGCAGGAGAGAGCACTTCACGAGCGTGAGGTAAAATAGCCGGCTTTAATAGTGAAACATGGAATTTGTCATGGATCCTAAGATGGACGGGTATCTTCAATTGGTAGACTACAGGATTTACCTGTCGAAGAACCTCATAAGGACCCAGGAAGCGAGGAGCAAATTTGACAGAGCTCACTCTAAGTTTCACGTTTTTTGCAGAGAGCCACACAAAGTCCCCAGGAGAAAAGACAGGGGCCGGGCGACGAAACTGATAGGACACCGTCTTCATACGGTCCTTAGCTGCTTGGATCGACTCTTGAGTCCGATCCCAGACCTCTCTGGCATTAGTCGCCCAGTCGGCCACAAGAGGAGGAGGTGCAGCGGCGCGAAACGGTACAGGTATCCTAGGGTGTTGCCCATTGTTGAGTACGAACGGTGTCTGCCCAGTGGCCTCAGCCAGAGAATTGTTAAGGGCAAACTCTGCACAGGGTAGGAGGGAGGACCAGTTATCGTGGTTCTCAGCAACAAAGTGTCGAAGGTATATAATCATGGATTGATTGGTACGCTCAACCAAACCATTGGTCTCCGGATGGTATGCCGAAGAGAGATTCAACTCAATTTGCAGAAGGCTACAAAGATCTCACCAGAAACGGGAAGCAAATTGCGGACCTCTATCACAAATGATACGATCTGGCATCCCGTGAAGCCTAAAGACATGCTTGAGGAATAGTTTGGCTTGTACCCTGGAAGATGGGATTCTTGCTAATGGTACGAGATGAACCATCCGGGAGAAATGGTCCATAATGACACACACAAATTGATGTCCCTGTGAACACGAAAGATCACCCACAAAGTCCATGCCTACCACCTCCCATGGTCTATCTGGCACTGGCAAAGGATGCAAGAGCCCAACCGGTCTCTGCCGTAACGGACGGTTGCAAGCACATGAGTAGCAGGAACCGACATATCTTTTGACGTGGCTGGCTAAGTGTGGCCACCAATACCACCTTCCGAGTAACTCTCGTGTCCGTCTAATACCAAAATGCCCACCCACCTTTGAGGTGTGGGCCCACGACAATATATCATTTTGTCGATTAGGCGGAACAAAGGTCTTGCCCGGTGGGATTTGGTCTAACGTTACAGGAGAGAGTGTGTGAAAAACCCTAGATGGAAGAATGAGACGAGGGTCCTCATTCTCTTCATGAGATGATTCCATAGAGCGAGAGAGTGCATCAGCCTTATTATTCTTTCTCCCGGTAAGATAATTAATGGAGAAGTTAAACCGAGAGAAAAACAAGGACCAGCGAGCTTGCCGAGGATTCAAACGTTGTGCAGTTTGCAAATATGTCAGGTTCTTATGGTCTGTAAAGACCAGAAAGGGCTGCCTGGCTCCCTCGAGCAAGTGACGCCACTCTTCCAATGCTAATTTTAGGGCAAGTAGTTCCCTGTCACCAATAGTGTAGTTCCTCTTAGCAGGAGAGAACGTCTTTGCAAAGAAAAAACATGGTCTTTTTCTACCTGAGCTGTTCTTTTGATATAGAACTGCTCCAGCTTCTACAGAGGACGCGTCCACCTCCCTGAGAAAGGGCTTATTCTCGTCAGGTCTTTGGAGGACAGGAGCAGATGAAAAGTGTTCTTTAACTGCCTTATAAGCGCTGGGATGTCTCAGTAGACCAGACCTTAGGATTGGCGCCCTTTTTAGTCAAAGCCACTAACGCAGCTATCAAGGTAGAAAAGTGTGGTATAAATTGGCGGTAATGATTTATGAATCCCAGGAAGCGTTGTACTGCTTTCAAGGAATGAGGTTCAGCCCATTCCATAACTGCAGAAAGCTTCGCAAGATCCATTGCCAATCCTTCATGAGAAATGATATAGCCTAAGAAGGGTAGAGAGGC
The DNA here is from genome assembly GCF_048569485.1 of Anomaloglossus baeobatrachus. Taxonomy (NCBI): domain Eukaryota; kingdom Metazoa; phylum Chordata; class Amphibia; order Anura; family Aromobatidae; genus Anomaloglossus; species Anomaloglossus baeobatrachus. Next base: position 353,782,949 of record NC_134358.1, on the reverse strand, counting down.
TTTCTCAAATATACATTTCTTGAGTTTGGCAAACAGACAGCGCTCGCTTAGACGTGACAGAACCCTCATCACATCCAACCGATGTGTCTCCAGGTCGGGAGAAAAAATTAGTATATCATCCAGGTATACCACCACCGATGATAACAGTAAATCCCTAAACACGTCATTTACGAAGTCCTGGAACACTGCGGGTGCATTACATAGACCGAAAGGCATGACGAGGTATTCATAGTGACCGTCTCTGGTGTTAAAAGTGGTCTTCCATTCGTCACCCTCTCGAATTCGCACTAAGTTATAAGCACCTCGCAGATCCAACTTCGTAAATACCTTAGCTCCCCGTAGTCTGTCAAACAGTTCAGAAATTAGGAGCAAGGGGTATCTGTTTTTTACAGTGATGGTGTTAAGACCCCTGTAGTCTATGCAGGGACGCAGATCACCCTCTTTTTTCCGCACAAAGAAAAACCCAGCCCCTGCAGGTGAGACAGACTTGCGGATGAAGCCCCTCTCCAGACTATCCTTTATATAGGCCGACATAGCCTCAGATTCTGGGATAGACAAGGGATAGACCCTGCCCTTTGGTGGAACAGAACCCGGCAAGAGGTCTATAGCACAGTCATATGGCCTATGAGGTGGAAGAGTCTCAGCACCCTGTTTGGAAAACACATCAGCGAAATCCAAATAGGGTGTAGGTAAGGGAGAGAGATCAGTTGATGCAACCGCAACGACCTTAGGTGGTAAGGGAAGACATCGGGACTGACATTTCGAACCCCAACTAATAATGCTGTCGGACTCCCAGTCAATTAGAGGAGCATGAGTCCGAAGCCATGGGAGACCCAGAAGTATGTCGTCTATACCTTCAGGCAAAACAAGAAAAGAAATCTCCTCTATGTGACCATAAGACAGGGAAAGGCGCAAGGGAACTGTCCTCAATGTAATGGAGTCAGACAACATAGTCCCATTAACAACCCAGACAGGAATAGGCGCCTCTAACATGATAGAGGGAATATTGTGTCTCTTTACAAATCCTGAGGACACAAAAGTCCCGTCAGCTCCGGAATCCACAAAAGCCATAATAGGCCATGTATTCTCAGAGAATGAGAGCTGACCTGGGACACTACACTTAGAGGGTGCAGAAGGCGTCTCTAGTAACCCCCCTCTAATGGTTACTAGGCCTGGGAGTTTCCCTGACGGCTAGGACACTTGTTGGCAGAGTGCCCAGCCTGACGACATATGTAACAGATAGGAGAGCTCGCCTTACGAGGTCGGGAAGTAGTATAACCCAACTCCATAAGAGTAGGAGATGTCTCAGATGCTGAGGAAGATGGAGAAGGAACCACAGCATCTGAACCAACTCGACGCTTGTAACGGGACAAGGTAACCTCGAGTCTACGTTCCTTATGGCATACATCGATCCTAGTTGCTACCGTAATTAAGTCCTCCAGAGAAGGAGGAACTTCCCGAATAGCAAGAGCATCTTTGACATAGCCTGCAAGACCCCTCCAGAAGATAGGTATTAACACCTTCTCAGGCCAGTCTAACTCTGCTACCAAGGTACGAAAAGCAATGGCATAAGAGCTGGTAGATAACGAACCTTGAGACAGATCTAGCAGTCTCAAAGCCGCATCATGGGTAACCTGCGGTCTCATGAACACCGCTTTAAGAGCATCAAGGAAGTCTTGATGTCTCTGAGTAACCAAATCAGAGCGCTCCCATAAGGGAGTAGCCCACTCTAAGGCTTTATCCTGAAGCAGGGATATAATAAAGCCTACTTTGGACCTCTGCGTAGAGAAGTGAGAGGAATTAACCTTAAGGTGAATCTGACACTGGCTTATGAACCCACGACAAGACCTGGCATCGCCAGAGTATCTGTTGGGTAGAGCAAGTCGTGGGTCATGTAGCGAAGACACCAAAGTTTGAGGTTTATCCTCTACAGTCTTGAGCCTTGCTTCAAGAGCCTGTATATACTGATGTAATTGTTGATACTCTGTCATCTCTGCCAGACCCTTGGCTCAGTCCTAATGTTACAGGGGCTGTCGGATAATAAGGGAATGGAAGGCTATCCGACAGTCAGGGTCCACCGTGCAGAGCTCTGCTGCAGAGTATGGCAGAGGATAGGGGAAACCTGTACCACCAAAGCAGTACTGACACTATTGCGTCACAGTGTCACCAAGACCAATAGCGGCGTATACTGTTTAAGTCACAGCGACTACCTTATTAGAATAACATAGTAGTGGAAATGCAAAAGAGTGAGGAATACAAGATAAAAGTGCATAGAAGTCTCACAGTCTGTGAGCGTGAAAGCACCTGTCTCAGTTAACAGTCACAGAGACTAGGTGTAGTGTGTGCAATATGGCACCTACCTATGTCCGCTCCACTTGTGGTGCAAGGATACGGACAGCAGCAAGGCTGCTAGCTTGAAACTCCTGCCTATGACTGCTCCCCTAGTGTGCGAGAATACGGACTGCTGCAGGAGGCAGCGTAGTGGAGCGTTACCCTAGAAGGCAACGACCACCTAACCTACCTATGTCCACTCCACTAAGGTGCGAGGACACGGACAACAGTACGGCTGAAAGGTACAGGAGCGCTACCCTACCGATAGCGCTCACCTCAGAGTAGAACCACAAGGCCCAGTCAGACCATGTGCAGCAAGCACCTGCCTATGTCCGCTCCACTAAGGTGCGAGGATACGGACCACAGCATAAGCTGCAAGGTACAAGAGCGTTACCCTACCGATAACGCTCACCTAGATAGAATAGGTGCCGCAAGGGACATGCACAGAGCGTCTACTCCTATGCAGGAACCAAGAGGACTGAGCGCCGAGCCGCGTGCGTCAGGGTCTTATATAGACTTTGTGCCTCATCCAAGATGGAGGACACCAGAGCCAATCCGCTGCCAGAATGACAGCAATGACGTCACGCTGGCCTATCACCGAGCAAAGCGTCACAAGCACATGACCTGCGACCAATTGGCATAGAAGCTGTCAGAGACATGTGATCACATGTCACAAGCACATGACCAGCGGCCAATCAGCTTAGAAGGTGTCAGAGACATGTGACCTCATGTCAGCGATGATGTCACCCGCACATGTGCAATGGCTCCAAGATAGGACTAAGGCGGTCTTTGCACGCTGCGACATCGGTAACAATGTGTTACCGATGCTGCAGCGATAGTCCCGCCCCCGTCGCACGTGCAATATCTAGTGAAAGCTGCCGTAGCGATTATTATCGCTACAGCAGTTTCACACGCACGTACCTGCCGTGCGACGTCCCTCTGGCCGGCGACCCGCCTCCTTCCTAAGGGGGCGGGTCATGTAGCGTCACAGCGACGTCACACGGCAGGCGGCCAATTGAAGTGGAGGGGCGGAGATGAGCAGGATGTAAACATCCCGCCCACCTCCGTCCTTCTCATTGCAGCCGGCGGCAGGTAAGGTGAAGTTCCTTGCTCCTGCGGCTTCACACACAGCGATGTGTGCTGCCGCAGGAACGAGGAACAACATCGCACCTGTCGCTGCACCGGCATTATGGAAATGTCGGAGGCTGCAGCGATGATACGATAACGACGCTTTTGCGCTCGTTCATCATATCAAAAAGGTTTTACACGTTGCGATATCGACTGCGACGCCGGATGTGCGTCACTTTCAATTTGACCCCATCGACATCGCACGTGCAATGTCGCAACGTGCAAAGCCGCCCTTAGTCTCCAGCGCTTGCACATGTGCAGTAGCAAGAAATCCGAACATAGTCTCCAGTGCCACAGCAACCGTAACACTCCCGCAGTGTACCGCTAGGACCTTTGGTAAGTCACATGACACACATGATGTCACTAAAGGTCCTGCAACTGCGGAAACTTCAGTGATTGTACAGAACTTGTACGATCACTGAAGTTTATGATTGAAAGGCTGAGGACCCCTGAGAGTGTGGGGGCCCTGGATGAGCTGCTCAGTCTGCCGAACCAATAATCGGTGGCCCTGAGAAACATGCGGCCCCGCGGCCCTGTACAGCCGCTTGCACTACATAAGGTACGGAGGCCCACTGAGGGCCCAGGGCCTACCGGGGGATTCCCCGCTACCCTGGTGGGCCAGACTGACCCTGGCTGTACTACCCAGCTTCGCCCGGGTTAATAACTGCTGTTAACAAAATAGAATGTATCTGCAAGCCTCGCTTCCCTCTTCTTAGAAAGTTCATTGGCACTTGAGGAAGCAGCTCTTGTTTTCATGTCTGCAAGCCTCGCATCCCTCTCCTCAGAAAGTTAATTGGCTCTTGAGGAAGCAGCTTTTGTTTTCATGTCTGCAAGCCTCGCTTCCCTCTCCTCAGAAAGTTTATTGGCTCTTGAGAAAGCAGCTATTGTTTTCATATCTGCAAGCCTCACTTCCCTCTTCAGAAAGTTCACTGGCCCTTGAGGAAGCAACTCTAGTTCTCTTGTCTGCAAGCCTCACTTCTCTCTCCTGAGAAAGTTCATTGGCTCTTGAGGAAGCAGCTGCTGTTCTCATGTGTGTCAGCCTTATTTCTCGGTCTTCACATTTTTCATTGGCCTGTAATGCAGTTTTTCTTTTCGCATCAGCTGACATTCGTGCCAAGGAATTCCTTTTCTTATGAGGCATTATTGTGGTAAAAATAGTCTGTAACTGACAGTTTCTATATCCTCTCACATAGAGGTAATGTGATTGACATCAGTCTTTACACCAACACACCCTAACTGACATCCTATTATCTCACACAAGCTTTGCTATACTGAGAATGTCCTTTGTTGCCTATATTAACCAATCAGAGCTCAGATTAATTAACTGTAGCAAAATAGAAGCTGAGCTGTGATTGGTTACTATTGGCAGCCTGATAAATCCCCAGGCAACAGAAATCCCTCCCCCTGACAGTATATATTAGCTCACACATACACATAATAGACAGGTCATGTAACTGACAGCTGCCGTATTTCCTATATGGTACATTTATTGTTCTTGTAGTTTGGCTGCTTATTAATCAGATTTTTATTTTTGAAAGATAATACCAGACTTGTGTGTGTTTTAGGGCGATTGTGTGGCGAGGTTGGTGTATGTGGGGTGAAATGTGTGCTGAGGGTGGTATATACCACGTTCAAGCACGTGGTAGTGTGAGGCGCATTTTGTGTGTGTGTTCATATCCCTGAGTGTGGTGACTATCCCATGTCGGGGCCCCACTTTAGCAACTGTACGGTATATACACTTTGGCGCCATCACTCTCATTCTTTAAGTCCCCCCTTGTTCACATCTGGCAGCTGTCAATTTGCCTCCAACACTTTTCGTTTCACTTTTCCTCATTATGTAGATAGGGGCAAAATTGATTGGTAAGTTGGGACGCGCGGGGTTAAAATTTCACCTCACAACATAGCCTATGACGCTCTTGGAGTCCAGACGTGTGAGTGTGCAAAATTTTATGGCTGTAGCTGCGACGGTGCAGATGCCAATCCCGGACATACACAGATACATACAGTCATGGCCAAAAGTTTTACTACAAAAAGTAAAACTTTTTGTAGTAAAAGCTACAAATATTAATTTTTACAAAGTCTACTGCTTAAGTTTTTCTAATGGCAATTTGCATATACTCCAGAATGTCATAAAGAGTGATCAGCTTAACAGCAATTACTTGCAAAGTCAATATTGGCTAAGAAAATGAACTTCAACCCCCAAAACACATTTCAACATCATTGCATTCCTGCCTTAAAAGGAGCAGCTAACATTGTTTTAGTGATTGTTCCATTAACACAGGTGTGCGTGTTGATGAGGACAGAGCTGGCGAACAATCAGTCATGATTAAGTAAGAATGACACCACTGGACACTTTAAAAGGAGGCTGGTGCTTGGTATCATTGTTTCTCTTCAGTTAACCATGGTTATCTCTAAAGAAACACGTGCAACCATCATTGCTTTGCACAAAAATGGCCTAACAGGGAAGAGTATCACAGCTACAAAGATTGCACCTCAGTCAACAATCTATCGCATCTTCAAGAACTTCAAGGAGAGAGCTTCCATTGTTGCCAAAAAGGCTCCAGGGCACCCAAGAAGGACCAGCAAATGCCAGGACCGTATCTTAAAACTGTTTCAGCTGCGGGATCGGACTACCAGCAGTGCCGAGTTAGCTCAGCAATGGCAGCAGGCTGGTGTGAGTGCTTCTGCACGCACTTTGAGGCGGAGACTGCTTGAGCAAGGCCTGGTTTCAAGGAGGGCAGCAAAGAAGCCACTTCTCTCCAGAAAAAAACATCAGGGACCGACTGATATTCTGCAAAAGGTACAGGGAGTGGACTGCTGAGGACTGGGGTAAAGTCATTTTCTCAGATGAATCCCCTTTTCGATTGTTTGGGACATCTGGAAAACAGCTTATTAGGAGAAGAAGAGGTGAGCGCTACCACCAGTCTTGTCTCATGCCAACTGTTAAGCATCCTGAAACGATACATGTGTGGGGTTGCTTCTCAGCCAAGGGAATCGGCTCACTCACAGTCTTGCCTAAAAACACAGCCATGAATAAAGAATGGTACCAGAATGTCCTCGAAGAGCAACTTCTCCCAACTGTCCAAGAGCAGTTTGGCGCCCAACAATGCCTTTTCCAGCATGATGGAGCACCTTGCCATAAATAAAATGTAATCACTAAATGGCTCATGGAACAAAAAACATAGAGATTTTGGGTCCATGGCCTGGAAACTCCCCAGATCTTAATCCCATTGAGAACCTCATCATCTCCCGCCTCGACTACTGCAACCTCCTGCTCTCTGGCCTCCCTTCCAACACTCTTGCACCCCTCCAATCTATCCTAAACTCTGCAGCCCGTTTAATCCACCTCTCCTCTCGCTACTCCCCAGCCTCGCCACTCTGCCAATCCCTTCACTGGCTTCCCATCGCCCAACGACTCCAGTTCAAAACATTAACCATGACATACAAAGCCATGCACAACCTGTCTCCTCTATACATCTGTGACCTAGTCTCCCAGTACCTACCTGCACGCAACCTTAGATCCTCACAAGATCTCCTTCTCTGCTCCTCTCTTATCTCCTCTTCCCACAATCGTGTACAAGATTTCTCCCGTGCATCCCCCATACTCTGGAACGCTCTACCTCAGCACATCAGACTCTCCACTACCGTGGAAAGCTTCAAGAGGAACCTCAAGACCCACCTCTTCCAACAAGCCTACAACCTACAATAGCCCTCAGTCCAGTAGACCACTGCGCAACCAGCTCTGTCCTCACCTATTGTACCATCACCCATTCCCTGTAGACTGTGAGCCCTCGCGGGCAGGGTCCTCTCTCCTCCTATACCAGTCTGTCTTGTACTGTTAATGATTGTTGTACGTATACCCTCTTTCACTTGTAAAGCGCCATGGAATAAATGGCGCTATAATAATAAATAATAATAATAATAATAATAATTACTTGTGGGCAATCATCAAGAGACGGGTGGACAAACAAAAAACAACAAATTCTGGCAAAATTCAAGCATTGCTTATGCAAGAATGGACAGCTATCAGTCAGGATTTTATCCAGAAGTTGATTGAGAGCATGCCAGGGATAATTGCAGAGGTCCTGAAGAAGAAGGGTCAACACTGCAAATATTGACTTGCTGCATTAACTCATTCTAACTGTCAATATAACCTTTTGGTACTCATATTTCTTCCGAAAACAATACTAAGGACCAGGGGGCACTCACTGCGAGTGGAAGAAAAGCGATTCCGACACCTAAATAGGAAAGGGTTCTTTACAGTTAGAGCGGTCAGACTGTGGAATGCCCTACCACAAGAGGTAGTAATGGCAGATACTATAACAGCTTTTAAAAAAGGGCTGGATGATTTCCTCACTACACAAAACATTGTTGGTTATAAATGACTTAGTGACTAAATGTAGAACTGGTGGAGGAAGGTTGAACTAGATGGACCTAGGTCTTTTTTCAACCTAAGTAACTATGTAACTATGTAACTATAATATGATTGCAATTATATTTCTGTATGTGATGTAAACATCAGACAAACACAATTAAAAACCAGAGGGCAACAGATCATGTGAAAATATAATTTTGGTGTCATTCTCAAAACCTTTGGCCATGACTGTACATACCCATGCACATACATACATGCACACACATTCAGCTTTATATATTAGATTCAAGCTTTGTTTTTCAACACTTACTAAGTTCAGACCAATAGCGAATGTTACTGATATCTAGTAGCCAGACGTTATCGTTACATGTGTGGTCAACACCCATACTGACAACCTGAAGTGTATACAGGGATGTCCACATTTCTGTGATTTTACCTATGATAGTCTATGCTGCTGTTACCTTTCTATAACTTTGTTTGCAGTCCACATGGTTCTCACAAAAATCACAGAGATATACATTATGTCTGACCTTGTTTTGAATCAGAATCAAGCTGGAGGAAAAAATAAACTAATGTGTAGAGATGAGCGAACCGGTCACAGTTCGGCTCGAGCTTGGTTTGAGTTCAGTTCGGCGAACCATTTCGGCGAACCACTCGAACCTCATAGGAAACAATGGAAGGCAATTACAAACACATAAAAACACCTAGAAAACACCCTCAAAGGTGTCCAAAAGGTGACAAACAACTCACAACACAAACACATGGGAAAGTGACAAGAACAAATTCTCATGGGAAAACAAAACAGCGTTACGAGGAAAAAGAGGACGAGACACAGATATAGGCATGGCATGCCCTTCTAAAATCATGTAAAACACAGCAAAGGTTACTCCAAGCAGAATCTCCCTTTTTTCCAAAAATTGGGCCACACAGACACCCCTTCAGTGTCAGCACTTGTGCCCCAGTTGTACACTTCACAGGTAGAATTGCATTAAGCACATTCCAAATACACAAGCATTTACTCTCCCCAGGATGACACTGGGGTAGGTAGCAAAGTCTTTGCTGATCCCAGATCTGTTCATCTTGGATCATTTTTAGAAACACTGCAAGCAAGGGTTACTCCAAGCGGAGTCTCCCTTTTTTCCAAAAATTCGGCCACACAGGCACCCTTTCAGTGGCAGCACTTGTGCCCCAGTTGTACACTTCACAGGTAGATTGCATCAAGCACATTCCAAATACACAAGCATTTACTCTCCCCAGGATGACACCAGGGTAGGTAGCAAAAGTCTTTGCTGAACCTTGACTTGTTAATCTTGGCTCCTTTTTAAAAACACAGCAAGGGTTACTCCAAGCGGAGTCTCCCTTTTTCCAAAAATTCGGCCACACAGACACCCCTTCAGTGGCAGCACTTGTGACCCAGTTGTACACTTCACAGGCAGATTTGCATCAAGCACATTTAAAAATACGCCAACCTTACCAGTCCCCTGGGTGGCACCGGGGTAGGTAGCAAAGTCTTTGCTGATCCCAGATCTGTCATCTTTGATCATTTTTAGAAACACTGCAAGCAAAGGTTACTCCAAGCGGAGTCTCCCTTTTTTCCAAAAATTCGGCCACACAGACACCCCTTCAGTGGCAGCACTTGTGCCCCCGTTGTACACTTCACAGGTAGATTTGCATCAAGCACATTCCAAATACACAAGCATTTACTCTCCCCAGGATGACACCGGGGTAGGTAGCAAAGTCTTTGCTGATCCCAGATGTGTCCATCTTGGATCATTTTTAGAAACACTGCAAGCAACGGTTACTCCAAATGGAGTCTCCCTTTTTTCCAAAAATTGGGCCACACAGACACCCCTTCAGTGGCAGCACTTTTTCCCCAGTTGTACACTTCACAGGTAAATTTGCATCAAGCACATTCAAAAATACACAAGCATTTACTCTCCCCAGGATGACACCGGGGTAGGTAGCAAAGATCCCAGATCCCAGATCTGTTCATCTTGGATCATTTTAAAAAACACAACAAGGGTTACTCCAAGCGGAGTCTCCCGTTTTTACAAAAATTGGGCCACACAGACTCCCCTTCAGTGGCAGCACTTGTGCCCCAGTTGTACACTTCACAGGTAGATTTGCATGAAGAATATTCAAAAATATGCCATCCTTACCAGTCCCCTGGATGGCACCGGGGTAGGTAGCAAAGTCTTTGCTGATCCCAGATGTGTTCATCTTGGATCATTTTTAGAAACACTGCAAGCAAGGGTTACTCCAAGCGGAGTCTCCCTTTTTTCCAAAAATTGGGCCACACAGACACCCCTTCAGTGGCAGCACTTGTGCCCAGTTGTACACTTCACAGGTAGATTTGCATCAAGCACATTATAAATACACAAGCATTTACTCTCCCCAGGATGACACCGGGGTAGGTAGCAAAGTCTTTGCTGAACCATGACTTGTTCATCTTGGCTCCTTTTTAAAAAAACAGCAAGGGTTACTCCAAGCGGGGTCTCCCTTTTTTCCAAAAATTGGGCAACACAGACACCCCTTCAGTGGCAGCACTTGTGCCCCAGTTGTACACTTCACAGGTAGATTTGCATCAAGAACATTCCAATACACAAGCATTTACTCTCCCCAGGATGACACCGGGTAGGTAGCAAAGTCTTTGCTGATCCCAGATCTGTTCATCTTGGATCATTTTTAGAAACACTGCAAGCAAGGGTTACTCCAAGCGGAGTCTTCCTTTTTTCCAAAAATTCGGCCACACAGACACCCCTTCAGTGGCAGCACTTTTGCCCCAGTTGTACACTTCACAGGTAGATTTGCATCAAGCACATTCCAAATACACAAGCATTTACTCTCCCCAGGATGACACCGGGATAGGTAGCAAAGTCTTTTCTGAACCATGACTTGTTCATCTTGGCTCCTTTTTAAAAAAACAGCAAGGGTTACTCCAAGTGGAGTCTCCCTTTTTTCCAAAAATTGGGCAATACAGACACCCCTTCAGTGGCAGCACTTGTGACCCAGTTGTACACTTCACAGGCAGATTTGCATCAAGCACATTTAAAAATACGCCAACCTTACCAGTCCCCTGGGTGGCACCGGGGTAGGTAGCAAAGTCTTTGCTGATCCCAGATCTGTCATCTTTGATCATTTTTAGAAACACTGCAAGCAAAGGTTACTCCAAGCGGAGTCTCCCTTTTTTCCAAAAATTGGGCCACACAGACACCCCTTCAGTGGCAGCACTTGTGCCCCCGTTGTACACTTCACAGGTAGATTTGCATCAAGCACATTCCAAATACACAAGCATTTACTCTCCCCAGGATGACACCGGGATAGGTAGCAAAGTCTTTGCTGATCCCAGATGTGTCCATCTTGGATCATTTTTAGAAACACTGCAAGCAACGGTTACTCCAAATGGAGTCTCCCTTTTTTCCAAAAATTGGGCCACACAGACACCCCTTCAGTGGCAGCACTTTTGCCCCAGTTGTACACTTCACAGGTAAATTTGCATCAAGCACATTCAAAAATACACAAGCATTTACTCTCCCCAGGATGACACCGGGGTAGGTAGCAAAGTCTTTGCTGAACCATGACTTGTTCGTCTTGGCTCCTTTTTAAAAACACAGCAAGGGTCACTCCAAGCGGAGTCTCCCTTTTTTCCAAAAATTGGGCCACGCAGACACCCCTTCAGTGGCAGCACTTGTGCCCCAGTTGTACACTTCACAGGTAGAATTGCATCAAGCACATTCCAAATACACAAGCATTTACTCTCCCCAGGATGACACCGGGGTAGGTAGCAAAGTCTTTGCTGATCCCAGATCTGTTCATCTTGGCTCCTTTTTAAAAACACAACAAGGGTTACTCCAAGCGGAGTCTCCCTTTTTTCCAAAAATTGGGCCACACAGACACCCCTTCAGTGGCAGCACTTGTGCCCCAGTTGTACACTTCACAGGTAGATTTGCATCAAGCACATTCCAAATACACAAGCATTTACTCTCCCCAGGATGACACCGGGGAAGGTAGCAAAGTCTTTGCTGAACCATGACTTGTTCATCTTGGCTCCTTTTTAAAAAAACAGCAAGGGTTACTCCAAGCGGAGTCTCCCTTTTTTCCAAAAATTGGGCAATACAGACACCCCTTCAGTGGCAGCACTTGTGCCCCAGTTGTACACTTCACAGGCAGATTTGCATCAAGCACATTTAAAAATACGCCATCCTTACCAGTCCCCTGGGTGGCACCGGGGTAGGTAGCAAAGTCTTTGCTGATCCCAGATCTGTCATCTTTGATCATTTTTAGAAACACTGCAAGCAACGGTTACTCCAAGCGGAGTCTCCCTTTTTTCCAAAAATTGGGCCACGCAGACACCCCTTCAGTGGCAGCACTTGTGCCCCAGTTGTACACTTCACAGGTAGAATTGCATCAAGCACATTCCAAATACACAAGCATTTACTCTCCGCAGGATGACACCGGGGTAGGTAGCAAAGTCTTTGCTGATCCCAGATCTGTTCATCTTGGCTCCTTTTTAAAAACACAACAAGGGTTACTCCAAGCGGAGTCTCCCTTTTTTCCAAAAATTGGGCCACACAGACACCCCTTCAGTGGCAGCACTTGTGCCCCAGTTGTACACTTCACAGGTAGATTTGCATCAAGCACATTCCAAATACACAAGCATTTACTCTCCCCAGGATGACACCGGGGAAGGTAGCAAAGTCTTTGCTGAACCATGACTTCTTCATCTTGGCTCCTTTTTAAAAACACAACAAGGGTTACTCCAAGCGGAGTCTCCCTTTTTTCCAAAAATTGGGCAATACAGACACCCCTTCAGTGGCAGCACTTGTGCCCCAGTTGTACACTTCACAGGCAGATTTGCATCAAGCACATTTAAAAATACGCCATCCTTACCAGTCCCCTGGGTGGCACCGGGGTAGGTAGCAAAGTCTTTGCTGATCCCAGATCTGTCATCTTTGATCATTTTTAGAAACACTGCAAGCAACGGTTACTCCAAATGGAGTCTCCCTTTTTTCCAAAAATTGGGCCACATAGACACTTCTTCAGTGGCAGCACTTTTGCCCCAGTTGTACACTTCACAGGTAAATTTGCATCAAGCACATTCAAAAATACACAAGCATTTACTCTCCCCAGGATGACACCGGGGTAGGTAGCAAAGTCTTTGCTGAACCATGACTTGTTCGTCTTGGCTCCTTTTTAAAAACACAGCAAGGGTTACTCCAAGCGGAGTCTCCCTTTTTTCCAAAAATTCAGCCACACAGACACCCCTTCAGTGGCAGCACTTGTGCCCCCGTTGTACACTTCACTGGTAGATTTGCATCAAGCACATTCCAAATACACAAGCATTTTCTCTCCCCAGGATGACACCGGGATAGGTAGCAAAGTTTTTGCTGATCCCAGATGTGTCCATCTTGGATCATTTTTAGAAACACTGCAAGCAACGGTTACTCCAAACGGAGTCTCCCTTTTTTCCAAAAATTGGGCCACGCAGACACCCCTTCAGTGGCAGCACTTGTGCCCCAGTTGTACAAACACTTCACAGGTAGAATTGCATCAAGCACATTCCAAATACACAAGCATTTACTCTCCCCAGGATGACACCGGGGTAGGTTGCAAAGTTTGTTCATCTTGGCTCCTTTTTAAAAACAAAACAAGGATTACTCCAAGCGGAGTCTCCCTTTTTTCCAAAAATTGGGCCACACAGACACCCCTTCAGTGGCAGCACTTGTGCCCCAGTTGTACACTTCACAGGTAGATTTGCATCAAGCACATTCCAAATACACAAGCATTTACTCTCCCCAGGATGACACCGGGGTAGGTAGCAAAGTCTTTGCTGAACCATGACTTGTTCATCTTGGCTCCTTTTTAAAAAAACAGCAAGGGTTACTCCAAGCGGAGTCTCCCTTTTTTCCAAAAATTGGGAAATACAGACACCCCTTCAGTGGCAGCACTTGTGCACCAGTTGTACACTTCACAGGCAGATTTGCATCAAGCACATTTAAAAATACGCCATCCTTACCAGTCCCCTGGGTGGCACCGGGGTAGGTAGCAAAGTCTTTGCTGATCCCAGATCTGTCATCTTTGATCATTTTTAGAAACACTGCAAGCAAAGGTTACTCCAAGCGGAGTCTCCCTTTTTTCCAAAAATTCGGCCACACAGACACCCCTTCAGTGGCAGCACTTGTGCCCCCGTTGTACACTTCACAGGTAGATTTGCATCAAGCACATTCCAAATACACAAGCATTTACTCTCCCCAGGATGACACCGGGATAGGTAGCAAAGTCTTTGCTGATCCCAGATGTGTCCATCTTGGATCATTTTTAGAAACACTGCAAGCAACGGTTACTCCAAACGGAGTCTCCCTTTTTTCCAAAAATTGGGCCACACAGACACCCCTTCAGTGGCAGCACTTTTGCCCCAGTTGTACACTTCACAGGTAAATTTGCATCAAGCACATTCAAAAATACACAAGCATTTACTCTCCCCAGGATGACACCGGGGTAGGTAGCAAAGTCTTTGCTGAACCATGACTTGTTCGTCTTGGCTCCTTTTTAAAAACACAGCAAGGGTTACTCCAAGTGGAGTCTCCCTTTTTTCCAAAAATTGGGCCACGCAGACACCCCTTCAGTGTCAGCACTTGTGCCCCAGTTGTACACTTCACAGATAGAATTGCATCAAGCACATTCCAAATACACAAGCATTTACTCTCCCCAGGATGACACCGGGGTAGGTAGCAAAGTCTTTGCTGATCCCAGATCTGTTCATCTTGGCTCCTTTTTAAAAACACAACAAGGGTTACTCCAAGCGGAGTCTCTCTTTTTTCCAAAAATTGGGCCACACAGACACCCCTTCAGTGGCAGCACTTGTGCCCCAGTTGTACACTTCACAGGCAGATTTGCATCAAGCACATTTAAAAATACGCCATCCTTACCAGTCCCCTGGGTGGCACCGGGGTAGGTAGCAAAGTCTTTGCTGATCCCAGATCTGTCATCTTTGATCATTTTTAGAAACACTGCAAGCAACGGTTACTCCAAATGGAGTCTCCCTTTTTTCCAAAAATTGGGCCACATAGACACTTCTTCAGTGGCAGCACTTTTGCCCCAGTTGTACACTTCACAGGTAAATTTGCATCAAGCACATTCAAAAATACACAAGCATTTACTCTCCCCAGGATGACACCGGGGTAGGTAGCAAAGTCTTTGCTGAACCATGACTTGTTCGTCTTGGCTCCTTTTTAAAAACACAGCAAGGGTTACTCCAAGCGGAGTCTCCCTTTTTTCCAAAAATTCAGCCACACAGACACCCCTTCAGTGGCAGCACTTGTGCCCCCGTTGTACACTTCACTGGTAGATTTGCATCAAGCACATTCCAAATACACAAGCATTTACTCTCCCCAGGATGACACCGGGATAGGTAGCAAAGTTTTTGCTGATCCCAGATGTGTCCATCTTGGATCATTTTTAGAAACACTGCAAGCAACGGTTACTCCAAACGGAGTCTCCCTTTTTTCCAAAAATTGGGCCACGCAGACACCCCTTCAGTGGCAGCACTTGTGCCCCAGTTGTACAAACACTTCACAGGTAGAATTGCATCAAGCACATTCCAAATACACAAGCATTTACTCTCCCCAGGATGACACCGGGGTAGGTTGCAAAGTCTTTGCTGATCCCAGATCTGTTCATCTTGGCTCCTTTTTAAAAACAAAACAAGGATTACTCCAAGCGGAGTCTCCCTTTTTTCCAAAAATTGGGCCACACAGACACCCCTTCAGTGGCAGCACTTGTGCCCCAGTTGTACACTTCACAGGTAGATTTGCATCAAGCACATTCCAAATACACAAGCATTTACTCTCCCCAGGATGACACCGGGGTAGGTAGCAAAGTCTTTGCTGAACCATGACTTGTTCATCTTGGCTCCTTTTTAAAAAAACAGCAAGGGTTACTCCAAGCGGAGTCTCCCTTTTTTCCAAAAATTGGGCAATACAGACACCCCTTCAGTGGCAGCACTTGTGCACCAGTTGTACACTTCACAGGCAGATTTGCATCAAGCACATTTAAAAATACGCCATCCTTACCAGTCCCCTGGGTGGCACCGGGGTAGGTAGCAAAGTCTTTGCTGATCCCAGATCTGTCATCTTTGATCATTTTTAGAAACACTGCAAGCAAAGGTTACTCCAAGCGGAGTCTCCCTTTTTTCCAAAAATTCGGCCACACAGACACCCCTTCAGTGGCAGCACTTGTGCCCCCGTTGTACACTTCACAGGTAGATTTGCATCAAGCACATTCCAAATACACAAGCATTTACTCTCCCCAGGATGACACCGGGATAGGTAGCAAAGTCTTTGCTGATCCCAGATGTGTCCATCTTGGATCATTTTTAGAAACACTGCAAGCAACGGTTACTCCAAACGGAGTCTCCCTTTTTTCCAAAAATTGGGCCACACAGACACCCCTTCAGTGGCAGCACTTTTGCCCCAGTTGTACACTTCACAGGTAAATTTGCATCAAGCACATTCAAAAATACACAAGCATTTACTCTCCCCAGGATGACACCGGGGTAGGTAGCAAAGTCTTTGCTGAACCATGACTTGTTCGTCTTGGCTCCTTTTTAAAAACACAGCAAGGGTTACTCCAAGTGGAGTCTCCCTTTTTTCCAAAAATTGGGCCACGCAGACACCCCTTCAGTGTCAGCACTTGTGCCCCAGTTGTACACTTCACAGATAGAATTGCATCAAGCACATTCCAAATACACAAGCATTTACTCTCCCCAGGATGACACCGGGGTAGGTAGCAAAGTCTTTGCTGATCCCAGATCTGTTCATCTTGGCTCCTTTTTAAAAACACAACAAGGGTTACTCCAAGCGGAGTCTCTCTTTTTTCCAAAAATTGGGCCACACAGACACCCCTTCAGTGGCAGCACTTGTGCCCCAGTTGTACACTTCACAGGTAGATTTGCATCAAGCACATTCAAAAATACGCCATCCTTACCAGTCCCCTGGATGGCACCGGGGTAGGTAGCAAAGTCTTTGCTGATCCCAGATCTGTTCATCTTGGATCATTTTTAGAAACACTGCAAGCAAGGGTTACTCCAAGCGGAGTCTCCCTTTTTTCCAAAAATCTGGCCACACAGACACCCCTTTAGTGGCAATGTGGCGCCCTGGACAAGCCAGGTCGTCACAGAATAACACCAACACACCCCACACCCCGTTTAGGCACACCTAAGCCAAACACAAAACCCTTGTTGCCTCCCTCCGGGGGCTGATGTCCACACCAGGGGGTGGGCCAGGCGGTTGGTCCCTCCCTCCGAGGAGTTCACATTCCTGGAGGTGGGAAAAGGAGCAGTTGAGTTTAGTTCAGGAGTTTAGTTCAGTGCAGAGTTCAGTGGAGTGAGGAGAGAAGTGGTATAGGAGCAACTGACTGACGGCGTTCGGGTGTGTGGCCCGGACGGTACAGCAAAGTTGGCAGACGGTGGTGACCGTCTGCAGGAGAGGCCGATTGGAGCAGACCGTAAGGACCGTGGATGGGCGGTGGCCCGGCGGTACCGGACCGGCGAGCAAAGAGAAGCCAGCACCATTCGGCAGGGCTTACGGACCCCGACAAGGCTAGGAGTCGCAGTTGAATTTTTCAAATCCGTTAGCGAAGGGAACCTCCTGGGTTTCTCAGTAATCAAGTCCCAATAGAAGGCGACAGCTCAACCGTGAAGGGAAACACAGTCATCGCCAAGGCTAAAGTTCCCAGGGCCAGAGCCTGCGGGCAAAAGGGGCTCCTTCAGCACCCATCCAAGCTGGGGGAGCGGGTTACCGGTGGGAACCCATTGGAACCGTACACACTACACAGGTGCAGGGAAAGGCAGTCACCATCAACCTGCTGGGAGGAGAAACACCGCAGCCGTCTGTGGGACCCGTCCATCCAGCCGTTTGTTTTACCGGAGACTTTGTGTTCATCATTGGCTGAGTGAGTACCACCGTGCCGTGCGGCACAGCGCTGCCCCCGCAACCCTGCACCTCACCAGGCCCCGCAACCCACCTGCCATCCATACCTACCCCTCCCCGGGCCCCGGGACAACCAACCCCCTACCCACGGAGGGGAGAACCAACATCCAAGCTGCTCCCAGTCATCGTTTCCGGGATCCCCGTCCAGAGCAGCGGTGGTGTCACAATCTCACCACAACTGTGGGTGACATCACGGACAATCAAATCCCCAAAACCAATCCCCCTTTTCACTCACGGGGGAGGAGGGCCGCTCGAGGCCCCGGGATCCGGCCCGCCACTCGAGCCACCACCGAGCAGCGAGCAAGCAGGCCGCAGCAGAGCCGGACCCGAGCAGTGGGTGAGCGCTGCGCCCTCCCCGCCCGCGACAACTTGGCGTCACGAACAGGATCTTACCTCTTTGCCGTCTGGTAGAGGTGCGCCTTGTGACCGTCGGAGGTGTCCGGCCAAAAATTTTTAGAAGCAGCCATCTTGGGCGCGAAAAATTCCCGCTCGAGCGTCTTCCCGAGTAGTGGAGGTGTGAAGGCCTAGACCCCGCCTCTGTAGAGGAGGAGCCGGAAAGAGACTAAGGGGGACGGATGGCGTCTGGCCGTATGTGAGCGCGGCTATAAAAGCAGGGACGCCAGGACTCTGCGACAATTTTCGGGTTCCTGGAAAGCACCACTGCCGAGATGCACCGTCCAACTGACAACAGCGAAGCCCCCGCGCCCGCGCCTGGCACAGCGGCGTGGGTGGATGGCCGGACCATCCCGCTGAGTAACCGTCTGCAGGCCCGCATGCAGCTCCTCCTGGGGGAGTGGGAGGCTGACATGGTGGACGTGGTGGCTGCTATGCGGAGACGCGAGGTGGAGGAAGATCTGGAGGAGCGGGTAAGAGACCCACGCCCCTGTATTCTCGAGGGATCGGCCACTGCGGCTGAGGGGCCCGGCCTGCACCCGCTCACCCTGCTGCCTTCCCCGCTACCGCCCCTCCACTAGGCCCGCTACCACCACCATCGGTAGCGGTTCCCTGCCCGTCCGCCCAAGCGGACCGACCGGCTGCAGATGCCCGGGGCCGCCCCGAACTGCTTCCCCAGGAGCCACCAAAGCCGCACCCCCTTAACGAAAATGTATCAGCGGCCCCGGCAGTGGTTGCACCAGGTTCCGTGCCCGAGCCCGGGACCGTGGCATGGATGAGGGCTAGAGTAGTTGATTTCAACCAACGTCAACAGAATCAGATCTACCTCATGATGGAGCAAGTGGACCAACGAGGTGGAAGCGCTGGTTGCGACTGCACCGATGTATGCGATGGGAGCCGGAGTGATGGAGCCGACGGGTGACTCAAGCCTCCATGTCCCACAGGGGCCGGCCACTGCAGCTGGGGGGCCCGGTCCGGTCTTGGCTCTTATATCGTCCCTGCTATTGCATACGGGGCGCCCCAGTGTTGACCGACCTGATCTGCTGCACTGTGCTACGGCAGCGGAGCCTGATGTGCCGAGGGCCGGGGAGCCGGAGACTGCGGCAGCTGGCGGCAACCCGCCTGACGCAGGGACAATTGATAATGATTCCGGACCCGGCGCCGAGCCCACCTCTGAGTTCGAGAGGGCGAGTGAGCGTCCCCGCTACGAAGGAGATCCAGTGGTTTTCTATAGCCCACGCACCGGTGGAAATGGATACCGGGCACCCCTCTCGCAACAAGCCTGGCACTGCATGTTTGACATGTTGGTAGCAGAGGATGAGGCTGACACCGCAGATGAATAGTGAAGTCGGCGGTCCTCCGCCTAGAAGTTGTCCCCGTTGGGTCCACCAGTAACGTTTAAAGTTTTGAATGAAAAGAATGATAACCTGAAGAAGTCACCTGATTTGCAATTTGATTGAACCAGTCGTTGCCGGCAACTGGTCCCCGTTGGGACCCCTTACCACCGATGCGTAGAAACTGCTACGGACAAGCCCAAGAACTAGCAGGGCAACCACGAACTTGTGGTGTGTAAATAAAAATGTTGTTGGCCTAAAACCGTGACCGCCTCCGGAGAGGCAGATTGGAGGACGGGCCCGCAGTAGAGTAGGCTGGGGCCCAGCCACCACCGGAACTGGTGGCGATCCTCCGGGGGGTTCAGGGGTTCCCCATGGACGTGGGTCCTCTGAAAGGGACAGAACCCGCTCGGGCAACTTGGTGCTGGACTGGGGGTCAAGGGGTGCTGCCCATTTGCTTAGGGGCAGCAGCAGGGCCAGGTTGCTTGGGTGGGAGAGAGCGGAAGCCGTTACCGTTGATAAAAATGTATATATATAATGTGTTGCAACGTTCAAGTGTCCTTACAAATATGCTTGTGTTTTTACATGTTTTTACCGTTTTCTATCTTTTTGCAGTTAACAAAAAAAAAAAACGGTGATGGACGGGCAGCCCGCGGATGGTCTGCGTTTTACTAAGGGGGAATGTGGCGCCCTGGACAAGCCAGGTCGTCACAGAACAACACCAACACACCCCACACCCCGGTTAGTCACACCAAAGCAAAACACAAAACCCTTGTTGCCTCCCTCCGGGGGCTGATGTCCACACCAGGGGGTGGGCCAGGTGGTTGGTCCCGTCCACCGAGGAGTTCACAGTCCTGGAGGCGGGAAAAGGAGCAGTTGAGTTTAGTTCAGGAGTTTAGTTAAGTGCAGAGTTCAGTGGAGTGAGGAAAGAAGTGGTAGAGGAGCAACTGACTGACGGCGTCCGGGTGTGTGGCCCGGACGGTACAGCAAGGTTGGCAGATGGTGGTGACCGTCTGCAGGAGAGGCCGATTGGAGCAGACCGTAAGGACTGTGGATGGGCGGTGGCCCGGCGGTACCGGACCGGCGAGCAAAGAGAAGCCAGCACCATTCGGCAGGGCTTACGGACCCCGACAAGGCTAGGATTCGCTGTTGAATTTGTCAAATCCGTTAGCAAAGGGAACCTCCTGGGTTTCCCAGCAATCAAGTCCCGATAGAAGGCGACAGCTCAACCGTGAAGCGAAACACAGTCACCGCCAAGGCTAAAGTTCCCAGGGCCAGAGCCTGCGGTCAAAAGGGGCTCCTTCAGCACCCATCCAAGCTGGGGGAGCGGGTTACCGGTGGGAACCCATTGGAACCGTACACACTACACAGGTGCAGGGAAAGGCAGTCACCATCAACCTGCTGGGAGGAGAAACACCACAGCCGTCTGTGGGACCCGCCCATCCAGCCGTTTGTTTTACCGGAGACTTTGTGTTCATCATTGGCTGAGTGAGTACCACCGTGCCGTGCGGCACAGCGCTGCCCCCGTGACCCTGCACCTCACAAGGCCCCGCAACCCGCCTGCCATCCATACCTACCCCTCACCGGGCCCCGGGACAATCAACCCCCTACCCACGGAGGGGAGAAACAACATCCAAGCTGCTCCCTGTCATCGCTCCCTGGATCCCCGTCCAGGGCAGCGGTGGTTTCACAACCTCACCACAACCGTGGGTGGCGTCACGGACAATCAAATCCCCAAAACCAATCCCCCTTTTCACTCACGGGCGAGGAGCGCCGCTCGAGGCCCCGGGATCCGGCCCGCCGCTCGAGCCACCACCGAGCAGCGAGCAAGCAGGCCGCAGCAGAGCCGGACCCGAGCAGTGGGTGAGCGCTGCGCTCTCCCCGCCCGCGAAAGCAGCACTGGTGGCCCAGTTGTACACTTCACAGGTTGATTTGCATCAAGCACATTCCAAATACACAAGCATTTACTCTCCCCAGGATGACACCGGGGTAGGTAGCAAAGTCTTTGCTGATCCCAGATCTGTTCATCTTGGATCATTTTTAGAAACACTGCAAGCAAGGGTTACTCCAAGCGGAGTCTCCCTTTTTTCCAAAAATTGGGCCACACAGACACCTCTTCAGTGGCAGCACTTGTGCCCCCGTTGTACACTTCACAGGTAGATTTGCATCAAGCACATTCCAAATACACAAGCATTTACTCTCCCCAGGATGACACCGGGGTAGGTAGCAAAGTCTTTGCTGATCCCAGATCTGTTCATCTTGGATCATTTTTAGAAATACTGCAAGCAAGGGTTACTTCAGGGCTCCAACACACATCCCTTAAAACCACGCACGTGTGATACGGGCCGTTTTTCGGGTCCGTTTTCCGTTTTTTAGGTCAGTTATTATGGTATGTGTGGCCTGCGTGTGTATCCCGTATGCTAGCCGTATGTGCGTGTGGAATGTCCGTGTGTGCGTGAGTGAAATAACTGATATGTGTGTGTGTGTTGTCCGTGTGAAATGTATGTGTGTGATGCAAAATGTCGTTACTACATGTCGGAAGACAGAGTAGCGGGATGAGAATGAACTCGGGTGAACTTCAGCCGACTTCATTGTCATGCCGCGGCTCTGTCTGTGTGCCGTGTACTGATTAGCGGTCACCTGTGAAGGATTCACCGGTGACCGCTAATCCCCCGAGTGACTGAAGTGTCCCCCCCTCTCTCATACTCACCGATCACCGGCGCTGCACGGCGTTCACACTGCTCCGGCGGCTTTTTCTAATTTGAAAAAGCCGGCCGCTCATTAAACAATCTCGTATTCCCTGCTTTCTCCCCCCACCGGCGCCTGTGATTGGTTGCAGTCACACACGCCCACCACGCTGAGTGACAGCTGTGTCACTGCACCCAATCACAGCAGCCGGTGGGCGTGTCTATACTGTGCAGTAAAATAAATAAATAAATAATTAAAAAAAATGGCGTGCGGTCCCCCCCCCATTTTAATACCAGCCAGATAAAGCCATATGGCTGAAGGCTGGTATTCTCAGGATGGGGAGCTCCACGTTATGGGGAGCCCCCCAGCCTAACAATATTAGTCAGTAGCCGCCCAGAATTGCCGCAAACATTATATGCGACAGTTCTGGGACTGTACCCGGCTCTTCCCGATTTGCCCTGGTGCGTTGGCAAATCGGGGTAATAAGCAGTTATTGGCAGCCCATTTTAAGTCCCTGATTAATCATGTCAGGCGTGTCCCCGAGATACCTTCCATGATTAATCTGTAAGTGACAGTTAAAAAACACACACACACCCGAAAAAATAATTTATTAGAAATAAAAAACACTAACAAAGTCCCTCATCACCAATTTATTAACCCCGACAAAGCCCTCCATGTCCGGCGTAATCCACGGGCCTCTAGCGTGCTTCCAGCTCTGCTGCATGCAGGTGACAGGAGCAGCAGAATACACCTCCGCTCCTGTCAGCTCCACGCAGCAAATGAGGTGAGTAGCGCGATCAGCTGCTGTCACTGAGGTTACCCGCGGCCACCGCTGGATCCAGTGGTGGCCGCGAGTTACCTGAGGAGTAGTCACCTGGAAGATTATAATGCTACCAAGTATCACAATGTCAAGCCTGCAAAACGTATAGAGGGAAATATGTCACAGACCAGCAGTATAGGAAAAAAAACACAGAAACACTTCTACACACCTGATCAGTTGTTGTAAGATAAAGATGAAAAGTGTAAATGGGGCTCGTCATATGCCTGAAAGTAAGGAGTAAGTAAAAGATAGGAATCAACCAGCATGACTAGGAAGATAGTAAGAAGCCATAGGCGTAACTGTACCTGAGGAAACGAGAAAATCTCAAGAGTATAGGCTGTGATCGCTGTCTCCCAGTGAATCCCTGTGGTTCACAAAGTAGTGGGATGTCCGCCTTTTTATACAAATCATAACAGCTGTGAACACGATTAGTGACGTCAGGGTTAGTCGTGGTGCGTGCTGCCCATGCGCGGAGGAACCAAGGGGCTCATCGGCGCATGCGCCAGCCGCATCCACGGACAACCCATCAGTATGGCAAGAACGTGACAGTCGCGGTGGGGCGGGACATCCGGTTTGTGAGGCGGGATATCCGGTCTGTGAACCGCATAGTGGAACGCTCCATCGCCCATGCGCAGAAGGGCCCCTAGGCCGATCAGCGCATGCGCAAGTGGCGATTACCCGAAACATGAAGTAAAGGAGAAACGGGCCAGGCGCACGCGCAGACTGGCCGTGGTATAGGACATGACCGCGCATGAGCGGGCTCACTTCTCCCCAGTGCATGAAGTCTGGCATTTCGTGCAATCAATATGACATCCGTAGTGTGTGATCATGCACCCGTCACTGCGCCTGAAACAAAGAAAAATACTAGAATTAATGACTAAAAGGTGGTAAAATGACCAGATCAACACCAGTAAAGGGCATGAAGAGAAATAATAAGATTAAAAGAAAACAAAGAAAAAAATGCGGACGTGAAAAGAACGTAGAGCAAAGAAAAAGAATAGTATAAGATAAAATGAAATAAGAAGACATGAAATAAATAGAAATAGAAATGAGAAAAAAATAAATTAAAAAGTACTAATAAAATAAAGAAAATAAAAAATATAAAATATAAAAAATAAATAAAAAATAATAAATAAGAGTAGAAAATAAAAAATAAAAATAAAAATAAAAATAAAAAATAAATAATTGAATGAAAAATAAAGAGATATGTAAACAAAAAATAAAAAATAAAAAAGATAGTAAATTAACTATAAAAAGTAATGAATGGTAATAATAGAAATGAATTATAGAAAAATAGGAATAAAAAATAATAACATGAAAAGATAAAAGGTACAAAAAAGAATGAAAAGAAGAAAAAGAAAAAAATAAAATAAAAAGAAAAAAGAAAAGAAAAGATAATCAGACTTTAGTGTCATGTGGGGCAGATGCCCCGTTCGAAAAATATTCACTCTAGACAAAGACCTCGTATTCACGATTGAGACCCAATGGTTCCAATGTTTGTAAGGTGTATATCCAAAATGCCTCCCGTTCTTTCAATTTCTGTATCCTGTTGCCACCTCTCCTAGGTTGTACCACATGTTCAAGAACTTGGTATCTCAATTGTGCTATTGTGTGACCCATCTGATGGAAATGTGCTGGAATCGGTAAGAGTGTTTGCTTACACCTAATGGTTGATTTATGTTTACTAATGCGGTCCCGGATATGCTGGGTGGTCTCCCCAACATATCCGAGACCGCACGGACACTTAATTAGATACACGACGTATGATGAATCACATGTATAAAAGCCCCTAATGTGAAAAATCCTGCCCGTACGGGGGTGAGAAAAAGTATTCCCTTTAGTAATGTTGGAGCATTGGATACAATGCAGACATGGGTAATTGCCAGTCCGGGTCGTAAATAAAGTGGTTTGTCGCGCTGTTTTTACCTGTGACCCAATGTCTGCTCGCACCAGTGTATCTCTCAAGTTTTTAGGACGTTTGTTGCAAAAAAGGGGTTTATTCTGGAACTCAGGGATGCCAGGATAGGCCCTTGACACTAGTGACCAGTGTTTCAAAATGGCACCCCTAATGTGTGCCTGAAAAGGATGATATGTTGCAACAAAAGTTGCTCGTGGGCCTTGTACTATATCAGTTCGTCTATGTGAAACCCCTGTAGTGGCGATCCGCTGTGGATACCCCCTTGCCATAAATTTCTCACCCATTTCTATTTCACGTTTCGCACGGATCTCTGGATCAGATACTATACGATTAACCCGCATTATTTGCGAAAGTGGTAACGCCTTTTTAATGTGGGCAGGATGTGCACTGGTATAATGCAGCAAACTATTCCTATCTGTGGGTTTAGTGTATAGGTCCGTAGAGATGACTCCCGTGGTAGACTTTAAGATGAGAACATCTAAGAAATTCATTCTATGTTGGTCACAGTTCAGGGTAAACTTTAATTGCGGTAAACATTCATTAAGATCAGAATAGAACGTCTCTAATTGGGATCTATCTCCATGCCAAATCATAAAAATATCATCAATGTATCTGCGCCACGTAATCACATGCGCAGAATACATTGGATGGGTGTAGACGAAAGTTTCCTCAAAATGGGACATAAATATGTTGGCATAAGATGGTGCTACATTTGATCCCATAGCAGTACCCTGTACCTGTAGATAAAATTGATCCTGAAAGAGGAAAAAATTATTGTGTAACACTACTGACAGGAGATCGATCACAAACTTTTTCTGATGAGGGGATATATTCTCATGTTTATCCAGAAATGAAGAAACCGCCTCAATACCCTGTTGATGATTAATGCTTGTGTAGAGACTACTAACATCAAGTGTCACCAAGATATCATCAGAAGAGATATTGTTAGTGGTTCTCAGAAAATGCAGAAAGTCATTGGTGTCCTTAATATACGAAGGAATAGATGGTATCAGAGGATTAAGAATCCTCTCCAATGTGATAGCCAAAGGTGATAACACTGACTCCGTGGAAGCCACGATAGGGCGTCCTGGAGGATGGTTAAGATTTTTGTGAATTTTTGGCAATGTGTAAAATACTGGAGTAATTGGAAAATCTTTCACAAGAAATTCTGATAGTTTCTTATCAATGGTGCCAAGTCCTAGATGTTCATCAATAAGATGTCTGATGAGTTCTCTAATCTTACTCGTAGGATCTCTTGGGATTGGTCTATATGTAGTGTGATCTTCCAATTGACCCAGTATCTCAGTGACATAGTATTCTTTATCCATCACAACGATTGCTCCGCCCTTATCAGCAGGTTTAATTACCAATTTCTGGTTTGTTCTTAGACTATTAAGAGCCTGAGACTCTTCAGGTGTAAGGTTATTACGAATATGTAAATCACCATTCTTAATTTCACCAATGACTTTCTTAGTGTCTGTTGTGACAAAACCGATGAATGTCTCTACCGGATGGTGCGTTTTAGGGGGCTGGAAAGTACTAGGAAGTGTTAATTTAAGATCCTTAAGTCTAAATACATCTGGGCTCATAATAGGAGGAGTGGACTCACTAAGATTTAAAGTGGAAAAGTGCGTCTTCAATCTAAGGGACCGGAAGAAGCGTCTGAGTTCCTGGTCAAGAATGAACTCATTGAAGGCTGGGGTGGGGCAAAAGGAGAGACCCTTCTGTAGTATGTTCGACTCTGTGGGTGAGAGGTGGTAGGATGAGATGTTGTACAGTATGTTAGTCCTACCTGAGAACGAGTCGTCACCTTGTGGGGGGCCCCTTGGTTTCCTTTTGCCCCTCCTCGTCTTTCTCTTTGAGGGCGACGAGGTCCTAAAAAAGAGGAAGATGATGGTCCACGAGATAAACTATGATCGCTATCAGAGCTATTAGAACCAGAATAAGGTCCATAGTATGGCTGTCTGCGATCCTGAATGTCCTGAAAATGCCATTTATAGACGCGATTCTTGGAGTAATCCTCCTGGTCCCGCATGAACTTAGATCTCTTACGATCCTGTAATGTTTTCCTAAAGTCCGCAATCGAATCCTGTGTTCGTGTCTTCATGTTATTCCACTCAGTGGACGGAAGAGTGTTACTTAGTTGGTCCTCAATACTACGGATCCTATCTTCCACATCTCGTAGCTCTTGTTGCAAAAAAATCAATAGTCAGGATGATAATATCCATGGAACACTTATTCAGTATTCCCTCAAATTTGTCACAATATGTAGCATTGTCGGCAAACAACGTAGGACGAAGGGGAACCCGTAAGCCGCGAGGTATTCTCTTAGTTTTATGATATTCCGCCAAAGTCGTAGAATGGAGTTCAAACGCCGTTTGCTTGCGGAGAATTTTCTCATAATCCCTGGATTTCGTCTCTTCTGCCGGGATAGACAAAAAAGTATTGGGAGTAGTGACTTTCGCCAATATGGTCGAAGTCTCTTCCTCATTGAATGAGAGTGTTGAAAAAGACATCATATACGTAATATGGATAGAAAAAATAGGAGCCCAGACTAAAACAGCCAAAATTCCAAAATACTAGAGTCTGGCTCACTAGTCTAGTAGGTGCACCGAGAAAAAAACGGCATATAATAAGGTAAAGCTCGGGCACACAAAATGAAAGTCTGAGACAAAATGATGCTGGTGAAACAATCCGCTTATTTTTTATTTTGGTGCAAAGGTCAAAAAATAGATGCAATTTTTTCTAACGTTTCGGCCCCTGTCTATAGGCCTTCGTCAGAGCAATCTACAATGAAATGATACAGAAAGAAAAAAGGAGACGTTCATAAAAGAATTAACACAATATTGTACATCTGCAATACGAAAAACAGATATGAACAGTTTACATGATATGCACCAAAAAATACATCTGGGTATCTGAAACACGTCATGACATAGAGAACAAACATATACCATATAAGACATGTACATTTTTTCTTGATTGCATATTGTATCTCAACAAGAGAGACAGACCGCATAAAGGTAAAGTTAGGAACGTACCTATATGGTCAAAAGAATAGAAATGTAAGGTTCCCACACAGAGGATATCCAAATATAATCACTGAAATGCCTAAAAGATAGACACAGATTTCATTATAATGACAATCCGGCATCTACTGCAAAGAGAAGCTCATTACTGGACATGTTTCTCTGCATACTATAGTGGCGACGGAAAAACAGAGAAGTAGCAACAGTTGTACAGGAACAATGTCAGAGGATTATGCCAGAAGGTAAAAGAGAGAAATAAAAATAAAAAAAGGGAGAAAGAAGGAAAAGAAAAAGAAAGGAAAAAGGAAAAAAGGAAAAGAAAAAAGGAAGAAAAAGAAGGTATAAGGAGAGTGAATAGGGAAATGGAAAGAAATGCTCTGAGAAAAATGTTCTGAAAAAAAGGATCAAACTACCTTTGCTGTTGATCAAATGTTGGTATGTCAGAAATCGGAAATAAGAACTCCTGCTTCAGAGGTAAGTATAGGTATCATAATACCCACTAGTCAGTGCTGTGATATAAGAAAAGGCAAAAAGCGGTTGCGTTATAGGATCTTGTCCTAAAGATAATCACTATTCATGTGAAAAAAAGTGTACATACCCACAGGGTATCTTCTACTACAAGATCAAAAACCGCCTCCAGATACATGGGTGTCATGGTGTGCTAAAGCCTACCAGTATAAACACATATCAATGAATATATATCTGCAAAAATGGACAGCCTTAAGATGTTATAAAAACCACAAACCGTAGAAGTGTGAGTTGAAATGGATCTACATAGGTCTGCTAATGGTACTGTAATCCAAGGAACTGAATTAACAAGAGAGGCTTGGTATAGCTGATGAATGTACTATAGAAAAAATGTGTCAACAGAGCAATAGGTATGAAAATATAAACTATATAGATCCAATGATCAAAGAAAATAAGACCCAAGTATTCGAAGGTAATACATACCGCATAGAAATGTGCTAATTGCACACAGGTACCTACAGGAGTAGTCACCTGGAAGATTATAATGCTACCAAGTATCACAATGTCAAGCCTGCAAAACGTATAGAGGGAAATATGTCACAGACCAGCAGTATAGGAAAAAAAACACAGAAACACTTCTACACACCTGATCAGTTGTTGTAAGATAAAGATGAAAAGTGTAAATGGGGCTCGTCATATGCCTGAAAGTAAGGAGTAAGTAAAAGATAGGAATCAACCAGCATGACTAGGAAGATAGTAAGAAGCCATACGCGTAACTGTACCTGAGGAAACGAGAAAATCTCAAGAGTATAGGCTGTGATCGCTGTCTCCCAGTGAATCCCTGTGGTGCACAAAGTAGTGGGATGTCCGCCTTTTTATACAAATCATAACAGCTGTGAACACGATTAGTGACGTCAGGGTTAGTCGTGGTGCGTGCTGCCCATGCGCGGAGGAACCAAGGGGCTCATCGGCGCATGCGCCAGCCGCATCCACGGACAACCCATCAGTATGGCAAGAACGTGACAGTCGCGGTGGGGCGGGACATCCGGTTTGTGAGGCGGGATATCCGGTCTGTGAACCGCATAGTGGAACGCTCCATCGCCCATGCGCAGAAGGGCCCCTAGGCCGATCAGCGCATGCGCAAGTGGCGATTACCCGAAACATGAAGTAAAGGAGAAACGGGCCAGGCGCACGCGCAGACTGGCCGTGGTATAGGACATGACCGCGCATGAGCGGGCTCACTTCTCCCCAGTGCATGAAGTCTGGCATTTCGTGCAATCAATATGACATCCGTAGTGTGTGATCATGCACCCGTCACTGCGCCTGAAACAAAGAAAAATACTAGAATTAATGACTAAAAGGTGGTAAAATGACCAGATCAACACCAGTAAAGGGCATGAAGAGAAATAATAAGATTAAAAGAAAACAAAGAAAAAAATGCGGACGTGAAAAGAACGTAGAGCAAAGAAAAAGAATAGTATAAGATAAAATGAAATAAGAAGACATGAAATAAATAGAAATAGAAATGAGAAAAAAATAAATTAAAAAGTACTAATAAAATAAAGAAAATAAAAAATATAAAATATAAAAAATAAATATCTTCTTATTTCATTTTATCTTATACTATTCTCAGCAGCCGGACCCGAACAGTGGGAGAACGCAGCGTCACCTCCTCCACCCGCGACATCTTGGCGTCACGAACAGTATCTTACCGCTCTGCCGTCTGGTAGAGGTGCGCCTTGTGACCGCCGGAGGTGTCCGGCCAAAAATTTTGA
This sequence comes from Anomaloglossus baeobatrachus, assembly GCF_048569485.1. Lineage (NCBI taxonomy): Eukaryota > Metazoa > Chordata > Amphibia > Anura > Aromobatidae > Anomaloglossus > Anomaloglossus baeobatrachus. The sequence continues at coordinate 353,752,701 of NC_134358.1, read as the reverse complement.
GAAGCCGCCATCGTGGGCGCGAAAAATTCCCGCTCGAGCGTCTCCTCGAGTAGTGGAGGCGCGAAGGCCAAAACCCCGCCCTTATAGAGGAGGAGCCGGAAAAGAGGCTGAGGGGGACGAAATGGCGGCTGGTCGCATATGAGCGTGGCTATAAAGGCAGGGATGCCAGGACCCTGTGGCCATCTTGTTGTTAGTTCCTGGAGAGCACGATTGCTAAGATGTCCGCTCCAACTAACAGCGGCGAAACTCCTGCGCCCAGCACAGCGGCGTGGGTGGAGGACCGGACCGCCCCGCTGAATCATTGTCTGCAGGCCCGCATGCAGCTCCTCCTGGAGGAGTGGGAGGCCGACATGGCGGACGTGGTGGCTGCTATGCGGAGATGCGAGGTGGAGGAAGATTTGGAGGAAAGGGTAAGAGACCCACGTCCCTGTATTCCCGAGGGATCAGCCACTGCGGCTGAGGGGCCCGGCCTATACCCGTTCACCCTGCTGCCTCCCCCGCTACCCGCGTCAGCCGCTGCCGCCCCGCCACTAGGCCCGCTACCTGTCCAACCGGTAGCGGTACCCTGCCCATCCGCCCAAGTGGACCGACCGGCTGCAGACGCCCGGGGCAGCCCTGAACTGCTTCCCCAGAGGCCACCGGAGACAAGGCCCCTTGACGAGAATGTGTTGGAGGCCCCGGCAGTGATTGCACCGGGTTCCGTGCCCGAGCCCGGGACTGTGGCGTGGATGAAGGCCAGAGTAGTTGAGTTCAGCCAACGTCAACAGAATCAGATCTTCCAGATGATGGAGCAGTGGACCAGCGAGGTGGAAGCGCTGGTGGCGACTGTCCCGATGTATGCGATGGGAGCCGGCGTGATGGAGCCGACGGGTGACCCACGCCTCCATGTCCCACAGGGACCGGCCACTGCGGCTGGGAGGCCCGATCCGGTCGCGGCTCTTGTATCGCCGCTGCAATTGCCTACGGGGCGTCCCAGTGTTGGTCGACCTGATCTGCTGCCCCGTGCTACAACAGTGGAGCCTGATGTGCCAAGGGCCGGGGACCCGGAGAATGCGGCACCCAGCGCCGAGCCCACTGCTGAGGTTGAGGGGGCAAGTGAGCGTTCCCGCTATGAAGGGGACCCAGTGGTTTTCTACACCCCGCGCACCGGTGGGAACGTATACCGGGCACCCCTGTCACAGCAGGCCTGTCAGTGCATGTTTGATATGCTGGTGGCGGAGGATGGGTCCACCTTAGCCGAAGAATCAGAGTAAGGGCAGCGGAATACCGTTGTCATCGTCCCCGTTGGGAACATTGTATGTTAAAAGTACCGTTTGAAAATAAGAATGATAAGTGAATGATACCGTAAAAGTCATCTGATTTGCTACTTAGTTTAAACCGGTCGTTGCCGGCAACTGGTCCCCGTTGGGACCACCTTTACAAACCATTGCATAAGGAACTCCTTATGAACAGGCCCGAGAACTAGCAGGGCAACCACAAACTAGTGGAATGTAAATAATTATGTTTGATGGCTTTACCGTTAACGCCTCCGGAGAGGCAGATTGGAGGAAGGGCCTGCAATGGAGCAGGCTGGGGCCCAGCCACCACCGGAACCGGTGGTGATCCTCTGGAGGGGTTCAGGGGTTCCCCATGGACGTGGGTCCCCTGAAAAGGACAGAACCCGCTCGGGCAACTTGTGCAAGACTGGGGTCAAGGGGTGCTGCCTGTTTGCTTAGGGGCAGCATCAGGGCCAGGTTGCTTGGGTGAGAGAGAGGGGAAGCCGTAACCGTAACGTTTAAGTAAGAGTACCTCCCGTTGTGGGAAGATGTTATTATAATTGTATTGTGTTTTACCGTTTTTCCTGTTTTTCAGTTGGTGAAAATAAAACCGGTAATGGACGGGCAGCCTGCGGACGGTCTGCATTTAACTAAGGGGGAATGTGGCGCCTTGGACAAGCCAGGGGCTACAGAGAACAACACCAACACACCCCACACTCCCAGCAGGCACACCAAAGTCAGACACAAAACCCTTGTTGCCTTCCTCCAGGGGCTGATGTCCACACCGGGGGTGGAGCCAGGCGGTTGGTCTCCGCCCACCGAGGAGTTCACAGTTCTAGAGGCAGGAAAACAGTCAGATTAGTTGTGGAGGAGCAAGTGAGAGGCGTAAAGTGGCACTAGAGCAGACTGAAGTTGGTCCGGGTGTGTGGCCCGGACGGAGCAGCAAGGTTGGCAGACGGTGGTGACCGTCTGCAGGAGTGGCCTATCAGAGTTTACCGTAAGGAACGTGGATGGGCGGTGGCCCGGCGGTACCGGACCGGTACACAAAGAGAAGTCAGCACCATCTGGCAGGGGCTTACGGACCCCGGCAAGGCTAGGAGTCGCCGTGAATTTGCTAAATCCGTTAGCGAAGGGAACCTCCTGGGTTTCCCAGCAGTCAAGTCCCGACAGAAAGAAACAGTCCGACCAGGAGAGGGAGACACCGCCACCGCCAAGGCAACCGTTTCCCAGGGCCAGCGCCTGCGGGCAAAAGGGACTCCTCCGGCCCATATCCAAGCCGGGGAGCGGGTTACCGGTGGGAACCCATTGGAACCGTACAAACTACTTAGGTGCAGGGAAAGGCAGTCACCATCATCCTGCCGGGAGAAGCAACACCGCAGCCATCTGTGGGACCCGTCCATCCAGCCGTGTATTTTACCGAGAACTGTGTCCTCATCATTGGCTGAGTGAGTACCACCGTGCCATGCGGCACAGCGCTGCCCCAGCGACCATGGACCTCACCAGGCCCCGTAGCCCACCTGCAATCCATCCCTACCTACCCCATCACCGGGCCCCGGGACAACCAACCCCCTACCCTTGGAGGGGAGAACAAACATCAAAGCTGCTCCCTGTCACCGCTCCCGGGATCCCAGTCCAGAGCAGCGGTGGTGTCACCAATATCACCACAACCGTGGGTGGCGTCACAGACAATATCTAAAATCCCCACAATCAAACCCCCTTTTCACTCACGGGCGAGGAACGCCGCTCGAGTCCCCGGGATCCGGCCCACCGCTCGAGCCACCACCGAGCAGCAGCAGCCAGACACGAGCAGTGGGACAGCACAGCGTCACCTCCTCCGCCCGCGACACATCAAGCACATTCCAAATACACAAGCATTTACTCTCCCCAGGATGACACCGGGGTAGGTAGCAAAGTCTTTGCTGATCCCAGATCTGTTATTCTTGGCTCCTTTTTAAAAACACAAGGGTTACTCCAAGCGGAGTCTCCCTTTTTTCCAAAAATTGGGCCACACAGACACCCCTTCAGTGGCAGCACTTGTGCCCCAGTTGTACACTTCACATTTAGATTTGCATCAAACACATTCAAAAATACGCCATCCTTACCAGTCCCCTGTATGGCACCGAGGTAGGTAGCAAAGTCTTTGCTGATCCCAGATCTGTTCATCTTGGATGATTTTTAGAAATACTGCAAGCAATGGTTACTCCAAGCGGAGTCTCCATTTTTTCCAAAAATTGGGCCACACAGACACCTCTTCAGTGGCAGCACTTGAGCTCCAGTTGTACACTTCACAGGTAGATTTGCATCAAGCACATTCCAAATACACAAGCATTTACTCTCCCCAGGATGACACCGGGGTAGGTAGCAAAGTCTTTGCTGATCCCAGATCTGTTCATCTTGGATGATTTTTAGAAATACTGCAAGCAAGGGTTACTCCAAGCGGAGTCTCCATTTTTTCCAAAAATTGGGCCACACAGACACCTCTTCAGTGGCAGCACTTGAGCTTCAGTTGTACACTTCACAGGTAGATGTGCATCAAGCACATTCCAAATACACAAGCATTTACTCTCCCCAGGATGACACCGGGGTAGGTAGCAAAGTCTTTGCTGAACCATGACTTGTTCATCTTGGCTCCTTTTTAAAAACACAGCAAGGTTTACTCCAAGTGGAGACTCCCTTTTTTTTCCAAAAATTGGGCCACACAGACACCCCTTCAGTGGCAGCACTTGTGCCCCAGTTGTACACTTCACATTTAGATTTGCATCAAACACATTCAAAAATACGCCATCCTTACCAGTCCCCTGTATGGCACCGAGGTAGGTAGCAAAGTCTTTGCTGATCCCAGATCTGTTCATCTTGGATCATTTTTAGAAACACTGCAAGCAAGGGTTACTCCAAGCGGAGTCTCCCTTTTTTTCCAAAAATTGGGCCACACAGACACCCCTTCAGTGGCAGCACTTGTGCCCCAGTTGTACACTTCACAGGTAAATTTGCAATAAGCACATTGAAAAATACACAAGCATTTACTCTCCCCAGGATAACACGGGGGTAGGTAGCAAAGACTTTGCTGAACCATGACTTGTTCATCTTGGCTCCTTTTTAAAAATACAGCAAGGGTTACTCCAAGCGGAGTCTCCCTTTTATCCAAAATTTGGGCCACACAGACACCCCTTCAGTGGCAGCACTTGTGCCCCAGTTGTACACTTCACAGGTAGATTTGCATCAAGCACATTCCAAATACACAAGCATTTACTCTCCCCAGGATGACACCGGGGTAGGTAGCACAGTCTTTGCTGAACCATGACTTGTTCATCTTGGCTCCTTTTTAAAAAAACAGCAAGGGTTACTCCAAGCGGAGTCTCCCTTTTTTTCCAAAAGTTGGGCCACACAGACACCCCTTCAGTGGCAGCACCCAGTTGTACACTTCACAGGTAGATTTGCATCAAGCAGATTCCAAATACACAAGCTTTTACTCTCCCCAGGATGACACCGGGGTAGGTAGCAAAGTCTTTGCTGATCTTACATCTTTTCATCTTGGCTCCTTTTTAAAAAAAACAGCAAGGGTTACTCCAAGCGGAGTCTCCCTTTTTTCCAAAAATTGGGCCACACAGACATCTCTTTAATGGCAGCACTTGTGCCCCAGTTGTACACTTCACAGGTAGATTTGCATCAAGCACATTTAAAAATACGCCATCCTTACCAGTCCCCTGGATGGCACCGGGACAGGTAGCAAAGTCTTTGCTGAACCATGACTTGTTTATCTTGGCTCCTTTTTAAAAACACAGCAAGGGTTACTCCAAGTGGAGTCTCCCTTTTTTCCAAAAATTGGGCCACACAGAAACCCCTTCAGTGGCAGCACTTGTGCCCCAGTTGTACACTTCACAGGTAGATTTGCATCAAGCACATTTTAAATACACAAGCATTTACTCTCCCCAGGATGACACCGGGGTAGGTAGCAAAGTCTTTGCTGATCCCAGATCTGTTCATCTTGGATGATTTTTAGAAATACTGCAAGCAAGGGTTACTCCAAGCAGAGTTTCCATTTTTTCCAAAAATTGGGCCACACAGACACCCCTTCAGTGGCAGCACTTGTGCCCCAGTTGTACACTTCACAGGTAGATTTGCATCAAGCACATTCCAAATACACAAGCATTTACTCTCCCCAGAATGACACCGGGGTAGGTAGCAAAGTCTTTGCTGAACCATTACTTGTTCATCTTGGCTCCTTTTTAAAAACACAGCAAGGGTTACTCCAAGCGCAATCTCCCTGTTTTCCAAAAATGGGCCACACAGACATCCCTTCAGTGGCAGCACTTGTGCCCCAGTTTTACACTTCACAGGTAGAATTGCATCAAGCACATTCCAAATACACAAGCATTTACTCTCCCCAGGATGACACCGGGGTAGGTAGCAAAGTCTTTGCTGAACCATAACTTATTCATCTTTGTTCCTTTTTAAAAACACAGCAAGGGTTCCTCCAAGCGGAGTCTCCCTTTTTTCCAAAAATTGGGCCACACAGACACCCCTTCAGTTGCAGCACTTGTGCCCCAGTTGTACACTTCACAGGTAGAATTGCATCAAGCACATACCAAATACACAAGCATTTACTCCCCCTAGGATGACACCGGGGTAGGTAGCAAAGTCTTTGCTGATCTTACATCTGTTCATCTTGGCTCCTTTTTAAAAAAACAGCAAGGATTACTCCAATTGGAGTCTCCCTTTTTTCCAAAAATTGGGCCACACAGACATCACTTCAATGGCAGCACTTGTGCCCCAGTTGTACACTTCACAGGTAGATTTGCATCAAGCACATTTAAAAATATGCCATCCTTACCAGTCCCCTGGATGGCACCGGGACAGGTAGCAAAGTCTTTGCTGATCCGAGATCTGTTCATCTTGGCTCTTTTTTAAAAACACAACAAGGGTTTCTCCAAGCGGATTCTCCCTTTTTTCCAAAAATTGGGCCACACAGACACCCCTTCAGTTGCAGCACTTGTGCCCCAGTTGTACACTTCACAGGTAGATTTGTATTAAGCACATTCAAAAAGACGCCATCCTTACCAGTCCCCTGGATGGCACCGGGGTAGGTAGCAAAGTCTTTGCTGAACCATGACTTGTTCATCTTGGCTCCTTTTTAAAAAAACAGCAAGGGTTACTCCAAGAGGAGTCTCCCTTTTTTCCAAAAATTGGGCCACACAGACACCCCTTCAGTGGCAGCACTTGTGCCCCAGTTGTACACTTCACAGGTAGATTTGCATCAAGCACATTCCAAATACACAAGCATTTACTCTCCCCAGGATGACACCGGGGTAGGTAGCAAAGTCTTTGCTGAACCATTACTTGTTCATCTTGGCTCCTTTTTAAAAACACAGCAAGGGTTACTCCAAGCGCAATCTCCCTGTTTTCCAAACATGGGCCACACAGACATCCCTTCAGTGGCAGCACTTGTGCCCCAGCTTTACACTTCACAGGTAGAATTGCATCAAGCACATTCCAAATACACAAGCATTTACTCTCCCCAGGATGACACCGGGGTAGGTAGCAAAGTCTTTGCTGAACCATAACTTATTCATCTTTGTTCCTTTTTAAAAACACAGCAAGGGTTACTCCAAGCGCAATCTCCCTGTTTTCCAAAAATGGGCCACACAGACATCCCTTCAGTGGCAGCACTTGTGCCCCAGTTTTACACTTCACAGGTAGAATTGTATCAAGCACATTCCAAATACACAAGCATTTACTCTCCCCAGGATGACACCGGGGTAGGTAGCAAAGTCTTTGCTGAACCATAACTTATTCATTTTTGTTCCTTTTTAAAAACACAGCAAGGGTTCCTCCAAGCGGAGTCTCCCTTTTTTCCAAAAATTGGGCCACACAGACACCCCTTCAGTTGCAGCACTTGTGCCCCAGTTGTACACTTCACAGGTAGAATTGCAACAAGCACATTTAAAAATATGCCATCCTTACCAGTCCCCTGGATGGCACCGGGACAGGTAGCAAAATCTTTGCTGATCCGAGATCTGTTCATCTTGGCTCTTTTTTAAAAACACAACAAGGGTTTCTCCAAGCGGATTCTCCCTTTTTTCCAAAAATTGGGCCACACAGACACCCCTTCAGTGGCAGCACTTGTGCCCCAGATGTACACTTCACAGGTAGATTTGTATTAAGCACATTCAAAAAGACGCCATCCTTACCAGTCCCCTGGATGGCACCGGGGTAGGTAGCAAAGTCTTTGCTGAACCATGACTTGTTCATCTTGGCTCCTTTTTAAAAAAACAGCAAGGGTTACTCCAAGAGGAGTCTCCCTTTTTTCCAAAAATTGGGCCACACAGACACTCCTTCAGTGGCAGCACTTGTGCCCCAGTTGTACACTTTACAGATAGATTTGCATCAAGCACATTCAAAATACACAAGCATTTACTCTCCCCAGGATGACACCGGGGTATGTAGCAAAGACTTTGCTGATCCCAGATCTGTTCATCTTGGATCATTTTTAGAAATACTGCAAGCAAGGGTTACTCCAAGCAGAGTCTCCATTTTTTCAAAACATTGGGCCACAGAGACACCCCTTCAGTGGCAGCACTTGTGTGTTGTGAATGTTAGTTATGTCTTGGCTGCTGGGAGGCTCCTTCTGGTGGTCAAGAAGGGTTTGGACAGAGACCAGGTGGGTTGTGCAGTTTCCTTTCCTAACTCTCTGCTTTTTTAAGTCCTGGTCTGATTGCAGGCTGTTGCCGGATGTCAGTTGTTCTTTGTATCTCTAGCCTGCTTAATCCTGCTCTACACCACATCCACTCCAGATAAGTTCTTGCTCTTTATTTATTGCCTGGTTCTTTTGCTTATCTGGGTTTGTCTTTTGTTGTGGTTGGTTTCAGTTTATTTCCTTCCAGGGATTTTCCCCCTCAGTGGATTGTTGAGGAACTCCCTGCAGTTCTGTGTGGAGTATAGCTCCTTTGGGTCCATGTGTTTATGGCTTGTTGAATTTGTTATAATTCTTGTTTTCTGTTCATTGGTATGACAAGGGCACCTGGTATAGGACGGAGTTCAGATCGAGCAATCTGAGGGCCTTTTTGTACTATCAGGAAGTTGGTATTTTGCAGGGTTTTTCTCTGGCTACCATCAGTCCCTTTCCTGTCCTTTCCTATTTTAGTCAGCGGGGGCCTCACCTTTTGCTAATCCTGTCATCTACCTGTGTATTGTGTTTTTCCTATATCACCGCAGTCTTTGAATGTGGGGGGCTTGCTATTCTTGTCTATTTTCTGAGGCAGAGAGTTATTCATCTGTCCTACCTTTAGGATAGTTAGTTCTCCGGCTGGGTTCGCGGTGCACAGGATGTAAGTTCACCCCTCGGCTACTTCTAGGTGTGTTGGTTAGTAAGGGGATGGCGGCCAGATTAGTTGCCAATGCTCTTGTCACCTTTTTGCCAATAATTTGTGGTGATCTTCCATGGTTCCGGATCATAACAGCACATCCGGCCAAACAAATTTAAAGGGTACTCTTAAGAAGGAAAAAAAAAGAAAAAAAAAAAAGCTGCTGAGAAATTTTTTTTTTGTGTTTTTCCTCTTCTTCTTTGGGTTCTGTATAAGTGAAAACTGTGGAAAAAGAAAGCGCAATAGGGTCTTACCCCAATATATATAGGGTGAAGCAAAGAATAATCCTACTCACCAATTCGGGTTGTGACAGTCACAACACCTATAGCAGCATGTAACACCAAGTCCCGGCAGCGGTCCCCAAGAGGCAGATAACAGAGAGTAGTAGAGAATGGGTTTCACAGCCGCGCCAAAAGACTACTGGATTCTTCTCAGATTAATGTTTCTTTTATTTCATAACAGGTCAAGTCTACGCGTTTCAGGAGAACACAGCTCCCTTCTTCAGGACAAACCAGCAAAGAATCATCAAATCCCAAATTTTGATGATTCTTTGCTGGTTTGTCCTGAAGAAGGGAGCTGTGTTCTCCTGAAACGCGTAGACTTGACCTGTTATGAAATAAAAGAAACATTAATCTGAGAAGAATCCAGTAGTCTTTTGGCGCGGCTGTGAAACCCATTCTCTACTACTCTCTGTTATCTTTGGGTTCTGTGGAAGATTTCTTTTGTCTAGCATGGATGAATTGGGTGAGCGTGTTGCTCATCTTGATGCTAAGGTTCGTCATATAGAGTCTTATCTTGCACAGACTCCCCTTGCAGAGCCTAAAATTCCCGTTCCTGAATTTTTTTCGGGAGATAGGTCGAGATTTTTGAGCTTCAAAAATAATTGTAAATTATTTTTTGACCTGCGCCCTAAGTCCTCAGGGAATCCCGTAAAGCAGGTTAAGATTGTCATCTTTTTGCTGCGTGGTGACCCTCAAGACTGGGCCTTCTCTTTAGCGTCTGATGATCCGATTCTCAATGATGTGGACTCCTTTTTTCAGGCCTTGGGATTATTATATGACGAACCCAATATTGTGGACCAAGCAGAAAAGGTCTTGTTGTCCTTAACTCACGGTTTGGATTCTGCAGAAACGTTTTGTCAGAATTTTTTTAAGTGGGCGGTCCTTACCAAATGGAATGATGATGCGCTTGCGGCTTTTTTTCGCAAGGGTATTGCGGATGCTGTGAAGGATGTAATGGTAGGATTTCCCGTCCCTTCTGGTCTTGATGCCTCTATGACCTTGGCCATTCAGATTGATAGGCGTTTACGTGAGCGCAGGAAGATACCTGCTGGTTTTGTGCCTGTGGAACAGCCTTTGGAGCCTATGGAGTGTGATAGGGTCCTTTCTAATGCTAGTCGGCAGGGGTTCAGACGGAAGAATAGACTGTGCTTCTATTGTGGAGACGCTTCTCATAACATCTCTGTCTGCCCTAAACGTGAAAGGAGATTGGCTACTTCTGTTACTGTGGGTTCTTTGCAACCAAAGTTTCTTTTGTCTGTCACATTGATTTGCTCATTGTCTTCCTTTTCTGCATTTGCCTTTGTGGACTCAGGGGCAGCGCTCAATTTGATGGATTTTGGGTTTGCTAGGGATTGTGGTTTTCCCATGGTTCCTTTGCAAACTCCTGTTCCTTTAAGGGGCATTGATGCTACCCCTTTGGCAGAACATAAACCCCAATTTTGGACCCAGGTGCCTATGAGAGTTGCACCAGCGCATCAGGAAACTTGTACATTTTTAGTATTGCATAATCTACAGGATACCTTGGTACTGGGATTTCCGTGGTTGCAGACCCATAATCCGGTTCTTGACTGGAGATCCTTGTAGGTAGCTAGTTGGGGTTGTCAAGGTTTTCATCAGGACCTTTCTGTGTCGTCCACGTCTGCTCAGGCAGTTGATGTTCCGGCTTTCTTGTCTGATTTCCGTGATGTATTTAATGACCAGGAATCTGATTCTCTGCCCCCACACCGGGACTGTGACTGTGCCATTGAGTTGGTGCCCGGTTGTAAATTTCCCAAGAGGCGGATTTTCAACTTGTCTGTGCCCGAACATGATGCCATGCGGTCATACATCAGAGAATCATTGGAGAAGGGGCACATTCGGCCCTCATCTTCTCCTTTGGGTGCTGGTTTCTTCTTTGTTGCTAAGAAAGATGGTTCGTTGAGGCCTTGTATTGATTACCGTCTTCTTAATAAAATTACAGTCAAATATCAGTACCCTTTGCCTCTGATGTCTGATCTGTTTTCTAGAGTGCAGAGTGCCAAATGGTTTACGAAACTGGATCTCAAGGGTGCGTATAATCTCATCCGTATTAAGGAGGGTGATGAATGGAAGACGGCTTTTAATACTCCTGAGGGGCATTTTGAGTACCTAGTGATGCCTTTTGGGCTCACTAATGCACCCTCCGTCTTCCAGGCCTTTATGAATGATATTTTTCGGGACCTTATTGGTAAATTTATGATTGTGTATTTGGATGACATCTTGATTTTTTCTGATGATTGGGACTCTCATGTGGGGCAAGTACAGGAGGTTTTTCAGATACTTAAGGATAATGCACTGTACGTTAAGGGGTCAAAGTGCCTCTTTGGGGTACAAAGGATTTCCTTTTTGGGCTTCATCCTGTCTCCCTCCGCTATTGAAATGGACCCGGTTAAGGTTCATGCTATTTACGACTGGGTGCAACCGACTTCTCTAAAATCCCTGCAGCGGTTTTTGGGGTTTGCTAATTTTTACCGTAAATTTATAGCCAATTTTTCTGCCATTGTCAAACCTCTGATTGATTTGACAAAGAAGGGAGCTGATGCTGAGCATTGGACCCCTGAGGCTATTGTGGCCTTCCAGGAGCTTAAAAGGCGATTCACTTCTGCCCCAGTTCTGCAGCAACCTGATGTGTCTCGCCCATTTCAAGTTGAGATCGATGCCTCAGAGATCGGAGCAGGTGCTGTTCTGTCTCAACGAGACACTACTTCGGGTAAACTTAAGCCCTGTGCCTTTTTCTCTCGGAAGTTTGCTCCTTCTGAACGGAATTATGATGTGGGGAACCGGGAATTATTGGCTATGAAGTGGGCATTTGAAGAGTGGAGGCATTGGTTGGAGGGGGCTAGGCATCAGGTTGTGGTGCTTACCACAAGAATCTCATCTATCTGGAATCGGCCAAGAGGTTGAATCCTCGGCAGGCCAGGTGGGCTTTGTTTTTTACCCGGTTTAATTTTGTGGTCTCTTTTTTGCCGGGCACCAAGAATGTTAAGGCCGATGCCCTTTCCAGGAGTTTCTGTGCTGACTCTTTGGAGGCTGTCGAACCGTCTACTATCCTGAATGATGGTGTAGTTTTCTCGGCTATTTCGCCTGATTTGCGGTTGGCACTGGCGGAATTTCAGGGGGATAAACCTGAGAGATGTCCTACAGGGAAACTGTTTGTCCCAGACCAATGGAGAGACCGAGTTGTCTCTGAGGTTCATTGCTCTGTTTTGGCGGGTCATCCTGGCATTTTTGGTACTCGGGATCTTGTGAGACGCTCTTTTTGGTGGCCTTCCCTGTCCCGAGATGTCCGTCGTTTTGTGCAGTCGTGTGGAGTTTGTTCTAGGTCCAAGCCCTGTTGTTCACGTTCTAGTGGGCTATTATTGCCTTTGCCTGTATCTAAGAAACCTTGGACGCACATCTCTATGGATTTTATTTCAGAGCTTCCCGTCTCTCAGAAAATGACTGTGATTTGGGTGATCTGTGACAGATTCTCCAAAATGGTCCACTTGGTTCCCCTATCTAAGTTGCCGTCTTCATCAGAATTGGTGCCTTTGTTTTTGCAACATGTTGTCCGTTTGCATGGTATTCCCGAAAACATTGTTTCTGACAGAGGGGTGCAGTTTGTATCCAGGTTTTGGAGGATTTTTTGCTCCAAATTGGGTGTTCAGCTGTCTTTCTCCTCGGCGTTTCATCCTCAGACCAACGGTCAGACTGAAAGGGCTAACCAGACCCTGGAGACCTATTTACGGTGTTTTATTTCTGCGGATCAGGATGACTGGGTTTCGTTTTTGCCTTTGGCTGAATTTGCCCTTAACAATAGAGCTAGCTCTACCACGTTGGTGTCCCCCTTTTTCTGCAATTTTGGGTATCACCCTAGGTTCCTCTCAGGGCAGCTTGAGGCGTCTGACTGTCCGGGGGTGGATTCGGTGGTCAACAGAATGCAGCAGATTTGGGGGCAGGTAGTGGATAAATTGTTTCAGTCCCAAGAAACTGCCCAAAAGTTTGCCAACCGGCGTCGAACTGTTGGTCCCCGGTTTAAAGTAGGGGACATGGTGTGGTTGTCCTCTAAAAATATTCCTATGAGAGTTCCGTCTCCTAAATTTAAGCCCAGATTTATTGGACCTTATAAGATTTCGGAGATTATTAATCCTGTATCTTTCCGTTTGACTCTGCCTGCGTCATTTAAGATTCACAATGTCTTCCATAAGTCCTTGTTGAAGAAAAATGTGGAGTCGGCAGTTCCTGCAGCAGCGCCTCCTGATCCTGTTTTGGTACAAGGGGATCTGGAGTATGAGGTTTAAAAAATTCTGGATTCCCATCGCAGTAGGCGTCAGCTTCATTACCTTGTGAAATGGAAGGGTTATGGGCAGGAGGATAACTCTTGGGTTGTGGCTTCTGACATTCATGTGGACAGGTTGGTTCGCGCCTTCCATCATGCTCATTCCGAGCGCCCCGGTGGCGTGGGTGAGGGTTCGGTGACCCCTCCTCAAGGATGGGGGGGTACTGTTGTGAATGTTAGTTATGTCTTGGCTGCTGGGAGGCTCCCTCTGGTGGCCAGGAAGGGTTTGGACAGAGACCAGGTGGGTTGTGCAGTGGGTGTTTCCTTTCCCAACTCTCTGCTTATTTAAGTCCTGGTCTGATTGCAGGCTGTTGCCGGATGTCAGTTGTTCTTTGTATCTCTAGCCTGCTTAATCCTGCTCTACACCACATCCACTCCAGATAAGTTCTTGCTCTTTATTTATTGCCTGGTTCTTTTGCTTATCTGGGTTTGTCTTTTGTTGTGGTTGGTTTCAGTTTATTTCCTTCCAGGGATTTTCCCCCTCAGTGGATTGTTGAGGAACTCCCTGCAGTTCTGTGTGGAGTATAGCTCCTTTGGGTCCATGTGTTTATGGCTTGTTGAATTTGTTATAATTCTTGTTTTCTGTTCATTGGTATGACAAGGGCACCTGGTATAGGACGGAGTTCAGATCGAGCAATCTGAGGGCCTTTTTGTACTATCAGGAAGTTGGTATTTTGCAGGGTTTTTCTCTGGCTACCATCAGTCCCTTTCCTGTCCTTTCCTATTTTAGTCAGCGGGGGCCTCACCTTTTGCTAATCCTGTCATCTACCTGTGTATTGTGTTTTTCCTATATCACCGCAGTCTTTGAATGTGGGGGGCTTGCTATTCTTGTCTATTTTCTGAGGCAGAGAGTTATTCATCTTTCCTACCTTTAGGATAGTTAGTTCTCCGGCTGGGTTCGCGGTGCACAGGATGTTAGTTCACCCCTCGGCTACTTCTAGTTGTGTTGGTTAGTAAGGGGATGGCGGCCATATTAGTTGCCAATGCTCTTGTCACCTTTTTGCCAATGATTTGTGGTGATCTTCCATGGTTCCGGATCATAACACTTGTGCCCCAGTTGTACACTTCACAGGTAGATTTGCATCAAGCACATTCCAAATACACAAGCATTTACTCTCCCCAGGATGACATCGGGGTAGGTAGCAAAGTCTTTGCTGAACCATGACTTGTTTATCTTGGCTCCTTTTTAAAAACACAGCAAGGGTTATTCCAAGCGGAGTCTCCCTTTTTTCCATAAATTGGGCCACACAGACACCCCTTCAGTGGCAGCACTTGTGCCCCAGTTGTACACTTTACAGATAGATTTGCATCAAGCACATTCAAAATACACAAGCATTTACTCTCCCCAGGATGACACCGGGGTAGGTAGCAAAGTCTTTGCTGATCCCAGATCTGTTCATCTTGGATCATTTTTAGAAATACTGCAAGCAAGGGTTACTCCAAGCGGAGTGTCCATTTTTTCCAAACATTGGGCCACACAGACACCCCTTCAGTGGCAGCACTTGTGCCCCAGTTGTACATTTCACAGGTAGAATTGCATCAAGCACATTCCAAATACACAAGCATTTACTCTCCCCAGGATGACACTGGGGTAAGTAGCAAAGTCTTTGCTGATCCCAGATCTGTTCATCTTGGATCCTTTTTAGAAATACTGCAAGCAAGGGTTACTCCAAGCAGAGTCTCCATTATTTCCAAACATTGGGCCACACAGACACCCCTTCAGTGGCAGCACTTGTGCCCCAGTTGTACACTTCACAGGTAAATTTGCATCAAGCACATTCCAAATACACAAGCATTTACTCTCCCCAGGATGACACCGGGGTAGGTAGCAAAGTCTTTGCTGAACCATTACTTGTTCATCTTGGCTCCTTTTTAAAAACACAGCAAGGGTTACTCCAAGCGGAGTCTCCCTTTTTTCCAAAAATTGGGCCACACAGACACCCCTTCAGTGGCAGCACTTGTGCCCCATTTGTACACTTCACAGATAGATTTGCATCAAGCACATTCCAAATACACAAGCATTTACTCTCCCCAGGATGACACCGGGGTAGGTAGCAAAGTCTTTGCTAATCCCTGACCTGTTCATCTTGGATCATTTTTAGAAATACTGCAAGCAAGGGTTACTCCAAGCGGAGTCTCTCTTTTTACAAAAATTGGGCCACACAGACACCCCTTCAGTGGCAGCACTTGTGCCCCAGTTGTACACTTCACAGATAGATTTGCATCAAGCACATTCCAAATACACAAGCATTTACTCTCCCCAGGATGACACCGGGGTAGGTAGCAAAGTCTTTGCTAATCCCTGATCTGTTCATCTTGGATCATTTTTAGAAATACTGCAAGCAAGGGTTACTCCAAGCGGAGTCTCTCTTTTTCCAAAAATTGGGCCACACAGACACCCCTTCAGTGGCAGCACTTGTGCCCCAGTTGTACACTTCACAGGTAGCTTTGCATCAAGCACATTCCAAATACACAAGCATGTACTCTCCCCAGGATGACAACGGGGTAGGTAGAAAAGTCTTTGCTGAACCATGACTTGTTCATCTTGGCTCCTTTTTAAAAACACAGCAAGGGTTACTCCAAGCGGAATCTCCCTTTTTTCAAAAAATTGGGCCACACAGACATCCCTTCAGTGGCAGCACGTGTGCCCCAGTTGTACACTTCACAGGTAGAATTGCATCAAGCACATTCCAAATACACAAGCATGTACTCTCCCCAGGATGACACCGGGGTAGGTAACAAAGTCTTTGCTGATCCCAGATCTGTTCATCTTGGATCATTTTTAGAAACACTGCAAGCAAGGGTTACTCCAAGTGGAGTTTCCATTTTTTTCAAAAATTGGGCCACACAGACACCTCTTCAGTGGCAGTACTTGTGCTCCAGTTGTACACGTCACAGGTAGACTGCCCTGGCAAAGGAAAATACTACAAAGACTCACTTCCTCAAAGTGGGCACATTAGACTCAAGATGCCTTCATGTACGTCTCTTCTCAGGGACATCGGAGTGCCACACAATGTTTTCACGTAAAATCTTCCATGTAATCTCCAAAAGTAACATACACCAGCTCTATCTCACTATTGGGTATGTGCCCTTAACATTTCCGCCATGAAAATTCATTTTGGTGTCATTTTTGAAGGTTTTCTGGTGAGTCCGTAAAAATGGCGTAAAACGCGGACAAAATTGTTCACAGCTGTGACTTTTGAGTGATAAATGCTTCAAGGGGTCTTCCCCATGCTGTTGCCATGTCATTTGAGCACTATTCTGAGACTTTTGTGACATTTTTAGGGTTTCTACATGCTGCCGGGGGGTCATTTCATAAAAATACTCGGGTCTCCCATAGGATAACATTGGGCTCGGTGCTCGGGCCGAGTACACGAGTATCTTGGGATGCTCGGCCCGAGCCTCGAGCACCCGAGCTTTTTAGTAGTCGCTCATCACTACCCACCATGCTTCTTGAAATATATGTTCCTGGCTTGGTGTTTAGACCATACACCCAGATGACGTCTCGTTTTATGGGAAAGAAACACGACAGCAACCTTTCCCCCACATATATATGACATCCATAGGCATTAATTTGGAGTAAGCCCCTCTTTGCAGCAAAAATAGCCTCTACTCATTTCTACTAGGTTTTGGCACGTGTCTGCTGGAATTTTCGCCATTCATCCAGAAAAGCATTTGGAGGTCAGAAACTAATGTTGAATGTAATTTGTAAGCAAAGAAGAATGCTTTCCTCCAGTGTCAGCAAAAACATAAAATTTGCTTGGCGACAGTTGCTTTAACATAAGTTACAACTTTTGATTTACATGTATCAATATAATAAATGTTTTCTTTTTTCTTGAAAGTAAATCCAATTTATAAAATCTAAAACAAGGGAAGGGACTAAAACCCGGAATCTACTGTAGTTGTGTCATGCAAGATGCCCATCTAGCATTGTGTTCTCCTGGCACTTGTTTACTGCACTGCTAGCAGGAATCTATCACAGAAAAATGTCAGGGGAGAATGACAGAAGTGCTGAAGGGATAATTCCATGAGGCTGGCTGAGTGTGACCGGTTATCAGGAAGGTATATCACCATGCAAATAGATCGGGCAACAATCTCATGCAATACAACTTAAAGACCGTCAATAACACTACACTCGTATACAGAGGCACCTGACATATCTGTAGGTGAGGAGAATTCCAGCAGTAGATGACAAATAAGTATATATAAAATAATCTTCTATTAGTGAGCTCCAGTCACTGACTATGGACAGCGACACTTCTAGGTACCACAGAAATCTCCACAATAACCCAATGAACGCGACTGCAGAGTTATTGGTTCTATGCTCAATAACAAGAAACATTGTCATTGCCTTCCACCACTGCTGTCAGAATGCCTTGCCGCTTATGTTAATAATAACACCTAGTCAAGTTGTGTTACTAAATAATGTAATTCTGACTCATCATACTATGACTTTCATTGCAGAGAGTAATCACTGAGATCAGTCTGTACAGGAAAAGCCCTAGTGCACTTAATGCAGATATTGCTCTACACACAGTCATAGCGCAGCTGCACTCACCATACTTTTTGGGCTCCCTGGAGTATGCCACGATCGCGATGGTGGTGGCATTGCACTTTTCAGTCTCACTCAGTGATGGGTACACCTGATACCCAGGCTCCTCATCTGCCCACTTCACTCCTTTCACATCTGAGGCAGCCGGGGTCATCTTAACAAGGTTAGCCATTGAGCTGCATGTACACAGTGTATGCAAAGATAATTACTGATGCGTCACCTCATGAGAGAGGCCACTCACTCCGCAAGGTGGGTACAGGCTGTACTCCTTTCTAAGCTGACAACAATAAGAGCACAATCTCTACCCAGGAGCCATGTGCGGTTGGCCAGGTACAGGGCTCCACCTCTTACCACACTCCTGGAATGATGAAGTTGGTTTCTTATTCGTCAGTTTCTTATTCGGCAATTTAGTATATTCAGTTTTATACACATTTAACAACACAAATAACACATCGCAATAATAAAATACAATGCACTGATGGGCCCTAATATAAAGACACTCAAAATCAGCTGCGAAAATTATAAAACTGGCAAAAAAATGGGCATCAAAGTGGGCACCGAAGTATGTTAGTGAAAGGGTTAAATGGCTTTGGGCAACTGATCTAATACAACAATTGCATATCTAGTGACACCCCTAATCAAACTCAAGTGACTCCAGCCTGGCCCAAAGGGGTTCTGGGCATCAGAACTGGCATCAAAGTAGGCACATAGCCAATTTTCACAGATCTGAATAAATAACTGGTATTTTTGAGGAGTTAAATGGCTTTGGGCCACTAATCTCACACCACATTTACATACCTAGTGATGCCACACATCAAATTTAGATCACTCCAGCCTGGCCCAAAGGAGTTCTGGGCATCTGAACTGGCATCAAAGTGGGCAAATGGGCAGTTTTCACAGGTTTGAAAAAGTAACTGGTGTTTTTGAGGGGTTAAATGGCTTTGGGCCACTGATCTCACACCACATTTACATACCTAGTGATGCCACACATCAAATTCAGATCCCTCCAACCTGGCCAAACAGGTTCTTGCGATCAGAACTGGCATCAAAGTGGGCAAAACCCAAGTTTTCACAATAAGGTAGAAAAAAGAGTAGTACACTGCACTGCTTACCGCTCTGTGGAATAACTGCAGTAAAGTCCTGTAGCTTGATACCATATGGAGTCCATCACATGGGCTTTTTTTGGAGTGCAGACAGGCTGCAATATACTCACATGGGACTTTGCTGTATAAACCAGCTACCGGCAAGTGGAAGTCCTGACCACGTAGTGATGAGCGAGTATGCTTTTTACTACTCGGTACTCGCACGAGTATCACTGTACTCGGGCTACTCGGCGGGGACCGAGTAATCTCGCGATACTCGTGCTGTACTCGTGGTCTTCATTTCTGCATGTTGGCGCTCTTTTGAGAGCCAGCCCTCATGCAGGGATTGGCTGGCAGACCACTGCAATGCCACAGCCCTGTTAGTTGTGGAATTGCAGTTATTGGCCAGCCTGCACAGCGTGACCGAGCCTTTATACCGGCCGGCGCGCTGTGCTCTGCTCACAGCCATCCAGACAGTCAGTGCAGGGAGAGTGTCGCTGCTTCAGGGAAAGGTTTGCGGCCCTTTATAGCTATTTCCGTAGCAGGGCTGCAAACAGTGTGACCAAAAGTCCTTCTCAGGACTATTCTAGTTGTATACAGGCAGGCAGGGTATAGCCAGGTCGGAGTACAGTAGCAGAGTCCTTCTCAGGACTATTGTTGCTGTATACAGGCAGGGTATAGCCAGGTCGGAATACAGGCTAGTGACCAGAAGAGTCCTTGTCAGGACTATTGTAGCAGTATACAGGCAGGCAGGGTATATAGCCATTCCTAGTGCTGACCGTATACCAGCCTTCATCATATCTGGGGCTGGTGTACACAGTCTAAAACAGTCCAGATAGTGTCAGACTTCTCAGCAATTGTCGCTCCTAAAACCTGTTAGGTTCTTAGTGCGTCCGTGCTTGCATTTAAAAACCGCACGTGTGTGCCTGTCGGTGGCAGCGTACAGGTGCACTTGTGTGCGTTTTTACCAAACTATTATATAACGCACAAGTGTAGTGTATAATACACGTCAGTCAGCAGTGGCTGATAGTGTCAGAGTTCTCATTAATTTTTCCTCCTAAAACCTGTTAGGTTCTTAGTGCGTCCGTGCTTGCATTTGAAAACCGCACGTGTGTGCCTGTCGGTGGCAGTGTACAGGTGCACTTGTGTGCGTTTTTACCAAACTATTATATAACGCACAAGTGTAGTGTATAATACACGTCGGTCAGCAGTGGCTGATAGTGTCAGAGTTCTCATTAATTTTTGCTCCTAAAACCTGTTAGGTTCTTAGTGCGTCCGTGCTTGCATTTAAAAACCGCACGTGTGTGCCTGTCGGTGGCAGCGTACAGGTGCACTTGTGTGCGTTTTTACCAAACTATTATATAACGCACAAGTGTAGTGTATAATACACGTCGGTCAGCAGTGGCTGATAGTGTCAGAGTTCTCATTAATTTTTGCTCCTAAAACCTGTTAGGTTCTTAGTGCGTCCGTGCTTGCATTTAAAAACCGCACGTGTGTGCCTGTCGGTGGCAGCGTACAGGTGCACTTGTGTGCGTTTTTACCAAACTATTATATAACGCACAAGTGTAGTGTATAATACACGTCAGTCAGCAGTGGCTGATAGTGTCAGAGTTCTCATTAATTTTTGCTCCTAAAACCTGTTAGGTTCTTAGTGCGTCCGTGCTTGCATTTAAAAACCGCACGTGTGTGCCTGTCGGTGGCAGCGTACAGGTGCACTTGTGTGCGTTTTTACCAAACTATTATATAACGCACAAGTGTAGTGTATAATACACGTCAGTCAGCAGTGGCTGATAGTGTCAGAGTTCTCATTAATTTTTGCTCCTAAAACCTGTTAGGTTCTTAGTGCGTCCGTGCTTGCATTTAAAAACCGCACATGTGTGCCTGTCGGTGGCAGCGTACAGGTGCACTTGTGTGCGTTTTTACCAAACTATTATATAACGCACAAGTGTAGTATATAATACACGTCAGTCAGCAGTGGCTGATAGTGTCAGAGTTCTCATTAATTTTTGCTCCTAAAACCTGTTAGGTTCTTAGTGCGTCCATGCTTGCATTTAAAAACCGCACGTGTGTGCCTGTCGGTGGCAGCGTACAGGTGCACTAGTGTGCGTTTTTACCAAACTATTATATAACGCACAAGTGTAGTGTATAATACACGTCAGTCAGCAGTGGCTGATAGTGTCAGAGTTCTTATTAATTTTTGCTCCTAAAACCTGTTTGGTTCTTAGTGCGTCCGTGCTTGCATTTAAAAACCACACATGTGTGCCTGTCGGTGGCAGCGTACAGGTGCACGATTTGCAAAAACTTGGATATAACGCCCAAGTCTAGTGAATACACGTCAGCACAGCATTGCAAAATGCGCAAGGGCGTTGGCAAGGAACAAGGAAGTGGACGTGATGGTGGTGCAGGCAGAGGCCGAGGTCGTGGGCAAGCTCTAATTTCACCACAACAAAGGGCCACATCTAGTCGCTCGCACGTCCTGTCCCAAATTCTTGGGGACCGCAGCAGTACACCGCTCTTGAACCAAGACCAGTGTCAACAGGTTGTTAGTTGGATAGCGGATAATGCTTCCAGTCAGATTGGCACCACCACAAACACTCTGTCTTCCACACGGTCAAGTGTCAGTAGCCGTGATACTGCACCGCACATTTCAGAACCTGATCCTCCTTCCTACCACAAGGCTGAGTAGACGTCCTCGGACATTAATGATCCCACACTTGGACACTCGGAAGAGCTGTTCACGTTTCCATTCGCACATTCTGGCCTCTCGCCAGCTAATGTTGAAGTGGGTCATGAGGAGATCGTATGTACAGATGGCCAAATATTTGAGCAGCCACGTTCTCACGAAGTTGGCAACGTGTCTCAACAAGGGGTGGACGATGATGAGACACAATTGTCAGGAAGTCAGGAGGAGGAGCAGGGTGCGGAAGAGGAAGACGACGTGGTGGATGATCCAGTAACTGACCCAACCTGGCAGGAGGATATGCAGAGCGAGGACAGCAGTGCACAGGGGGAGGGAGGCGTAGCATCCCAACAGGCAGTAAGAAGCAGGGTGGTGGCTCCAGGCAGAAGTCAGGCAACCGTTCCCCGGAACAACAACATGACACAAGGTGCCTATACAAATGTTAGGTCTTCCCGAGTCTGGCAGTTTTTTAAGTTGGCTCCAGATGATTCCAAAAAGGCCATTTGCAACACCTGCCGTGCCAGCATCAGCAGGGGTACCAAAACTAGCAGCCTGACCACCACCAGCATGATCAGGCACATGTCAGCCAAGCACCCGACTTTGTGGGAAGTACAACAGAGTCGAGGAGCAGTGCTTGCTGATGTCACTGCTACGTCTTCGCTGGTTGTGCATGCGAGCCAATCCCCTGTCCATGCTGCCTGCGAACAAGCCTCCTCCGGTCCTGCACCTGCAGTTGCCTACGCAGAAATAACACCATCATCAAGCACGTCCTTGTCCCAGCGCAGCGTTCAGTTATCCATTCAGCAAACCTTTGAACGCAGGCGCAAATACACTGCCAACACCCCACATGCCACAGTTCTAAATGCTAACATTTCGCGACTGCTTGCGCTGGAAATGTTGCCTTTTAGGCTGGTGGAGACAGAAGCATTCCGCGACCTGATGGTGGCAGCTGTCCCACGTTACTCGGTCCCCAGCCGCCACTATTTCTCCCGGTGTGCCGTCCCCGCGTTGCATAACCACGTGTCACAAAACATCACACGTGCCCTGAACAACGCTGTTTCACCCAAAGTCCACCTAACCACAGACACGTGGACAAGTGCTTGTGGGCAAGGCCGCTACATCTCGTTGACGGCACACTGGATTAATATTGTGGAAGCTGGGACCCAGTCTGAGCGAGGGACGGAACACGTCCTTCCCACACCAAGGTTTGCAGGCCCTACCTCAGTCAGTGTTTCACCCACACTCTACAGCTCCGGAATGTCATGCTCTTCAGCCTCCTCCTCCTTCCTGTGCATCCTCATCCACTGTACCCTCCACACCAGTCCCAAGCTGGAAGCACTGCAGCACTGCCTCGGCGAAGCGGCAACAGGCTGTGCTGAAGCTAATCTGCATAGGTGACAAACCCCACAATGCAGAAGAGGTGTGGACAGCTCTGAAACAGCAGGCAGATCACTGGCTCACACCTCTGAACCTAAAGCCAGGAAAGGTCGTGTGTGACAATGGCCGGAACCTGGTGGCGGCTTTGAGGCGAGGCCAGCTGACACATGTTCCATGCGTGGCCCATGTGCTCAACCTCGTGGTTCAGCGGTTTCTAAAGTCATACCCAGAGCTGTCTGATCTGCTGGTAAAAGTTCGCCGCCTGTCTGCACATTTTCGAAAGTCACCTACTGCTTCAGCCGGCCTTGCCGGCTTTCAGCGCCGTTTGCATCTTCCGGCTCACAGACTGGTGTGTGATGTCCCCACGCGTTGGATTTCAACTCTGCACATGTTGGTCAGGATATGTGAGCAGAAGAGGGCAGTTGTTGAGTACCTGCATCACCTAAGCCGTCGGGAAATGGGTCAAACTC
Organism: Anomaloglossus baeobatrachus; assembly: GCF_048569485.1. NCBI lineage: Eukaryota > Metazoa > Chordata > Amphibia > Anura > Aromobatidae > Anomaloglossus > Anomaloglossus baeobatrachus. Next base: position 353,729,306 of record NC_134358.1, on the reverse strand, counting down.
CACACATAACACCTGAGGAGTGGAGATGGATGTCCGACCTATGTACCATCCTCCAAAACTTTGAGGACTCCACCAAGATGGTGAGTGGTGATGACGCCATTATTAGCGTCACCATACCGCTACTCTGCCTTCTAAAACGGTCTCTGCTCAAAACCAAACATGATGCATTGCAGGCGGAGCGCGATGAGTTGCAGCAAGAAACAGTAGTGGGTGTGGGTGATAACACACAGCCCAGCCTCGTCTCATCACAACGTGCAGTGGAGGACTATGACAAGGAGGAGGATGAAGACATGGAGCAAATCTCCGGCCAAATTGAGGATATGACATGCACACCAGTCATATCCTCGGTTCAGCGTGGCTGGCCAGAGGACAGGGTAGATGAGGAGGAGGAGGAGGAGGAGGAGGAGGAGGACAGCATGTTCAGTCATCGTGTTGTCAGGCTACTGAAGTCCTGGCTGTTAAGAGTCTGGCGCACATGGCTGACTTTATGGTAAGCTGCCTGTCTCGTGACCCTCGCGTTAAGAACATCTTGGCCGACAATCATTACTGGTTGGTAACACTGTTAGACCCACGCTACAAGGAGAACTTTATGTCTCTTATTCCCGAGGCGGAGAGGTCAACCAAAATGCAGCAGTTCCGGAAGGCCATAGTCACGGAAGTAGGCAAAGCATTCCCCTCACAAAACGCTAGCGGCATAGGTCAGGAATCAGTGGACAACCAAGGCGTACAGCCGAGAGAGGCACAAGTCCAATCCGCCAGAGGTAGGGGAACAGTCTTTAAGATGTGGGACAGTTTTCTCAGCCCCTCACGTACCACAGCCCCTGAGGTGCGGGGTAGTGCCACAAGAAATCCTAAGTTTGCCCAGATGCTCAAGGAGTACCTTGCAGATCGAACAACTGTACTCTGACATTCCTCTGTGCCTTACAATTATTGGGTATCCAAGGTGGACACGTGGCATGGATTGGCTCTCTACGCCTTGGAAGTCCTGGCCTGCCCTGCCGCTAGCGTTTTGTCAGAGCGTGTTTTTAGTGCCGCAGGTGGAATCATTACAGATAAACGCACCCGCCTGTCAACTGAAAATGCTGATAGGCTGACTCTGATCAAGATGAACAAGGGTTGGATTGGGCCAGACTTCACCACACCACCAGCAAATGAGAGCGGAATTTAAAGTTTGTAACGGGAATTTGCCATGTACCTCCAGTCACCCATGGGTACACACTTCTGGACTTTGGATAATCGCAGGACTGCTCCTCCTTCTCCTCATGCGCCACCATGATGACCGTTACAAGAGTTAGGCCTTTGTTTCAGGTATACCCCCAGTGGTAAATTTTTTCGCCCATTCTTTGCAGAATGGACATTACAACGACAGGAGACCCGCTCCTTTGCAATGGGAACAATGTTTTGAGGCCCTCATGCACGTCTCTATCCAGGGACAACGTGGAGCCTCCCAATTTTTGGCTGCCCTGCCAAAGGGCTATACTATAATACACCCACTTCCTGACAATGGACACTTAATGTTTTGAGGCCCTCATGCACGTCTCTATCCAGGGACAACGTGGAGCCTCCCAATTTTTGGCTGCCCTGCCAAAGGGCTATACTATAATACACCCACTTCCTGACAATGGACACTTAATGTTTTGAGGCCCTCATGCACGTCTCTATCCAGGGACAACGTGGAGCCTCCCAATTTTTGGCTGCCCTGCCAAAGGGCTATACTATAATACACCCACTTCCTGACAATGGACACTTAATGTTTTGAGGCCCTCATGCACGTCTCTATCCAGAGACAACGTGGAGCCTCCCAATTTTTGGCTGCCCTGCCTAAGGGCTATACTACAATAGACCCACTTCCTTCCAATGGGCACTTCAGGTTTACAGGCCCTCATGCACGTCTCTATCCAGGGACAACGTGGAGCCTCCCAATTTTTGGCTGCCCTGCCTAAGGGCTATACTACAATAGACCCACTTCCTTCCAATGGGCACTTCAGGTTTACAGGCCCTCATGCACGTCTCTATCCAGGAACAACGTGGAGCCTCCCAATTTTTGGCTGCCCTGCCTAAGGGCTATACTACAATAGACCCACTTCCTTCCAATGGGCACTTCAGGTTTACAGGCCCTCATGCACGTCTCTATCCAGGGACAACGTGGAGCCTCCCAATTTTTGGCTGCCCTGCCTAAGGGCTATACTACAATAGACCCACTTCCTTCCAATGGGCACTTCAGGTTTACAGGCCCTCATGCACGTCTCTATCCAGGGACAACGTGGAGCCTCCCAATTTTTGGCTGCCCTGCCTAAGGGCTATACTACAATAGACCCACTTCCTTCCAATGGGCACTTCAGGTTTACAGGCCCTCATGCATGTCTCTATCCAGGGACAACGTGGAGCCTCCCAATTTTTGGCTGCCCTGCCTAAGGGCTATACTACAATAGACCCACTTCCTTCCAATAGGCACTTCAGGTTTACAGGCCCTCATGCACGTCTGTATGCAGGGTCATTGGTGAACCTCACAATTTTGGACTGCCCTGGCAAAGGAAAATACTACAAAGACTCAGTTCCTCAAAATGGGCACATTAGACTCAGAGGCCTTTATGTACGTCTCTTCTCAGGGACATCGGAGTGCCACACAATGTTTTACGTAAAATCTTTCATGTATTGATCTCAAAAAGTAACATACATTAGCTCTATCTCACTATTGGGTATGTGCCCTTAACATTTCCGCCATGAAAATTCATTTTGGTGCCATTTTGGAAGGTTTTCTGGTGAGTCCGTAAAAATGGCGTAAAACGCGGACAAAATTGTTCACAGCTGTGACTTTTGAGTGATAAATGCTTCAAGGGGTCTTCCCCATGCTGTTGCCATGTCATTTGAGCACTCTTCTGAGACTTTTGTGCCATTTTTAGGGTTTCTACATGCTGCCGGTGGTCATTTCACAAAAATACTCGGGTCTCCCATAGGATAACATTGGGCTCGGTGCTCGGAGTACACGAGTATCTTGGGATGCTCGGCCCGAGCCTCGAGCACCCGAGCTTTTTAGTACTCGCTCATCACTACTGACCAGCTGTAGTGCTAATGCCATGAAATCAGAACAAATACTTAAGTCGCAAAAGGAGAGAAGTTTGGCAGCACTCTGCAGTGTCAAAAAGTCTGTTTTATTTTTCCTTGCAGACGGGTGGTACAAACATTAGTGAGTGAGGGGGAGCGGAGCACAGGGACGACGGTACCGTTTCGCTCCTCTAGGGGAGCTTTCATGGGTCATAAAGTCTGTTTTATTTTTCCTTGCAGACGGGTGGTACAAACATTAGGGAGTGAGGGGGAGCGGAGCACAGGGACGACGGTACCGTTTCGCTCCTCTATGGCCAAACTGGTAGTAAATGGCATCTTGACAGTTTAACGCTTGATTTTGCTCAATGGGCAGTTATTTTTATATTTTTTTGCCCAATACGCGTCTTGCGACCCTGTTAACTATTTGCCATGAAACGCTGGATTGTTCGGTGATCACGCTTGAAAAGTTTGGCAATTTCAAGACTGCTGCATCCCTCTGCAAGACATTTCACAATTTTGCACTTTTCAGAGCTCGTCAAATCTCTCTTCTGACCCATTTTGCCAAAGGAAAGGAAGTTGCCTAATAATTAAGCACACCTTATATAGGGTGTTGATGTCATTACACCACACCCCTCCTCATTACAGAGTTGCACATCACCTGATTTACTTAATTGGTAGTTGGCTCTCAAGCCAATACAGCTTGGAGTAGGACAACATGTATAAAAAGTATCATGTGATCAAAATACTCATTTGTCTAATTATTCTGCACACAGTGTACATGAGGGTGCCTAATGCTATCTGGGTCTGCATTGTGCTATATGCGGGCTCTATACTACATGAGGATGCCTAATGCTACATGGGTCTGCATCCATGCTGTATGCGGGCTGTATACTACATAAAGGTGCTTAATGCTATCTTGGTCTGCACTGTGCTATTTTGGGGCTGTATACTACATGAAGGTAACTAATGCTATCTGGGTCTGCATTGTGCTATATGCGGGCTATATAATACATGAGGATGCCTAATGCTATCTGGGTCTGCATTGTGCTATATGCGGGCTGTCTACCACAGAAGGATGCCTAATGCTATCTGGGTCTGCATTGTGCTATATGCAGGCTGTATACTACATGAAGGTGGCTAATGCTATCTAGGTCTGCACTGTGTTATATGGGGGTTGCTTAATGTTATATGGGGGTTGCATAGTGCTATATGGGGGTTGCATAGTGCCATATGGGGGTTGCATAGTGCCATATGGGTGCTGTATAGTGCCATTTGGGGGTTGTATAGTGCTATACGGGGCTGCTTAGTGCCATACGGGCACTGCATAGTGCCATATGGGGGCTACATAGTGCCATATGGTGGCTGCATTGTGCAATATGGGGGCTGCATAATACTACATGGGGGCTGCTGTAACAGTGTGCCACTCCCCCGCCTGTGCTCATGGTGTAATAGTCTTTCTCTCCTTGACTGTCCTGTATGTACTACTGAAGGGGGATTGTTTGTTCTTCTCAGCATGGGACTTCTCTAATCCACAACTTGGTAAACAGAACAGAGCCAGGAGTCTAAAGTCCATTCATGTATCAAATGTCATCAAATGTCCAGGCGGAGTTGGGCCCACCTTAGGGGCTGATCAAAGGAGAGAAGAACAATGAGACCCATGTTAGGTCAGTTAGTTGGATCTCAGCTGAAGAAGGACTAGGATTTATAGCTGAGGCTGGATCCTAGAGCCTGTGTATGGACTGTTACAGACTCTTGATTAGAGTTGAGCGCGGTTCGCGGTTCGAGGTTCTCCAGTTCTAGGCTCGAGTGATTTTGGGGCCTGTTCTAGATCGAACTAGAACTCGAGCTTTTTGCAAAAGCTCGATAGTTCTAGAAACGTTCGAGAACGGTTCTAGCAGCAAAAAAACAGCTAATTCCTAGCTTGGTTTCCGCTGTAATAGTGTAAGTCACTCTGTGAATCACACTATTATGACATTTCAGTGTATAGTGTGCGTGAACAGCGCCTTCAGATCACTGCTGTTTCTATAATGGCGATCGCCATTTTTTTTTTTTTTCCTTGTCTTCCTTCCCTAAGCGCGCGCGTGTAGTGGGGCGGGCCAGCATGTCAGCCAATCCCAGACACACACACAGCTAAGTGGACTTTTAGCCATAGAAGCAACGGCATGTGTGATAGGATGTCTATGTCACATGTCCCTGCATTATAAAACCGGACATTTTCCTCCAGGACGCCATTATCTCTTCTGCGTCTTTGGTGTCAGACATCACTGTCGCAGCTCCGTCCTCCTGAGTCCTATCGCCGATACAGTTGTATGCGCTCCATACACAGCGTTAGACAGCTTAGGGAGAGCACTTTCTAGCAGTCCTTTTAAGTGCTTCTATTGCACATTCACTTTTCCATCTGTTATACCGGATAAGACCCTATTTTGCGCCTTTTTCCCACAGTTTATTTTATCTTCTGGATCTCGGGATTGGATCTTCACACCTCTCTCCTTGTGGGACTCGGGCAGCAGAGGGCTCCGCACCCAGCACTAAGCATATCCGAATACATTACCATGGATTACTTCGAGAATCGGCTTTCCTCCAGAGAAAGATTGATACAGCAGACTGTCGGGTCCCTGGAAATCCGTGATCTCGGATTGGATTCTGTTACACCGCTCACCTTTTCTGAAGAGGATTCCTCATCCATGAGGAAGTTTTTCCACCGTCTGGAGGATGCACTTAAAGAGGAGCTACATTTTAACCTGGATGCCAGGTTTCTGTCCATTTACATGGATGAAAACTTGTGCCCCAGAGGACTCAACATCCACCGCATTTCTCCTTACCCCCAGGATACATCTTTCTCCGCAGAATGGGATGGACTATTTTACACATGCATGCAAGGTATGCTTAAATGTTTGCACACGAAAAGAACACATATTGCAGATGTTTCCACCCAACTTATTAATGATCTTTATGAGGATCTCTCTCGTTTCAAATTGCACCCAGAATATAGGAATCTGAACTCTAGCATCAGCACACGTCTTGCTCAACTTGAACACGACACTATCATCAGGAAATCCAAGAAGTTACAAAGAGATAGACTTGACAAACTCCACAAACCAAATGTCGTTCCTACCAGTAACCTGTCAACTGTTTCAACCAGGGGCAATAGACATTCTAGCTCCACTGCCTATAGATATTTCTCTAATAGTAAATATCGGACCAATAGAAACAATCTTGACAAAACCCTAGTACCCACCAATAGCAAAGAAAATTATTCACCCCCCATACCTCCTGCCAGGCCCCCTAACGCAGGGGCTTCAGGTCCACCTGATCATATACCCGATAAAATCGATCTTCTGGCTGATGAAGTTTTTTCTCAGGCCCAGACAGAAACATGTTCTAAAACTAAAGAAATTATTTCACATCAACCACTCAACCCAGCTGTCTCTCTGAACACGAATTCCAACACCACCTCCTGTTCAACCAGTGCAGAAAGTACCCGCCAGCAACTAGCTTCTATCAGATCCCAGATTGAGGAGATCAAAAAGAAAAGAGCACTGTTAGATGCAGCTCCTGAAGCTACCCTCCACACTGATGATTCGGTTATTCACAATAACGATATCTTAGATTTGATGGATCTCTCTATTCATGATGACCCCCAACCAAGTTGCTCCAACTCAGTCATTCCTTCTGTCCTTCCTTCTGCTGGGGAGATTATCACTTTGGACAATTCCAATATTGTCACTCCCTTGGTTCCTTTTTTGCCCCCAGCCAAAAACCGCAACCTCATTACAAATTTTCTGACACCAAACTCTTCAGTAAGAAAAAGAAAAAATCTCACAGAGGGACCAGAGCAGGAATCAAGCACAAGCAAAAAAGAAAAAGTGTTAATTTAACCCCTTCGGGCCCAACCCCCACTAATAATATATTTAACCTTTCTAGCTACCCGCTCCAAAAAAGTGAAATAAGTTTATTAAACAAAGGTCTTTCCTTCTGCCCCTCGAAAAGATCCAATGAGTTTGACGTTTTTCTAGATGTCCAGAGCTATATTCGCAAGCTGACACTTAAGAGGCATTTCCTAATAAAGGGTAAAGATTTTCAGCCCATTGCCGAACCGAGTCCTTTTCTCCATACTACCTGTAAAGCTAAATCCAAATTCTATCCCTTTGAGAATAAAGGCCACCACATCAAAACTTTCAGCGATCTGGTTCTAACGGACCTTAAAACAGCTATGAGCGCCAAAAGAAATTCACAAAATAATCTCACCGGTGATGAGAAATCAGCTCTAGCCAATCTTAGAGATAACCGAGATATCATCATTCGAGCAGCTGACAAGGGAGGGGGTATTGTCATTCAAGATAGAGTTGACTATTTGGCAGAAGCACATAGAATTTTATCAGATCCCATTTATTATGAGGTGGTCACTAGCACCAAATATGATGCCGCAGTTCAAGCCTATCACGCCTTGATCCAAAAAGGAGTATCACAAAAAATTTTTAATTCCCAAGAAGAAAAATTCCTTTCAATAAAAAATCCCAACATGGCCTTCTTTTATCATTTACCAAAAATCCATAAGAGTCTTTCCAACCCTCCCGGGAGACCGATAATATCTGGCATTAATTCCCTTAGTGCCAATCTGGCCGCTTATTTGGATCAACTCATGCAACCATATGTACTCAATTTGGACAGCTATCTGAGAGATTCCACCCACCTCATCAATTCCTTGTGTAACATCGAGTGGGAAGAATCCTTTTTATTCCTCACCATAGATGTATCTGCATTATACTCTAACATAGCACATCATCTTGGTCTACTGTGTTTATCTATATTTCTGGAGAATGACAGTAACATCCCGTTTGCCCAAAAATTTTTTATTTTGGAAGCAATGGAATTTGTGCTGGATAACAATTTCTTCACATTTGAGGATAAGCTCTATCATCAGAAGCTCGGCACAGCAATGGGCTCTAGAGCAGCATGTGCTTACGCTAATCTCTTCATGGGGATTTTCGAACAATTATATATCCAGAATGACACGTTTATGGGTGAGATAATTCTGTATAAACGCTATATAGACGATTTGATCTTCATTTGGGACAATAAGCATTGCAATATTGAATTTTTTTTACAACATTTGGATCGGAACAATTGGGGTCTTACTTTCACTTCCACCTATCACAAATCTGAAATCAATTTTTTGGATCTCACCATATTTCATTCTGATAACAAAATATTGACGAAAACATTTTTCAAACAAGTGGACACCAACGGATACATCCACTATAACAGTGAGCACTACACTAAATGGCTTGAAAACATTCCAGGGAACCAATATAAACGCATTAGAAAAAACTGTTCCCGTCTGGATGACTTTAACCATCAGGTAAAAATACTTAGGGATCGTTTTTTGGAAAAAGAATACCCCAAAACTCTCATCCAAAGAGCATATCACAATGCTGTCTCTTTGGAGCAAAAGGACTTGATCACCCCCAAAACCTCCATCACCCCTTTTTCTGGAAATAATGAGAGTTCTTTCCATCTCAATTTTTTGACCACTTACAGTAGTGATAATTTAAAAATCAGGAATATTTTCTCCAAACACTGGAATATTTTATTGAATGATCCTTTCTTAAAAACCATTCTTCCCCCCATCCCAGGTATTACATTTAGAAGAGCCCCTAGCATAAAGAATGTTTTAGCTCCCAGCCGCCTCAGAACTACCTTCCCGAGAGTGGTCAACCCCATTGTCCCTTCAGGGTCTTACCGATGCGGTTTAAAAAATTGCCTATTTTGTAAAACAATTTGCCATAAGCGCATGAGCTTCAGATCTTCAAATGGCACAGAAGAGTTCCCCATCAAAGCTCACCTTACCTGCCAATCCAACTTCGTGATATACCTTATTGATTGTAATTGTGGCAAACAATACATAGGTAGGACTTGTCAAGCTCTCCACAATCGCCTAAATTCACACAGATACAACATCAGGATCGGCTATATGCTTCATGGACTTTCCAGACACTGCACTTTGTCCCATAACAAGACCCTTGCTTTTACCATCACGCCCATTGAACAAATTCCCTCTAATAACCCCAACAGAATGGATGTTCTGAGCAAAAAAGAATCCTTCTGGATACATAAACTGGACACTTTGAAGCCAATGGGCTTGAACCTGATTACTGACTTGTCGTTTTAGTTTTCATTATATTTTGTGTATTTTATTATATATTTATATAATCATACACATCTCTATTAATTTTTAACACCCTATGTTTTTATCATGTGATTTTATTTTTATACAAAAAAATTTTTCTATACATTCTCTATTTTTAAAGAAATTCTCTTATATATTTTTTATTTATATATATATTTAATATCTTTTATGTATGTATTTTTGGTCCAAGTATTTTACACTATTTTATGTACTTATTTTTCTTTTTCTATTTCTGTTCACTCTTGTATCAACTTATTTATATATAGATACACATTGTTTTGCGTGGTTCTCTACACCCACACAGGTATTTTCATATATATTTACATATTTACATCCCCGCTTTTATTCTCCTACAACTATTAATCTATCCGGTCCCTTTTTTTCTTTTTTTCTGTGTTATTCTTCTTGCCCACAATTTTACCCTTGCTTGGGAATCCCCCATGATCCATATGCGATTATGTTGAGCACCTTTGCAACCGCATTCCATGCACTCATGTACACCTTCACATTTTTTATTATTAATTTTTACACTTTTTTATTATCTTTTTCTCAGCAAACCCCCTTTTTCATTTTATAGTAATTAATTTAATAAGTTTTCGTAATAAATATAGCATTATGTGTTTGTGTAGATATATTTGTGCGCATATATGTATGTGCATTTATATATATATATATCTTCACACCCTAATTTTCTACGTGTTTCTGGCCTCTTAGTTGCCACCTCAAATTAATATTTTTTCATATATACATATATTGTTGAAAGAGACACCGTCAGGTTAATATATACATTCTTTTCCCCGATCGATAGTCTTGTTCCCATTTAAGAAATATTTTTTTCCCCTTGCGAACATATAATCCTGCGGATTATTATCTACACGGCCCCTTTTTTTCCTTTTCGCGCAAACGCATTCCCCTTTTTTTTCCCACGGTATTAACCTGTAGTCACCCCTTTGCGCAAGCGCTCAATGTTCTTTCTGGCTTACACGCTTTCACCTCACTTCACCCCTCGCGCAGGCGCATATCATATTTTCCCACGCTGTCAAATACTCTTACACGCTTTCACCTCACTTCACCCCTCGCGCAGGCGCACATCATATTTTCCCACGCTGTCAAATCCTTTATGTCTTCGCAGCGGGTGTCATCGCTCCCGCCCCGGTTTTTTAATGCTCCCTCCGTAGAGCAGCTTACCCCCTTTTTGTTGCACAGCTAGTGCCCCTCACTGCCCCCCCCCCCTTTTTTACCACCCTCTGAGTTCTCACGCTGTTCCCCATTTTTATAAACCCTTTCATGTATATAATTTTTCCTCATATATTTATATATTCTTTTATGCACATCCAGCCACATATTCACTAATTATATGGATAGTAGCAAACATCTGCACATTTTTTTGCGTTCATATTCATTTTATTTAACTCAGTTTACATATCCACACCAATGGATATTCACATCATCAGTTTTCTTCTTCCCTTTTTTTCTTTCTTTTTCTACTTTTTCTTCCTCCTTCTTCCTTCTCTTCCTTTTTCTTTTACCCCCTCTTCTTTTTCTTCGTCTTCTTCTCTTTTTTCCCCTTTTTTTCCTCTTTTTTTTCCTTTCCTTGATTACAATCCGAACTTTATTCACTCCTCCACGTGCCTGTGAGTCACGAGGAGGTTGATGACGTAATCATTGCATACGTGGCCCTTTTTTTCCATGCATATATGGGAGCTTGCAGCTTCCTGCTCGCTATAGTGTTCTCTGCATTTGTCCTGAGGAAGAGGACGGATATGTCCTTGAAACGCGTAGACCTGTGAAAATAAAGAAAAGAGAATTACTTTTTCATCTTGATTCCTGTGGTTTGGCGCGGTATTTAACCTGCTTTTCTCCCATCATCCGAAACTAAAATGTCCCTGAGTATGGCACACCTTGTGCTTTTTGATACTCTAGTAACGTTGCAGCTCTGAAATATGGCCAAACTGGTAGTAAATGGCATCTTGACAGTTTAACGCTTGATTTTGCTCAATGGGCAGTTATTTTTATATTTTTTTGCCCAATACGCGTCTTGCGACCCTGTTAACTATTTGCCATGAAACGCTGGATTGTTCGGTGATCACGCTTGAAAAGTTTGGCAATTTCAAGACTGCTGCATCCCTCTGCAAGACATTTCACAATTTTGCACTTTTCAGAGCTCGTCAAATCTCTCTTCTGACCCATTTTGCCAAAGGAAAGGAAGTTGCCTAATAATTAAGCACACCTTATATAGGGTGTTGATGTCATTACACCACACCCCTCCTCATTACAGAGTTGCACATCACCTGATTTACTTAATTGGTAGTTGGCTCTCAAGCCAATACAGCTTGGAGTAGGACAACATGTATAAAAAGTATCATGTGATCAAAATACTCATTTGTCTAATTATTCTGCACACAGTGTACATGAGGGTGCCTAATGCTATCTGGGTCTGCATTGTGCTATATGCGGGCTCTATACTACATGAGGATGCCTAATGCTACATGGGTCTGCATCCATGCTGTATGCGGGCTGTATACTACATAAAGGTGCTTAATGCTATCTTGGTCTGCACTGTGCTATTTTGGGGCTGTATACTACATGAAGGTAACTAATGCTATCTGGGTCTGCATTGTGCTATATGCGGGCTATATAATACATGAGGATGCCTAATGCTATCTGGGTCTGCATTGTGCTATATGCGGGCTGTCTACCACAGAAGGATGCCTAATGCTATCTGGGTCTGCATTGTGCTATATGCAGGCTGTATACTACATGAAGGTGGCTAATGCTATCTAGGTCTGCACTGTGTTATATGGGGGTTGCTTAATGTTATATGGGGGTTGCATAGTGCTATATGGGGGTTGCATAGTGCCATATGGGGGTTGCATAGTGCCATATGGGTGCTGTATAGTGCCATTTGGGGGTTGTATAGTGCTATACGGGGCTGCTTAGTGCCATACGGGCACTGCATAGTGCCATATGGGGGCTACATAGTGCCATATGGTGGCTGCATTGTGCAATATGGGGGCTGCATAATACTACATGGGGGCTGCTGTAACAGTGTGCCACTCCCCCGCCTGTGCTCATGGTGTAATAGTCTTTCTCTCCTTGACTGTCCTGTATGTACTACTGAAGGGGGATTGTTTGTTCTTCTCAGCATGGGACTTCTCTAATCCACAACTTGGTAAACAGAACAGAGCCAGGAGTCTAAAGTCCATTCATGTATCAAATGTCATCAAATGTCCAGGCGGAGTTGGGCCCACCTTAGGGGCTGATCAAAGGAGAGAAGAACAATGAGACCCATGTTAGGTCAGTTAGTTGGATCTCAGCTGAAGAAGGACTAGGATTTATAGCTGAGGCTGGATCCTAGAGCCTGTGTATGGACTGTTACAGACTCTTGATTAGAGTTGAGCGCGGTTCGCGGTTCGAGGTTCTCCAGTTCTAGGCTCGAGTGATTTTGGGGCCTGTTCTAGATCGAACTAGAACTCGAGCTTTTTGCAAAAGCTCGATAGTTCTAGAAACGTTCGAGAACGGTTCTAGCAGCAAAAAAACAGCTAATTCCTAGCTTGGTTTCCGCTGTAATAGTGTAAGTCACTCTGTGAATCACACTATTATGACATTTCAGTGTATAGTGTGCGTGAACAGCGCCTTCAGATCACTGCTGTTTCTATAATGGCGATCGCCATTTTTTTTTTTTTTTTCCTTGTCTTCCTTCCCTAAGCGCGCGCGTGTAGTGGGGCGGGCCAGCATGTCAGCCAATCCCAGACACACACACAGCTAAGTGGACTTTTAGCCAGAGAAGCAACGGCATGTGTGATAGGATGTCCATGTCACATGTCCCTGCATTATAAAACCGGACATTTTCCTCCAGGACGCCATTATCTCTTCTGCGTCTTTGGTGTCAGACATCACTGTCGCAGCTCCGTCCTCCTGAGTCCTATCGCCGATACAGTTGTATGCGCTCCATACACAGCGTTAGACAGCTTAGGGAGAGCACTTTCTAGCAGTACTTTTAAGGGCTCAAACCGGTAGGGTCAGAGCCATAGGTGACAGGTCCTGAAAACAGAGACAGCGTCTGTGTAGCCAAGGTCAGGGATTTCGTCGCTGCATTTCACCATTAGGAGGGAATAGAAAGGCAGGCTTCCATTCCTCTACCCAGAGCCCCTCAATCCTGGCACTGTACCCTCCTGTCCTCTGCACACTCCAACTCTTTTTAACTAAGCCATTATGCTAGCAAACAGTCAGTGTACCTAGTGGCATCCTAAACGTGGCTATTGGACTTTTGTGTAGTCACAGTAGTGCAAAGATATTTGCAGCACGTCTGCCTGCATTGCACACTCCAACTTTTTTTAACTAAGCCATTATACTAGCAAACAGTCAGTGTACCTAGTGGCATCCTAATCGTGGCTATTGTACTTTTGTCTATTCACACTATTTTAAAGATATTTGCAGCACGTCTGCCTGCATTGCACACTCCAACTTTTTTTAACTAAGCCATTATACTAGCAAACAGTCAGTGTACCTAGTGGCATCCTAAACGTGGCTATTGTACTTTTGTCTATTCACACTATTGTAAAGATATTTGCAGCACGTCTGCCTGCATTGCACACTCCAACTTTTTTGAACTAAGCCATTATACTAGCAAACAGTCAGTGTACCTAGTGGCATCCTAAACGTGGCTATTGTACTTTTGTCTATTCACACTATTGTAAAGATATTTGCAGCACGTCTGCCTGCATTGCACACTCCAACTCTTTTTAACTAAGCCATTATACTAGCAAACAGTCAGTGTACCTAGTGGCATCCTAAACGTGGCTATTGTACTTTTGTCTATTCACACTATTGTAAAGATATTTGCAGCACGTCTGCCTGCATTGCACACTCCAACTTTTTTTAACTAAGCCATTATACTAGCAAACAGTCAGTGTACCTAGTGGCATCCTAAACGTGGCTATTGTACTTTTGTCTATTCACACTATTGTAAAGATATTTGCAGCACGTCTGCCTGCATTGCACACTCCAACTCTTTTTAACTAAGCCATTATACTAGCAAACAGTCAGTGTACCTAGTGGCATCCTAAACGTGGCTATTGTACTTTTGTCTATTCACACTATTGTAAAGATATTTGCAGCACGTCTGCCTGCATTGCACACTCCAACTCTTTTTAACTAAGCTATTATACTAGCAAACAGTCAGTGTACCTAGTGGCATCCTAAACGTGGCTATTGTACTTTTGTCTATTCACACTATTTTAAAGATATTTGCAGCACGTCTGCCTGCATTGCACTCTCCAACTTTTTTTAACTAAGCCATTATACTAGCAAACAGTCAGTGTACCTAGTGGCATCCTAAACGTGGCTATTGTACTTTTGTCTATTCACACTATTGTAAAGATATTTGCAGCACGTCTGCCTGCATTGCACACTCCAACTTTTTTTAACTAAGCCATTATACTAGCAAACAGTCAGTGTACCTAGTGGCATCCTAAACGTGGCTATTGTACTTTTGTCTATTCACACTATTGTAAAGATATTTGCAGCACGTCTGCCTGCATTGCACACTCCAACTCTTTTTAACTAAGCCATTATACTAGCAAACAGTCAGTGTACCTAGTGGCATCCTAAACGTGGCTATTGTACTTTTGTCTATTCACACTATTGTAAAGATATTTGCAGCACGTCTGCCTGCATTGCACACTCCAACTCTTTTTAACTAAGCCATTATACTAGCAAACAGTCAGTGTACCTAGTGGCATCCTAAACGTGGCTATTGTACTTTTGTCTATTCACACTATTGTAAAGATATTTGCAGCACGTCTGCCTGCATTGCACACTCCAACTCTTTTTAACTAAGCCATTATACTAGCAAACAGTCAGTGTACCTAGTGGCATCCTAAACGTGGCTATTGTACTTTCGTCTATTCACACTATTGTAAAGATATTTGCAGCACGTCTGCCTGCATTGCACACTCCAACTTTTTTTAACTAAGCCATTATAATAGCAAACAGTCAGTGTACCTAGTGGCATCCTAAACGTGGCTATTGTACTTTTGTCTATTCACACTATTGTAAAGATATTTGCAGCACGTCTGCCTGCATTGCACACTCCAACTCTTTTTAACTAAGCCATTATACTAGCAAACAGTCAGTGTACCTAGTGGCATCCTAAACGTGGCTATTGTACTTTTGTCTATTCACACTATTGTAAAGATATTTGCAGCACGTCTGCCTGCATTGCACACTCCAACTCTTTTTAACTAAGCCATTATACTAGCAAACAGTCAGTGTACCTAGTGGCATACAAGAAGTGGCTGTTGTACTCCATTAGTGCCCCACTGGTGCCAAGCTATTTCTAGCACCTGTGCAGGACACCCTCCTGATCTGTTTTTAATAAGCTATAATGATAGCAAAAAATACTGCCATTTAGTGGCATCATAGAACTGGCTGTTGTATTCCATTAGTGCCCCACTGGTGCCAAGCTATTTATAGCACCTCTACATGACACCCTCATGCACATTTTGCTACGCTAATGTTATAGCAAACTCAGGGAATTCATTGCTGCATTTGATAATTCGGAGGGATAGAAAGTCAGGCTTCCTTTAGCTTTTCCTTCTGTTCAAAGACAGCATCGCCAAGAGCAATTTCCCCTCCACGTCTAAGTGTGGAGAGGCAGCTAGTGCGCATGCGTGTGCCGATTTACCCCAGCTGCAGCCTAATTACAGTGTTTCGCCTAGTGAGTATGCTCAGCCTGACTGTGCCATTCCTGACGCTAAGTCTTCATTTCGGGATACAGCGCATGCTCCCACACTAAGTGTGAAAAGCCTCTTTGCACAGGTGCTTGCATTCCGTGCCGGGTCTAAGTCCTGTTTTGTGCCTATACACCATGCTAAAGCTGATAGTCTTTTTTCAGAGACTGTATTTCATGCTACTGAGCATGCTCAGGCACTTACTGCATCAGAGACTATGTCCGGTAATAAAGTCTTTGGCCCTGCCCCTGATGTGGGGGTCCCATATAGACCACAGGGCATCAGGTGTCCTCCCAAATGGCTTGCAGAGGCCCACCCCTATGACTTGTCACCGCATTATTGATGGTCAGACGATGACTGGTGAGGTGTTTGGGTCATGGCAGCCATGAGGTCATCATTGAAGTTGCGTTTCCAAATAGGACGCTAGTTATGCCACTCATGACGTGTCACTCTACTTTTGTCTCCAGGAGGTGCATTGTGGTTCACCCTGGTTTGGGGCGGACCCAGGTTATAAAAGGGGCTGGAGCCAACAAGGAGGTCCGCAGTCTTCTATTATGCTCCGAAAGAGCACACCTCCATGTGTTGAACCCATTGCGGCTTTAGGCCAGAGGTAGGCAAGGATAGGGTGTCAATGCAGGCCACCACCACAGTTGGTAACGCAGAACGGTTAAGACCAGCTCCTGTCCTACCAGTCCTGCTTGTGCAGCCCAGTGGCATTAACAGGCCTGCTGCTGCTGATGCGCCTGCTGTCCACAGGTGTGCCCCTACGCACACGGTCAGCGTACTCAATGGCCCCTGTGTTGTTAACAGGGAGTTCCTGGGCTGGGTGGGCATGTGGACCCTGTGACGCTAACAGAGCTCCCAGTCTCCAGATCCGAATGGCGTCTAACTCGGTTCAGGCTACTATTAGTTTCATAGCCACACAGCTCTCTATCCTCCACCAAACCTTCCAGTTGCCAACCTCTCCTTTTCCAACTGGGAGCACGGTGGACACTGACTGCTGATGGGAATATATACCTTTCTCTTTCTTTTCTTATTAATTTTCGTTATATAGCGGTAACATAGTATATACCACTTTATCCAAATCTGCCAGTCCCACTGTAACAGATGGTGTTTCTTCAGCAAATGTTACTGTTACTTAACCACCAAATCCACGGACCAAAACTTTTTCCCCTTTCCAACACACCTGTTCCCCTTTCCACCAGCATCTGTCCTTTTTCAACTCATTTTGGTATATGACCAAAAGTGCAACTCTGCAGGGACACCGTACTCAACGCCATCTCAGCACAGCAGCCAGCCCTCGGTCCCTCCGATGTGGACAAGTAAAAGACCATTTCCTCCTATCCATGACAAAGCGTTGAGATTCACTCTGTGCAGCACTGGTGTTTAGTGGAAAAGCAGATCTAAGATTGCGTACCACATTCTGCAGATACTCCTGTATACGTGCGTCCATTTCTATGGCAGGAATTATTTCGCCAAATTTTGTCTTGTACCGGGGATCTAACAGTGTGGCAACCAAGTATTCTGGATTACTTTGAATTCGTACAATCCGAGGGTCATGTTGTAGGTAGTGCAGCAAGAAGGCGCTCATGTGTCTTGTGCATCCAGGAGGACCAAGTCCTTGGTGTGTTGGTGGCAGAGAGGTGAGAATCGTGCCTCCTTCCTCTGCCCTCTCCCCAGAACCTCGCACAACCGAAATGTGAGCAAGCTCTCACTCATCTGCTGAGTCTTCCATGCCCATCGCCAGTTCGTCCTCCATTTCTTCATGGGCTCCTGCACCTTCCTCAACACTTTTTGCTGATACTATGCGCCCTTGTTAATCCCTCTCCCTCACCATGACTGCCGCATAGGTGCCGCTGACCATCTGGACCTCGTAGATCTTGTTATCCCTTCCGCATATGACTCCTCCTGTACTTCCTCCCCTTCCTCTTGTCCCAACACCTGACTCCGAATAATAATTACAGTGTGCTCCATCCTGTAGATGACCAGAATTGTCACGCTGAGAATGACATTGCCAGTGCTAAACATCTTCGTCGACATTTGTAAACTGTGTAGCAGGGTGCATAGGTCCTTGATCTGACACCACTCCAGCAGCGTGATCTGCACCACCTCTGGATCAAGTTATCCCAGGCTATATGTCATAACGTATTGCAGCAGGGTTCGGCGGTGCTGCCACAAACGCTGCAACATGTGCAGATTCAAATTCCTGCGTGTGGGCACATCGCATTTCAGGCGTTTAACCACCAGACCTAAAGACTTCTATAGCGACGAAAGTTGTTGAGCTGCTGTGTGCGCACGATGGAAGTGAGCACATAGCGAGCGTGCACGCTGCACAAGGCCATGTAGGCCGTGATGGTGTTTTAAAAATTGCTGGAGAATTAGGTTCAACACGTGAGCCATACAAGGCACGTGTGTCACATTGCCCTGACGATGGCCCGCAGCCAGGTTTGCATCATTGCCGCACATGGCTGTTAAGTCACCAACGGAGTCCGCTCCGTCAATTTGTACTCCGGTCGCCAGGTGACAACGTGTTCCTTTCATGAATAGTGCTGATGATGGGAGAGGAGTCGATGCCAGCGGCGCAGGTGGACGCAGGTTATGCTCACCCACTGGGCTGCATTACCTTGACAGATGCAGAATCTCTGGCTGAATGTAGCTGGTGGGTATCTCACAGATGAAATACCATCATTCAGCTACAACCAATGGGAAGACACCACACCCTTTTTTATGCCCATCCTGTCTGCAGACCACTGCCAGACATAGCTCTGCTTTTACCCCCAGTTCAGTTTTATGATTTTGTGTGCTTGTTACTTGACTACTTTTCCTGCTTGCTGTTTATGTACCTTGTTGGCCGATCCGCATTTCACCTCTGCTTGTTTTCTGATTAAGTCCTGGCCGTCCCATTCTGTTCCTGTTCCTCAATTAATGTTTTGACCCTGCCTGACTACTATTCTCTGGAACTGCAGCCTTCCACAGGTATTAATCACCTTGGGCCCTGTGCAATTCCTAATCCCTGTATAGGGGTTAAAGGGTTTCAGGGTTCTAGGGGTCCTGCTTGGTGAGTGGCTTCCCTCTAGCCTATCATTTACAGCCCATCTGAGTGTGTGGATCAAGCAAGGCGTTACACCGTGCTCTCTGCAGAAGGCCATGTGGGCCAGGATAGTGCTTTAAAAATTGCTGGACAACCAGGTTCAACACGTGAACCACACAAGGCACGTGTGTCACATTGTCACAGCGGAGGGCCGCACCCATGTTTGCATCATTGTCGCACCCGGCCTTCCCTGGCTGCTGGTTGAGTGGAGACAACCATTGATGAAACTCGGTCTCCAGAGCTACCCGTCCACAACTTCTCAGCGGTGTGACTCACATTTCCCATACATTTCAAAGTAAAACTTTGACCGCCTGATGGCATTGAGCTCTGCTGCCAGCATAGTAAGGAGGTGTGTGGTAGTCCTTGTGCGCAGTTACAAGGAAGGGTGGCCTGACCACACAGGGTTTGCGCCAAGGTGGAGGACCCACACGAGGTTGAAGAGGCAGAAGCAGTGTATTAACTTCTACATACAGAAGAAGGATTGAAACAACTCGTGGGGACAGCAAGACTTGTACAGCAGACCCTTCTCCATCTCTCCCCACAGTAACCCATTGCCCAGTCAGCGACATGTAACGCCCCTGTCCATGCTTACTGGGCCAATTATCTGTGGTGAAAAGCACCCTGTCACACAGAGTTTCTCAAGGAATCAGTGATGTTTAGTGCAACATGCTGGTGTAGCGCGTGCACGCCTTTGTTGGAGAAGGAGTGGCGCCTGGGCATCGGCTCTTGGGGCACTGCGATGGGCATAAGGTCTCGAAAATCCTCAGTTAAAAAGGTTGGAAAGGCAGCATTTTGGTAGCCAACAGTTTCCAGATGCTGAAAGTCAACCTCTAAGCCATGTCATGCCCTTCTAAAAGCATGTAAAACACAGCGCGGGGACTCCAACCACAGTCTCCCTCGTTTCCACTAACTGGGCCACACACACCCCACTTGACTGGCATCGGTTGAGCCCCCTTTTGAAAAAGAAAAATATGCTTTGCATGAAGCACTCTCAAAAATACGCGTGCCTTTCCCGTCCCCTGGCTGACCCAGGGGAAGAAAAGTCCTCTGAGAGCCATGACTTGTTCATCTTGTTTCTTTTAGAAACACAGCGAGGGGACTCCAACCACAGTCTCCCTCGTTGCCACTAATTGGGCCACACACACCCCTCTTGACTGACATCAGTTGATGCCCCTTTTCAAAATGAAAAAGATGCTTTGCATGAAGCACTCTCAAAAATACGCGTGCCTTTCCCGTCCCCTGGCTGACCCAGGGGAAGAAAAGTCCTCTGAGAGCCATGATTTGTTCATTTTGGTTCTTTTAGAAACACAGCGAGGGGACTCCAACCACAGTCTCCCTCGTTGCCACTAACTGGGCCACACACACCCCACTTGACTGGCATCGGTTGAGCCCCCTTTTGAAAAAGAAAAAGATGCTTTGCATGAAGCACTCTCAAAAATACGCGTGCCTTTCCCGTCCCCTGGCTGACCCAGGGGAAGAAAAGTCCTCTGAGAGCCATGACTTGTTCATCTTGTTTCTTTTAGAAACACAGCGAGGGGACTCCAACCACAGTCTCCCTCGTTGCCACTAATTGGGCCACACACACCCCACTTAACTGGCATCGGTTGACCCCCCTTTTGAAAAAGAAAAAGATGCTTTGCATGAAGCACTCTCAAAAATACGCGTTCCTTTCCCGTCCCCTGGCTGACCCAGGGGAAGAAAAGTCCTCTGAGAGCCATGACTTGTTCATCTTGGTTCTTGTAGAAACACAGCGAGGGGACTCCACCCACAGTCTACCTCGTTGCCACTAATTGGGCCACACACACCCCACTTGACTGGCATCGGTTGAGCCCCCTTTTGAAAAAGAAAAAGATGCTTTGCATGAACCACTCTCAAAAATACGCGTGCCTTTCCCGTCCCCTGGCTGACCCAGGGGAAGAAAAGTCCTCTGAGAGCCATGACTTGTTCATCTTGGTTCTTTTAGAAACACAGCGAGGGGACTCCAACCACAGTCTCACTCGTTGCCACTAATTGGGCCACACACACCCCACTTGACTGACATCAGTTGATGCCCCTTTTCAAAATGAAAAAGATGCTTTGCATGAAGCACTCTCAAAAATACGCGTGCCTTTCCCGTCCCCTGGCTAACCCAGGGGAAGAAAAGTCCTCTGAGAGCCATGATTTGTTCATTTTGGTTCATTTAGAAACACAGCGAGGGGACTCCAACCACAGTCTCCCTCGTTGCCACTAACTGGGCCACACACACCCCACTTGACTGGCATCGGTTGAGCCCCCTTTTGAAAAAGAAAAAGATGCTTTGCATGAAGCACTCTCAAAAATACGCGTGCCTTTCCCGTCCCCTGGCTGACCCAGGGGAAGAAAAGTCCTCTGAGAGCCATGACTTGTTCATCTTGGTTCTTTTAGAAACACAGCGAGGGGACTCCAACCACAGTCTCCCTCGTTGCCACTAATTGGGCCACACACACCCCACTTGACTGGCATCGGTTGACCCCCCTTTTGAAAAAGAAAAAGATGCTTTGCATGAAGCACTCTCAAAAATACGCGTGCCTTTCCCGTCCCCTGGCTGACCCAGGGGAAGAAAAGTCCTCTGAGAGCCATGACTTGTTCATCTTGGTTCTTTTAGAAACACAGCGAGGGGACTCCAACCACAGTCTCCCTCGTTGCCACTAATTGGGCCACACACACCCCTCTTGACTGACATCAGTTGATGCCCCTTTTCAAAATGAAAAAGATGCTTTGCATGAAGCACTCTCAAAAATACGCGTGCCTTTCCCGTCCCCTGGCTGACCCAGGGGAAGAAAAGTCCTCTGAGAGCCATGACTTGTTCATCTTGGTTCTTTTAGAAACACAGCGAGGGGACTCCAACCACAGTCTCCCTCGTTGCCACTAACTGGGCCACACACACCCCACTTGACTGGCATCGGTTGAGCCCCCTTTTGAAAAAGAAAAAGATGCTTTGCATGAAGCACTCTCAAAAATACGCGTGCCTTTCCCGTCCCCTGGCTGACCCAGGGGAAGAAAAGTCCTCTGAGAGCCATGACTTGTTCATCTTGGTTCTTTTAGAAACACAGCGAGGGGACTCCAACCACAGTCTCCCTCGTTGCCACTAATTGGGCCACACACACCCCTCTTGACTGACATCAGTTGATGCCCCTTTTCAAAATGAAAAAGATGCTTTGCATGAAGCACTCTCAAAAATACGCGTGCCTTTCCCGTCCCCTGGCTGACCCAGGGGAAGAAAAGTCCTCTGAGAGCCATGACTTGTTCATCTTGGTTCTTTTAGAAACACAGCGAGGGGACTCCAACCACAGTCTCCCTCGTTGCCACTAACTGGGCCACACACACCCCTCTTGACTGACATCAGTTGATGCCCCTTTTCAAAATGAAAAAGATGCTTTGCATGAAGCACTCTCAAAAATACGCGTGCCTTTCCCGTCCCCTGGCTGACCCAGGGGAAGAAAAGTCCTCTGAGAGCCATGACTTGTTCATCTTGGTTCTTTTAGAAACACAGCAAGGGGACTCCAACCACAGTCTCCCTCGTTGCCACTAACTGGGCCACACACACCCCACTTGACTGGCATCGGTTGAGCCCCCTTTTGAAAAAGAAAAAGATGCTTTGCATGAAGCACTCTCAAAAATACGCGTGCCTTTCCCGTCCCCTGGCTGACCCAGGGGAAGAAAAGTCCTCTGAGAGCCATGACTTGTTCATCTTGGTTCTTTTAGAAACACAGCGAGGGGACTCCAACCACAGTCTCCCTCGTTGCCACTAATTGAGCCACACACACCCCTCTTGACTGACATCAGTTGATGCCCCTTTTCAAAATGAAAAAGATGCTTTGCATGAAGCACTCTCAAAAATACGCGTGCCTTTCCCGTCCCCTGGCTGACCCAGGGGAAGAAAAGTCCTCTGAGAGCCATGACTTGTTCATCTTGGTTCTTTTAGAAACACAGCGAGGGGACTCCAACCACAGTCTCCCTCGTTGCCACTAACTGGGCCACACACACCCCACTTGACTGGCATCGGTTGAGCCCACTTTTGAAAAAGAAAAAGATGCTTTGCATGAAGCACTCTCAAAAATACGCGTGCCTTTCCCGTCCCCTGGCTGACCCAGGGGAAGAAAAGTCCTCTGAGAGCCATGACTTGTTCATCTTGGTTCTTTTAGAAACACAGCGAGGGGACTCCAACCACAGTCTCCCTCGTTGCCACTAATTGGGCCACACACACCCCTCTTGACTGACATCAGTTGATGCCCCTTTTCAAAATGAAAAAGATGCTTTGCATGAAGCACTCTCAAAAATACGCGTGCCTTTCCCGTCCCCTGGCTGACCCAGGGGAAGAAAAGTCCTCTGAGAGCCATGACTTGTTCATCTTGGTTCTTTTAGAAACACAGCGAGGGGACTCCAACCACAGTCTCCCTCGTTGCCACTAACTGGGCCACACACACCCCACTTGACTGGCATCGGTTGAGCCCCCTTTTGAAAAAGAAAAAGATGCTTTGCATGAAGCACTCTCAAAAATACGCGTGCCTTTCCCGTCCCCTGGCTGACCCAGGGGAAGAAAAGTCCTCTGAGAGCCATGACTTGTTCATCTTGGTTCTTTTAGAAACACAGCGAGGGGACTCCAACCACAGTCTCCCTCGTTGCCACTAACTGGGCCACACACACCCCACTTGACTGGCATCGGTTGAGCCCCCTTTTGAAAAAGAAAAAGATGCTTTGCATGAAGCACTCTCAAAAATACGCGTGCCTTTCCCGTCCCCTGGCTGACCCAGGGGAAGAAAAGTCCTCTGAGAGCCATGACTTGTTCATCTTGGTTCTTTTAGAAACACAGCGAGGGGACTCCAACCACAGTCTCCCTCGTTGCCACTAATTGGGCCACACACACCCCTCTTGACTGACATCAGTTGATGCCCCTTTTCAAAATGAAAAAGATGCTTTGCATGAAGCACTCTCAAAAATACGCGTGCCTTTCCCGTCCCCTGGCTGACCCAGGGGAAGAAAAGTCCTCTGAGAGCCATGACTTGTTCATCTTGGTTCTTTTAGAAACACAGCGAGGGGACTCCAACCACAGTCTCCCTCGTTGCCACTAACTGGGCCACACACACCCCACTTGACTGGCATCGGTTGAGCCCCCTTTTGAAAAAGAAAAAGATGCTTTGCTTGAAGCACTCTCAAAAATA
This sequence comes from Anomaloglossus baeobatrachus, assembly GCF_048569485.1. NCBI lineage: Eukaryota > Metazoa > Chordata > Amphibia > Anura > Aromobatidae > Anomaloglossus > Anomaloglossus baeobatrachus. The sequence goes on along the minus strand of NC_134358.1, from coordinate 353,705,066 downwards.
CGCGTGCCTTTCCCGTCCCCTGGCTGACCCAGGGGAAGAAAAGTCCTCTGAGAGCCATGACTTGTTCATCTTGGTTCTTTTAGAAACACAGCGAGGGGACTCCAACCACAGTCTCCCTCGTTGCCACTAATTGGGCCACACACACCCCTCTTGACTGACATCAGTTGATGCCCCTTTTCAAAATGAAAAAGATGCTTTGCATGAAGCACTCTCAAAAATACGCGTGCCTTTCCCGTCCCCTGGCTGACCCAGGGGAAGAAAAGTCCTCTGAGAGCCATGACTTGTTCATCTTGGTTCTTTTAGAAACACAGCGAGGGGACTCCAACCACAGTCTCCCTCGTTGCCACTAACTGGGCCACACACACCCCACTTGACTGGCATCGGTTGAGCCCCCTTTTGAAAAAGAAAAAGATGCTTTGCATGAAGCACTCTCAAAAATACGCGTGCCTTTCCCGTCCCCTGGCTGACCCAGGGGAAGAAAAGTCCTCTGAGAGCCATGATTTGTTCATTTGGTTCTTTTAGAAACACAGCGAGGGGACTTCAACCACAGTCTCACTCGTTGCCACTAATTGGGCCACACACACCCCACTTGACTGACATCAGTTGATGCCCCTTTTCAAAATGAAAAAGATGCTTTGCATGAAGCACTCTCAAAAATACGCGTGCCTTTCCCGTCCCCTGACTGACCCAGGGGAAGAAAAGTCCTCTGAGAGCCATGATTTGTTCATTTTGGTTCTTTTAGAAACACAGCGAGGGGACTCCAACCACAGTCTCCCTCGTTGCCACTAACTGGGCCACACACACCCCACTTGACTGGCATCGGTTGAGCCCACTTTTGAAAAAGAAAAAGATGCTTTGCATGAAGCACTCTCAAAAATACGCGTGCCTTTCCCGTCCCCTGGCTGACCCAGGGGAAGAAAAGTCCTCTGAGAGCCATGACTTGTTCATCTTGGTTCTTTTAGAAACACAGCGAGGGGACTCCAACCTTAGTCTCCCTCGTTGCCACTAATTGGGCCACACACACCCCACTTGACTGGCATCGGTTGACCCCCCTTTTGAAAAAGAAAAAGATGCTTTGCATGAAGCACTCTCAAAAATACGCGTGCCTTTCCCGTCCCCTGGCTGACCCAGGGGAAGAAAAGTCCTCTGAGAGCCATGACTTGTTCATCTTGGTTCTTTTAGAAACACAGCGAGGGGACTCCAACCACAGTCTCCCTCGTTGCCACTAATTGGGCCACACACACCCCACTTGACTGGCATCGGTTGACCCCCCTTTTGAAAAAGAAAAAGATGCTTTGCATGAAGCACTCTCAAAAATACGCGTGCCTTTCCCGTCCCCTGGCTGACCCAGGGGAAGAAAAGTCCTCTGAGAGCCATGACTTGTTCATCTTGGTTCTTTTAGAAACACAGCGAGGGGACTCCAACCACAGTCTCCCTCGTTGCCACTAATTGGGCCACACACACTCTGAGAGCCATGTCTACATTGTCAGTGGACAGACACGTGTGCTTATCTGCCAGCAGACCCCCAGCAGCACTGAAGACAGGTTCCGAGAAAACGCTGGCTGCAGGACACGACAAGATCCCCAAGGCGTACGTGGCGAGCTCAGGCAATTTATCCAGATTGGAAGCCTAAAATGAGCAGGGCTCAAGTTGCACAATAATGGAATCGATGTTTCCTTGCATATACTCATATATCTGTGTGTCCTCCTCTTTTTCCTTGTCCAGCTGTTTTGTTTTCGCATGAGTATATGTCCTTGTCACTTTCCCATGTGTTGTGAGTTGTTTGTCACCTTTTGGACACCTTTGAGGGTGTTTTCTAGGTGTTTTTCTGTGTTTGTGATTGCCTGCCATTGTTTCCTATGCAGTTCGCGTTCGGTTCGTCGAACGTTCGACGAGCCGAACTCGAACGGGACCTCCGTTCGGCGAACCGACCTCGAGCCGAACCGGGACCGGTTCGCTCATCTCTACTCTTGATCAGTGGTAACATGGGATTGTGTATTGTTGTTCACCCTGTTGGACTCAAGGAACTCATATAAGGATCATTGCCATATTTTCCCTGGTGTTGGAATACTGGGAGGCGCCTCTGGATCTTTTGTTTTGTTGTGGACTCCTTGCAGACTTTAAGGATTTATATTTATGTTTGGTGCTTTAGGCTATGTGCGCACAGTGCGTTTTTCGCGGCGTTTTTGCGCGTTTTTCGGGTGTGTTTTTGGCCTCAAAACTGCAGGACTTTGCTTCCCCAGCAAAGTCTATGAGTTTTCATTTTTGCTGTCCACACACATCTGTTTTTTTTACCTGCGTTTTTGAGTTAAAAAAAAAAAATGGACATGTCAGTTCTTTCCTGCGTTTTTCTGCGTTTTCCGCCCATGCAATGCATTTGAAAACGCAGCAAAACGCAGAGATCAAAAACGCAGCAAAAAGCAGCCAAAAACGCACCAAATCGCGGCAAAAACGCAATGCGTTTTTTGATGCGTTTTTTCGACGCAGGTGCGTTTTTAGCGGCCAAAAACGCACAAAAACGCAGCGTCAAAAAGACGCAGTGTGCGAACCTAGCCTTATCGTTGTGTTTCCAATAAAGCCCTTTGGATTGTTCCTTGGCCTGGCGTCCCACACTGCTCTGTCGCATACTCCGTCACAGCTACATAATACAATATGGAGGACTATGGGGGCTTCGTAATACTATATGGAGAAATATGGGGGCTGTATACTACTATACCCCCAGAGTTGTATGTCCCCTCCACCCCGGTGCTGTATACCCCCTCAGAGCTGTATGTACCCCTACCCCAGTGCTGTAATCCTTCCAGAGTTGTATGTCACCACCCAACCCAGAGCTGTATACCCCCAGAGCTGCATATCACCCCCCCACCTCAGAGCTGTTTCTCCCTCCCACCCCAGAGCCACTGCCCCCTTCTAGAGCTTTATGCCCTACTCTGGAGCTGTATGCCCCTCCATTGTTGTATACCCCTTTCCTCAGTAATATGTATGCCCCCTAGTAATGTGTATGTCCCCAGCCTCTCTTGTGATGTATATACAGCAGTAGCAGTGTGCTCTATGTGTAGACATGTCTGTTAGTGACGGCCACCAATCAGCATGGCACAGACACGTGCCCAGGAGGAGCTGGATGGAGACAAGTGGGAGATGTGAATGAGGCTGTTGCCGACTTCCCAATATTAGAAATATCTCTAATGTGTCTGTGTGTGCATGTATGATTTGTATCTATGTATATCAGTGTATTTGACTGTGTCTATATTTATGGCTATTTATATGTGTTTTTGTGAATTTCTCTTTAAATATTTATGTGTACCTATGTCTGTATGTGTATGTATCTGTGCATGTCTGTGTGGATGGGGCCCACAGAGACTCTTACGCCCAGTGCCAACAAAAACCTGAAGCTGGCCCTGTCCAGAGCCCATTCGGGCCAGGCTGGAATGACATGACTTTGATGTGGGGCATCACTAGGTAAGTAAATGTGGTGTGAAAATAGTGGCCAAAAGCCACTTAACCCCTTAAAGACACCACTTATTAAAATCTGTGAAAACTGGGGTTTTGCCCACTTTGATGCCAATTCTGATGCCCAGACCCTGTTTGGGCCAGGCTGGAGTGATCTAAATTTGATGTGTGGCGTCACTAGTTATGTAAATGTGTTGTGAAATCAGTGGCCCAAAGCCATTTAACCCCTCAAAAACACCAGTTACTTATTCAAATGTGTGAAAACTGGCCATTTGCCCACTTTGATGCCAGTTCTGATGCCCAGAATCTGTTTGTGCCAGGCTGGAGTGACATGAACTTGATGTGAGGCATGACTGGGTATGTAAATGTGGTGTAAGATCAGTGGCCCAAAGCCATTTAACCCATCAAAAACACCAGTTACTTATTCAAATCTGTGAAAACTGGCGTTCTGACCACTTTGATGCCAGTTGTGATGCCCAGAACCTGTTTAAACCAGGCTGGAGTAATCTGAATTTATTGTGTGGCATCACTAGGTATGTAAATGTGGTGTGAGATTAGTGACCCAAAGCCACTTAACCCCTCAAAAACACTAGTTACTTAATCAAATCTGTGAAAAGTGTGGGTTTGCCCACTTTTATGCCAGTTCTGATGCCGAGAACCTGTTTGGGCCTGGCTGGAGTGATCTGAATTTGATGTGTTGCATCACCAGGGATGTAAATGTGGTGTAAGATCAGTGTTCCAAAGCCATTTAACCCCCTCAAAAACACCAGTTATGTTACGGTTGCTGCGAGCACTGGAGACTATGTCCAGATTTCTTGCTACTGCACATGTGCGAGCGCTGGAGACTAAGTCCAGATTTCTTGCTACTGCACATGTGCGAGCGCTGGAGACTAAGTCCAGATTTCTTGCTACTGCACATGTGCGAGCGCCGGAGACTAAGTCCTGTCTTGGAGCCATTGCACATGTGCGGGTGACATCATCGCTGACACGAGGTCACATGTCTCTGACACCTTCTGTGCCGATTGGTCGCTGGTCATGTGCTTGTGACGCCTTGCTCGGTGATAGGCCAGCATGACGTCACTCCTGTCGTTCTGACAGCGGATTGGCTCTGGTGTCCTCCATCTTGGATGAGGCACAGAGTCTATATAAGACCCTGACACACGCCGCATGGCGCTCAGTCCTCTTGGTTCATGCATAAGAGTAGACGCTCTGTGCGCGTTCCTCTAGGCATTCCTCTGTCTATGCTAGGTGAGCGCTACCGGCAGGGTAGCGTTCTTATACCTTACAGCTTCGGCTGCTGTCCGTATCCTTACCTCTTAGGGGAGCGGACATAGGCAGGTGCCTGAGGCACATGGTCTGGCTGGGCCTTGTGATTCGACTCGTAGGTGGACGTTGCCGCTAGGGTAACGTTCCTTATACTGCGTCTGGCAGTTGTTCGTATCCTCGCACACTAGGGGAGCGAACAGAGGTAGGAGCTTTGTGCGGCTTACGCTGCTGTTCGTCTCTTTTGCACCACTAGAAGAGCGGACCTAGGCAGGTGCCATATCTAGTGGTTCGTGTCCTCGCACACTAGTGGAGCGAACGCAGGTAGGAGCTTTGTGCGGCTTACGCTGCTGTTCGTCTCTTTTGCACCACTAGAAGAGCGGACCTAGGTAGGTGCCATTTTGCACACATTGCCTTTGTCTCTGTGATTATTAACAGAGATCATTCCACACACCCTCCAAGTAAGGGAGGAATTGCTTTACTTACTTATTATATCCTTCTGTGAGTTAACAGAGGTATTGCACTCTGCCATAGTCTGCAGCAAAGTCTTTGCACGGTGGACCCTGACTGTCTGATACTCCTTTAGGTTATTATCAGACAGCCCCACGTAACAAGTTACCTACTCAAATCTGTGAAAACTGGGGTTTTGCCCACTTTGATGCCAGTTCTGATGCACAGAACACCTTTGGGCCAGGCTAAAGTAATCTGAATTTGATATGTGGCATCACAAGGTATGTAAATATGTTGTAAAATCAGTGACCCAAAGCAACTTAACCCCTCAAAATTACCAGTTACTTATTAAAATCTGTTAAAACTGGGGTTTTGCCCATTTTGATGCCAGTTCTGATGCCCAGAACCTTTTTGGGCCTGGCTGTTGTGATCTGAATTTGATGTGTTGCATCACTAAGGATGTAAATATAGTGTGAGATCAGTGGCCCAAAGCCATTTAACCCCTCAAAAACACCAAATACTTATTCAAATCTGTGAAAATAGGCTGTGGGCCCAATTTGATGCCAGTTCTGATAACCAGAACTTGTTTAAGCCACGCTGGAGTGATCTTAATTTGATGTGTGGCATCACTAGGTATGTAAGTGGGGTGTAAATTAGTGGCCCAAAGCCACTTAACCCCTCAAAAACACCAGTTACTTATTCAAATCTGTTAAAACTGGGGTTTTACCCATTTTGATGCCAGTTCTCATGCCCAAAACCCCTTTGGGCAAGGCTAAAGTGATCTGTATTTGATGTGTGGCATCACCATGTAAGTAAATGTGGTGTAATATCAGTGGCCCAAAGCCATTTAACCTCTCAAAAACAGCAGTTACTTATTGAAATCTGTAAAAACTGGGGTTTTGCCCACTTTGATGCCAGTTCTGATACCCAGAACCTGTTTGGGCCAGGCTGAAGTGAACTAAATTTGATGTGTATTATCACTAGGTATGTAAATGTGGTGTGAGATCAGTGGCTTAAAGCCATTTAACCCCTCAAAAAAAACAGTTGCTTATTCAAATCTGTGAAAACTGGGGTTTTGCCTGCTTTGATGCAAGTTCTGATGCCTAGAACCTGCTTGGGCCAGGTTGTAGTGATCTGAATTTGATGTATGGCATCACTAGGTATGTGTTAGGGCCAGATGGACGGGTAGACCCTGGAGGTGGATCCACTGGGCCGAACTCCCGGATGAGGGAAAGGAGTCCGGTAGCCGGAGCACTGTAGGTAGCAGGACAGTCCGTGCACTGGGAGAAAACGGAGAAGTCCCTGGGATCACGAGGTCACTGATGGTGGTCTGGGTGACGGAGCTCTGGTTCGGAGGCCGTGATGGTGTCAGGCGGGGTCCGGAACCGTTGGAGCGAGATGACAGGTCACCGCAGGGATCCGAGATGGTACGGACTGTCAGGATGGCAGATGGGCAGCGTTCGGGGTTCGAGGTACCGCAGGACCGGATGGCGATGCAGGATCGGCTCTAGGAGACAGAGAGGTAAGTATCTCACAGAACACAAGGAGACCTGACTCCTAGCTTGGGAAAACACGAAGAACAGGCCCCGCTCCCTTGGACATTAACCCCCTATATACCCTGTACCTGTGTGCATCATTTCCTGTTTGTGGACACTGGCCCTTTAAGAAAGGGTCAGTGACCGCGCGCGCGCCCTAATGCGCATGCGCGCGGCCCGGGTGCCAGAAGCCAGGGAAGGTGAGAGGAGGACGCAGGGGAGCCGGCCAGGACCTGGGAAGCCGTCGGGCGCCGGGAGCGGAGACCAGGGGGCCTGGGAAGGACGGGCACCGGAGGCTGGAGAGCGGGGAGCGTGGCAGGTGAGCCGGGGAGCGGAGCTGAGGACCCGGGGAGCGGAGCAGAGGACCCGGGGAGGGGAGGCAAGGACCCGGGGAGCGTGACAGTATGTAAATATTTTGTGAGATCAGTGGCCCAAAGCCATTTAACCCCTCAAAAACACCAGTTACTTATTTAAATCTGTGAAAACTGGCCCTGTGCCCACTTTGATGCCATTTCTGATGCCCAGAACCCTTTGGGCCAGGCTGAAATGACATGAATTTGATGTGGGGCGTCACTAGGTAAGTAAACGTGGTGTGAGATCAGTGGCCAAAAGCTACTTAACCCCTTCAAAACACCAGTTACTTATTCAAATCTGTGAAAACTGGGGTTTTGCCCACTTTGATGCCAGTTCTGATGCCCAGAACCTATTTAAGCAAGGCTGAAGTGATCTACATTTGATGTGTGGTATCACTAGGTATGTAAATGTGGCGTGAGATCAGTGGCCAAAAGCCATTTAACCCCTCAAAAACACCAGTTACTTATTCAATTCTGTGAAAACTGGCCATTTGCCCACTTTGATGCCAGTTCTGATGCCCAGAATCTGTTTGGGCCATCCTGGAGTGACATGAACTTGATGTGTGGCATCACTAGGTATGTAAATGTGGTGTAAGATAAGTGGCCTAAAGCCTTTTAAAGGGAACCTGTCACCTAGAATATGCGTTCTGACCTATCAGCAGACTCATGTGTGCCCTAATTACACCTCCCTACCCATCCCTGTGTTATAAAATTGTATACTATGAAAGTAATAAAAAACATTTTATTACCTTCATATTTCATATGTAAATAGCAGGGTATTTGGTCACAGGGGCGGGGTCTTGCCCTATGGACGTCAACCGTAGAAAAACCCTTATTAAAAAATCACTTTTAATTAATTTAGCTTAAAATAGATATCCCAACTTGAAAAACATACAAACACATATATGTACACATATAAACACATGAAAAAAAGTGCTGCAGTGCAGAATGGGAGTGGTCAATACCCTACCACTTTTCCCTGCCTAGCCTGCGGAGGTCGGCACCCTAGATCACGTAATGGCGCCCCCGCTCGGACGTCGGCTCACCCTCCTCTCCCTCCACTAATTTATACGTGCAGCTAGTCTGGGAGTATAGGAGTGCTCAAAACAGGGGGGTTTTTTTCTGCACTGTCAAAAAAATGATACCACACAATGCAAAATATTGATTAAAGGATAAAAACCTATTTTCAATTGTCATATATGTGAGTATGACTCTGCAGGGAAGGGGTGTGGTGTCAAACAACAGGCTCTATCACATAAGAACAGGGTGCCATGGTTTTTAAAAACAATTTCAAGGATTTATGCACAAATGTTTGGCTTTAAGATGTAAACATTTCACTCAATAGCAGCATAAGGGTGAACATGTATTAAAGTGCTGTGCATATAATAACCAGAAAGCAGGAGGGGGCTTCCCTCAGGCCCAACAGCAACCTGCTTCCACCAGTGTCAGATTGTATTACACTGGTAACAACCAATGGCTCCCCAAATACATTATACAAAAAGGCAACCACGTAATAATAGCCGCATAAAAATTCTTATTACATGGATCAAATACTCCACTAACACCCAATCACTGTAGGTAAACGTAACAATGATATAGTCAAGTACTTAGCTTATTCAGACTTGGACCAATCGCCAGACAGCCATGTACTTTAGGTATAATCACCGAACGCCTATATGTATACAGGCTTGGTACAGGAACCGCTTATTCTGCTCGACGCGTTTCCCCCTGGCATCAAGTCCCGCCAGGGTTCCTCAGGAGCTCCCACAGTGGGGTATGTGCAGCTAGCCACAATCTGCCGTCCTGCCTCGGTTCTTAATCCCCGCCTCTACACGTGGGGAAGGAACGTTCTTTAAAAATGGCGCTATACCTACGTCACCGGAAGCGCCGTCTGCCGGAGCGGAAATGACGTACAGGTGGGGAATCCCCCAGCGGTCAGACGCCGTGCCTGCCTTCGCCCACGTCACCGGAAGTGACGTCCGCCGGAGCGGAAGTAGCACACAGGTGGAACGCATCATGCGCTCCACCGCGGCCCACCGCCGCACCAGCCAGGACGTCCTCCAATGTGACGTAAGCCGGCCGTCACCTGACCGTGGAACGCTATATGCGCTCCACTGCTCCATGGCCCTTCTGTTGCCCAGAGGAGGGATTAATATCCGGGTGGACCACACTGTGTGTGCCGCCGCAAATCGTCCCCAGTCGCAACATAGACGTTCATTGATGTAACGTCAGCTATGGGTCATATGTTAGTTGAACACTTAATGCGCTCCACAGCACCATTCCGCAACACTTCCATTAAGTCTGAATGGCCCAGACCACCAAAGATCAGGCTATAGAAGCTTCTCATAGAACGCCCCATAAGTACATGCCCCCCCAAGAAGAAGTGGTACCTGGTTAGACAGAAGAGATGTTGGCACCTTCAAATGCGGCTCATGTATGTATTGCAAACACATTACACCCTCGAAGGAGTTCTGTAGTGCAGTAACTGGACGTGTCTATAAAAATCGGAATTTTGCAAATTGCAAAACAGAGGGAGTAATTTACCTCTGTACATGTACTTGTCCGAAGAACTATGTAGGAAAGACTAGAAGACAACTGAAAGTGCGGATAGGAGAACATCTGGGTGATGTGAGAAATAAGCGTGACACACCCTTGGCCCGACATGTGAATGCATATCACAACGGCGACTTGGGGTCTTTCTCCTTTAGGACCATTGAAGTGATTCCCCCATCGATTCGCCTGGGGGACTGGGATAAAAAATTGCTTCAGAGGGAGACACGCTGGATCTTCTGGTTGGAATCTACCAATCCGGGAGGCCTGAATGAACAATTAACTTTCTCCAGCTTCATTTGATCTAAAAAGGCATTCTATTTAATGGGGATATAAATTCTCTCCTGGATACATGGTAGACAGTGTTAAATCAGCCAACCTGTATATGTCAGCTTGACTACGGGGTTTTTTTGTGATCTTGGATTGCAAGATCATGCAGTATATATGTATATGGATGCATTCGTCCATATATACAGTATCTCTTGAATATCCCTATTGAAGTGTAACTATAGGATTGTACTTATGGGGCGTTCTATGAGAAGCTTCTATAGCCTGATCTTTGGTGGTCTGGGCCATCCAGACTTAATGGAAGTGTTGCGGAATGGTGCTGTGGAGCGCATTAAGTGTTTAACTAACATATGACCCATAGCTGACGTTACATCAATGAACGTCTATGTTGCGACTGGGGACGATTTGCGGCGGCACACACAGTGTGGTCCACCCGGATATTAATCCCTCCTCTGGGCAACAGAAGGGCCATGGAGCAGTGGAGCGCATATAGCGTTCCACGGTCAGGTGACGGCCGGCTTACGTCACATTGGAGGACGTCCTGGCTGGTGCGGCGGTGGGCCGCGGTGGAGCGCATGATGCGTTCCACCTGTGTGCTACTTCCGCTCCGGCGGACGTCACTTCCGGTGACGTGGGCGAAGGCAGGCACGGCGTCTGACCGCTGGGGGATTCCCCACCTGTACGTCATTTCCGCTCCGGCAGACGGCGCTTCCGGTGACGTAGGTATAGCGCCATTTTTAAAGAACGTTCCTTCCCCACGTGTAGAGGCGGGGATTAAGAACCGAGGCAGGACGGCAGATTGTGGCTAGCTGCACATACCCCACTGTGGGAGCTCCTGAGGAACCCTGGCGGGACTTGATGCCAGGGGGAAACGCGTCGAGCAGAATAAGCGGTTCCTGTACCAAGCCTGTATACATATAGGCGTTCGGTGATTATACCTAAAGTACATGGCTGTCTGGCGATTGGTCCAAGTCTGAATAAGCTAAGTACTTGACTATATCATTGTTACGTTTACCTACAGTGATTGGGTGTTAGTGGAGTATTTGATCCATGTAATAAGAATTTTTATGCGGCTATTATTACGTGGTTGCCTTTTTGTATAATGTATTTGGGGAGCCATTGGTTGTTACCAGTGTAATACAATCTGACACTGGTGGAAGCAGGTTGCTGTTGGGCCTGAGGGAAGCCCCCTCCTGCTTTCTGGTTATTATATGCACAGCACTTTAATACATGTTCACCCTTATGCTGCTATTGAGTGAAATGTTTACATCTTAAAGCCAAACATTTGTGCATAAATCCTTGAAATTGTTTTTAAAAACCATGGCACCCTGTTCTTATGTGATAGAGCCTGTTGTTTGACACCACACCCCTTCCCTGCAGAGTCATACTCACATATATGACAATTGAAAATAGGTTTTTATCCTTTAATCAATATTTTGCATTGTGTGGTATCATTTTTTTGACAGTGCAGAAAAAAACCCCCCTGTTTTGAGCACTCCTATACTCCCAGACTAGCTGCACGTATAAATTAGTGGAGGGAGAGGAGGGTGAGCCGACGTCCGAGCGGGGGCGCCATTACGTGATCTAGGGTGCCGACCTCCGCAGGCTAGGCAGGGAAAAGTGGTAGGGTATTGACCACTCCCATTCTGCACTGCAGCACTTTTTTTCATGTGTTTATATGTGTACATATATGTGTTTGTATGTTTTTCAAGTTGGGATATCTATTTTAAGCTAAATTAATTAAAAGTGATTTTTTAATAAGGGTTTTTCTACGGTTTACAGGTTATTTATCCCTTAAATTATTATTCATGACGGTTTTTTCCTTATGGACGTCAGCATACTTTACCTGGTATCACGCCCCTGTGGGCGTGATAACATGGAGCGACGTCTCCGTCGCTCATTCTATCCTGCACGTGTTGCGGGCGAAGGAGGGGACGCTGCGCTCTCCCACTGCTCGGGTCCGGCTGCTGCTGCTGCTCGGTGGTGGCTCGAGCGGTGGGCCGGATCCCGGGGACTCGAGCGGCGTTCCTCGCCCGTGAGTGAAAAGGGGGGTTTTGATTGTGGGGATTGGATATATTGTCCGTGACGCCACCCACGGCTGTGGTGATATTTGTGACACCACCACTGCAATAGACGGGGATCCCGGGAGCGGTGACAGGGGGCAGCTTTGATGTTAGTTCTCCCCTCCGTGGGTAGGGGGTTGGTTGTCCCGGGGCCCGGTGATGGGGTAGGTGGGGTTGGATGGCAGGCGGGTTGCGGGGCCTGGTGAGGTGCAGGGTCACGGGGGCAGCGCTGTGCCGCACGGCACGGTGGTACTCACTCAGCCAATGATGAAGACACAGTTCTCGGTAAAACACACGGCTGGATGGACGGGTCCCACAGACGGCTGCGGTGTTGTTTCTCCCGGCAGGTTGATGGTGACTGCCTTTCCCTGCATCTAAGTACTTTAAACAGTTCCAATGGGTTCCCACCGGTAACCCGCTCCCCGGCTTGGATATGGGCCGGAGGAGCCCCTTTTGCCCGCAGGCGCTGGCCCTGGGAAACGGTTGCCTTGGCGGTGGCGGTGTCTCCCTCTCCTGGTCGGACTGTTGCCTTCTGTCGGGACTTGGCTGCTGGTTAACCCAGGAGATTCCCTTCGCTACCAAATTTGGCAAATTCACGGCGACTCCTAGCCTTGCCGGGGTCCGTAAGCCCGTGCCAGATGGTGCTGACTTCTGTTTGTGTACCGGTCCGGTACCGCCGAGCCACCGCCCGTCCACGGTCCTTACGGTAAACTCCGATAGGCCACTCCTGCAGACGGTCACCATCGTCTGCCAACCTTGCTTCTCCGTCCGGGCCACACACCCGGACTCACTTCAGACTGCTCTCTTGCCACTTCACTACTGCTCACTTTCTCCTCTCAAACTAATTTGACTGTTTTCCCTCCTCCAGGACTGTGAACTCCTCGGTGGGTGGAGGCCAACCGCCTGGCTCCACCCCCTGGTGTGGACATCAGCCCCTGGAGGAAGGCAACAAGGGTTTTGTGTCTGACTTCGGTGTGCCTACCGGGAGTGTGGGGTGTGTTGGTGTTGTTCTCTGTGGCCCCTGGCTTGTCCAGGGCGCCACATTCCCCCTTAGTTAAATGCAGACCGTTCGCGGGCTGCCCGTCCATCACCGGTTTTATTTTCACCAACTGAAAAATAGAAAAACGGTAAAACATATTACAATTAAAATAACATCTTCCCACATCGGGAGGTACTCTTACTTAAATGTTACTAACTGTTACGGCTTCCGCTCTCTCCCACCCAAGCAACCTGGCCCTGATGCTGCCCCTAAGCAAACAGGCAGTACCCCTTGACCCCAGTCCTGCACAAGCTGCCCGAGCGGGTTCTGTCCTTTTCAGGGGACCCACGTCCATGGGGAACCCCTGAACCCCTCTAGAGGATCGCCACCGGTTCCGGTGGTGGCTGGGCCCCAGCCTGCTCCACTGCGGGCCCTTCCTCCAATCTGCCTCTCCGGAGGCGGTAACGGTAAAGCCACAACATTTTTATTTACAAGCCACAAGTTTGTGGTTGCCCTGCTAGTTCTCAGGCCTGTTCGTATGGAGTTCCTTATGCAGTGGTTTGTAAAGGGGGGTCCCAACGGGGACCAGTTGCCGGCAACGACCGGTTCTAATCACGTTGACAATCAGGTAACTTTTCATCAATTATTCATTCTTTTCATTTTCAAACTTTCAAACGGCATTTTCAACACACAATGTTCCCCCCCTCTAAATAGTAGTTTCCCTGTACCTAAGTGGGGGTCTACCTAGGTTGGGACGAGTGGACCTCCGGGGTCCGTTGTCAGTGGTGACAGGCAGCGGGGGAGAGGGAACAATCAGTTCCTCTTCCCTGTCATCGTGTGGGGCAGGCGGAGGCATAGGGGAGCTGGGCACAGGTTCATCCCTGGGCACTGGCACTGGCTCGCGGTTGACCGCCTCCATCACTTCCTCATCCACGGGTTGTGGGAACAGTATCACTGGAAGAATCACCGTGCCGTTCTGTGTAGGCCAGTCCACTGGGAAGTCACCCATCACGGTGTGGATTACCTCTTTTGCCTTCTCCGCCGGTGTAGGAACCGGGACTTCAGCCGCTGCCCTCAATGCTGGTGGGCACCTCTTTAGATGGTCCCGGGAAACCGTGGCCAAAGTGCCCCCTTGGTCACGACTGATCTGGTAGGCCTTCCCATCTTCCCATCCTGTGGGCTGTATGACGTATGGGGTTTGTTCCCATTGATCATCCAGCTTGTGAGTCCTCCTCTTCCGCTTCAGCACTATATCTCCAGGCTGGAAAGGGCCAGCAGACGCCTTCTGGTTGAAGCGCTGCTCCTGTTGTTCCCGACTCCGACTCAAGTTCTTCTCAACATATTCCTGAATCTGTCGGTACTGCACCCTCCGCCAAGTTTCCCATTCAGCTGTCGAAGGGAGTGCTTCTGGGGCTTCCAATCCCATGTCCAGATCCACCGGTAGCCGGCCGGGGCGAGCCCTCATCAGGTATGCTGGGGTGCATTTCGTTGAGCTGGAAGGGATATTGTTGTACATATCGACCAAGTCCGGTAGCTTCTCCGGCCACAGGTTCCGCTCTTCTAGCGGCAACGTCTTGAGGAGGCCCAGGACCAGGTGGTTCATCTTTTCACACATGCCATTGGTTTGGGCATGGTAAGGCATGGTCCGGATCTTCTTGCAGCCGTACAACTGACAAAACTCATGGAACACCTCCGCCTCAAAGGCCGGGCCTTGGTCAGTAAGCACCTTCTCAGGGTATCCATGTGGTCGGCAGAAACAAGCCTGGAACGCTCTAGCGGTGGTACGGCCATTTGGGTCTTTGACTGGGACAACCACCATGAACCTTGAATAGTGGTCTACAATGGTTAGAGCGTAGGTGTACCCACTTCGGTTGGGGGTGAGCTTCACATGGTCCAGGGCGACCAGCTCTAGCGGTTGATGTGTAACAATCGGGTGTAGGGGCACCCTCTGGCTGGCCTCGTCCTTCCTTCTCAGCGTGCAAGGGCCACACTCTCGGCACCAGGCCTCTACAGATTCCCGCATTCCACTCCAATAGAACCGCTCTCTCAACAGCATCTCCAGTTTCTTCCATCCAAAGTGTCCAGCACCATCATGGTACGCTTGCAGGACGGTGGGTACGTTAGCTTGGGGAATCACCAACTGGCGGATTTTCTCATGAGTCTTCGGGTTGATCAGCTCACGGTATAACTTTCCCTGGTGTAGGTACAGCCGGGTCCATTCTCGCCACAGGCGTTGGGCTTCGGCCGGGGCGGCAGGGTCTATCCCAGCAGTGCCTTGCTCCACCAGGATCTTGACTAGGCGGACAGCGGGCGCCTGGTCTTGAGCTTCTTGCCACTCCTGACTGGGCAGCGGGTCCAGGTTCACCCGTTGTTGGTGGACATGCACCTTCTCAGTTGGTGGCTGGTGAAATGCAGGCAACTCGATCTGTTCGAGGTCGTCATCCTCGCACCCTTCTTCCGACAAGTGGGGCATCCGAGAGAGTGCATCAGCATTAACGTTGGCACGGCCGGCCCTGTATTTGATGGGGAAATCGTAGTTGGCTAGCCTGGCCACCCACCGCTGTTCCAACGCGCCCTACTTGGCCGTGTCCAGGTGGGTCAGCGGATTGTTATCCATGAAAGCGGTGAACTTAGCTGTGGCCAGGTAATGGCGGAACTGCTCGGTGATAGCCCACACCAGCGCCAGGAGCTCAAGCTTGAAAGAGCTGTAGTTCTCAGGATTCCTTTCAGTCGGTCAGAGCTTTCGGCTAGCTTAAGCAATCGCTTTTTCCTTCCCGTCTTGGACCTGGGACAGGACTGCCCCCAAGCCCACATTGCTGGCATCGGTGTAGAGGATGAACGGGTGGCTGTAATCAGGATACGCTAGGATCTCCTCTCCGGTCAAGGCCGCTTTCAGCTGGTGGAAGGATTCCTCATGCCTCTCTTCCCACACCAGTGGGGCTCCGAGGGGTCTACCACCTTTGGTCTGTCCCACGAGGAGGTCTTGCATGGGGGCAGCCATCTTCGTGTACCCCCTGATGAAGCGACGGTAGTACCCCACCAGACCCAGAAACTGCCTTACTTCCCTCACTGTGGTTGGTCTTGGCCAGTCTTGGATGGCAGTGATCTTCTCGGGGTCGGGGGCGACACCTTCTGCACCCACCACATGCCCTAGGTACTGCACTCTGGGTTTCAGCAGATGACACTTGGAGGGCTTCAACTTCATCCCGTATTTGGCAAGGGACGCGAACACCTCGGCTAGGTGCTCCAGGTGGGCCTCATATGTCTGTGAGTACACAATCACATCATCCAGGTATAACAGGACAGTCTCGAAATTTAAATGCCCCAGACAGCATTCCATCAGCCGTTGGAAGGTTCCAGGGGCGTTGCACAGCCCGAACGGCATACTGTTGAATTCACAGAGCCCCATTGGGGTGGTGAAGGCAGTTTTCTCCCGGTCTTCGGGTGCCACGGCCACTTGCCAGTACCCGCTGGTGAGGTCAAGGGTAGAGAAGTAGTTTGCGGTTCTCAGTGCGGCCAAGGACTCTTCAATACGGGGCAGTGGGTAAGCATCTTTATGCGTTATCTGGTTAATCTTCCGGTAATCCACACACATCCGCATGGTGCCGTCCTTCTTCTTAACCAGTACCAACGGGGCGGCCCAGGGACTACAGCTGTCGCTGATAACCCCTGCCTCCCTCATGTTCCTCAACATGTTTTTGGCACATTGGTAGTGTGCAGGGGGAATAGGCCTGTACCTCTCTTTGATAGGGGGGTGTTCACCGGTGGGGATATGGTGTTGGACCCCTTTAATCTGCCCAAAGTCTAGGGGATGTTTGCTAAAAACTTGCTCATACTCCCGTACCACCCGGTATACCCCTTCTTTGTGATGTGTAGGGGTATTGTCAGTGCCTACGTGTAACTGTCGGTGCCACTTATCTAACTCCCCTTGGGGCGGGTGAGTGCTGGCAGTAGGTGGTGAGGTTGGGGGAACTGCCTCGCGGATGGTGTGGGGATCCAAAGTGAGCAACTTGGCAAGTGTAGCGTACTGGGGAAGCCTGACTTCTTCCTCCCCACAGTTCAGCACCCTCACAGGCACTCTCCCCTTCTTTACATCTACCACCCCTCGGGCGGCCATTACTGTGGGCCAGTGCTCAGAGGGCATGGGCTCTATCATGGCAGGGTAATCACGCTCCTGGGGCCCTACTGCTGCCCTACACCAAATCATCATCTCGCTCCTGGGAGGCACAATCAAAGGAGCAACATCCATCACTCTCACCCCACCATTCTCTCCTCTTGTCGAGTTCACATGTTGGCGGTACATCAAGGCTCGGATCTCACGCTGCACAGCTCTCTGTCGGCTCCCCGCCACCATGGCGGCCAGCTGCT
This sequence comes from Anomaloglossus baeobatrachus, assembly GCF_048569485.1. Classification (NCBI taxonomy): domain Eukaryota; kingdom Metazoa; phylum Chordata; class Amphibia; order Anura; family Aromobatidae; genus Anomaloglossus; species Anomaloglossus baeobatrachus. The sequence goes on along the minus strand of NC_134358.1, from coordinate 353,687,767 downwards.
GCAGTAGGGTCAGCACATCACTCATACAGTGCTCCATCACATTGGTCCCTAGCACTATCTTCGGGTTATGATCACTGGGTTCATTCATTATCACAATCATACCCTGGTGTTGCAGTTCAGCTCGCCCCACGGTCATGGCCACTTGTTTGTATCCCACTTGGGTCAATAGGAGTCCATCAGCAGCAATCAGTGTTATACTAGCATCTGGGGGAGCCAGCTCGTCTGTGCCCCTATACCGTTGATACAATGTGTATGGTATAGTGGTTACCTGTGATCCAGTGTCCAGGAGAGCCATCACCGCTATGCCGTCCACAGCCACGGGGATTATGGGCCGGGCCCCGATGTACCGGTCCCGTCAGTCTGGGCGGCCATGGGGTTCTACTCCTGAGGATTGGCCCGTGGCCCCAGGGGTTGCTCGTTTAACGGACACCGTCGGGAGTAGTGGCCGGGTTTGCTGCACCTGTAACAGATTGGGAGCCCATACCGGGAGTCATTGGCCCTTCTCCGCTGCATTCAGGGGACGTCCTCCGGGCTGTCGGCGAGCTGCATCTTCACCGGTGCCTGGGATCTGGTTGGAGGCTGGAGTGCGGCGAGAATCTTAGCGAGGTCCCCATCCAAGCGGCGAACTCGAGCAGCGAGCTCTTCCATCGTCCTGCTTGGGGCTGCAGGCACTGGAGGTGCCAGTGGGGTAGGAGCCACCACGATGGGAGCAGTCTCAACTGGCCACGGGGTTGGCTCAGGAGTAGAGTTGAGCGCGGTTCGAGGTTCTCCAGTTCTAGGCTCGAGTGATTTTGGGGGCTGTTCTGGATCGAACTAGAACTCGAGCTTTTTGCAAAAGCTCGATAGTTCTAGATACGTTCGAGAATGGTTCTAGCAGCAAAAAAAACAGCTAATTCATAGCTGGCTTTCCGCTGTAATAGTGTCATGTCAATTGTTTTTGCCATTTGGGTTTTGCACTGCAAAGCTGAGTTTTTGACCAAAGTTCTGCAACAAAAAGGCTGCAGTTTGCATAGTGCGGACAAGAAACCCAAATTCCCATAGACTTTGCTTGAAAAGCAGAACACAACCATTTTGGCATTAAACGCTGCAGTTGAAAAAGCAGCAAAAAAGCAGGTAAAAAGCAGGTAAAAAGCAACGTGCGGACATAGCCTAACATCGTGTGAACAAACACCTGCCACATCAAGACCTTTGTTAAGGCAATTACCAAGGAGAATGAGAAGACCAACTTTATTGGCACGTGGAAACGAGTTGGCGTCTATTTGTCGGTCAATACTTGAGAAACATGACCGTCCACCTGTATCCGAATTTGCGCATTATGTTGATGATGTTTGCAAAATACTTGAAAAAAAATCAGTCCTACATGCGGCACAAGAAAATCGCCTTACATCTGCAACAGTTTTAAAAGAAGATTTATTGCCAGAAAATACATCAGTTGTTGCTGATGTGGCAACCCTTGGGGGATCTGTTGCATTTTCACCACCTCGAAAAGTTAAAAGCAAAAGGCGTCGGTAATTTTTTTTTTTAATTTTGTTTTTTTTTTTTTTGGATTTAGATACGCAATTCGCATTAAAAAGAAGACAAAGAAAATATTCGTCTACAATCTGTAACTTTTATGAATTTTCTGTCTCACATAATTTTTGATGGATATATTTCACATTAAATGTTAGGTTGAGAACACAATTATTGTCATGTTTTTTTCCATACAAACAAAAAACAAAACCCCAAAAAAAAAAATTTGTAGAAGGCAAACAAAATCCAAAAGGTTTTTTTTTTCAATATATTTATTATATAGTGATTTAGCTACCCATTCAGATACTATTTTTAAGCCTTATGTAAACCAAAATAACATGGTCAAAACATCATTACATGTTTTGACTGCAAACTTTTTGTTTAAAAATAAAAATAACAAAACACAATTATGCATTTTCATCCATGTATGTTTTTAACAGTTGAACATGATCTTGTGCTGCCTGGGATAATCTGCATGCTGACTGATACACTTCTTCAAGCTTTGGTCGATCATCTGGTTAAAAAAAAAAAAATAAATAAAAAAAAAAAATTCACATACATTTTGAGGTGAAATCATTTTATCATCAAAACAATAATAACCTGCTCTAACTTGCACAGACGCAGAATCTGAATCAGAGCTGAGTGTCCAGCCAACAGCATGAACACGTCTTGCAGCAATAGGAGGATGATCTTCAATGTGATCTAGGGAGTGACATAATTGTTTAAGACATAGGTATTTTTAAAATATGTTTTTTTTTTTTTATTTTAAACTGGAAAGTAAAAAATAAAACAAACCTTGCTCTGAAACCACATTTTGAACCAAAACAGGAATTTGTTCTGATGAAGTTCCTGGATTATTGATTATTGCGCTCCCTTGGTCCGCTACATGTGATGATCCTTTCAAAAATGAGAAAAACAAAATAATTTTCTTTAGCAAAAAAACATGACTAACATGGCATATTATGTAAACACATGTATGATTCATATTATACACCTGTTTTTTTTTTTTAAAGGGCCAAAAACAAACAAAAGCACTCATGTATTGATAAAATATACCTCGAGTAGTGGCATTTTGTGCTCTAATTTCTGCTAGACGTTCCTTGCCACGATATTTCAGATCAGCCATTTTCTTCCTGATCTGCGCTTTTGAGCGGTGGAGGCCAAATTTTTTCCGAAGAGCTCTCTTAATCTTGCGAAGAACTTTTTTTTTATGCTCCCTTGGACGTTCAGATATAAGTAGACAATCATAATCTCTATCATCTATTTCGCTGACAAGAAGATGGATTTCTGCATCCCCCCAGACAATTGCTCGCAAGTTTGCAGACATGTTTATTTATGCGATTTTTAAACCGTAAGTGAAATTTCCTGCCTCCTTGCAGTGAAAGGAAGTGATGGCAAGGTTTAATTTTCATACATAGAATAAAGTTGTTATGCTTTGAAATCATGTCATGTATGTATTTTATAAATATATTTGTATTCATATATTTCTAACAAAGGGCATTTGTTTTTTGATAGTTATTTCTTAGTTTACTTACAGTTTTCATTTAATTATGTTTGTTTCACTGTTTAAAAAATAAACAAAAAAAAATAAGGTAATGGTCTCAGACTTTCTTAACACACTATAATGTTTAGTAATGTTTTTTCTAATAAAAAAAAAAGAAAAAAAAAAAATTATGACGCATTCAAATAATCACAAAAACGATCCCGATTGATTATGGCATCATGCCGGACACGACCAAAAGATTGAGGTGTCGGCAGGGATGGCAAATGTGGATCACAAAATTGCCAAGCTCCAGGGACAACATCGGAATCATCACTGCCAATGTTGTCTACATACCCCGGGGGCATGTAGGCTGCTGCATCCTTTTTGCGTAAAAAATTATGTAGAACACAGCTGGCAAGAACAACACTATCAATGGATTCGAGTTTGAGATTTATTGGTGATGAGAACACACGAAACCGACTTGCCATAATTCCAAAGGTATTCTCAACAACCAACCGTGCCCTTGAAAAACGGTAATTAAAATTTTGACGCTCGGGACTCAAAGTATTCTGGGGATAAGGACGCAGGAGATGGCTTTAAAGACGAAACGCCTCATCCCCTAAAAAAAACAAAATTTAAATTATTTTCATTTCCTGAATTTGGAGGCAAAGGTAATTGTGAACTAAATAAACGCTTTCCAAAATCAGTTTGTTCTAAAACGCCACCATCGGAAACACGGCCATTTATTCCTACATCCACTGTTAAATATTCATAATTTGCATTAACAACTGCAAATAAAATTATACTAAAGAAACCTTTATAGTTATAAAAAAAAGAACCACTATTTGGGGGTTTAATTATTCTAATGTGCTTGCCATCAATCGCACCACCACAGCAGGGAAATTGCCACCTCGTCGCAAAATTATGAGCTATATCAGACCATTCTGAAGTTGTCTTGGGGAAAGGCATGAAATCTGCTAACGCATGTATTATTGCCTGACAAGTCTCCGGAATTAATGAACTTAATAGGGATCTCGAAATACCGGCAGAATATTGTAAATCAGTGAGGCTACGGCCTGTGGCAAGATAGCGCAAAGTCACCAACAACCTTTCTTCCGCAGGAACAGCCTTACGCATTACAGTATCTCTGCGCTTTATGTATGGGCTGATACGCGTCAGGACTAATGAGAAAGATTCTTCCGACATACGGAGATAGTTGCGGTAATCATGCGGATTGCGTTCCTGTAAATCATGCACTAGATGCACGTGGGATATCTCATCCCTTCGAAGCAGCCATTGGCGTGACCTTAATCTTTTGGGCCGAGGATTCATACGTGTATTTTGGTCCATTTCCTCCTCCTCCTGCAATATCTCGGTCATAAGGAGACCCACAGATAAAATGTCAGTTTCGACATTGCTGAACATCCTGTTACCTTAAAATATATAAAACAAAAACATTATAATGACGCCAAATGTCGATTTTGATCCAAAAAGAAAAGATTGGCATATAACAACTTACCACAAAAAAAGGATAACAAGGAGTGAGGGCGGAAAATCCAGCGAACAAACAAACGTAAGAAAAATTAGGACTAATGCACTATAAAACACTGTGCATGACGCCAAGGCTGAATGTTGACACATCATGACTACAGCTCCGTATTTTATAACAGTAATAACCAATCAAAACGCATCTGCTACAACCAATCCGATTAGATTGGGCATGATTATTTAAAACCACAAATACGCCCTGAACGTTTAATCACGTCACAAACAACTACGAGGATGGCCGATTACACGGTGTCACACTTTGCAATGTGTCGTTCATGAAGACTAAACTGAACGATTTTATGGAATTAAACAATGAGTACACGATGGCCGAATTTCAAACGATTAGGCATCGGTTGGACTCGCAAGGAGCTGTCACATGAGGAGATGTCGTTACGAATGACGGACGTGCATCACAAAATCCGTGACCCCAACGATGCATCGCACAATATATCGACTCGTGTAAAGCAGCCTTAAGCCATTATACTAGCAAACACTGAGTGAACCTAGTGGCATCCTAAACGTGGCTATTGGACTTGTGTATAGTCCCACTAGTGCAAAGATATTTGCAGCACGTCTGCCTGCATTGCACACTCAAACTCATTGTTACTAAGCCATTATACTAGCAAACACTGAGTGAACCTACTGGCATCCTAAACGTGGCTATTGGACTTGTGTATAGTCCCACTAGTGCAAAGATATTTGCAGCACGTCTGCCTGCATTGCACACTCAAACTCATTGTTACTAAGCCATTATACTAGCAAACACGGAGTGAACCTAGTGGCATCCTAAACGTGGCTATTGGACTTGTGTATAGTCCCACTAGTGCAAAGATATATGCAGCACGTCTGCCTGCATTGCACACTCAAACTCATTGTTACTAAGCCATTATACTAGCAAACACTGAGTGAACCTAGTGGCATCCTAAACGTGGCTATTGGACTTGTGTATAGTCCCACTAGTGCAAAGATATTTGCAGCACGTCTGCCTGCATTGCACACTCAAACTCATTGTTACTAAGCCATTATACTAGCAAACACTGAGTGAACCTAGTGGCATCCTAAACGTGGCTATTGGACTTGTGTATAGTCCCACTAGTGCAAAGATATTTGCAGCACGTCTGCCTGTATTGCACACTCAAACTCATTGTTACTAAGCCATTATACTAGCAAACACTGAGTGAACCTACTGGCATCCTAAACGTGGCTATTGGACTTGTGTATAGTCCCACTAGTGCAAAGATATTTGCAGCACGTCTGCCTGCATTGCACACTCAAACTCATTGTTACTAAGCCATTATACTAGCAAACACTGAGTGAACCTAGTGGCATCCTAAACGTGGCTATTGGACTTGTGTATAGTCCCACTAGTGCAAAGATATTTGCAGCACGTCTGCCTGCATTGCACACTCAAACTCATTGTTACTAAGCCATTATACTAGCAAACACTGAGTGAACCTAGTGGCATCCTAAACGTGGCTATTGGACTTGTGTATAGTCCCACTAGTGAAAAGATATTTGCAGCACGTCTGCCTGCATTGCACACTCAAACTCATTGTTACTAAGCCATTATACTAGCAAACACTGAGTGAACCTAGTGGCATCCTAAACGTGGCTATTGGACTTGTGTATAGTCCCACTAGTGCAAAGATATTTGCAGCACGTCTGCCTGCATTGCACACTCAAACTCATTGTTACTAAGCCATTATACTAGCAAACACTGAGTGAAACTAGTGGCATCCTAAACGTGGCTATTGGACTTGTGTATAGTCCCACTAGTGCAAAGATATTTGCAGCACGTCTGCCTGCATTGCACACTCAAACTCATTGTTACTAAGCCATTATACTAGCAGACACTGCTGCCAGTTTAAGGGCCGTAGTTGCATTGTCAGTGATAATTATTGTTGTTTATTCTGCTGTTAATAAAGATAGACCACCGCTGCAATCTACACCACCTCTCAATTTTTACTACCACATTTTAAGTGCACAATCTTGTCGCAATAAAAATGAGTGGCAAAATGACAGATGCTGGTGGAAAGGGTAAGAGGCGTGTTGGAAAAGGAAAAAAAGGGTTTGTCCGTGGGGAAGGTGTCAAAGCTCCATTAACATCTGCTGAAGATAGACCATCTACCAGCAAAAGTAAGATGTCTACTACTTACCGTGGACAATCCGATGTGCTCCCTTTTTTATGGACACGGACAACTGGAACAAAGGTAGATGATGGCCAAAAAAGGAAAATGCTTGAATGGATCTCAAGTGGTCCAACAAGTGCCCTCTCCGCCACCTCAACTACCGCATCCAAAAAACACCAGTCCTCTGAGTTGTCATCCCAATCAAACTTGCTTTCTCCCAGCTCTGAAGTCTCCATCCGCCCTGCACAGTATGGTGGAACTGAGAGGCTGAGTCTGCAGAGCTGTTCAGTCACACTATAGCCTGGGAATCAGAGGTCTGCTCCCAAGCTACAGTGAGTACAGAACAGGAAATGGTCTGCAGTGATGCCCAGAACCTTTGTGACTCTGATTAAGGCCGTGAGGACCAAGTTTCTCAGCATAATGTTGACCCTTTGTCACAAACTGTAACACCTGTTGTTATAGACAATGAGGAACATACTGATGACGATGAGACGCAGATACCAGATTGGGATGACAACTTAAATATTCGGTCAGGGCAAGAAGAGGCTCGGTCTGAGGGTGAGGGGAGTGCAAACACAACAATTGATGAGGAAGTTCTAGATCCCACCTACTGTCAACCCACAGTCAGGCACTCAAGGAGGTCAACAGAGGTGGTGGAGGAGGATGCAACTGATGACGAAGTTACCTTGCGCCTTCCTGGACAGAGTCGGAGTACTGGTAGCACGTCTACAACTGCATCCTCAGCCACCACTCTGCATATGAGCACTAGTCGGGGTGGATCAACAGGTCGCATGCCCTCTAAGCCTTGCCTAGCCTGGTCCTTTTTTGACATAGCAAAAGATCGCCCAAATTATGTGATCTGTAAAATTTGGTCGATCTTTTGCTATGTCAAAAAATGGTTCTCTTGTTCTCTATGTCATGGTTCTCTTAGTAGAGGTCAAAACCTCAGCAGTTTGACAACTTCTTCCATGAATCGTCACATGAATAAATATCATAGGTCCCGGTGGGAAGCTCACCGTGCTGCAATGAGGCCTAGTGGAGCGAAACATCCACCGCCTGCCCCTTCCAGTGCATCCGCGCGCTCTTCATCTTCTAGGACTGTGGGGACAGCTGTCACACCTGGTTTTCCACGCACAACTTCCACCACTGTAACCGCAACAGGCAGTTTGCTTGGTAGGTCGTCAGTTGGTTTGGAAGGGGAAACAAGTGCGTGTGTACAGCTCTCTCAGACATCGATAGCACCAACGTTGGATGAAGGCAACATCATGTCTACGCCTGCACTTTCCTCACAAAGCTGCATTTTTCCAGGGACACCCTACTCAACACCATCTACACACAGCAGCCAGATCTCTTTCCCTCAGATGTGGACAAATAAAAGGCCATTTCCTGCTACCCATGACAAAGCTAAGACGTTGACTTTGTCCCTCTGTAAGCTCTTGGCTACCGAAATGCTGCCTTTCCGCCTGGTGGACACACAGGATTTTAGAGACCTTATGTCTGTCGCTGTGCCCCAGTACCAGATGCCCAGTCGCCACTACTTCTCTAAGAAAGGTGTGCCCGCGCTACACCAGCATGTCACACACAACATCACCGCTTCCTTGAGAAACTCTGTGTGTGAACGGGTGCATTTCACCACCGATACTTGGACCAGTAAGCATGTACAGGGACGATACATGTTGCTGACTGGGCACTGGGTAACTATGGTGATAGATGGTGAAGGGTCTGCTGCACAAGTCTTGCCGTCCCCACGACTTGTGTGTCAATCCTCTGTCTGTCCAAGTTCCGCCACTGCTTCTGCCTCCTCCACCTCATCTGGGTCCTCCACCTCCGCCCCAAGCCTGCCTGGTCAGGCCACCAGCGTTCTCACTGTGCAGAAGGAATCACGCACCCCTCATTACTATGCTGGCAGCAGAGCGCAACGGCATCAGGCGGTCTTTAGCTTGACATGTCTTGGGAATAAGAGTCACACAGCTGAGGAGATGTGGTCAGCTCTGCGGTCCGAGTTTAATAAATGGTTGTCTCCACTCAACCTGCAGCCTGGTAAGGCCGTGTGCGACAATGCTGCAAACCTGGGTGCGGCCCTTCACCTGGGCAAGGTGACACACGTGCCTTGTATGGCTCACGTGTTGAACCTTGTTGTCCAGCAATTCTTAACACACTATCCCGGCCTAGATGGCCTTCTGACCAGGGCACGAAAACTGTCTGCTCACTTCCACCGTTCAACCCCTGTAGCTGAGCGACTTGCATCGCTCCAGAAGTCTTTCGGCCTGCCGGTTCATCGCCTGAAATGCGATGTGCCGACACGCTGGAATTCGACTCTCCACATGTTACAGCGACTGTGGCAGCACCGTCGAGCCCTGGTGCAATACGTCATGACGTATAGCCTGGGCCAACGAGATGCAGAGGTGGGGCAGATCACCCTGATGGATTGGTCTCAGATCAAGGACCTATGCACCCTTCTGAAGAGTTTTGACATGGCGACGAATATGTTTAGCGCTGACAATGCCATTATCAGCATGACAATTCCAGTCATTTACATGCTGGAGCACAAGCTAAACACTATTCGGAGTCAGGGGGTGGGACAACAGGAAGGGGATGAACTACAGGAGGATTCATATGCGCAAGGCACAACAACATCACCAAGGTCCAGACGTTCATCATCACCAAGGCGGCAGGCATGGGACCATGGGGGACAGGGATCAACAAGGGCGAATGGTAGCAGGCGAGATGTTGAGGAAGGTGCAGAAGAACATGAAGAAATGGAGGACGAACTGTCCATGGACATGGAAGACTCAGCGGATGAGGGAGACCTTGGTCAAATTTCAGTTGAAAGAGGTTGGGGAGAGATTTCAGAGGAAGAAAGAACGGTTAGTACCTCTATGCCACAAACACAGCGTGGACTTGGTCCGCATGGCCGCGCAAGACACATGAGCGCCTTCTTGCTGCACTACCTCCAACATGACCCTCGTATTGACAAAATTAGAAGTGATGATGACTACTGGCTTGCCACACTATTAGATCCCCGGTACAAGTCCAAATTTTGTGACATAATTCCAGCCATAGAAAGGGACGCACGTATGCAGGAGTATCAGCAGAAGCTGTTACTCGATCTTAGCTCGGCTTTTCCACCAAACAACCGTGCAGGTGCAGGGAGTGAATCTCCCAGTTGTAACTTGACAAACATGGGAGGGTCTCGTCATCTTCAACAGTCTACCCGTACCAGTAGCACCGTATCTGGTGCTGGTAACAGCAATTTATGGAATCTTTTCATAATTTTTTTAGACCGTCCTTTGCAAGGACACCAGAGACAACAAGTCTGACACATAGTCAACGGCTGGAGAGGATGATACAGGAGTATCTCCAAATGAACATCGATGCCATGACTTTGCAAATGGAGCCTTGCTCATTTTGGGCTTCAAATCTTGAAAAATGGCCAAAGCTCTCAACTTACGCCTTGGAGATTTTGTCGTGTCCAGCTGCCAGCGTTGTCTCTGAACGTGTCTTCAGTGCTGCTGGGTGTGTGCTGACAGATAAGCGCACGCGTCTGTCCAGTGACAATGTGGACACACTGACGTTCATCAAAATGAACAAGTCATGGATCCACCAGGAATTTACTACCCCTGTGTCATCCTGGGGAGAGTAAATGTTTGTGGATTTGGAATGTGCTTGATGCAAATCAAAACATCCTGTTTGCAACTAGGGCACAAGTGCTGCCACTGATGGGGTGTCTGTGTGGCCCAATTTTTTGAAAAAAGGGAGACTCAGCTTGGAGTAACCCTTGCTTACATTGTTTTTAAAAGGAGCCAAGATGAATAAGTCATGGTTCAGCAAAGACTTTATCTACCTACCCCAGAGTCATCCTGGGAACGGTTAAGTATGGCGTATTTTTGAATGTGCTTGATGCAAATCTTGCTGTGAAGTGTACAACTGGGGCACAAGTGCTGCCACTGAATGGGTGGGTGTGTGTGGGGCCCAATTTTTGAAAAAAAGGGAGACTCCGATTGGAGTAACCCTTGCTTGCTGTGTTTTTTTAAAAGGAGCCAAGATGAACAAGTCATTGTTCAGCTAAGACTTTATCTATCTACCCCGGTGTCATGCTGGGGACAGTTAATTATGGCGTATTTTTGAATGTGCTTGATGCAAATCTAGCTGTGAAGTGTACAACTGGGGCACAACTGCTGCCACTGAATGGGTGGGTGTGTGTGGGGCCCAATTTTTGGAAAAAAGGGAGACTCCGCTTGGAGTAACCCTTGCTTGCTGTGTTTTTTTAAAAGGAGCCAAGATGAACAAGTCATGGTTCAGCAAAGACTTTGCTACCTACCCCGGTGTCATCCTGGGGACGGTTAATTATGGCGTATTTTTGAATGTGCTTGATGCAAATCTAGCTGTGAAGTGTACAACTGGGGCACAACTGCTGCCACTGAATGGGTGGGTGTGTGTGGGGCCCAATTTTTGGAAAAAAAGGGAGACTCCGCTTGGAGTAACCCTTGCTTGCTGTGTTTTTAAAAAGGAGCCAAGATGAACAGAGCTGGGATCAGGAAAGACTTTATCTACCTACCCCGGTGTCATGCTGGGGACGGTTAATTATGGCGTATTTTTGAATGTGCTTGATGCAAATCTAGCTGTGAAGTGTACAACTGGGGCACAACTGCTGCCACTGAATGGGTGGGTATGTTTGGGGCCCAATTTTTGGAAAAAAAGGGAGACTCCGCTTGGAGTAACCCTTGCTTGCTGTGTTTTCTTAAAAGTAGCCAAGATGAACAATTCATGGTTCAGCTAAGACTTTATCTACCTACCCCGGTGTCATGCTGGGGACGGTTAATTATGGCGTATTTTTGAATGTGCTTGATGCAAATCTAGCTGTGAAGTGTACAACTGGGGCACAAGTGCTGCCACTGAATGGGTGGGTGTGTGTGGGGCCCAATTTTTGGAAAAAAGGGAGACTCCGCTTGGAGTAACCCTTGCTTGCTGTGTTTTTTAAAAGGAGCCAAGATGAACAAGTCATGGTTCAGCAAAGACTTTGCTACCTACCCCGGTGTCATCCTGGGGACGGTTAATTATGGCGTATTTTTGAATGTGCTTGATGCAAATATAGCTGTGAAGTGTACAACTGGGGCACAAGTGCTGCTACTGAATGGGTGGGTGTGCGTGGGGCCCAATTTTTGGAAAAAAAGGGAGACTCTTCTTGGAGTAACCGTTGCTTGCTGTGTTTTTAAAAAGGAGCCAAGATGAACAGAGCTGGGATCAGGAAAGACTTTATCTACCTACCCCGGTGTCATGCTGGGGACGGTTAATTATGGCGTATTTTTGAATGTGCTTGATGCAAATCTAGCTGTGAAGTGTACAACTGGGGCACAACTGCTGCCACTGAATGGGTGGGTGTGTTTGGGGCCCAATTTTTGGAAAAAAAAGGGAGACTCCGCTTGGAGGCCCAATTTTTGGAAAAAAGGGAGACTCCGCTTGGAGTAACCCTTGCTTGCTGTGTTTTTTTAAAAGGAGCCAAGATGAACAAGTCATGGTTCAGCAAAGACTTTGCTACCTACCCCGGTGTCATCCTTTGAACGGTTAATTATGGCGTATTTTTGAATGTGCTTGATGCAAATCTAGCTGTGAAGTTTACAACTGGGGCACAACTGCTGCCACTGAATGGGTGGGTTTGTGTGGGGCCCAATTTTTGGAAAAAAAGGGAGACTCCGCTTGGAGTAACCCTTGCTTGCTGTGTTTTTAAAAAGGAGCCAAGATGAACAGAGCTGGGATCAGGAAAGACTTTATCTACCTACCCCGGTGTCATGCTGGGGACGGTTAATTATGGCGTATTTTTGAATGTGCTTGATGCAAATCTAGCTGTGAAGTGTACAACTGGGGCACAAGTGCTGCCACTGAATGGGTGGGTGTGTGTGGGGCCCAATTTTTGGAAAAAAGGGAGACTCCGCTTGGAGTAACCCTTGCTTGCTGTGTTTTTTTAAAAGGAGCCAAGATGAACAAGTCATGGTTCAGCAAAGACTTTGCTACCTACCCCGGTGTCATCCTGGGGACGGTTAATTATGGAGGATTTTTGAATGTGCTTGATGTAAATCTAGCTGTGAAGTGTACAACTGGGACACAACTGCTGCCACTGAATGGGTGGGTGTGTGTGGGGCCCAATTTTTGGAAAAAAAGGGAGACTCCGCTTGGAGTAACCCTTGCTTGCTGTGTTTTTAAAAAGGAGCCAAGATGAACAGAGCTGGGATCAGGAAAGACTTTATCTACCTACCCCGGTGTCATGCTGGGGACGGTTAATTATGGCGTATTTTTGAATGTGCTTGATGCAAATCTAGCTGTGAAGTGTACAACTGGGGCACAACTGCTGCCACTGAATGGATGGGTGTGTGTGGGGCCCAATTTTTGGAAAAAAAGGGAGACTACGCTTGGAGTCACCTTGCGGTGTTTTACATGATTTTAGAAGGGTGTGCCATGCCTATATCTGTGTGTCCTCCTCTTTTTCCTTGTCCTGCTCTTTTGTTTTCGCATGAGTATATGTCCTTGTCACTTTCCCATGTGTTTGTGTTGTGTTGTGAGTTATTTGTCACCTTTTGGACACCTTTGAGGGTGTTTTCTAGGTGTTTTTATGTGTTTGTGAATGCCTGCCATTGTTTCCTATGCGGTTCGAGTTCGGTTCGTCGAACGTTCGATGAACCGAACTCGAACGGGACCTCCGTTCGGCGAACCGACCTCAAGTTGAACCGGGACCGGTTCGCTCATCTCTACTCAGGAGCTTACAATGCGGTAGGTTGCAGAGCTTTGATGGCCCGTTCCTTTAATACGGCAAAGTCCACGTCAGGGTGTTCTAGGGCCCACAGCCAAAGCTGTTTGCGGTCCTCTGAGGACCTCATCCCCTGCACAAACTGCTCACTTAACATCTTGTTGCTGTCCACACTGTTGATGGTGTCCCCCCGCTTCAGTGTGTGGAGTGCGGATTGCAGGCGCAGAGCATAGTCCCGAATGCTATCTGCAGGCCGTTGTCGGCATTGATAGAACTGCATCCGCAACTCTGCCTCGGTACGAGTCTCAAAGGCAGTCTGTAGCTTTTCAAAGATGGGGGCTACAGAGGACCGGTCCCCCTCGGCCCAGGTCTCCGGCTCTTGCTCAGCCACGCCGGTTAGCTGCCCCAGCACTAGCGCTGCACGTTGCTTATCAGTCAGGGGGTACAGCTCCAGTAGCGGACTAAGTTTTTTTTGGAAAACCTGCAAGGCATCAGGTTTCCCATCATACTGCGGTAGCCAGACAGCTCCGGGCACATAGGGCAAAGAGAACGGCATCACCTGAGAGAGAGCTGGGGCCGCGGCGCCTCCCGCCAGCGCGGCCGGGACCTGGGCAGGCCCATTCCCATCTGCGGGTGCTCCCACGGCTGCGTCCGCCACTCTGCCAGCGGCTCCGTCGGGCACAGACATCTTGTTTCCGTCCCCCTTAGCCTCTTTCCGGCTCCTCCTCTACAGGGGCGTTGTTTTGGCCTTCGTGCCTCCACTACTCGAGGAGACGCTCGAGCGGGAATTTTTCGCGCCCAAGATGGCGGCTTCTCGAAATTTTCGTCCGGACACCTCCGGCGGTCACAAGGCGCACCTCTACCCGACGGCAGAGCGGTAAAATCCTGTTCGTGACGCCAAGTTGTCGCGGGCGGAGGAGGGGACGCTGCGCTCTCCCATTGCTCGGGTCCGGCTGCTGCTGCTGCTCGGTGGTGGCTCGAGCGGTGGGCCGGATCCCGGGGACTCGAGCGGCGTTCCTCGCCCGTGAGTGAAAAGGGGGGTTTTCATTGTGGGGATTGGATATATTATCCGTGACGTCATCCACGGCTGTGTTGATATTGGTGACACCACCGGTGCTCTAGACAGGGATCCCGGGAGCAGTGACAGGGAGCAGCTTTGATGGTAGTTCTCCCCTCCGTGGGTAGGGGGTTGGTTGTCCCGGGGCCCGGTGATGGGGTAGGTAGGGTTGGATGGCAGGCGGGTTGCGGGGCCTGGTGAGGTGCAGGGTCGCGGGGGCAGTGCTGTGCCGCACGGCACGGTGGTACTCACTCAGCCAATGATGAAGACACAGTTCTCAGTAAAACACATGGCTGGATGGACGGGTCCCACAGACGGCTGCGGTGTTGTTTCTCCCGGCAGGTTGATGGTGACTGCCTTTCCCTGCACCTAAGTACTTTAAACGGTTCCAATGGGTTCCCACCGGTAACCCGCTCCCCGGCTTGGATATGGGCCGGAGGAGCCCCTTTTGCCCGCAGGCGCTGGCCCTGGGAAACTGTTGCCTTGGCGGTGGCGGTGTCTCCCTCTCCTGGTCGGACTGTTGCCTTCTGTCAGGACTTGGCTGCTGGAAAACCCAGGAGGTTCCCTTCGCTAATGAATTTGGCAAATTCACGGCGACTCCTAGCCTTGCCGGGGTCCGTAAACCCCTGCCAGATGCTGCTGACTTCTGTTTGTGTACCGGTCCGGTACTGCCGGGCCACCGCCCGTCCACGGTCCTTACGGTAAACTCCGATAGGCCACTCCTGCAGACGGTCACCACCGTCTGCCAACCTTACTGCTCCGTCCGGACCACACACCTGGACTCACTTCAGACTGCTCTCTTGCCACTTCACTACTGCTCACTTTCTCCTCTCAAACTGATCTGACTGTTTTCCCTCCTCCAGGACTGTGAACTCCTCGGTGGGTGGAGGCCAACCGCCTGGCTCCACCCCCTGGTGTGGACATCAGCCCCTGGAGGAAGGCAACAAGGGTTTTGTGTCTGACTTCGGTGTACCTACCGGGAGTGTGGGGTGTGTTGGTGTTGTTCTCTGTGGCCCCTGGCTTGTCCAGGGTGCCACACACGCAACACAGCAGGCTTCTTTTCCGGGTGTTCAATCGCCGGCTTCAGACGCGCAGTGCGCATGCGCAGTGCGCGTCTGAAACTGACAAGGAGAACAAAGAAAAGAAGCCTGCTGCAATGCTCCCAGGATAGAATGAGCGACGGGGATGTCGCTCCATGGTATCACGCCCACAGGGGCGTGAAACCACGGAAAGTATGCTGACGTCCATAGGGCAAGACACCGCCCCAGTGACCAAATACTTTGCTATTTACATACGAAATATGAAGGTAATAAAACGTTTTCTATTACTTTCATATTATACAATGTTACAGCACAGGATTGGGTAGGGAGTAGAGATGAGCGAACCAGTCGCGGTTCAGCTCGAGTTCGGTTCGCCTAACGGAGGTCTCGTTCGAGTTCGGTTCGTCGAACGTTCGACGAACCGAACTCGAACCGCATAGGAAACAATGGCAGGCAATCAAAAACACATAAAAACACCTAGAAAACACCCTCAAAGGTGTCCAAAAGGTGACAAACAACTCACAACACAACACAAACACATAGGAAAGTGACAAGGACGTATACTCATGCGAAAACAAAAGTGCTGGACAAGGAAAAAGAGGAGGAGACACAGACATAGGCATGGCACGCCCTTCTAAAATCATGTAAAACACCGCAAGGTGACTCCAAGCGGAGTCTCCCTTTTTTTCCAAAAATTGGGCCACACAGACACTAACCCCTTCAGTGGCAGCACTTGTGCCCTAGTTGCAAACAGGATGTTTTGATTTGCATCAAGCACATTCCAAATCCACAAGCATTTACTCTCCCCAGGATGAAACAGGTGTAGTAAATTCCTTGTGGATCCATGACTTGTTCATTTTGATGAATGTTAGTCTGTCCACATTGTCACTGGACAGACGTGTGCGCTTATCTGTCAGCACACACCCAGCAGCACTGAAGACACGTTCAGAGACAACGCTGGCAGCTGGACACGACAAAATCTCCAAGGCGTAACTGGAGAGCTCTGGCCACTTTTCAAGATTTGAAGCCCAAAATGAGCAAGGCTCCATTTGCAAAGTCATGGCATCGATGTTCATTTGGAGATACTCCTGGAGATTCACTCCCTGCACCTGCACGGTTGTTTGGTAGAAAAGCCGAGCTAAGATCGAGTAACAGCTTCTGCTGATACTCCTGCATACATGCGTCCGTTTCTATGGCTGGAATTATGTCACAAAATTTGGACTTGTACCGGGGATCTAATAGTGTGGCAAGCCAGTAGTCATCATCACTTCTAATTTTGACAATACGAGGGTCATGTTGGAGGTAGTGCAGCAAGAAGGCGCTCATGCGTCTTGCGCAGCCATGCGGACCAAGTCCACGCTGTGTTTGTGGCATAGAGGTGCTAACCATTCTTTCTTCCTCTGACATCTCCCCCCAACCTCTTTCAACTGAAATTTGACCAAGGTCTCCCTCATCCGCTGAGTCTTCCATGTCCATGGACAGTTCGTCCTCCATTTCTTCATGTTCTCCTGCACCTTCCTCAACATTTCGCCTGCTACCATGCTCCCTTGTTGATCACTGTCCCCCATGGTCCCATGCCTGCCGTGTTGGTGATGATGAACGTCTGGACCTTGGTGATGTTGTTGTGTCTTGCGCATATGAATCCTCCTGTAGTTCCTCCCCTTCCTGTTGTCCCACCCCCTGACTCCGAATAGTGTTTAGCGTGTGCTCCAGCATGTAAATGACTGAATTTGTCATGCTGATAATGGCATTGTCAGCGCTAAACATATTCGTCGCCATGTTGAATCTGTGCAGAAGGGTGCATAGGTCCTTGATCTGAGACTAAGACTTTATCTACCTACCCCGGTGTCATGCTGGGGACGGTTAATTATGGCGTATTTTTGAATGTGCTTGATGCAAATCTAGCTGTGAAGTGTACAACTGGGGCACAAGTGCTGCCACTGAATGGGTGGGTGTGTGTGGGGCCCAATTTTTGGAAAAAAGGGAGACTCCGCTTGGAGTAACCCTTGCTTGCTGTGTTTTTTAAAAGGAGCCAAGATGAACAAGTCATGGTTCAGCAAAAACTTTGCTACCTACCCCGGTGTCATCCTGGGGACGGTTAATTATGGAGTATTTTTGAATGTGCTTGATGCAAATCTAGCTGTGAAGTGTACAACTGGGGCACAACTGCTGCCACTGAATGGGTGGGTGTGTGTGGGGCCCAATTTTTGGAAAAAAAGGGAGACTCCGCTTGGAGTAACCCTTGCTTGCTGTGTTTTTAAAAAGGAGCCATGATGAACAGAGCTGGGATCAGGAAAGACTTTATCTACCTACCCCGGTGTCATGCTGGGGACGGTTAATTATGGCGTATTTTTGAATGTGCTTGATGCAAATCTAGCTGTGAAGTGTACAACTGGGGCACAACTGCTGCCACTGAATGGGTGGGTGTGTGTGGGGCCCAATTTTTGGAAAAAAAGGGAGACTACGCTTGGAGTCACCTTGCGGTGTTTTACATGATTTTAGAAGGGCGTGCCATGCCTATATCTGTGTGTCCTCCTCTTTTTCCTTGTCCTGCTCTTTTGTTTTCGCATGAGTATATGTCCTTGTCACTTTCCCATGTGTTTGTGTTGTGTTGTGAGTTATTTGTCACCTTTTGGACACCTTTGAGCGTGTTTTCTAGGTGTTTTTATGTGTTTGTGAATGCCTGCCATTGTTTCCTATGCGGTTCGAGTTCGGTTCGTCGAACGTTCGACGAACCGAACTCGAACGGGACCTCCGTTCGGCGAACCGACCTCAAGTTGAACCGGGACCGGTTCGCTCATCTCTACTCAGGAGCTTACAATGCGGTAGGTTGCAGAGCTTTGATGGTCCGTTCCTTTAATACGGCAAAGTCCACGTCAGGGTGTTCTAGGGCCCACAGCCGAAGCTGTTTGCGGTCCTCTGAGGACCTCATCCCCTGCACAAACTGCTCACTTAACATCTTGTTGCTGTCCACACTGTTGATGGTGTCCCCCCGCTTCAGTGTGCGGAGTGCGGATTGCAGGCGCAGAGCATAGTCCCGAATGCTATCTGCAGGCCGTTGTCGGCATTGATAGAACTGCATCCGCAACTCTGCCTCGGTACGAGTCTCAAAGGCAGTCTGTAGCTTTTCAAAGATGGGGGCTACAGAGGACCGGTCCCCCTCGACCCAGGTCTCCGGCTCTTGCTCAGCCACGCCGGTTAGCTGCCCCAGCACTAGCGCTGCACGTTGCTTATCAGTCAGGGGGTACAGCTCCAGTAGCGGACTAAGTTTTTTTTGGAAAACCTGCAAGGCATCAGGTTTCCCATCATACTGCGGTAGCCAGACAGCTCCGGGCACATAGGGCAAAGAGAACGGCATCACCTGAGAGAGAGCTGGGGCCGCGGCGCCTCCCGCCAGCGCGGCCGGGACCTGGGCAGGCCCATTCCCATCTGCGGGTGCTCCCACGGCTGCGTCCGCCACTCTGCCAGCGGCTCCGTCGGGCACAGACATCTTGTTTCCGTCCCCCTTAGCCTGTTTCCGGCTCCTCCTCTACAGGGGCGTTGTTTTGGCCTTCGTGCCTCCACTACTCGAGGAGACGCTCGAGCGGGAATTTTTCGCGCCCAAGATGGAGGCTTCTCGAAATTTTCGTCCGGACACCTCCGGCGGTCACAAGGCGCACCTCTACCCGACGGCAGAGCGGTAAAATCCTGTTCGTGACGCCAAGTTGTCGCGGGCGGAGGAGGGGACGCTGCGCTCTCCCACTGCTCGGGTCCGGCTGCTGCTGCTGCTCGGTGGTGGCTCGAGCGGTGGGCCGGATCCCGGGGACTCGAGCGGCGTTCCTCGCCCGTGAGTGAAAAGGGGGGTTTTCATTGTGGGGATTGGATATATTGTCCGTGACGTCATCCACGGCTGTGTTGATATTGGTGACACCACCGGTGCTCTAGACAGGGATCCCGGGAGCAGTGACAGGGAGCAGCTTTGATGGTAGTTCTGCCCTCCGTGGGTAGGGGGTTGGTTGTCCCGGGGCCCGGTGATGGGGTAGGTAGGGTTGGATGGCAGGCGGGTTGCGGGGCCTGGTGAGGTGCAGGGTCGCGGGGGCAGTGCTGTGCCGCATGGCACGGTGGTACTCACTCAGCCAATGATGAAAACACAGTTCTCAGTAAAACACATGGCTGGATGGACGGGTCCCACAGACGGCTGCGGTGTTGTTTCTCCCGGCAGGTTGATGGTGACTGCCTTTCCCTGCACCTAAGTACTTTAAACGGTTCCAATGGGTTCCCACCGGTAACCCGCTCCCCGGCTTGGATATGGGCCGGAGGAGCCCCTTTTGCCCGCAGGCGCTGGCCCTGGGAAACTGTTGCCTTGGCGGTGGTGGTGTCTCCCTCTCCTGGTCGGACTGTTGCCTTCTGTCAGGACTTGGCTGCTGGAAAACCCAGGAGGTTCCCTTCGCTAATGAATTTGGCAAATTCACGGCGACTCCTAGCCTTGCCGGGGTCCGTAAACCCCTGCCAGATGGTGCTGACTTCTGTTTGTGTACCGGTCCGGTACTGCCGGGCCACCGCCCGTCCACGGTCCTTACGGTAAACTCCGATAGGCCACTCCTGCAGACGGTCACCACCGTCTGCCAACCTTACTGCTCCGTCCGGACCACACACCTGGACTCACTTCAGACTGCTCTCTTGCCACTTCACTACTGCTCACTTTCTCCTCTCAAACTGATCTGACTGTTTTCCCTCCTCCAGGACTGTGAACTCCTCGGTGGGTGGAGGCCAACCGCCTGGCTCCACCCCCTGGTGTGGACATCAGCCCCTGGAGGAAGGCAACAAGGGTTTTGTGTCTGACTTCGGTGTACCTACCGGGAGTGTGGGGTGTGTTGGTGTTGTTCTCTGTGGCCCCTGGCTTGTCCAGGGTGCCACACACGCAACACAGCAGGCTTCTTTTCCGGGTGTTCAATCGCCGGCTTCAGACGCGCAGTGCGCATGCGCGTCTGAAACTGACAAGGAGAACAAAGAAAAGAAGCCTGCTGCAATGCTCCCAGGATAGAATGAGCGACGGGGATGTCGCTCCATGGTATCACGCCCACAGGGGCGTGAAACCACGGAAAGTATGCTGACGTCCATAGGGCAAGACACCGCCCCAGTGACCAAATACTTTGCTATTTACATACGAAATATGAAGGTAATAAAACGTTTTCTATTACTTTCATATTATACAATGTTACAGCACAGGATTGGGTAGGGAGTAGAGATGAGCGAACCAGTCGCGGTTCAGCTCGAGTTCGGTTCGCCTAACGGAGGTCTCGTTCGAGTTCGGTTCGTCGAACGTTCGACGAACCGAACTCGAACCGCATAGGAAACAATGGCAGGCAATCAAAAACACATAAAAACACCTAGAAAACACCCTCAAAGGTGTCCAAAAGGTGACAAACAACTCACAACACAACACAAACACATAGGAAAGTGACAAGGACGTATACTCATGCGAAAACAAAAGTGCTGGACAAGGAAAAAGAGGAGGAGACACAGACATAGGCATGGCACGCCCTTCTAAAATCATGTAAAACACCGCAAGGTGACTCCAAGCGGAGTCTCCCTTTTTTTCCAAAAATTGGGCCACACAGACACTAACCCCTTCAGTGGCAGCACTTGTGCCCTAGTTGCAAACAGGATGTTTTGATTTGCATCAAGCACATTCCAAATCCACAAGCATTTACTCTCCCCAGGATGAAACAGGTGTAGTAAATTCCTTGTGGATCCATGACTTGTTCATTTTGATGAATGTTAGTCTGTCCACATTGTCACTGGACAGACGTGTGCGCTTATCTGTCAGCACACACCCAGCAGCACTGAAGACACGTTCAGAGACAACGCTGGCAGCTGGACACGACAAAATCTCCAAGGCGTAACTGGAGAGCTCTGGCCACTTTTCAAGATTTGAAGCCCAAAATGAGCAAGGCTCCATTTGCAAAGTCATGGCATCGATGTTCATTTGGAGATACTCCTGGGAGATTCACTCCCTGCACCTGCACGGTTGTTTGGTAGAAAAGCTGAGCTAAGATCGAGTAACAGCTTCTGCTGATACTCCTGCATACATGCGTCCGATTCTATGGCTGGAATTATGTCACAAAATTTGGACTTGTACCGGGGATCTAATAGTGTGGCAAGCCAGTAGTCATCATCACTTCTAATTTTGACAATACGAGGGTCATGTTGGAGGTAGTGCAGCAAGAAGGCGCTCATGCGTCTTGCGCAGCCATGCGGACCAAGTCCACGCTGTGTTTGTGGCATAGAGGTGCTAACCATTCTTTCTTCCTCTGACATCTCCCCCCAACCTCTTTCAACTGAAATTTGACCAAGGTCTCCCTCATCCGCTGAGTCTTCCATGTCCATGGACAGTTCGTCCTCCATTTCTTCATGTTCTCCTGCACCTTCCTCAACATTTTGCCTGCTACCATGCTCCCTTGTTGATCACTGTCCCCCATGGTCCCATGCCTGCCGTGTTGGTGATGATGAACGTCTGGACCTTGGTGATGTTGTTGTGTCTTGCGCATATGAATCCTCCTGTAGTTCCTCCCCTTCCTGTTGTCCCACCCCCTGACTCCGAATAGTGTTTAGCGTGTGCTCCAGCATGTAAATGACTGAATTTGTCATGCTGATAATGGCATTGTCAGCGCTAAACATATTGGTCGCCATGTTGAATCTGTGCAGAAGGGTGCATAGGTCCTTGATCTGAGACCACTCCATCAGGGTGATCTGCCCCACCTCTGCATCTCGTTGGCCCAGGCTATACGTCATGACGTATTGCACCAGGGCTCGGCGGTGCTGCCACAGTCGCTGTAACATGTGGAGAGTCGAATTCCAGCGTGTCGGCACATCGCATTTCAGGCGATGAACCGGCAGGCCGAAAGACTTCTGGGGCGATGCAAGTCGCTCAGCTGCAGGGGTTGAACGGCGGAAGTGAGCAGACAGTTTTCATGCCCTGGTCAGAAGGCCATCTAGGCCGGGATAGTGTGTTAAAAATTGCTGGACAACAAGGTTCAACACGTGAGCCATACAAGGCACGTGTGTCACCTTGCCCAGGTGAAGGGCCGCACCCAGGTTTGCAGCATTGTCGCACACGGCCTTACCAGGCTGCAGGTTGAGTGGAGACAACCATTTATTAAACTCAGTCTCCAGAATTGCCCACAACTCAGTCGCTGTGTGACTCCTATTTCCAAGACATGTCAAGCTAAAGACCGCCTGATGCCGTTGCGCTCTGCTGCCAGCATAGTAATGAGGGGTGCGTGATTCCTTCTGCGCAGTGAGAACGCTGGTGGCCTGACCAGACAGGCTTGGGGCGGAGGTGGAGGACACAGATGAGGTGGAGGAGGCAGAAGCAGTGGTGGAACTTGGACAGACAGAGGATTGACACACAAGTCGTGGGGACGGCAAGCAGGGCCGTACTTACCATTAGGCACCCGTGGTCCCGTGCCTAGGGCGGCAGGATGCAGGGGGCGGCACCTTCTAGCAGTAAAAAAAAAAAAAAAAATATTTTTTTTTCTTTTTTTTTTACACATTCATTAAATCCGCTGTATTTTCGGAGGGGGGAGGGGGGAGAGGCACACCTTTATTTATTTGTTATTTGTATCCGATTCAATTAAGACCTGAATGCAGACAAACTGCGGCGGCCGGGCACAGAGAGCTGATTGACCCCGGAACTGCCGGCGCCTGCACTTCCGGGGTCACTGGCGCGCCAATCAGCTCCTTCCTCTGTGCTGCGTCCAATGCTGTGTGGATTTCACATGCAGAGCTCACAGCAGGACGCCGCGATGGAAGCCGGTGTCAGAAGAGGATAGTCACGTGAGCCAGGAAGATGACGGCGGGCCCTGGAGCAGGTAAGTGCTCGCAGAGCTGAAAAATCATAAGGAGCGTGGGGGTGTCTCTAATGCAGACTGGAGATCTGCGTATGGGGTGGGAGGAGAGAGGCTGATACTGGGGGAGACTTGGGGGAAGAGAAGCTGATACTGGGGGAGGCTGGGAGGAGAGAGTCTGATGCTGGGGGAGGCTGGGAGGGGGGAGACTGATGTTGCGGAAGGCTGGGATGGGGGGAGGCTGACGCTGGGGGAGGCTGGGAGGAGGGAGGCTGATGCTGAGGGAGGCTGATGCTGGGGGAGGCTGGGAGGAGAGAGGCTGATGCTGGGGGAGGCTGGGAGGAGGGAGGCTGATGCTGGGGGAGGCTGGGAGAAGAGAGGCTGATGCTGGGGGAGGCTGGGAGGAGAGAGGCTGATGCTGGGAGAGGCTGGTGCTGGGGGAGGCTGATGCTGGGGGAGGCTGGGAGGAGGGAGGCTGATGCTGGGGGAGGGAGGCTGATGCTGAGGGAGTCTGGGAGGGGGGAGGCTGGGGGGAGAGAGGCTGATGCTGGTGAAGGCTGGGAGAAAAGAGGCTGATGCTGAGGGAGGCTGATGCTGGGAGAGGCTGATGCTTCGGGAGGCTCGGAGGAGAGAGGCTGATGCTAAGGGAGGCTGATGCTGGGGGAGGCTGTGAGGAGAGAGGCTGATGCTGGGGGAGGCTGGGAGGAGAGAGGCTGATGCTGGAAGAGGCTGGGAGGAGAGAGGCTGATGCTGGGGGAGACTGGGAGGAAAAAGGCTGATGCTGAGGGAGGCTGATGCTGGGAGAGGCTGATGCTTCGGGAGGCTCGGAGGAGAGAGGCTGATGCTGAGGGAGGCTGATGCTGGGGGAGACTGGGAGGAGAGAGGCTGATGCTGGGGGAGGCTAGGAGGGGGGAGGCTGATGCTGGGGGAGGCTGGGAGGAGGGAGGCTGATGCTGAGGGAGGCTGATGCTGGGGTAGGCTGGGAGGAGAGAGGCTGAGGCTGGGGGAGGCTAGGAGGGGGGAGGCTGATGCTGGGGGAGGCTGATTCTGGGGGCGGCTGGGAGGAGGGAGGCTGATGCTGAGGGAGGCTGATGCTGGGGGAGGCTGGGAGGAGAGAGGCTGATACTGGGGGAGGCTGGGAGGTGAGAGGCTGATGCTGAGGGAGGCTGATGCTGGGGGAGGCTGGGAGGAGAGAGGCTGATGCTGAGGGAGGCTGATGCTGGGGGAGGCTGGGAGGAGAGAGGGGGAGGCTGGGAGGAGAGAAGCTGATACTGGGGGAGGCTGATGCTGGGGAAGGCTGGGAGGAGAGAGGCTGATGCTGGGGGAGGCTAGGAGGAGAGAGGCTGGTGCTGGGGGAGGCTGGAAGGAGGGAGGCTGATGCTGGGGAAGGCTGGGAGGAGAGAGGCTGGTGCTGGGGGAGGCTGGGAGGAGGGAGGCTGATGCTGGGGGAGGCTGGGAGGAGGGAGGCTGATGCTGAGGGAGGCTGGGAGGAGGGAGGCTGATGCTGGGGGAGGCTGGGAGGAGAGAGGCTGATGCTGGGGGAGGCTGGGAGGAGAGAGGCTGATGCTGGGGGAGGCTGGTGCTGGGGGAGGCTGATGCTGGGGGAGGCTGGGAGGAGGGAGGCTGATGCTGGGGGAGGGAGGCTGATGCTGAGGGAGTCTGGGAGGGGGGAGGCTGGGAGGAGAGAGGCTGATGCTGGTGAAGGCTGGGAGAAAAGAGGCTGATGCTGAGGGAGGCTGATGCTGGGAGAGGCTGATGCTTCGGGAGGCTCGGAGGAGAGAGGCTGATGCTAAGGGAGGCTGATGCTGGGGGAGGCTGTGAGGAGAGAGGCTGATGCTGGGGGAGGCTGGGAGGAGAGAGGCTGATGCTGGGAGAGGCTGGGAGGAGAGAGGCTGATGCTGGGGGAGACTGGGAGGAAAAAGGCTGATGCTGAGGGAGGCTGATGCTGGGAGAGGCTGATGCTTCGGGAGGCTCGGAGGAGAGAGGCTGATGCTGAGGGAGGCTGTTGCTGGGGGAGACTGGGAGGAGAGAGGCTGATGCTGGGGGAGGCTAGGAGGGGGGAGGCTGATGCTGGGGGAGGCTGGGAGGAGGGAGGCTGATGCTGAGGGAGGCTGATGCTGGGGTAGGCTGGGAGGAGAGAGGCTGAGGCTGGGGGAGGCTAGGAGGGGGGAGGCTGATGCTGGGGGAGGCTGATTCTGGGGGCGGCTGGGAGGAGGGAGGCTGATGCTGAGGGAGGCTGATGCTAAGGGAGGCTGGGAGGAGAGAGGCTGATACTGGGGGAGGCTGGGAGGTGAGAGGCTGATGCTGAGGGAGGCTGATGCTGGGGGAGGCTGGGAGGAGAGAGGCTGATGCTGAGGGAAGCTGATGCTGGGGGAGGCTGGGAGGAGAGAGGGGGGGGCTGGGAGGAGAGAAGCTGATACTGGGGGAGGCTGATGCTGGGGAAGGCTGGGAGAAGAGAGGCTGATGCTGGGGGAGGCTGGGAGGAGAGAGGCTGGTGCTGGGGGAGGCTGGGAGGAGGGAGGCTGATGCTGAGGGAGGCTGGGAGGGGGGAGGCTGGGAGGAGAGAGGCTGATGCTGGGAGAGGCTGGGAGGAGGGAGGCTGATGCTGAGGGAGGCTGATGCTGGGGGAGGCTGGGAGGAAAGAGGCTGATGCTGAGGGAGGCTGATGCTGGGAGAGGCTGATGCTGCGGGAAGCTCGGAGGAGAGAGGCTGATGCTGAGGGAGGCTGATGCTGGGGGAGGCTGGGAGGAGAGAGGCTGATGCTGGGGGAGGCTGATGCTGGGGGAGGCTGGGAGGAGAGAGGGGGAGGCTGGGAGGAGAGAGGCTGATACTGGGGGAGGCTGATTCTGGGAGAGTTTGGGAGGAGAGAGGCTGATGCTGGGGGAGCCTGGGAGGAGAGAGGCTGATGCTGGGGGAGGCTGGGAGGAGGGAGGCTGATGCTGAGGGAGGCTGGGAGGGGGGAGGCTGGGAGGAGAGAGGCTGATGCTGGGAGAGGCTGGGAGGAGGGAGGCTGATGCTGAGGGAGGCTGATAGTGGGGGAGGCTGGGAGGAGAGAGGCTGGTGCT
This sequence comes from Anomaloglossus baeobatrachus, assembly GCF_048569485.1. Lineage (NCBI taxonomy): Eukaryota > Metazoa > Chordata > Amphibia > Anura > Aromobatidae > Anomaloglossus > Anomaloglossus baeobatrachus. Next base: position 353,661,365 of record NC_134358.1, on the reverse strand, counting down.
GGGTGAGGCTGATGCTGGGTGAGGCTGATGCTGAGGGAGGCTGATGCTGAGGGAGGCTGATGCTGGGGGAGGCTGGTGCTGGGGGAGGCTGGTGCTGGGGGAGGCTGGGAGGAGGGAGGCTGATGCTGAGGGAGGCTGATGCTGGGGGAGGCTGGGAGGAGAGAGGCTGATGCTGGGGGAGGCTGGAAGGAAAGAGGCTGATGTTGAGGGAGGCTGATGCTGGGAGAGGCTGATGCTGCGGGAGGCTCGGAGGAGAGAGGCTGATGCTGGGAGAGGCTGGGAGGAGAGAGGCTGATGCTGGGGGAGGCTGGGAGGAAAGAGGCTGATGCTGAGGTAGGCTGATGCTGGGAGAGGCTGATGCTTCGGGAGGCTCGGAGGAGAGAGGCTGATGCTGAGGGAGGCTGATGCTGGGGGAGACTGGGAGGAGAGAGGCTGATGCTGGGGGAGGCTAGGAGGGGGGAGGCTGATGCTGGGGGAGGCTGATGCTGGGGGAGGCTGGGAGGAAGGAGGCTGATGCTGAGGGAGGCTGATGCTGGGGGAGGCTGGGATGAGAGAGGCTGATGTTGGGGGAGGCTGGGAGGGAGGAGGCTGATGCTGAGGGAGGCTGATGCTGGGGGAGGCTGGGAGGAGAGAGTCTGATGCTGAGGGAGGCTGATGCTGGGGGAGGCTGGGAGGAGAGAGGGGGAGGCTGGGAGGAGAGAGGCTGATACTGGGGGAGGCTGATGCTGGGAGAGTTTGGGAGGAGAGAGGCTGATGCTGGGGGAGGCTGGGAGGAGAGAGGCTGGTGCTGGGGGAGGCGGGAGGCTGATGCTGAGGGAGACTGGGAGGGGGGAGGCTGGGAGGAGAGAGGCTGATGCTGGGGGAGGCGGGAGGCTGATGCTGAGGGAGGCTGATGCTGGGGGAGGCTGGGAGGCAAGAGGCTGATGCTGAGGGAGGCTAATGCTGGGAGAGGCTGATGCTGCGGGAGGCTCGGAGGAGAGAGGCTGATGCTGAGGGAGGCTGATGCTGGGGGAGGCTGGGAGGAGAGAGGCTGATGCTGGGGGAGGCTGGGAGGGGGGAGGCTGATGCTGAGGGAGGCTGATGCTGGGGGAGGCTGGCAGGAGAGAGGCTGATGCTGGGGGAGGCTGGAGCTGGGGGAGGATGATAAAGGGGGAGGCTGGGAGGAGGGAGGCTGATGCTGGGGGAGGGAGGCTGATGCTGAGGGAGGCTGGGAGGGGGGAGGCTGGGAGGAGGGAGGCTGATGCTGAGGGAGGCTGATGCTGGGGGAGGCTGGGAGGAGAGAGGCTGATGCTGGGGGAGGCTGGGAGGAAAGAGGCTGATGTTGAGGGAGGCTGATGCTGGGAGAGGCTGATGCTGCGGGAGGCTCGGAGGAGAGAGGCTGATGCTGGGAGAGGCTGATGCTGCGGGAGGCTCGGAGGAGAGAGGCTGATGCTGAGGGAGGCTGATGCTGGGGGAGGCTGGGAGGAGAGAGGCTGATGCTGGGGGAGGCTAGGAGGGGGGAGGCTTTTGCTGGGGGAGGCTGGGAGGGGGGAGGCTGATGCTGGGGGAGGCTGGGAGGAGGGAGGCTGATGCTGAGGGAGGCTGATGCTGGGGGAGGCTGGGAGGAGAAAGGCTGATGCTGGGGGAGGCTGGGAGGAGGAGGCTGATGCTGGGGGAGGCTGGGAGGAGAGAGGCTGATGATGGGGGAGGCTGGGAGAAGAGAGGCTGATGCTGTGGGAGGCTGGGAGGAGAGAGGCTGATGCTGGGGGAGGCTGATACTGGGAGAGGCTGTGAGGGGGGAGGCTGATGCTGGGGGAGGCTGATGCTGGGGGAGGCTGATACTGGGGGGGCTGATGCTGGGGGAGGCTGGGAGGAGTGAGGCTGATGCTGGGGGAGGCTGGGAGAAGAGAGGCTGATGCTGGGGGCAGAGAGGCTGATGCTGGGGGCAGAGAGGCTGATGCTGGGGGAAGCTGGGGGAGAGAGGCTGATGCTGTGATGCTGAGGGAAGCTGGGGGAGAGAGGCTGATGCTGGGGGAAGCTGGGGGAGAGAGACTGATGCTGGGGGAAGCTGGGGGAGAGAGGCTGATGCTGGGGGGAGCTGGGGGAGGCTGGGGGGAGAGAGGCTGAAGCTGGGGGACGCTGGGGGGAGAGAGGTTGATGCTGGGGGGGCTGGGGGGAGAGAGGCTGATGCTGGGGGAGAGGCTGCTGATGAAGGCGGGGGAGAGCGGCTGCTGCTGGGGGAATGGGAGAGAGGCGTCAATCCTAGAGACAGAGGACAAGGGTTGAGGGATAGTGCAATGACAAAATCGATGGGGGGGGGAGTGTAAGGACTCAGAATGAGGGGGGGCAGCATTGGGAGCACATTATGGAGAAAGGGCAGCATGTGTGGGCTCAGTATGGAGTGGAGCAATGTAGGGGAGTCAATTTCAAGAGTGGGGTAGTGTGTGTGTGGGGGGGTGTCTCAGCATAAGCATTAGTGTGGTGGTCTTAGTATGATGAATGGGGCAGCATGGAGGTGTCATTATGGAAAAGAGGAAGGCAGCATTAGGAGCTCATGGAGAGGGGCAGCATGCATGGGACATTGTGAGGAGGGAACAGCATGCATGGGAAACTGTGAGGAGGGAGAAGCATGCATGGGACATTGTGAGGATGGAGAAGCATGCATGGGACATTGTGAGGAGGGGGAAGCATGCATGGGACATTGTGAGGAGGGGGCAGCATGCATGGGACATTGTGAGGAGGGGGCAGCATGCATGGGACATTGTGAGGAGGGGGCAGCACGCATGGGACATTGTGAGGAGGGGGCAGCATGCATGGGAAACTGTGAGGAGGGAGCAGCATGCATGGGACTTTGGGAGGAGGGGCAACATGCATGGGACATTGTGAGGGGGGACAGCATGCATGGGACATTGTGAGGAGGGAGCAGCATGCATGGGACACTGTGAGGAGGGGGCAGCATGCATGGGACATTGTGAGGAGGGAGCAGCATGCATGGGACACTGTGAGGAGGGGGCAGCATGCATGGGACATTGGGAGGAGGGGGCAGAATGCATGGGACATTGTGAGGAGGGGGCAGCATGCATGGGACATTGTGAGGAGGGGGCAGCATGCATGGGACATTGTGAGGAGGGGGCAGCATGCATGGGACATTGTGAGGAGGGGGCAGCATGCATGGGACATTGTGAGGAGGGGGCAGCATGCATGGGACACTGTGAGGAAGGGGCAGCATGCATGGGACATTGGGAGGAGGGGGCAGCATGCATGGGACATTGTGAGGAGGGGGCAGCATGCATGGGACATTGTGAGGAGGGGGCAGCATGCATGGGACATTGTGAGGAGGGGACAGCATGCATAGGACATTGTGAGGAGGGGGCAGCATGCATGGGACATTGCGAGGAGGAGGCAGCATGCATGGGACATTGTGAGGAGGGGGCAGTATGATGTGAGTTCAATGTGCAGATCATATTTCATAATTGAGGAAGGTGTGGTAGGTATAATTTATAAGGGAGGGCAGTGTGTAGTTTATTAGGGGCAGTGTGACAGTCACAGTATTTAAGTGGGGACGGTGTGGTGGGAATATTTTATACTCATGCTATGTTTTGATGTGCCCGTGGTGATCCCCATTGGGAAGGGGTTACTGCCCTTCATTTCTCATTGATACTTTTTCAAGTGTTTTACAGAGTAGATCTGCCTTAAACAGATGTCGTGTGCGAAAACTCAGTGATACGTTGTCACTAAGGGGCGCGACCACTTAAAGTGCCTAGGGCAGCACGAAGGCAAAATACAGCCCTGACGGCAAGACTTGTGCAGCAGACCCTTCACCATCTATCACCATAGTTACCCAGTGCCCAGTCAGTGACATGTAACGTCCCTGCCCATGCTTACTGGTCCAAGTATCGGTGGTGAAATGCACCCGTTCACACAGAGTTTCTCAAGGAAGCGGTGATGTTGTGTGTGACATGCTGGTGTAGAGCGGGCAAACCTTTCTTAGAGAAGTAGTGGCGACTGGGCATCTGGTACTGGGGCACAGCGACAGACATAAGGTCTCTAAAATCCTGTGTGTCCACCAGGCAGAAAGGCAGCATTTCGGTAGCCAAGAGCTTACAGAGAGATAAACTCAACCTCTTAGCTTTGTCATGGGTCGCAGGAAATGGCCTTTTATTTGTCCACATCTGAGGGACAGAGATCTGGCTGCTGTGTGTAGACGGTGTTGAGTAGGGTGTCCCTGGAAAAATGCAGGTTTGTGAGGAAAGTGCAGGCGGAGACATGATGTTGCCTTCATCCAACGTTGGTGCTATCGATGTCTGAGAGAGCTGTACACACGCACTTGTTTCCCCTTCCAAACCAACTGACGACCTACCAAGCAAACTGCCTGTTGCGGTTACAGTGGTGGAAGTTGTGCGTGGAAAACCAGGTGTGACAGCTGTCCCCACAGTCCAAGAAGATGAAGAGCGTGCGGATGCACTGGAAGGGGAAGGCGGTGGATGGTTCGCTCCGCTAGGCCGCATTGCAGCACGGTGAGCTTCCCACTGGGACCTATGATATTTATTCATGTGACGATTCATGGAAGAAGTTGTCAAACTGCTGAGGTTTTGCCCTCTACTAACAGAATCACGACAAATTTTACAGATCACATAATTTGGGCGATCTTTTGCTATGTCAAAAAAGGACCAGGCTAGGCAAGGCTTAGAGGACATGCGACCTGCTGAGCCCCCCCGACTAGTGCTCAGAGGCAGAATGGTGGCTGAGGATGCAGTTGTAGACGTGCTACCAGTGCTCCGACTCTGTCCAGGAAGGCGCAAAGTAACTTTGTCGTCGGTTGCATCCTCCTCCACCGCCTTTGTTGACCTCCTCGAGTGCCTGACTGTGGGTTGACAGTAGGTGGGATCTAGAACTTCCTCATCAATTGTTGTGTTTGCACTCCCCTCACCCTCAGACCGAGCCTCTTCTTGCCCTGACCGAATATTTAAGTTGTCATCACAATCTGGTATCTGCGTCTCATCGTCATCAGTATGTTCCTCATTGTCTATAACAACAGGTGTTACAGTTTGTGAAAAAGGGTCAACATTATGCTCAGAAACTTGGTCCTCATGGCCTGAATCAGAGTCACAAAGGTTCTGAGCATCACTGCAGACCATTTCCTGGTCTGTACTCACTGTAGCTTGGGAGCAGACCTCTGATTCCCAGGCTATAGTGTGACTGAACAGCTCTGCAGACTCACCCATCTCAGTTCCACCATACTGTGCAGGGCGGATGGAGACTTCAGAGCTGGGAGAATGCAAGCGCGATTGGGCTGACAACTCAGAGGACTGGTGTTTTTTGGATGCGGTAGTTGAGGTGGCGGAGAGGGCACTTGTTGGACCACTTGAGATCCATTCAAGCATTTTCCTTTTTTGGCCATCATCTACCTTTGTTCCAGTTGTTCGTGTCCATAAAAAAGGGAGCATATTGGATTGTCCACGGTAAGTAGTAGACATCTTACTTTTGCTAGAAGATGGTCTATCTTCAGCAGATGTTAATGGAGCTTTGCCACCTTCCCCACGGACAAACCCTTTTTTTCCTTTTCCAACACGCCTCTTCCCCTTTCCACCAGCATCTGTCATTTTGCCACTCATTTTGATTGCGACAAGATTGTGCACTTAAAATGTGGTAGTAAAAATTGAGAGGTGGTGTAGATTGCAGCGGTGGTCTAGCTTTATTAACAGCAGAATAAACAACAATAATTATCCCTGACAATGCAACTACAGCCCTTAAACTGGCAGCATAAATTGCTAGTATAATAGCTTTGTAACAATGAGCTTGGATGTTCAATGCAGAGGTGCTGCCAATATCTTTGCACTAGTGCGACACTAATGAAGTCCAACAGCCACTTTTAGGATGCCACTAAGTTTCCTCAGTGTTTGATAGTATAATGGCTTAGTAACAATGAGTTTGAGTGTGCAATGCAGAGGTGCTGCACATAGATTTGCACCAGTGGGACACTAATGGAAGTCCAACAGCCACTTTTAGGATGCCACTAAGTTTCCTCAGTGTTTGGTATTATAATGGCTTTGTAACAATAAGTTTGAGTGTGCAATGCAGGCAGACGTGCTGCAAATATCTTTGCACTAGTGGGACAATACAGAAGTCCAACAGCCACTTTTAGGATGCCACTAAGTTTCCTCAGTGTTTGGTATTATAATGGCTTTGTAACAATGAGTTTGAGTGTGCAATGCAGGCAGTTGTGCTGCAAATATCTTTGCACTAGTGGGACAATACAGAAGTCCAACAGCCACTTTTAGGATGCCACTAAGTTTCCTCAGTGTTTGGTATTATAATGGCTTTGTAACAATGAGTTTGAGTGTGCAATGCAGGCAGACGTGCTGCAAATATCTTTGCACTAGTGGGACAATACAGAAGTCCAACAGCCACTTTTAGGATGCCACTAAGTTTCCTCAGTGTTTGGTATTATAATGGCTTTGTAACAATGAGTTTGAGTGTGCAATGCAGGCAGACGTGCTGCAAATATCTTTGCACTAGTGGGACAATACAGAAGTCCAACAGCCACGTTTAGGATGCCACAAAGTTTCCTCAGTGTTTGCTAGTATAATGGCTTAGTAACAATGAGCTTGAGTGTGTAAATTGCAGGAGGGTACAGTGGTAGGGTTGTGGGTCTGGGTAGAGGAAAGGAAGCCTCCCTTTCTATCCCTCCTAATGGGGAAATGCAGCGAGGAAATTCCTGACCTTAGCTACTCAGACGCTGTCATCTTGTGTAGCTGTTAAAATCTGTTTTCGCGGCCCTGACTGTCACCTATGGCTCTGACCCTGCCGGTATTAGCCCTTTAAAGGACTAATAGAAACTTCTATCCCTATTCTGTATAGCGCTGTGTATAGAGCGTACACAGCAGTATCGGAGACAGGAGCTACGCCAGCGGTGTCTGACACCCAGACGCAGAAGAGATAATGGCGTCCGGACGGGCAGATACTCGTTTTTATAATGCAGGGACATGTGACATGGACATCCTATCACACATGCCGTCACTTCTCTGGCTAAAAGTCAACTTAGCTTTGTGTGTGTCTGGGATTGGCTGACATGCTGGCCTTCCCCACTACACGCGCGCGGTTAGGGAAGGAAGACAAGGAAAAAAAAAAAATGGCGATCGCCATTATCCAAACAGCAGTGATCTGAATGCGCTGTTCCCGCACACTATACTGTTACGAGGGGGACCCGGGGAAGCGTGCCAAGATGGGAAATGGACTGCTTCCGCCGGTCAAGGTCCACTGTGCGGTGTAAGGGACCGCCGCTATGGTGGGTGAAGAGTGAGCGGGTTGCTGCTAGCGATCGTCTGGAATGTCACAGACGATCTATGTACACCGATCTGCCCTAACCCGTGAGGGTTGTATGGCACAGATCTCACGGCTCGGTGTACCTGTTGCACGGGGAAGCACAGAGGTGCCCACGCACGTGTGCCAGTGGAAGTCACGAGAATATGGCACGAGGGTAGCACAGAGGTGCCCACGCACGTGTGCTTTCAATAACCAGGTGAGTCCAATGGAGACTTGAGGAGCTCACCTGGGACAGGAACACGGCCTGTTGACGGGGGTACTGCCGGAGCAGCAAGGCAGGAACACGGCCTGCAAACGAGGTACTGCCGGAGCAGCAAGGGCCAAGCCCACAAGAGACAGTAATGCCTGAGCAGTGGCGTGGCAGCACGCTGCCAGACATCCAAACATAGAAGGACGGTCGCGCGCCGCCATGATGGCAGGGGGAGCTTTTAAGGAGGTGTAGCTCCACCCGAGGGCGGGCGCGAGGCGGAGATGACGGACTTGACCCAATCAGGGTCCACGACGTCCCAGCCTGGCCAGTCAGGATTCACCACGTCACCAGCCTTGTCATCAAGCCGTGTGACGTCAGTGAGCGAATCAGGACCCACCACGCATTGCACATGCTCACCCTCCTGCCTCTGGGAAATAGAGGCGGGATCCTCGGTCTCACAATGTGCAGAGATAACGGGAATCTCACTGCTTCCCTGAGCAGTAAACCTCTGCACATTGCGCAGCCTCGCAGACCTTCGGGGCCGCTGAGCAGGAGAGTCTGCGGCAGGCCAGGAATGGGAGACCGCTTCACTCCTTGTAACAGGAGAACCACTAGGTGTCACCCTTCTGCTGCCTCTCTGAGAAGGTATCTCCTGCACACTGCGCAGTCTGGCAGACCTTCGTCGCTGCTGAGCAGGAGTGCTCGTGGCAGGCAAGGAATGGGAGACTGCCTCAGTCCTTGCCTCAGGAGAGCCACGAGATGTAACACTATACACTGAAATTTTATAATAGTGTGAGTCACAGTGTGACTTACACTATTACAGCGGAAAGCCAGCTAGTAATTAGCTTGTCTTTTTGCTGCTAGAACCATTCTCGAATGTATCTAGAACTATTGAGCTTTAGCAAAAAGCTCGAGTTCTAGTTCAATCTAGAACAGCCCCCAAAATCACTCGAGCTGCGAACTGGAGAACCTCGAACCGCGAACCGCGCTCAACTCTAGTAGGGAGGTGTAATTAGGGCACACATGCGTCTGCTGAACGCATATTCTAGGTGACAGTTTCCCTTTAACCTCTCAAAAACACCAGTTACTTATTAAAATCTGTGAAAACTGGTGTTTTGCTCAGAACCTGTTTAGGTCTGGCTGAAGTGATCTGAATTTGTTAGGGCCAGGTGGACGGACAGACCCAGGAGGTGGATCCACTGGGCCGAACTCCTTGATGATGGTAAGGGGTCCGGTAGCTGGTGCACTACAGGTAGCAGGACAGTCCGTGCACAAGAGTAGAATGGAGAAGTCCCTGGGACCACGGAGTCACTGATGGTAGTCCGGGTGACGGAGCTCAGGTTCGGAAGCCGAGATGTTGTCAGGCGGAGTCCGGAACCGATGGAGCGAGAGGACGGGTCACCGCAGGGATCAGAGATGGAACGGACTGTCAGGATGGCAGATAGGCAGCGTTCGGGGTTCGGGATTCGGCAGGACCGGATGGCGAGGCAGGATCGGCTCTAGAAGAGAGAGAGGTGAGTATCTCACAGGAACACAAGGAGACCTGACTCCTAGCTTGGGAAACACGAAGAACAGGCCCCGCCCACTTGGACACTTAACCCCTTTATACCCTGTACCTGTGTGCTCAATTTCCTGTCAGTGGACGCTGGCCCTTTAAGAAAGGGTCAATGACCGCGCGCGCGCCCTAATGCGCATGCGCGAGGCCCGGGTGCCAGAAGCCAGGGCAGGGAGCGGTGAGAAGGAAGCAGCAGAGCCGGGCTGGGGCTGAGTAGCCGACGGGCGCCGGGAGCGGGGACCAGGACGCCTGGGAACCACAGGCAAAGAAGGCTGGAGACCGGGGAGCGGCGGAGACCGGACAGAAGAACCGGGGAGCGACGCAGGGAAGCCGGGGAGCGTGGCAGGTGAGCCGGGGAGCAGAGCAGGGGACCCGGGGAGCGTGACAGAATTTGATGTGTTGCATCACTAGGGATGTAAATGTGTTGTGAAATCAGTGACCCAAAGCCACTTAACCCCTCAAAAACAACGGTTACTTATTCAAATCTGTGCAAACTGGGGTCTTACCAACTTTGATGCCAGGTCTGATGCCCAGAACCTGTTTGGGTCTAGCTGGAGTGATCTGAATTTGATGTGTTGCATCAGTAGGTATGTAAATGTGTTGTGAAATCTGTGACCCAAAGCCATTTAACCACTCAAAAAACACCAGTTACTCATTAAAATCTGTGAAAATTGGGGTTTTGCCCACTTTGATGCCAGTTCTGATGCCCAGAACCCCTTTGGGCCAGGCTAACGTAATCTGAATTTCATGTGTGGCATCACTAGGTATGTAAATGTGTTGTGAAATCAGTGATCCAAAGCAACTTAACCCCTCAAAAAACCAGTTACTTATTCAAATCTGTGAAAACTGGGGTTTTGCCAACTTTGATACCAGTTCTGATGCCCAGAACCTGCTTAAGGCTGGCTGGAGTGATCTGAATTTGATGTGTTGCATCAATAGGGATGTAAATATGGTGTGAGATCAGTGGCCCAAAGCCATTTAACCCCTCACAAAAACCAGTACTTATTCAAATCTGTGAACATTGGCTGTGTGCCCACTTTGATACCAGTTCTGATAACCAGAACTTGTATAGGTTAGGCAGGGGTGATCTAAATTTGATGTGTGGCATCACTTGGTATGTAAATGTGGTGTAAGATCAGTGGCGCAAAGCCATTTAACACCTCAAAAACACCAGTTACTTATTCAAATCTGTGAAAATTGGCTGTGTGCTCACTTTGATGCCAGTTCTGATAACCAGTACTTGTTTGGGCCTGGCTGGGGTGATCTAAATTTGATGTGTTGCATTACTAGGGATGTAAATATGGTGTGAGATCAGTGGCCCAAAGCCATTTAACCCCTCAAAAACACCAGATACTTATTTAAAATCTGTGAAAACTGCAGTTTTGCCCAATTTGATGCCAGTTCTGATGCCCATAACCTGCTTGGGCCAGGCTAAAGTGATCTAAATTTGATGTGTCGTATCACTAGGTATGTAAATGTTGTTTGAGATCAGTGCCCCAAAGCCATTTAACTCCTCAAAAAAACAGTTACTTATTCAAATCTATGAAAACTGGGGTTCTACCCACTTTGATGCCAGTTCTGATACCCTGATCCTGTTTGGACCAGGCTGGAGTGATCTGAATTTATTGTGTGGCATCACTAGGTATGTAAATGTGGTGTGAGATCAGTGGCCCAAAGCCATTTAACCCCTCAAAAACACCAGTTACTTATTCAAATCTGTGAAAACTGGCCATTTGCCCACTTTGATGCCAGTTCTGATGCCCAGAACCTGTTTGGGCCAGGCTGGAGTGACATGAACTTGATGTGTGGCATCACTAAGTATGTAAATGTTGTGTGAGATCAGTTGCTTAAAGCCATTTAACTCCTCAAAAGCATCAGCTACTTATTCAAATCTGTGAAAACTGGGGTTTGCCCACTTTGATGCAAGTTCTGATGCCCAGAACCTGTTTGGGCCAGGCTGGAGTAACAGGAACTTGATGTGTGGCATAACTAGGTATGTAAATGTGATGTGAGATCAGTGGCCCAAAGCCTTTTAAAGGGAACCTGTCGCCTAGGATATACGTTCTGACCTATCATCAGATTCATGTGTGCCCTAAATACACCTCCCTACCCATCCCTGTGTTATAAAATTGTATAATATGAAAGTAATAAAAAAAGTTTTATTACCTTCATATTTCGATGTAAATAGCAGGGTATTTGGTCACAGGGGCAGCTTCTTGCCCTATGGACGTCAGCATAGTTTCCGTGGTATCACGCCCCTGTGGGCGTGATACCATGGAGCGACGTCTCCGTCGCTCATTTTATCCTGCACACATTGCAGCAGGCTTCTATTCCGGGTGATCAATCGCCGGCTTCAGACGCGCAGTGCGCACGAGCAGTGCGCGTCTGAAACTGACAAGGAGAACCCCGAAGAGAAGCCTTCCGCGATGCTCCCAGGATAGAATGAGCGACGGGGACGTCGCTCCATGGTATCACGCCCACAGGGGCGTGAAACCACGGAAAATATGCTGACTTCCATAGGGCAAGACGCCGCCCATGTGACCAAATACTCTGCTATTTACATACGAAATATGAAGGTAATAAAACTTTTTTAATTACTTTCATATTATACAATTTTACAGCACAGGGATGGGTAGGGAGGTGTAATTAGGGCACACATGCATCTGCTGATAGGTCAAAACACATATTCTAGGTGACAGGTTCTTTTTAACCTCTCAAAAACACCAGTTACTTATTCAAATCTGTGAAAACTGGGGTTTTGCCCATTTTGATGCCAGTTCTGATGCCCAGAACCTGTTTGGGCCAGGCTGGAGTGATATGAATTTGATGTGTGGCATCACTAGGTATGTAAATATGGTGTGAGATCAGTGGCCCAAAGCCATTTAACCCCTCAAAAACCCCAGTTACTTATTCAAATCTGTGAAAATTGGCTGTATGCAAACTTTTATGCCAGTTCTGATGCCCAGAATCTGTTTGTGCCAGGCTGGAGTGACATGAACTTGATGTGAGGCATGACTGGGTATGTAAATGTAGTGTAAGATCAGTGGCCCAAAGCCATTTGACCCATCAAAAACACCAGTTACTTATTCAAATCTGTGAAAACTGGCGTTCTGACCACTTTGATGCCAGTTCTGATGCCCAGAACCAGTTTAAACCAGGCTGGAGTAATCTGAATTTGTTGTGTGGCATTACTAGGTATGTAAATGTGGTGTGAGATTAGTGACCCAAAGCCATTTAACCCCGCAAAAACACCAAATACTTATTCAAATCTGTGAAAATTGGCTGTGTGCCCAATTTGATGCCAGTTCTGATAACCAGAACTTGTTTAAGCCACGCTGGAGTGATCTTAATTTGATATGTGGCATCACTAGGTATGTAAATTGGGTGTAAGTTAGTGGCCCAAAGCCACTTAACTCCTCAAAAACACCAGTTACTTATTCAAATCTGTTAAAACTGGGGTTTTACCCACTTTGATGCCAGTTCTGATGCTCAAAATCCCTTTAAGTCAGGCTAAAGGGATCTGTATTTGATGTGTGGCACCACCAGGTAAGTAAATGTGGTGTAATATCAGTGGCCCAAAGCCATTTAACCTCTCAAAAACACCAGTTACTTATTCAAATCTGTGAAAACTGGGTTTTTGCCCACTTTGATGCCAGTTTTGATGCCCAAAACCTGTTTGGGCCAGGCTGAAGTGAACTAAATTTGATGTGTGGCATCACTAGGTATGTAAATGTTGTGTGAGATCAGTGGCCCAAAGCCATTTAACCGCTCAAAAAAACCAGTTGCTTATTCAAATCTGTGAAAACTGGGGTTTTGCCTTCTTTGATGCAAGTTATGATGCCTAGAACCTGCTTGGGCCAGGTTGTAGTGATCTAAATTTGATGTATGGCATCACTAGGTATGTAAATTTTTTGTGAGATCAATGGCTCAAATCCATTTAACCCCTCAAAAACACCAGTTACTTATTCAATTCTGTGAAAACTGGCCATTTCCCCACTTTGATGCCAGTTCTGATGCCCAGAATCTGTTTGGGCCATCCTGGAGTGACATGAACTTGATGTGTAGCATCACTAGGTATGTAAATGTGGTTTAAGATCAGTGGCCTAAAGCCTTATAAAGGGAATCTGACACCTAGAATATGCGTTCTGACTTATCAGCAGACTCATGTGTGCCCTAATTCCACCTCCCCTGTGTTATAAAATTGTATAACATGAAAGTAATAAAAAATGTTTTATTACCTTCATATTTCGTATGTAAATAGCAGGGTATTTGGTCACAGGGGCGGGGTCTTGCCCTATGGACGTCAGCATACTTTACCTGGTATCACGCCCCTGTGGGCATGATAACATGGAGCGACGTCTCCGTCGCTCATTCTATCCTGCACGCAATGCAGCAGGTTTCTTTTCCGGGTGTTCAATCGCCGGCTTTAGACGCGCAGTGCGCGTCTGAAACTGATAAGGAGAACCAAGAAGAGAAGCCGGCCGCAATGCTCCCAGGATAGAATGAGCGTCAGGGATGTCGCTCCATGGTATCACGCCCACAGGGGCGTGAAACCACGGAAAGTATGCTAATGTCCATAGGGCAAGACACCGCCCCAGTAACCAAATACTTTGCTATTTACATACGAAATATGAAGGTAATAAAACATTTTCTATTACTTTCATATTATATAATTTTACAGCACAGGGATGGGTAGGGAGGTGTAATTAGGGCACACATGCATCTGCTGATAGGTCAGAACGCATATTCTAGGTGACAGTTTCCCTTTAACCTCTCAAATACACCAGTTACTTATTAAAATCTGTAAAAACTGGTGTTTTGCCCACTTTGATGCTAGTTCTGATGCCCAGAACCTGTTTGGGCCAGGCTGAAGTGATCTGAATTTGATGTGTGGCATCACTAGGTATGTAAATGTGTTGTGAAATCAGTGATCCAAAGCCAATTAACCCCTCAAAAAACACCAGTTACTTATTCAAATCTGTGAAACTCGGGTTTTGCCCACTTTGATGCCAGTTCTGATGCCCAGAACCTGTTTAAGTCTGGTTGGAGTGATCTGAATTTGATGTGCTGCATCACTAGCGATGTAAATATGGTGAGAGATCAGTGTCCCAAAGCCATTTAACCCCTCAAAAACACCAGTTACTTCTTAAAATCTGTGAAAATTGGCTGTGTGCCCACTTTGATACCAGTTCTGATAACCAGAACCTATTTGGGCGAGGCTGGAATTATCTGAATTTGATGTGTGGAATCACCGGGTAAGTAAATGTGGTTTAAGATCAGTGGCCCAAAGCCATTTAACCTCTCAAATACACCAGTTACTTATTTAAATCTGTGAAAATTGGCGTTCTGACCATTTTGATGCCAGTTCTGATGCCCAGAAACTGTTTGAACCCGGCTGGAGTGATCTGAATTTATTGTGTGGCATCACTAGGTATGTAAATCTTTTGTGAAATCAGTAGCCCAAAGCCATTTAACCCCTCAAAAACACCAGTTACTTATTCAAATCTGTGAAAACTGGCCATTTGCCCACTTTGATGCCAGTTCTGATGCCCAGAATCTGTTTGTGCCAGGCTGGAGTGACATGAACTTGATGTGAGGCATGACTGGGTATGTAAATGTAGTGTAAGATCAGTGGCCTAAAACCATTTAACCCATCAAAAACACCAGTTACTTATTCAAATCTGTGAAAACTGGCGTTCTGACCATTTTGATGCCAGTTCTGATGCCCAGAACCAGTTTAAACCAGGCTGGAGTAATCTGAATTTATTGTATGGCATCACTAGGTATGTAAATGTGGTGTGAGATTAGTGACCCAAAGCCACTTAACCCCTCAAAAACACCAGTTGCTTATTCAAATCTGTGAAAAGTGTGGGTTTGCCCACTTTTATGCCAGTTCTGATGCCGAGAACCTGTTTGGGTCTGGCTGGAGTGATCTGAATTTGATGTGATGCATCACTAGGTATGTAAATGTGGTGTAAGATCAGTGGCCCAAAGCCATTTAACTCCTCAAAAACACCAGTTACTTACTCAAATCTGTAAAAACTGGGGTTTTGCCCATTTCGATGCCAGTTCTGATGCCCAGAACCTGATTAGGCCTGGCTGAAGTGATCTGAATTTGATGTGTTGCATCACTAGGGATGTAGATATGGTGTGAGATCAGTGGCCCGAAGCCATTTAACTCCTCAAAAATACCAGTACTTATTCAAATTTGTGAAAACTGGGGTTTTGACCACTGTGATGCCAGTTCTGGTGCCCAGAACCTTTTTGGGCCAGGCTGGAGTGATCTGAATTTGATGTGTGGCGTCACCAAGTAAGTAAATGGGGTGTGACATCAGTGGCCCAAAGCCATTTAACCCCTCAAAAACACCAGATACTTATTTAAATCTGTGAAAACTGCGGTTTTGCCCACTTTTATGCCAGTTCTGATGCCCATAACCTTTTGGGCTAGGCTAAAGTGATCTAAATTTGATGTGTGGTATCACTAGGTATGTAAATGTTGTTTGCGATCAGTGCCCCAAAGCCATTTAACCCCTCAAAAACACCAGTTACTTATTCAAATCTGTGAAAACTGGCCATTTGCCCATTTTGATGCCAGTTCTGATGCCCAGAACCTGTTTGGGCCAGGCTGGAGTGACATGAACTTAATGTGTGGCATCACTGGGTATGTAAATGTGGTGTAAGATCAGTGGCTTAAAGCCTTTTAACTCATCAAAAGCATCAGTTACTTATTCAAATCTGTGAAAACTGGGGTTTGCCCACTTTGATGCCAGTTCTGATGCCCAGAATCTGTTTGTGCCAGGCTGGAGTGACATGAACTTGATGTGAGGCATGACTGGGTATGTAAATGTAGTGTAAGATCAGTGGCCTAAAACCATTTAACCCATCAAAAACACCAGTTACTTATTCAAATCTGTGAAAACTGGCGTTCTGACCATTTTGATGCCAGTTCTGATGCCCAGAACCAGTTTAAACCAGGCTGGAGTAATCTGAATTTATTGTATGGCATCACTAGGTATGTAAATGTGGTGTGAGATTAGTGACCCAAAGCCACTTAACCCCTCAAAAACACCAGTTGCTTATTCAAATCTGTGAAAAGTGTGGGTTTGCCCACTTTTATGCCAGTTCTGATGCCGAGAACCTGTTTGGGTCTGGCTGGAGTGATCTGAATTTGATGTGATGCATCACTAGGTATGTAAATGTGGTGTAAGATCAGTGGCCCAAAGCCATTTAACTCCTCAAAAACACCAGTTACTTACTCAAATCTGTAAAAACTGGGGTTTTGCCCATTTCGATGCCAGTTCTGATGCCCAGAACCTGATTAGGCCTGGCTGAAGTGATCTGAATTTGATGTGTTGCATCACTAGGGATGTAGATATGGTGTGAGATCAGTGGCCCGAAGCCATTTAACTCCTCAAAAATACCAGTACTTATTCAAATTTGTGAAAACTGGGGTTTTGACCACTGTGATGCCAGTTCTGGTGCCCAGAACCTTTTTGGGCCAGGCTGGAGTGATCTGAATTTGATGTGTGGCGTCACCAAGTAAGTAAATGGGGTGTGACATCAGTGGCCCAAAGCCATTTAACCCCTCAAAAACACCAGATACTTATTTAAATCTGTGAAAACTGCGGTTTTGCCCACTTTTATGCCAGTTCTGATGCCCATAACCTTTTGGGCTAGGCTAAAGTGATCTAAATTTGATGTGTGGTATCACTAGGTATGTAAATGTTGTTTGCGATCAGTGCCCCAAAGCCATTTAACCCCTCAAAAACACCAGTTACTTATTCAAATCTGTGAAAACTGGCCATTTGCCCATTTTGATGCCAGTTCTGATGCCCAGAACCTGTTTGGGCCAGGCTGGAGTGACATGAACTTAATGTGTGGCATCACTGGGTATGTAAATGTGGTGTAAGATCAGTGGCTTAAAGCCTTTTAACTCATCAAAAGCATCAGTTACTTATTCAAATCTGTGAAAACTGGGGTTTGCCCACTTTGATGCCAGTTCTGATGCCCAGAATCTGTTTGTGCCAGGCTGGAGTGACATGAACTTGATGTGAGGCATGACTGGGTATGTAAATGTAGTGTAAGATCAGTGGCCCAAAGCCATTTAACCCATCAAAAACACCAGTTACTTATTTAAATCTGTGAAAACTGGCGTTCTGACCACTTTGATGCCAGTTCTGATGCCCAGAACCAGTTTAAACCAGGCTGGAGTAATCTGAATTTATTGTGTGGCATCACTAGGTATATAAATGTGGTGTGAGATTAGTGACCCAAAGCCACTTAACCCCTCAAAAACACCAGTTACTTATTCAAATCTGTGAAAAGTGTGGGTTTGCCCACTTTTATGCCAGTTCTGATGCCGAGAACCTGTTTGGGCCTGGCTGGAGTAATCTGAATTTGATGTGTTGCATCACCAGGGATGTAAATGTGGTGTAAGATCAGTGGCCCAAAGTCATTTAACCCCTCAAAAACACCAGTTACTTACTCAAATCTGTAAAAATTGGGGTTTTGCCCACTTTGATGCCAGTTCTGATGCCCATAACACCTTTAAGCCAGGCAAAAGTTATCTGAATTTGATGTGTGGCATCACTAGGTATGTAAATGTGTTGTAAAATAAGTGACCCAAAGCAACTTAACCCCTC
The DNA here is from genome assembly GCF_048569485.1 of Anomaloglossus baeobatrachus. Classification (NCBI taxonomy): domain Eukaryota; kingdom Metazoa; phylum Chordata; class Amphibia; order Anura; family Aromobatidae; genus Anomaloglossus; species Anomaloglossus baeobatrachus. Next base: position 353,643,673 of record NC_134358.1, on the reverse strand, counting down.
AAAATTACCAGTTACTTATTCAAATCTGTGAAAACTGGGGTTTTGCCCACTTTGATGCCAGTTCTGATGCCCAGAACCTGTTTGGACCAGGCTGAAGTGATCTGAATTTTTTGTGTGGCATCACTAGGTATGTAAATGTGGTGTGAGATCAGTGGCCCAAAGCCATTTAACCCCTCAAAAACACCAGTTACTTATTCAAATCTGTGAAAACTGGCCATTTGCCCACTTTGATGCCAGTTCTGATGCCCAGAACCTGTTTGGGCCAGGCTGGAGTGACATGGACTTGATGTGTGGAATCACTGGGTATGTAAATGTGGTGTGAGATCAGTGGCACAAAGCCTTTTAACTCATCAAAAGCATCAGTTACTTATTCAAATCTGTGAAAACTGGGGTTTGCCCACTTTGATGCCAGTTCTGATGCCCAGAATCTGTTTGTGCCAGGCTGTAGTGACATGAACTTGATGTGAGTCATGACTGGGTATGTAAATGTAGTGTAAGATCAGTGGCCCAAAGCCATTTGACCCATCAAAAACACCAGTTACTTATTCAAATCTGTGAAAACTGGCGTTCTGACCACTTTGATGCCAGTTCTGATGCCCAGAACCAGTTTAAACCAGGCTGGAGTAATCTGAATTTATTGTGCGGCATTACTAGGTATGTAAATGTGGTGTGAGATTAGTGACCCAAAGCCATTTAACCCCTCAAAAAACACCAGTTACTTATTCAAATCTGTGAAACTCGGGTTTTGCCCACTTTGATGCCAGTTCTGATGCCCAGAACCTGTTTAAGTCTGGTTGGAGTGATCTGAATTTGATGTGCTGCATCACTAGCGATGTAAATATGGTGAGAGATCAGTGGCCCAAAGCCATTTAACCCCTCAAAAACACCAGTTACTTCTTAAAATCTGTGAAAATTGGCTGTGTGCCCACTTTGATACCAGTTCTGATAACCAGAACCTATTTGGGCGAGGCTGGAATTATCTGAATTTGATGTGTGGAATCACCGGGTAAGTAAATGTGGTTTAAGATCAGTGGCCCAAAGCCATTTACCTCTCAAATACACCAGTTACTTATTTAAATCTGTGAAAATTGGCGTTCTGACCATTTTGATGCCAGTTCTGATGCCCAGAAACTGTTTGAACCCGGCTGGAGTGATCTGAATTTATTGTGTGGCATCACTAGGTATGTAAATCTTTTGTGAAATCAGTAGCCCAAAGCCATTGAACCCCTCAAAAACACCAGTTACTTATTCAAATCTGTGAAAACTGGCCATTTGCCCACTTTGATGCCAGTTCTGATGCCCAGAATCTGTTTGTGCCAGGCTGGAGTGACATGAACTTGATGTGAGGCATGACTGGGTATGTAAATGTAGTGTAAGATCAGTGGCCTAAAACCATTTAACCCATCAAAAACACCAGTTACTTATTCAAATCTGTGAAAACTGGCGTTCTGACCATTTTGATTCCAGTTCTGATGCCCAGAACCAGTTTAAACCAGGCTGGAGTAATCTGAATTTATTGTATGGCATCACTAGGTATGTAAATGTGGTGTGAGATTAGTGACCCAAAGCCACTTAACCCCTCAAAAACACCAGTTGCTTATTCAAATCTGCGAAAAGTGTGGGTTTGCCCACTTTTATGCCAGTTCTGATGCCGAGAACCTGTTTGGGTCTGGCTGGAGTGATCTGATTTTGATGTGATGCATCACTAGGTATGCAAATGTGGTGTAAGATCAGTGGCCCAAAGCCATTTAACTCCTCAAAAACACCAGTTACTTACTCAAATCTGTAAAAACTGGGGTTTTGCCCATTTCGATGCCAGTTCTGATGCCCAGAACCTGATTAGGCCTGGCTGAAGTGATCTGAATTTGATGTGTTGCATCACTAGGGATGTAGATATGGTGTGAGATCAGTGGCCCGAAGCCATTTAACTCCTCAAAAATACCAGTACTTATTCAAATTTGTGAAAACTGGGGTTTTGACCACTGTGATGCCAGTTCTGGTGCCCAGAACCTTTTTGGGCCAGGCTGGAGTGATCTGAATTTGATGTGTGGCGTCACCAAGTAAGTAAATGGGGTGTGACATCAGTGGCCCAAAGCCATTTAACCCCTCAAAAACACCAGATACTTATTTAAATCTGTGAAAACTGCGGTTTTGCCCACTTTTATGCCAGTTCTGATGCCCATAACCTTTTGGGCTAGGCTAAAGTGATCTAAATTTGATGTGTGGTATCACTAGGTATGTAAATGTTGTTTGCGATCAGTGCCCCAAAGCCATTTAACCCCTCAAAAACACCAGTTACTTATTCAAATCTGTGAAAACTGGCCATTTGCCCATTTTGATGCCAGTTCTGATGCCCAGAACCTGTTTGGGCCAGGCTGGAGTGACATGAACTTAATGTGTGGCATCACTGGGTATGTAAATGTGGTGTAAGATCAGTGGCTTAAAGCCTTTTAACTCATCAAAAGCATCAGTTACTTATTCAAATCTGTGAAAACTGGGGTTTGCCCACTTTGATGCCAGTTCTGATGCCCAGAATCTGTTTGTGCCAGGCTGGAGTGACATGAACTTGATGTGAGGCATGACTGGGTATGTAAATGTAGTGTAAGATCAGTGGCCTAAAACCATTTAACCCATCAAAAACACCAGTTACTTATTCAAATCTGTGAAAACTGGCGTTCTGACCATTTTGATGCCAGTTCTGATGCCCAGAACCAGTTTAAACCAGGCTGGAGTAATCTGAATTTATTGTATGGCATCACTAGGTATGTAAATGTGGTGTGAGATTAGTGACCCAAAGCCACTTAACCCCTCAAAAACACCAGTTGCTTATTCAAATCTGTGAAAAGTGTGGGTTTGCCCACTTTTATGCCAGTTCTGATGCCGAGAACCTGTTTGGGTCTGGCTGGAGTGATCTGAATTTGATGTGATGCATCACTAGGTATGTAAATGTGGTGTAAGATCAGTGGCCCAAAGCCATTTAACTCCTCAAAAACACCAGTTACTTACTCAAATCTGTAAAAACTGGGGTTTTGCCCATTTCGATGCCAGTTCTGATGCCCAGAACCTGATTAGGCCTGGCTGAAGTGATCTGAATTTGATGTGTTGCATCACTAGGGATGTAGATATGGTGTGAGATCAGTGGCCCGAAGCCATTTAACTCCTCAAAAATACCAGTACTTATTCAAATTTGTGAAAACTGGGGTTTTGACCACTGTGATGCCAGTTCTGGTGCCCAGAACCTTTTTGGGCCAGGCTGGAGTGATCTGAATTTGATGTGTGGCGTCACCAAGTAAGTAAATGGGGTGTGACATCAGTGGCCCAAAGCCATTTAACCCCTCAAAAACACCAGATACTTATTTAAATCTGTGAAAACTGCGGTTTTGCCCACTTTTATGCCAGTTCTGATGCCCATAACCTTTTGGGCTAGGCTAAAGTGATCTAAATTTGATGTGTGGTATCACTAGGTATGTAAATGTTGTTTGCGATCAGTGCCCCAAAGCCATTTAACCCCTCAAAAACACCAGTTACTTATTCAAATCTGTGAAAACTGGCCATTTGCCCATTTTGATGCCAGTTCTGATGCCCAGAACCTGTTTGGGCCAGGCTGGAGTGACATGAACTTAATGTGTGGCATCACTGGGTATGTAAATGTGGTGTAAGATCAGTGGCTTAAAGCCTTTTAACTCATCAAAAGCATCAGTTACTTATTCAAATCTGTGAAAACTGGGGTTTGCCCACTTTGATGCCAGTTCTGATGCCCAGAATCTGTTTGTGCCAGGCTGGAGTGACATGAACTTGATGTGAGGCATGACTGGGTATGTAAATGTAGTGTAAGATCAGTGGCCCAAAGCCATTTAACCTATCAAAAACACCAGTTACTTATTTAAATCTGTGAAAACTGGCGTTCTGACCACTTTGATGCCAGTTCTGATGCCCAGAACCAGTTTAAACCAGGCTGGAGTAATCTGAATTTATTGTGTGGCATCACTAGGTATATAAATGTGGTGTGAGATTAGTGACCCAAAGCCACTTAACCCCTCAAAAACACCAGTTACTTATTCAAATCTGTGAAAAGTGTGGGTTTGCCCACTTTTATGCCAGTTCTGATGCCGAGAACCTGTTTGGGCCTGGCTGGAATAATCTGAATTTGATGTGTTGCATCACCAGGGATGTAAATGTGGTGTAAGATCAGTGGCCCAAAGTCATTTAACCCCTCAAAAACACCAGTTACTTACTCAAATCTGTAAAAATTGGGGTTTTGCCCACTTTGATGCCAGTTCTGATGCCCATAACACCTTTAAGCCAGGCAAAAGTTATCTGAATTTGATGTGTGGCATCACTAGGTATGTAAATGTGTTGTAAAATCAGTGACCCAAAGCAACTTAACCCCTCAAAATTACCAGTTACTTATTCAAATCTGTGAAAACTGGGGTTTTGCCCACTTTGATGCCAGTTCTGATGCCCAGAACCTGTTTGGACCAGGCTGAAGTGATCTGAATTTTTTGTGTGGCATCACTAGGTATGTAAATGTGGTGTGAGATCAGTGGCCCAAAGCCATTTAACCCCTCAAAAACACCAGTTACTTATTCAAATCTGTGAAAACTGGCCATTTGCCCACTTTGATGCCAGTTCTGATACCCAGAACCCTTTTGGGCCAGGCTAACGTAATCTGAATTTGATGTGTGGCATCACTAGGTATGTAAATGTGTTGTGAAATCAGTGACCCAAAGCAACTTAACCCCTCAAAAACACCAGTTACTTATTCAAATCTGTGAAAACTGGGGTTTTGCCCACTTTGATGCCACTTCTGATGCCTAGAACCTGTTTGAGGCTAGCTGGAGTGATCTGAATTTGATGTGTTGCATCACTAGGGATGTAAATATGGTGTGACATCAGTGGCCCAAAGCCATTTAACCCCTCAAAAACACCAGTTACTTATTCAAATCTGTGAAAATTGGCTCTGTGCCCACTTTCATGCCAGTTCTGATAACCAGAACTTGTATGGGTTAGGCCGGAGTTATCTAAATTTGATGTGTGGTATCACTTGGTATGTAAATGTGGTGTGAGATCAGTGGCCCAAAGCCATTTAACCACTCAAAAACACCAGTTACTTATTCAAATCTGTGCAAATTGGCTGTGTGCCCACTTTGATGCCAGTTCTGATAACCAGAACTTGTTTGGGCCTGGCTGGAGTGATCTGAATTTGATGTGTTGCATCACTAGGGATGTAAATATGGTGTGAGATTAGTGGCCCAAAGCCATTTAACCCCTCAAAAACACCAGTACTTATTCAAATTTGTGAAAACTGGGGTTTTGACCACTGTGATGCCAGTTCTGGTGCCCAGAACCTTTTTGGGCCAGGCTGGAGTGATCTGAATTTGATGTGTGGCGTCACCAGGTAAGTAAATGTTGTGTGACATCAGTGGCCCAAAGCCATTTAACCCCTCAAAAACACCAGATACTTATTTAAATCTGTGAAAACTGCGGTTTTGCCCACTTTGATGCCAGTTCTGATGCCCATAACCTTTTGGGCAAGGCTAAAGTGATCTAAATTTGATGTGTGGTATCACTAGGTATGTAAATGTTGTTTGAGATCAGTGCCCCAAAGCCATTTAACTCCTCAAAAAAAACAGTTACTTATTCAAATCTATGAAAACTGGGGTTCTACCCACTTTGATGCCAGTTCTGATGCCCTGAACCTGTTTGGACCAGGCTGGAGTGATCTGAATTTATTGTGTGGCATCACTAGGTATGTAAATGTGGTGGGAGATCAGTGGCCCAAAGCCATTTAACCCCTCAAAAACACCAGTACTTATTCAAATTTGTGAAAACTGGGGTTTTGACCACTGTGATGCCAGTTCTGGTGCCCAGAACCTGCTTGGGCCAGGCTGGAGTGACATGAACTTGATGTGTGGCATCACTGGGTATGTAAATGTGGTGTGAGATCAGTGGCTTAAAGCCTTTTAACTTATCAAAAGCATCAGTTACTTATTCAAACCTGTGAAAACTGGGGTTTGCCCACTTTGATGCCAGTTCTGATGCCCAGAACCTGTTTGGGCCAGGCTGGAGTAACATGTACTTGATGTGTGGCATAACTAGGTATGTAAATGTGGTGTGAGATCAGTGGCCCAAAGCCTTTTAAAGGGAACCTGTGGCCTAGAATATGCGTTCTGACCTATCATCAGATTCATGTGTGCCCTAATTACACCTCCCTACCCATCCCTGTGTTATAAAATTGTATATTATGAAAGTAATAAAAAAGTTTTATTACCTTCATATTTCGTATGTAAATAGCAGGGTATTTGGTCACAGGGGCGGCGTCTTGCCCTATGGATGTCAGCATAGTTTCCGTGGTATCACGCCCCTGTGGTCGTGATACCATGGAGCGACGTCTCCGTCGCTCATTTTATCCTGCACGCATTGCAGCAGGCTTCTATTGCGGGTGATCAGTCGCCGGCTTCAGACGCGCAGTGCGCACGTGTGACGCCCTGGCAAAGCCAGGTTGTCACAGAAAGAGTTAATTCACCTTGGTAACCTGATCCCACACCAGTGCAGCAGGACAAACCACCTCCCCCAGTGTAAGAGCAAAACAGAGCAGGAGAGGAGGGGCTGGAGCAGAGTGTGTGGAGAGAGAGAGAGGAGAGGAGCCCGGAGTTGTAGCTCCCGGGCTGCTACTGAAGTGTGCTCCAAAAGGGCTGGGACAGGCTGTTAGTGAGGAAGGGTCCAGAGGTAGCCGGGGCAGGGTAGTGGCCCGCCGGTACCAAGGGTGACCCGGATCACTGCAGGGGAGTGGACTCCCCGTTAATGGCTGAGGACAAAGAGAAAGAGTGGAGAAAGAGGCACCTGGCTGCAGGGAAAGAACAGGGGCTGCTGCACTGTGTGTGGGAGACTAACACCCTCCGTACTGAAGGCTGCGATCACCGGCAGTTTCTGGTTAGTTCCTGACTCTGTGTGAATTTTCTTGCAAAGCGAACTGTGAGTAATAACATCCCCCGGTCCAACCGGATGCACAGCTCTCAGACCGTCTCCATCTCCTCCCTGCACCACCTCACCGGGGTCCCGGGACACCAACACCCTACCCGTGGAGGGAAATCACCACCTTGCTGCCCACCACCATCCCTGGGATCAATTAACCGGAAGTGGCGGTGCCCCGTTACCTCACCGCACACCACGGGTGGCGTCACGGACAATCTCCCCTACTTAATTCCCCTTTTATTGTGGAGCCTGGGATCACAGACCGGGTCGCGCCACCGTGATACCCTCAGAAGTGACCCCGTGGCCCAGATCTGAGTACCCCTTATCCCGGGGTGACACACACGCTCAGTGCGTGTCTGAAACTGACAAGGAGAACCCCGAAGAGAAGCCTTCCGCAATGATCCCAGGATAGAATGAGCGATGGGGACGTCGCTCCATGGTATCATGCCCACAGGGGCGTGAAACCACGGAAAGTATGCTGACGTCCATAAGGCAAGATGCCGCCCATGTGACCAAATACTCTGCTATTTACATACGAAATATGAAGGTAATAAAACGTTTTTAATTACTTTCATATTATACAATTTTACAGCAAAGGGATGGGTAGGGAGGTGTAATTAGGGCACACATGCATCTGCTGATAGGTCAGAACACATATTCTAGGTGACAGGTTCTCTTTAACCTCTCAAAAACACCAGTTACTTATTCAAATCTGTGAAAACTGGGGTTTTGCCCATTTTGATGCCAGTTCTGATGCCCAGAACCTGTTTGGGCCAGGCTGGAGTGATATGAATTTGATGTGTGGCATCACTAGGTATGTAAATGTGGTGTGAGATCAGTGGCCCAAAGCCATTTAACCCCTCAAAAACACCAGTTACTTATTAAAATCTGTGAAAATTGGCTGTGTGCCCACTTTTATGCCAGTTCTGATGCCCAAAACCTGTTTAGGCCAGGCTGGAAAGATCAAAATTTGATATGTGGCATCACTAGCTATGTAAATATGGTGTTAAATTAGTGGCCCAAAGCCATTTAACCACTCAAAAACACCAGTTACTTATTAAAATCTGTTAAAACTGGGGTTTGCCCACTTTGATGCCAGTTCTCATGCCCAGAACCCCTTTGGGCCAGGCTGAAGTGATCTGAATTTGATGTGTTGCATCACTAAGGATGTAAATATAGTGTTAGATCAGTGGCACAAAGCCATTTAACCCCTCAAAAACATCATTTACTTATTCAAATTTGTGAATACTAGGGTTTTGCCTACTTTGATGCCAGTTCTGATATCCAGAACTTGTTTAAACCAGGCTGGAGTGATCTAAATTTGATGTGGGGCATCACTAGGTATGTAAATGGGGTGTAAGATCAGTGGCCCAAAGATATTTAACCCCTCAAAAACACCAGTTACTTATTCAAATCAGTGAAAACTGGCCATTTGCCCACTTTGATGCCAGTTCTGATGCCCAGAATCTGTTTGTGCCAGGCTGGAGTGAAATGAACTTGATGTGTGGCATCACTGGGTAAGTAAATATGGTGTGAAATCAGCGGCCCAAAGCCATTTAACCCCTCAAAAACACCAGCTAGTTATTCAAATCTGTGAAAACTGGCGTTCTGCCCACTTTGATGCCAGTTCTGATGCCCAGAACCTGTTTTGACCAGACTCTAGTGATCTGAATTTATTGTGTGGTATCACTAGGTATGTAAATGTGGTGTGAGATCAGTGGTTCAAAGATATTTAACTCCTCAAAAACACCAGTTACATATTCAAATCTGTGAAAACTGGCCATTTGCCCACTTTGATGCCAGTTCTGATGCCCAGAACCTGTTTGGGCCAGGCAGGAGTGACATGAACGTGATGTTTGGCATCACTGGGTATGTAAATGTGGTGTGATATCAGGGGTCCAAAGCCATTTAACCCCTTAAAAACACCAGTTACTTATTCAAATCTGTGAAAACTGGGGTTTTGCCCACATTAATGCCAGTTTTCATGCCCAGAACCTGCTTGGGCCTGGCTGGAGTGATCTGAATTTGATGTGTTGCATGACTACAGATGTATATATGGTGTTAGATCAGTGGCACAAAGACATTTAACCCCTCAAAAGCACCATTTACTTATTCAAGTCTGCGAAAACCAGGGTTTTGCCCACTTTGATGAGAGTTCTGATATCTAGAACTTGTTTAAACAAGGCTGGATTGATCTAAATTTGATGTGTGGCATCACTAGGTATGTAAATGGGGTCTACGATCAGTGGCCCAAAGATATTTAACCCCTCAAAAACACCAGTTACTTATTCAAATCTGTGAAAACTGGCCATTTGCCCACTTTGATGCCAGTTCTGATGCCCAGAACCTGTTTGGGCCAGACTGAAGTGATCTATATAGATGTGTGGTATCACTCGGTATGTAAATGTGGTGTGAGGTCAGTGGCCCAAAGCCGTTTAACCCCTCAAAAAAACAGTTACTTATTCAAATCTGTGAAAACTGGGGTTTTGCCTAATGTGATGCCAGTTCTGATGCTCAGAACCTGTTTTGGCCAGGTTGTATTGATCTGAATTTGATGTTTGGCATCACTAGGTATGTAAATGTTTTATGAGATCAGTGGCCCCAAGCCATTTAACCCCTCAAAAACACCAGCTACTTATTCAAATCTGTGAAAACTGGCCATTTGCCCACTTTGATGCCAGTTTTAATGCCCAGAATCTGTTTGGGCCAGGCTAAAGTGAAATGAACTTGATGTGTGGCATCACTGGGTATGTAAATGTGGTGTGAGATTAGCAGCTCAAAGCCATTTAACCCCTCAAAAACACCAGTTACTTATTCAAATCTGTGAAAACTGGCGTTCTGCCTTCTTTGATGCCAGTTCTGATGCCCAGAACCTGTTTTGACCAGACTGTAGTGATTAGAGTTGAGCGCGGTTCGCGGTTCGAGGTTCTCCAGTTCACGGCTCGAGTGATTTTGGGGGCTATTCTAGATCGAACTAGAACTCGAGCTTTTTGCTAAAGCTCGATAGTTCTAGATACGTTCGAGAACGGTTCTAGCAGCAAAAAGACAAGCTAATTACTAGCTGGCTTTCCGCTGTAATAGTGTAAGTCACTCTGTGACTCACACTATTATGAAATTTCAGTGTATAGTGTGCGGGAACAGCGCATTCAGATCACTGCTGTTTGGATAATGGCGATCGCAATTTTTTTTTTTTTCCTTGTCTTCCTTCCCTAAGCGCGCGCGTGTGTAGTGGGGCGGGCAAGCATGTCAGCCAATCCCAGACACACACACAGCTAAGTGGACTTTTAGCCAGAGAAGCAACGGCATGTGTGATAGGATGTCCATGTCACATGTCCCTGCATTATAAAAACGAGTAGCTGCCCGTCCGGACGCCTTTATCTCTTCTGCGTCTGGGTGTCAGACACCGCTAGCGCCTGTCTCCGATACTGCTGTGTACGCTCTATACACAGCGCTATACAGAATAGGGATAGAAGTTTCTATTAGTCCTTTTAAGGGCTCATACCGGCAGGGTCAGAGCCATAGGTGACAGTCAGGGCCGTGAAAACAGATTTTAACAGCTACACAAGATGACAGCGTCTGTGTAGCTAAGGTCAGGGATTTCCTCGCTGCATTTCCCCATTAGGAGGGATAGAAAGGGAGGCTTCCTTTCCTCTACCCAGACCCACAACCCTGCCACTGTACCCTCCTGCCCTTTGCACACTCAAGCTCATTGTTACTAAGCCATTATACTAGCAAACATTGAGGAAACTTAGTGGCATCCTAAACGTGGCTGTTGGACTTCTGTATTGTCCCACTAGTGCAAAGATATTTGCAGCACGTCTGCCTGCATTGCACACTCAAACTCATTGTTACAAAGCCATTATAATACCAAACACTGAGGAAACTTAGTGGCATCCTAAAAGTGGCTGTTGGACTTCTGTATTGTCCCACTAGTGCAAAGATATTTGCAGCACGTCTGCCTGCATTGCACACTCAAACTCATTGTTACAAAGCCATTATAATACCAAACACTGAGGAAACTTAGTGGCATCCTAAAAGTGGCTGTTGGACTTCTGTATTGTCCCACTAGTGCAAAGATATTTGCAGCACAACTGCCTGCATTGCACACTCAAACTCATTGTTACAAAGCCATTATAATACCAAACACTGAGGAAACTTAGTGGAATCCTAAAAGTGGCTGTTGGACTTCTGTATTGTCCCACTAGTGCAAAGATATTTGCAGCACGTCTGCCTGCATTGCACACTCAAACTCATTGTTACAAAGCCATTATAATACCAAACACTGAGGAAACTTAGTGGCATCCTAAAAGTGGCTGTTGGACTTCTGTATTGTCCCACTAGTGCAAAGATATTTGCAGCACGTCTGCCTGCATTGCACACTCAAACTCATTGTTACTAAGCCATTATACTAGCAAACACTGAGGAAACTTAGTGGCATCCTAAAAGTGGCTGTTGGACTTCATTAGTGTCCCACTAGTGCAAAAATATTTGCAGCACCTCTGCATTGAACATCCAAGCTCATTGTTACAAAGCCATTATACTAGCAATTTATGCTGCCAGTTTAAGGGCCGTAGTTGCATTGTCAGGGATAATTATTGTTTTTTATTCTGCTGTTAATAAAGCTAGACCACCGCTGCAATCTACACCACCTCTCAATTTTTACTACCACATTTTAAGCGCACAATCTTGTCGCAATCAAAATGAGTGGCAAAATGACAGATGCTGGTGGAAAGGGGAAGCGGCATGTTGGAAAAGGAAAAAAAGGGTTTGTCCGTGGGGAAGGTGGCAAAGCTCCATTAACATCTGCTGAAGATAGACCATCTTCCAGCAAAAGTAAGATGTCTACTACTTTCCGTGGACAATCCGATGTGCTCCCTTTTTTACGGACACGAACAACTGGAACAAAGGTAGATGATGGCCAAAAAAGGAAAATGCTTGAATGGATCTCAAGTGGTCCAACAAGTGCCCTCTCTGCCACCTCAACTACCGCATCAAAAAAACACCAGTCCTCTGAGTTGTCATCCCAATCAAACTTGCTTTCTCCCAGCTCTGAAGTCTCCATTCACCCTGCACAGTATCGTGGAACTGAGATGGCTGAGTCTGCAGAGCTGTTCAGTCACACTATAGCCTGGGAATCAGAGGTCTGCTCCCAAGCTACAGTGAGTACAGACCAGGAAATGGTCTGCAGTGATGCCCAGAACCTTTGTGACTGTGATTCGGGCCGTGAGGACCAAGTTTCTGAGCATAATGTTGACCCTTTTTCACAAACTGTAACACCTGATGTTATAGACAATGAGGAACATACTGATGACGATGAGACGCAGATACCAGATTGTGATGACAACTTAAATATTCGGTCAGGGCAAGAAGAGGCTCGGTCTGAGGGGGAGGGGAGTGCAAACACAACAATTGATGAGGAAGTTCTAGATCCCACCTACTGTCAACCCACAGTCAGGCACTGGAGGAGGTCAACAGAGGTGGTGGAGGAGGATGCAACCGACGACGAAGTTACCTTGCGCCTTCCTGGACAGAGTCCGGGTTGAACTAGATGGACTTAGAGTCTCCCTTCAACCTTAAAAACTATGATACTATGATGATACTCTGAGTCGGAGCACTGGTAGCACGTCTACAACTGCATGCTCAGCCACCACTCTGCCTCTGAGCACTAGTCGGGGGGGCTCAGCAGGTCGCATGCCCTCTAAGCCTTGCCTAGCCTGGCCTTTTTTTGACATAGCAAAAGATCGCCCAAATTATGTGATCTGTAAAATTTGTCGTGATTCTGTTAGTAGAGGGCAAAACCTCAGCAGTTTGACAACTTCTTCTATGAATCGTCACATGAATAAATATCATATGTCCCAGTGGGAAGCTCACCGTGCTGCAATGCGGCCTAGCGGAGTGAACCATCCAACGCCTGCCCCTTCCAGTGCATCCGCGTGCTCTTCATCTTCTAGGACTGTGGGGACAGCTGTCACACCTGGTTTTCTACGCACAACTTCCACCACTGTAACTGCAACAGGAAGTTTGCTTGGTAGGTCGTCAGTTGGTTTGGAAGGGGAAACAAGTGCGTGTGTACAGCTCTCTCAGACATCGATAGCACCAACGTTGGATGAAGGCAGCATCATGTCTCCGCCTGCACTTTCCTCACAAACCTGCATTTTTCCAGGGACACCCTACTCAACACCGTCTACACACAGCAGCCAGATCTCTGTCCCTCTGATGTGGACAAATAAAAGGCCATTTCCTGCGACCCATGACAAAGCTAAGTGGTTGACTTTATCCTTCTGTAAGCTCTTGGCTACCGAAATGCTGCCTTTCCGCCTGGTGGACACACAGGATTTTAGAGACCTTATGTCTGTCGCTGTGCCCCAGTACCAGATGCCCAGTTGCCACTACTTCTCTAAGAAAGGTGTGCCCGCGCTACACCAGCATGTCGCACACAACATCACCGCTTCCTTTAGAAACTCTGTGTGTGAACGGGTGCATTTCACCACCGATACTTGGACTAGTAAGCATGGACAGGAACGTTATATGTCGCTGACTGGGCACTGGGTAACTATGGTGATAGATGGTGAAGGGTCTGCTGCACAAGTCTTGCCGTCCCCACAACTTGTGTGTCAATCCTCTGTCTGTCCAAGTTCCACCACTGCTTCTGCCTCCTCCACCTCATCTGGGTCCTCCACCTCCGCCCCAAGCCTGCCTGGTCAGGCCACCAGCATTCTCACTGCGCAGAAGGAATCACGCACCCCTCATTACTATGCTGGCAGCAGAGCGCAACGGCATCAGGCGGTCTTTAGTTTGACATGTCTTGGAAATAGGAGTCACACAGCGACTGAGTTGTGGGCAGCTCTGGAGACTGAGTTTAATAAATGGTTTTCTCCACTCAACCTGCAGCCTGGTAAGGCCGTGTGCGACAATGCTGCAAACCTGGGTGCGGCCCTTCGCCTGGGCAAGGTGACACACATGCCTTGTATGGCTCACGTGTTGAACCTTGTTGTCCAGCAATTTTTAACACACTATCCCGGCCTAGATGGCCTTCTGACCAGGGCGCGAAAACTGTCTGCTCACTTCCGCCGTTCAACCGCCGCAGCTGAGCGACTTGCATCGCTCCAGAAGTCTTTCGGCCTGCCGGTTCATCGCCTGAAATGTGATGTGGCGACATGCTGGAATTCGACTCTCCACATGTTACAGCGACTGTGGCAGCACCGCCGAGCCCTGGTGCCCAAGAACCTATGCACCCTTCTGCAAAGTTTCGACGTGGCGACGAATATGTTTAGCGCTTACAATGCCATTATCAGCATGATAATTCCAGTCATTTACATGCTGGAGCATACGCTAAACACTATTCGGAGTCAGGGGGTGGGACAACAGGAAGGGGAGGAACTACAGGAGGATTCATAAGCGCAAGACACAACAACATCACCAAGGTCCAGACGTTCATCATCACCAACGCGGCAGGCATGAGACCATGGGGGACAGGGATCAACAAGGGCGCATGGTAGCAGGCGAAATGTTGAGGAAGGTGCAGGAGAACATGAAGAAATGGAGGACGAACTGTCCATGGACATGGAAGACTCAGCGGATGAGGGAAACCTTGGTCAAATTTCAGTTGAAAGAGGTTGGGGGGAGATGTCAGAGGAAGAAAGAATGGTTAGCACCTCTATGCCACAAACACAGCGTGGACTTGGTCCGCATGGCTGCGCAAGACACATGAGCGCCTTCTTGCTGCACTACCTCCAACATGACCCTCGTATTGTCAAAATTAGAAGTGATGATGACTACTGGCTTGCCACACTATTAGATCCCCGGTACAAGTCCAAATTTTGTGACATAATTCCAGCCATAGAAAGGGACGCACGTATGCAGGAATATCAGCAGAAGCTGTTACTCAATCTTAGCTCGGCTTTTCCACCAAACAACCGTGCAGGTGCAGGGAGTGAATCTCCCAGTTGTAACTTGACAAACATGGGACGGTCTCTTCATCTACAACAGTCTACCCATACCAGTAGCACCGTATCTGGTGCTGGTAACAGCAATTTTATGGAATCTTTTCATAATTTTTTTAGACCCTCCTTTGCAAGGCCACCAGAGACAACAAGTCTGACACATAGTCAACGGCTGGAGAGGATGATACAGGAGTATCTCCAAATGAAAATCGATGCCATGACTTTGCAAATGGAGCCTTGCTCATTTTGGGCTTCAAATCTTGAAAAATGGCCAGAGCTCTCCAGTTACGCCTTGGATATTTTGTCGTGTCCAGCTGCCAGCGTTGTCTCTGAACGTGTCTTCAGTGCTGCTGGGTGTGTGCTGACAGATAAGCGCACGCGTCTGTCCAGTGACAATGTGGACAGACTAACGTTCATCAAAATGAACAAGTCATGGATCCACAAGGAATTTAGTACCCCTGTGTCATCCTGGGGAGAGTAAATGCTTGTGGATTTGGAATGTGCTTGATGCAAATCAAAACATCCTGTTTGCAACTAGGGCACAAGTGCTGCCACTGAAGGGGTTAGTGTTTGTGTGGCCCAATTTTTGGAAAAAAAGGGAGACTCCGCTTGGAGTAACCCTTGCTTACATTGTTTTTAAAAATGATCCAAGATGAACAGAGCTGGGATCAGGAAAGACTTTGCTACCTACCCCGGTGTCATCCTGGGGGCGGTTAAGTATGGCGTATTTTTGAATGTGCTTGATGCAAATCTACCTGTGAAGTATACAACTAGGGCACAAGTGCTGCCACTGAATGGGTGGGTGTATGTGGGGCCCAATTTTTGGAAAAAAAGGGAGACTCCACTTGGATTGGAGTAACCCTTGCTTACATTGTTTTTAAAAATGATCGAAGATGAACAGAGCTGGGATCAGGAAAGACTTAGCTACCTACCCCGGGGTCATCCTGGGGACGGTTAAGTATGGCGTATTTTTGAATGTGCTTGATGCAAATCTAGCTGTAAAGTGTACAACTGGGGCACAAGTGCTGCCACTGATGGGGTGTGTGTGTGGCCCAATTGTTGGAAAAAAGGGAGAGTTCGCTTGGAGTCACCTTGCGGTGTTTTACATGATTTTAGAAGGGCGTGCCATGCCTATATCTGTGTCTCCTCCTCTTTTTCCTTGTCCAGCTCTTTGGTTTCGCATGAGTATATGTCCTTGTCACTTTCCCATGTGTTTGTGTTGTGTTGTGAGTTGTTTGTCACCTTTTGGACACCTTTGAGGGTGTTTTCTAGGTGTTTTTATGTGTTTGTGATTGCCTGCCATTGTTTCTTATGCGGTTCGAGTTCGGTTCGTCGAACGTTCGACGAACCGAACTCAAACGAGACCTCTGTTCGGCGAACCGAACTCGAGCCGAACCGCGACCGGTTCGCTCATCTCTAGTAGTGATCTGAATTTATTGTGTGGTATCACTAGTAGAGATGAGCGAACCGGTCGCGGTTCGGCTCGAGTTCGGTTCGCCGAACGGGCGTCTCGTTCGAGTTCGGTTCGGCGAACGTTCACAAACACATAAAAACACATTATAAATGTACACATACAGTTAATAAACATTGCCATAACACTTACCGGTCCCCGCGATCCCTTCTGCACTCTGTCTCCTGCCGCTATTCCATCCGATGATCGCTGAATCCTCGCGGTAACCAGCACTGCCAGCAGTGATGCAGGACCTATCGTGAAAAATAGCCATGTGACCAGTCACGTGCCTGTTATC
Source organism: Anomaloglossus baeobatrachus (assembly GCF_048569485.1). Lineage (NCBI taxonomy): Eukaryota > Metazoa > Chordata > Amphibia > Anura > Aromobatidae > Anomaloglossus > Anomaloglossus baeobatrachus. The sequence goes on along the minus strand of NC_134358.1, from coordinate 353,627,007 downwards.
TCATTGGCTACAGACTGGTCACATGACTATGACACGTCATGTAGGACCTGTCATTGCATCTCTGTTACACGGTGCACGTTTGTGTATCGCCGTGTACCGGAGACATGCTCTAGCTCGACTCCCCGCTCTGCTTCCCCGTTCCCTTAAGGTACCGTCACACTAAGCGACGCTCCAGCGATCCCACCAGCAACCTCACCTGGCAGGGATCGCTGGAGCGTCGCTGCACGGGTTGCTGGTGAGCTGTCACACAGGCAGATCTCACCAGCAACCAGTGACCACAGCCCCCAGCCAGCAGCACACGTGTAAGCGATGCAGCGCTTGGTAACTAAGGTAAATATCGGGTAACCAACCTTATATTTACCTTGGTTACCAGCGCACACCGCTTAGCGCTGGCTCCCTGCACTCCTAGTTACAGTACACAGCGGGTTAATTTAACCCGATATGTAGTCTGGCTATGTGTGCAGGGGGCTGGCACTGGCAGCGTGAGAGTGGCGGACGCTGGTAACTATGGTAAACATCGGGTAACCAAGGAAAGGGCTTCTGGGTTACAGGATGTTTACCGCAGTTACCAGTGTCCGCAGAAGCCGGCTCCTGACCGGCTGACACAGCCGGTCAATCACGGAGATCACCATTGCCATAGCAACGCGCTTGGTAGCGGTGACGGGGACGTCCCGCTACCAGCACGCAGCGGCATCGGAATCACGTGATCAGAGCAGCGTTGCTATGGCAACCCGTGCCACCGCTTACAGCCGGGAGCCTGTGGTCACTCTCACAGAGTGATTTCTGCACGGAGCACAGCGGCTTCCCCCATGCAGCTGTGCTGTCTGATGGAGCAGACAGAGCTGCATGTGTTGAAGGGGAAAGAAGACAGAAGAGCAGGATCGTGGAGGGCTGACAGGGGGTAATAAAGATGGAGTCTCTAATGTGTCTGTGTATTTATTTCTATTAAAGTATTTTTTCTCTGTGTGGTGTTTTTTTTTAACCATTTATTGGAGATTCTTAATGGCCGGGTCAAACTTGCCTGACATTAAGAATCTCTGGCTTAATACTGGCTAGTTAAACAAAGCCAGTATTAACTCATGATTACCCAACAAGCCACCCGGCTCCAGGGCTGTTGGAAGAGTTGGATAAAGCGCCAGATGATGGCGCTTCTATGAGAGCACCATTTTCTGGGGCGGCTGCGGACTGCAATTCGCAGCAGAGGGGCCCAGAAACCTCGGGTTAACCTGTGCTGTGGATTCCAATCCCCAGCTGCCTAGTTGTACCCGGCTGGACACAAAAATGGGGCGAAGCCTACGTCGTTTTTTTTTTTTTAATTATTTCATAAAATTCATGAATTAATTAAAAAAAGGGCTTCCCTATACTTTTAGTTCCCAGCCGGGTACAAATAGGCAGCTGGGGGTTGGGGGCAGCCCGTACCTGCCTGCTGTATCTGGCTAGCATACAAAAATATGGCGAAGTGCACGTCATTTTTTTTGGAGTTTTTGGCAAAAAAAATAAAAAAAGCTTCCCTGGATTTTCCATTGCCAGTGAAGGTAACACCAAGCAGTGGGAGCTAGCAGCCAGTAGCTGCTTGGATTACCCTTAGCTAGCAATACAAAAAATGCAGCGGGAGCCCATATATATTTTTTTTTAATTATTTATTTAAATAACTAAAAACAAAAAGGGCTTCCCTGTATTTTGATTGCCTGACATGACAGTGCTGTAAAAATAAATCTTTAAAAAAAATGACGTAGCGCTCCGCGGTATTTTTGATTCTCAGTGCAGATAAAGCAGACAGCTACGGGTTGCCACCCCCATCTGCCTGGCGTTACCTTGGCTGGCAATCAAAATACAGGGAAGCCCATTAATTTTTTTTATTTAAAAAATAGTTAAAAAAAAATGATGTTGGGTCCCCCCATTTTTGATAGCCAGCTAGGGTAAAGCAGACGGCTGTAGCCTGAAAACCACAGCTGGCAGCTTTACCGTGGTTGGGGATCCAATGTGGAGGTCACCCCAGGCTCTTTTTTTATAATTATTTTATAAATAATAATAATTACAAAAAAAAAGTAGGGTCCCCCCCAAATTGGATCACCAGCCAACGTAAAGCGGACAGCTGTGGTCTGGTATTCTCAGGGTGGGAAAGTCCATAGTTATTGGGCCTTGACAGCCTAAAAATAGCAGGCCGCAGGCGCCCCAGAAGTGGCGCATGCACTAGATGCGCCAATCCTGGCGCTTCACCCCAGCTCATCCCGTGCCCTGGTGCAGTGGCAAACGGGGTAATAAATGGGGTTGATACTAGTTGTAAAGTCACCTGACATCAAGCCCAGCAGTTTGTGATGTCATGGCATCTATCAGATACCCGACATCATAAACTGTCAGTACTAACAAAAAAAATCGACAAAAAAATTGTATTTGAAAGAAAACTCCCCAAAACATTCCCTCTTTCACAAATTTATTGTAAGGAAAAAACGGGAACGTATCCCCCATTTTCTAGGAGTGCAGACCCTCCATGTGAGGAGGGTGGGTGCAATGAATCTGCACCCACTCTCCCCGGGTCCACAACAGCAGAGTCCATGTCGTAACGGTTGCTACCAAAGCTGCAATGCCCTGCTCATGAGGTAAGGGCATGCCTAATCAGGAGAACTATTCTACATTTCCAAATATTGGTATTTGCTGATATTATTGCTATTCCACCTACTATATATTGGGGATAGGATCTTGGAGATGGAATACCCCTTTAAGGTCAGTTATCCAGCTGAATGAATACTAAACAACAGAGCTCGCTATTTAGATGTGTTTTCTTGTGGCGTATAAAGGACTCTCATGTTTGGTAGTCATTCAGCAGGGCAACTATAAAATCAAATGCCTCCATTTGGAAATGTAGTATATAGCTCTCCTGATCAGCTATGTTCCTTACCTCATGAGCAGGGCATTGCAGTAATAATAATAATTTATTCATTTAGTGCTATTAATTCCATAGCGCTTTACATACATTGCAAACACTGTCCCCATTGGGCTCCCAATCTAAATTCCCTATCTGTATGTCTTTGGAGTGTGGGAGGAAACCGGAGGAAACCCACGCAAACACTGGGAGAACATACAAACTCCTTGCAGATGGTGTCCTTGGTGGGAATTGAACCCAGGACTTCAGCGCTGCAAGACTGCAGTGCTAACCACTGAGTCACTGTGCCGCCCATTTAGCTTACAGATGCATAACCACCACTCACTGTGTCTGAACATATGAACTTGAGCTGACAGCCGCTCTGTGCATGCGGCAGCGTCTATTGTGAAGGAGAGGGCCGCGGGGGATCAACGCTGCACAGGTACCGTGGAACACCAGTGGGGTTATAGGGGGTGACCTGGCAGGGCCTGGGGAGGAGTTTTCTGTCGCATGTGTCATGGCACATGTGACAGAAATCAGAGGAGTAGGGTGAATGCGGCTGGCGCGCTGCTGTGTGCGCGGCCATCTTGGATTTCTGGGAGGGCATTAGGGGGGTCACTTTGGCGACACCAGGGGACCGGAGGGGACCAGGGATCAGATTTATCATGTTTGTTCATGCCAGATGGGAGATAAATAATTTTTTACCGACACTGTCATTTACTGTAACGTGATCATCTGTGTACGGTGTATACCTGTGATCACGTGAGCGGGGACCGGAAAAACCGTCCTGAATCATGATCTCCAGGGTCTCAGCTACGCCTGAAACCCCGGAGATTTTCTGACGCTGGAAGGCGCTATTCACTTATTTCTGCCTGCTGTTTATAAATGGCAGATCAGAATAAGGCTACATTAACACGACTGATCCATTTTTGCAGTCTGCAAAAAACAGTCCTTTTTTTTGTACGGATGCATCCGTGTGGCATCCATTTCCGTTCCGTAAATGGTCCGTATGTCATCTGTTTGTCATCCGTGTGCCTTCTGTTTTTTTTGCGTACTGCAAAAAAACTGAAGGAGGGAAAATACATAAATTTACCCAGGATCCATAGCTTCAACCTACATGAGGCGGTCATATGTTCACTCCAGTGCCATTTTCTACTGCTTTTCACAGCGTAGAGCGCTCTGGTGATTTTCTTGTGCTTGTACACTTCCTATCAGTCTTTTCTGTCATTATAATGGCAGAAAGACACATAATGTCCCACTCTCCTGCATTTTGTAATTTTGTACCCTTTGGTGCCCTTCATGTGGCACTAAGGGGTGCTTAGCTTTGTATTTAGCCAAAAAAATGAAAAAAAAAAAATGACGTAGGGTTCCCCCTATTTTTGTAGCCAGCTAGGGTAAAGCAGATGGCTGCAGCCTGCAGACCACAGCTGGCAGCTTCACCTTGGCTGGTAATCCAAAACTGAGGCACCCCACGCTGTTATTTTAAATTAAATAAATAATTAAAAAAAAAAAAAAACACGTAGGGGTCCCTCAAAATTGGATCACCAGCCAAGGTAAAGCAGACAGCTGGGATCTGATATTCTCAGATTAGGGAGGTCCATGGTTATTGGACTCTCCCCAGCCTAAAAATAGCACGCCGCAGCCGCCCCAGAAGTGGCGCATCCATTAGATGCGCCAATCCTGGTGCTTCGCCCCAGCTCATCCCGTGCCCTGGTGTGGTGGCAAACGGGGTAATATATGGGGTTAATACCAGATGTGTAATGTCACCTGGCATCAAGCCCTGGGGTTGGTGAGGTCAGGCGTCTATCAGATACCCGACATCACCAACCCAGTCACTAATAAAAAAAATAGACGACAAACACATTTTTATTTGAAAAAACACTCCCCAATACATTCCCTCTTTAACCAATTTATTAGAAAGAAAAACAAATCCAGGTCTGGTGTAATCCAAGCGGTTCCCATGACGATCCATACTGTCCCAGTTAATGAAGAGCAGGATGTTCCCCATTGGCTGGGAAAACAATGCAGTGACCTGAGCTAACATCAATGGGTCAGCCCAGGTCACTGCAGAGGATGACAAATGCTGCTGTCAGCGAGGTACATTACCTGCGCTGATCTCCTGCACTGCTGACAGCACTTGTCACTGAGTTAAATGACCTTCACAGCCAAGTATCACGAGAGGCCCGTGACGTCACCGCTAGTCAGTCTCGGGTCGGAAGCGAGAGAAGGTGATGTGACAAGCGGCGGCCATGGAGGACAGTGACAGCGCTGAGGTCGGGACTTCATCACCGCAGGTAAGCCGAGCGGGACCATGTGTGCAGAGTGCCAGGTGGGCGGAGCCTAGCGGGGTAATGTGTGCAGAGTGCCAGGTGGGCGGAGCCTAGCGGGGTAATGTGTGCAGAGTGCCAGGTGGGCGGAGCCTAGCAGTGCCATGTGTGCAGAGTTCCAGGTGGGCGGAGCCTAGCGGGTAATGTGTGCAGAGTGTCAGGTGGGCGGAGCCTAGCGGGACCATGTGTGCAGAGTGTCAGGTGGACGGAGCCTAGCGGGACCATGTGTGCAGAGTGCCAGGTGGGCGGAGCCTAGCGGGACCATGTGTGCAGAGTGTCAGGTGGGCGGAGCCTAGCGGGACCATGTGTGCAGAGTGTCAGGTGGGTGGAGCCTAGCGGGACCATGTGTGCAGAGTGCCAGGTGGGCGGAGCCTAGCGGGGTAATGTGTGCAGAGTGCCAGGTGGGCGGAGCCTAGCGGTGTAATGTGTGCAGAGTGTCAGGTGGGCGGAGCCTAGCGGGACCATGTGTGCAGAGTGTCAGGTGGGCGGAGCCTAGCGGGACCATGTGTGCAGAGTGTCAGGTGGGCGGAGCCTAGAGGGGTAATGTGTGCAGAGTGCCAGGTGGGCGGAGCCTAGCAGTGCCATGTGTGCAGAGTGCCAGGTGGGCGGAGCCTAGCGGGGTAATGTGTGCAGAGTGTCAGGTGGGCGGAGCCTAGTGGGACAATGTGTGCAGAGTGTCAGGTGGGCGGAGCCTAGCGGGACCATGTGTGCAGAGTGCCAGGTGGGCAGAGCCATGTGTGCTGGCGGCGGACTGCGAAGTGGGTGGAGCCTAGCGGGGTCATGTGGCGCTGAGGACGTCAGTGTCATGGACTGCATGGCTGGGGACAGCTGAGTGTGAGTTTGTGTGTGTGTATGTGTGTGTACATGCCGCGTGCAGGAGGGGGCGGAGCGAGCTGAGCGGGGAAGTGTCGGCTTCCTGCACACGTAACTAGGATAAATATCGGGTTACTAACCAAAGCGCTTTGCATGGATACCCGATGTTTATCTTGGTTACCAGCTTCTGGCAGGCTGCCAGCAATGGCTCCTGCACACTGTAGCTGTAAAAAGCCCTGCTTTTTGCTGCTAGAACCGTTCTCGAACGTAACTAGAACTATCAAACTTTAGCAAAAAGCTCGAGTTCTAGTTCGATCTAGAACACCCCCCAAAATCACTCGAACTGCGAACTGGAGAACCTCGAACCGCGAACCGCGCTCAACTCTAATCACTAGGTATGTAAATGTGGTGTGAGATCAGTGGCCCAAAGATATTTAACCCCTCAAAAACCCCAGTTACATATTCAAATCTGTGAAAACTGGCCATTTGCCCACTTTGATGCCAGTTCTGATGCCCAGAATGTGACGGGGTATGCAACAGAGTAGTAAGGGACACCAAACCGATGAGCAATCCAAGAAGATTTAATGAGGCAGGGAGCATAAAACATCCAATAATAAAATGGTTCTTTAGAATCCACACAAAGGAAATAGGTCCGGGGGCGCCACCCGGCAATCCGACGCCAAGGAGAATGCAAAAGTCCTCAATGTCCAATCGTCCATGTATGAGCAACAGGAGCTGGCCTCAGCACAGGTCCTCGCTCTTCACCCAACAAAGCATAACTAAAACTAAAAACGTGGCTGAATCTCCCACCTCTCCTTAGATCCACCCCCTTAACATTTCTACTTGTAGCTCATAGTTAGAAAGATGTTCCTAGACAGTCTCCAGAGATTGTGTACTAGGGAAGCCCCCTGCAGAGGAGAACAATATATATGCAAACCCTACCAAATCAAGGACAATAGCTACTGCTGAAGCCAGATTGCAATATGATACAGGCTGGGGGGATATAATGTTACAACCAAGGAGAGACAGACTATTAAAACATGAGCATAGGCGGAGGAGGGACGCGCTGTTACAATCCCTTCCCCTCTCAATTTGTGTACGACTAGTGACCTCAACAGGTCGCTTGTCAAGTACACGTAAACATGGCGGACCTGACTCAGGGCTCCTCTTGCTTGGACAATCCGTCTGCATTTTGCTGTTGGCTGCCCCTTCTATATTGTATTGTAAAGTTATAGGGTTGAAGAGCCAGGCTCCATGGTAGTAAGTGTCCATTGTCCCCAGAGACTCTGTTCAGCCAGGTGAGGGGTTTGTGATCAGTAACCACAGTGAATTCTCGTCCATACAGATACGGCCTTAGTTTCCTAAGGGCCCATACTACAGCCAGACATTCCTTCTCAACAGTTGCATAGGCCACTTCTCGGTCTAGCTGCTTCCTGCTGAGGTAGGCAATGGGGTGCTCCTCCCCGGCTGCCTTCACCTGGCTGAGTACAGCTCCCAGTCCATAAGCGGAGGCATCCGTCTGCACAATAAATCTCCGCTTGTAGTCTGGAGCAGCCAGAACAGGGTCACAGACCAAGGCGTCTTTCAGCCGGTTAAAAGCCTCATCACAGGCTGGAGTCCAGATCACCAGCCGGGGCATCGTCTTCTTCGTGAGGTCTGTAAGGGGCTTGGCCACAGAGCTGAAATGAGAAACAAATTTTCGGTAATAACTGGCAGTTCCCAAAAAAGCCATAACTTGTTTCTTGGTTTGGGGTACAGGCCAGTCTCTAATAGCCTGGATTTTGGCAGGTTCAGGACGTAACTTCCCTCCTCCTACTCGATGCCCTAGGTATTGGACTTCACCCATTCCCAATTGGCATTTATCAGGTCGAATAGTTAGGCCTGCTGTGAGAATCCGGTCAAGAACAGCAGCTACTTGATTCAGATGTTCCTCCCATGTGTGGCTGAATATGGCGATATCATCCAGGTAGGCACAAGTGAAGTCGCCACATCCCCGGAGGATCTGGTCCACCATTCTCTGAAAGGTTGCAGGGGTGTTTTTCATTCCGAAAGGCAGTTTAGAAATTCATACAGACCAAAGGGGGTTGTATAAGCCGACCTTTCTCTACCTTCCTCCGTCAGGGGAATTTGCCAGTATCCCTTACTGAGATCCAAGGTGGTGACGTATCGTGCCCCAGCTAACCGGTCTAGAAGTTCATCAATGCGGGGCATTGGGTAAGCATCACTGATGGTATGGTCATTTAGCCGTCTGTAGTCCACACAAAATCGAGTACTCCCATCTTTCTTGGGTACTAACACAACAGGAGAGGCCCAAGGACTATGGGAGGCCTGAATCACCCCCAGCTGTAACATCTCCTCCAGCTCATGCTGCATGGTGTTTCTAACTGATTCTGGTACCCGGTAGGGAGCCTGTTGTATGGGACGGAAGCCCTGAGTGTCCACATGATGTTGGATTACTGTGGTTTGACCTGGTCGGGATGAGAAAGCAGCCTGTCTCTGATGGAGCACTCCCAGCATTTGTTTTTTCTGTAAGGAATCTAAGTGATCTCTCACAGGAACCTGTTCCACAGTGGATGGGGCTCTGGCTGCTTCAACAAGATCAGGTAATGGGTCCTCATCCTCCTGACCATCTTCTGAAGCCAGCCGACATCTTGCTATCATAGGTAATGTCCGGTCATGGTATTCCTTAATCATATTCACATGGACAGTCCTTTGTCTTAGACCCTGATCATCTAGAGCAAGAAGGTAATTAATGTAGTTTAGTTTTCTGAGAACCCGTAAGGGACCCTCCCATGTTGTCTGGAGTTTATTTTGCCGATGGGGAACAATCATTAAGACTTGTTGTCCCTCTACAAATTCTCGATAGCGTGCTTTGTGGTCATACCATGTCTTCTGTCTGGTTTGAGCCATCCGCACATGATTCTGAGCCAAACTAGCAAGTTGAGCCAGGGTTTCCCGAAGCTTGAGGACATATGGAACAACAGTTGTTCCTGTATCTTCAACTTGCCCCTCCCAATATTCCTTTAGCAGAGTTAAGGGTCCTCTGACCTTTCTTCCATAGAGTAGTTCAAAGGGGGAAAACCCAGTGGACTCCTGGGGAACTTCCCGATAGGGGAACAGGAGATGGGGTAGGTACTTCTCCCAGTCGGAATCCCAGTCAGTGAAGGCCCTTAGCATATTTTTCAGTGTTTGATTAAACCGTTCACAAAGTCCATTGGTTTGAGGATGGTATGCTGTAGTTCGAATTGCTCGTACTCCACAGGTGCGCCACAGACACTGCACCAACTCTGACATGAACTGGGAGCCTTGGTCCGATAAGATCTCACTTGGGAATCCTTCTCGGGTGAAAATGGTAACAAGGGCCTCGGCCACCTTGGCTGCAGAAATACTTGACAAGGCCAAAGCTTCTGGATATCGGGTGGCGTAGTCCACAACAGTGAGAATGTACTGCTTTCCAGATTTACTTGGTTTAGCCAGAGGTCCAATGATAGACAGCTACTCTTTGAAAGGGTTCTTCTATTATAGGGAGTGGTTGCAAGGGTGCCTTTGGGTGATCTCCAGGTCGCCCTCTACGCTGACATATGTCGCAGGTTCGGCAGAAATGCGCCACTGCTTGAGAAATTCCAGGCCAATAGAAAGTTTGAGTCAATCGTCTCTCGGTGCGGGTTTTCCTTTGATGGCCAGCAGTAGGAATGTCATGAGCATAAAAGGGAAACTCTGTATTTCTGAGGAACAATCAGCTGTTTGCTATAAGTCCAGGGCTTATCTAAGGAGTCAGCATTGGTAACCCGATATAAAAGTCCATTTTCTCTGATAATTTTTTCCCCATTTTCTCCTAACTTCCCTACTTCAGCCCGAGCTCTAAAGTTAGCCAGAGTGGGGTCAGTCTCTACCTCTTGTCTAAACTGAACTTTATTCCAACTGACATTCATATGAGACCCACAAGAAGAATCACTCATCGGCTGTGATGGTAGTTCGGGTGGCATCATTTCCATTGATGGGTTGAACACGTCTACATCTGATGCTCTCTTGGCTTGACTTCTGGTTATCACACCGACAAAGTGGCATTGAAGATTCCCAACATCATTCCCTAGAAGAATGTCTGCAGGAAGGCCCCTCATCACACCAATCATGCATTGTTTTGCCCCAAAGCCATAATCCAGGGTTACACTCGCTCTTGGAATGTATCTTTGAGTACCTCCAGCCAATTCAATGGCAATTCCTGGTCCCTTTTGCATTGCTTCTGGTTGAATTACTCGGGGATCCGCTATGGTGAGAAAAGCCCCAGTGTCGCGAAAGCCAACAACTTTTTGTCCATCCAGCACGACCTCCTGTAGATGTTTATGCTGAAGATCAGAAGGGGCGGCTGTGGCTCTCACCCTATAGACTCCTGGTAGGGAAGTCAACATATCAGAATCACTTGGCAAATCATCAGGGAATGAATCCAGCTCTTCTGCTGTTGAGGATGTCTGTAGATAATGGACAGGCAAAGGGAGTCTGTAACTGTTTTGCCTCCGAACACCTGGACAGTGAGCTTGCTGATGACCAGGCTGCCCACATCCATAACATCTGCGTTCTGTGATTCTTTCTCCACGTCGTACTCCCAAAGAGGAGGCAGGACTAATAGGAGGCACATTCACACGGGGTCCGCCATGTGTTGGTAGTCTATTGGGACGGTGAACATTGGAGGTCAAAGGACAAGGGACCATTGGTGTTGGGGGGCTGGTAGTTTTTTTCTCACTGACTAGTAGCCTTTTCCATTGAGGCTTGATGGTGAGAAGCTCATCAGCTAGAGCAGCAGCTTGTTCCACTGTCTCTGGTCTCCTCTCACGCACCCATTCCCGGATCTCAGTAGGGCACCTGGCATAGAACTGTTCTTTCAGGATGACCTGGAGGAAGGTCTCCCAAGTTAAGGCCCCCTCTCCCTCCAGCCAGCGATGGCATACTTGTTTCAGTCTGTGGGCATATATCTTGAAAGACACTTCTCCATCACAGGCTAACGTACGGAACTGAGTCCTATAAGTATCTGGGGTCACGGCATAATGTTCTAGAATTGTCTGTTTTATCTCACCATACTCACAATTCCACTCAGGGTCCATAGCTCTATAGGCGTTGACAGCTCCACCCTCCAAGAGGCCCACCAGGTGTGTGACTCGCTCTCTTTCTGGGACTTCCATTAATCGGCACTGATGCTCAAAGTCCTGGAAGAAGCCCTCAATGTCGCCTGCAGCTTCATTAAATGGCTTAAAGTCCTTGCGGGACACTCTGGAGAACTCCCTCATAGTGTGTGCTGTGGATACAGTTTGTTTGGAGCCTCTAGCTGTTTCCACAGCAAACCTCCTCTCCAGCAATGCCCTCTCTTGAGCTCTGCGAATGGCATCCATCTTATATTCAATGGTGACCTCATCTCCAAGCAGTGCCATATCCTCCTCATACCACACAACCTATTGACTTTTTTGGGTATTTACCTCCAGCTCCCGTCTTTGCTCCCCTTGCTGTGGAAATTGTTCCTCGGTGCCATCTTGCAAGCAAGCGTTTTCCAAAGCCTCAATTAGTTGCTCCTTAGAGCAGTCATGGCGAACCTTTTACAGGCCGAGGGCCCAAACTGTAGCCCTAAACCCATTTTTTTTTCCGAAGTGCCAACCAATCCTATTATGTAAATAGTTGATTTTAACCTTACCTTTGCAGTCTTCTCTTCAGCAGGGGGCATCACGCTCATGCATGCTTACCACACATTGAAGCTGAGCCCCTGCCCTTTCCAGACATAGCAGTTGGATTGATCTCTCTGGAAAAAAATTGCAGCATATTAGACAGAGATTTTACCCTGTAATCCACATCTACATTGCAAATATGGTTACTTTTCAACATCCACACTGCCATAATCATAATGATAAATGCTAAAATGCATGTGGTTAACCTAATGTGTGGTATATAAGGACCATAGAAAAATCGCCCAACAGAACCCAAAAACCAAAGAAATGCGATCAGACTTCCTATGTGAATAAAGTATTTATTGATGCATAGTGAAAAGTACAATGACAGACATACAAAGAAGGGTGCAAAATCCGGTGCGGACCACAAGGATATAATTAATGGCAATCAATGTATGGATCTCATCCAAAAATGGAAATTATGAGCAATAACCATGCCACTATATATGAAGCAATATCCTCATGTTGGAATGAGATACATATGAGCCCAACACGGGAGACAGCAATTAGTTACATATTAAAGCATGTGTATATAATAATATTGCTTACCAATGGTTGTCTCACCGCACACATAGGACGGCACCCCACCCGACGGACGTGCGTTTCGGCGGATGCCTACGTCAGGGGTGGTGTCATGCCAGGAAGTGTGCAGGTATAAAAAGAGCCCGGGACCAATCAGCCGATGGTAATCCTATCGATGCATGAGCGTCCATAGCAACGGCCCACCACATCCGCCGCCGCGTCAAGAGCCAAGCGACGCCCACCAGGTTACGCGGACATCACATGACTGGGCGGGCGGCACCGCCCATGGAGATACGGCCGAGGGATGCGTGGAATACATCACCTGACGCGCATGCGTACAGTTACCAATGCGACACTTATTAATTCAAACATCAACTCCGAATAGATGTACATGTAGGTGATACAGGGCCCAAAAGAATAGGATCATAGGTACATTAATGTGAGCATAAGATCGTATATATAGACTAAGTATTGTCATGCTTCACCATGCAACCTAGACTAAGGTTAATATATTATAATGTATACATTCATGGTCAAAGGTGAACCATATAATCATCCCACAAATGGTAATAACATGTAACATATAAATAAGGGCAGTATCATTATATCAATAAAGCATGAGTGACAATATAAAAGATAATAATTCATAATTGGTAACAGTTGCTTGTATGATTCAATGGAGCTGATATACAGTTAGGTCCAGAAATATTTGGACAGTGACACAAGTTTTGTTATTTTAGCTGTTTACAAAGACATGTTCAGAAATACAATTATATATATAATATGGGCTGAAAGTGCACACTCCCAGCTGCAATATGAGAGTTTTCACATCCAAATCGGAGAAAGGGTTTAGGAATCATAGCTCTGTAATGCATAGCCTCCTCTTTTTAAAGGGACCAAAAGTAATTGGACAAGGGACTCTAAGGGCTGCAATTAACTCTGAAGGCGTCTCCCTCATTAACCTGTAATCAATGAAGTAGTTAAAAGGTCTGGGGTTGATTACAGGTGTGTGGTTTTGCATTTGGAAGCTGTTGCTGTCACCAGACAACATGCGGTCTAAGGAACTCTTAATTGAGGTGAAGTAGAACATCCTGAGGCTGAAAAAAAAGAAAAAATCCATCAGAGAGATAGCAGACATGCTTGGAGTAGCAAAATCAACAGTCGTGTACATTCTGAGAAAAAAGGAATTGACTGGTGAGCTTGGGAACTCAAAAAGGCCTGGGCGTCCACGGATGACAACAGTGGTGGATGATCGCCGCATACTTTCTTTGGTGAAGAAGAACCCGTTCACAACATCAACTGAAGTCCAGAACACTCTCAGTGAAGTAGGTGTATCTGTCTCTAACTCAACAGTAAAGAGAAGACTCCATGAAAGTAAATACAAAGGGTTCACATCTAGATGCAAACCATTCACCAATTCCAAAAATAGACAGGCCAGAGTTAAATTTGCTGAAAAACACCTCATGAAGCCAGCTCAGTTCTGGAAAAGTATTCTATGGACAGATGAGACAAAGATCAACCTGTACCAGAATGATGGGAAGAAAAAAGTTTGGAGAAGAAAGGGAACGGCACATGATCCAAGGCACACCACATCCTCTGTCAAACATGGTGGAGGCAACGTGATGGCATGGGCATGCATGGCTTTCAATGGCACTGGGTCACTTGTGTTTATTGATGACATAACAGCAGACAAGAGTAGCCGGATCAATTCTGAAGTGTACCGGGATATACATCAGCCCAGATTCAGCCAAATGCCGCAAAGTTAATTTGACGTCGTTTCATAGTACAGATGGACAATGACCCCAAGCATACAGCCAAAGCTACCCAGGAGTTCATGAGTGCAAAAAAGTGGAACATTCTGCAATGGCCAAGTCAATCACCAGATCTTAACCCAATTGAGCATGCATTTCACTTGCTCAAATCCAGACTTAAGACGGAAAGACCCACAAACAAGCAAGACCTGAAGGCTGTGGCTGTAAAGGCCTGGCAAAGCATTAAGAAGGAGGAAACCCAGCGTTTGGTGATGTCCATGGGTTCTAGACTTAAGGCAGTGATTGCCTCCAAAGGATTCGCAACAAAATATTGAAAATAAAAATATTTTGTTTGGGTTTGGTTTATTTATCCAATTACTTTTGACCTCCTAAAATGTGGAGTGTTTGTAAAGAAATGTGTACAATTCCTACAATTTCTATCAGATATTTTTGTTCAAACCTTCAAATTAAACGTTACAATCTGCACTTGAATTCTGTTGTAGAGGTTTCATTTCAAATCCAATGTGGTGGCATGCAGAGCCCAACTCGCGAAAATTGTGTCACTGTCCAAATATTTCTGGACCTAACTGTATGTGCCAGGCGTGAAAAACTGTAAAAACAGATAATAGAAGAAAGTATAATTAAAAACACATAAAATTGCATGACTAAAAAAGTGATCATAAAAAGGCAGAAAAAACGATATTTTCATTCAAACCCAGAGGTTGTACGGTTTTTAATGTCCAAATCCATGTGGCCTCTAAGCGTGCCAAATTGGTGCCAATTCTTCCTCCCCTGATGTTAGTCTCAATGGAATCAATGCCGCGGAATCTCAACAGTGCCCCATTGGATTGATGATACATTCTAAAATGTTTAGGTAGAGTTTTTAGACAAGAAATATCCGTTTCATCGACTGCGGCATTGATTCCATTGACATGTTCCCTAATACGAACCTTGAATGGACGTGTGGTCAACCCAACATATATTTTGGGACACGGGCAGACTGCATAGTACACAACCGCGCTGGTGGTACAAGTGATGGATTTTTTTATTTGAAAGTTTTTTGTCCCTGATGAGTCCAAAAAATGATCACAACGATCCATATTCGTACATGCTATGCAATGTCCGCATGGTCCAGAGCCAACCAACCGTTTGCCCACATCAAGAAAGGATGGAATTAATTCTTTGACCTCATAGTGACTCGCGACCAATAAATCCCGTAAATTTTGAGACCTCCGTATGGAGATCAATGGTCGTTCAGGTAGAATTTTGGATAATATAGAGTCGGTCAACAGAATAGGCCATGCTTTCTCAAGGCATTTCCTCATATGAGGAAACCTAGAGTAATAGTTAGTCACAAATCTTAATGGCTCTGGACCCGGAGATTTTTTAGGGGTGTATAAGAGGGCATCTCTGGAAGCATGTTTGGCTTTATTGTAGGCACGCTTAATTGCCCGCCTACTATACCCCCGTTCCAAAAATCTAGCTTTCAACTCCTGGGCACGATACTCAAACTTGGATCTGACCGAACAGATCCTACGCAACCGCAGGAACTGTCCGGTCGGAACCGAGCTGATCATATATCGGGGATGGGCTGAGTCTGCGTGAAGCAACATATTACAAGATGTATCCTTCCTGAATATATCTGTCTGAATCATGTGCTGATTGTCCCTCCTCGCCGCAACATCCAAGAAGTCCACAGCATTCGTACTTTATTGGTAAGTAATCCTAATATTCTTGTCATTATCATTGAGTGTCACGATGAATTCCTCCAATTGACACCCAGACCCCTGCCAGATCAAGAAGATGTCGTCAATGTACCATGTCCATAAAAGGACACGGCCCATTGATGACTCCAGATCCGGCAGGGAGAGGTCCTTCTCCCACAGCCCCAGGAACAGGTTGGCATAGGAGGGGGCAAAAGATGCCCCCATCGCTGTTCCCTGGAGCTGCAGATAGAAGGACCCCTTGAACATAAAATAGTTGTGAGTCAGTGAGAATTCAAGGAGTTCCATGACAACTGAAACGAAAGCTGTGGATAAGTTGGAGCCGCGGAGCAAGAATTGTACCGCAGAAAGACCGCCAGCGTGGCGAATATTAGTGTATAGCGATTCTATGTCGCCCGTAACCATCATAGTATCGTCCTCCATGTGCAGCCCGTCCATTTTTCTCAGGAAATCACCAGTGTCTTTAATATAAGAGGGCAGTTCCTCCACAAAAGGATGCAATATCGACTCTATCCACTTGTTAATATTCTCCAAAAAGCTCCCTCGACCCGACACAATGGGTCTACCCGGTGGTGATTGAATATTTTTGTGGACCTTCGGTAAGCGGTACAAGGTAGGAGCCACGAGTCTGAACATCCTTAAATCCCATAAAGACGTACGAGTTGCTCCCCTCCCCCTTCATTGTGTAGTTATGTCCCCCTTCCTGGGACACTTCTTGGTAAACATGTCCCCCATCCTGATATATATTTCCTACATTCTTGTATATTTGTCCCCGTCATGGCCCCATTCCTAGTAAATGCTCTCAATTCTGGTAAATGTACCCCATCCTGGTAAATTTACCCCATCCTGGTAAATGTACCCCATCATTGTAAATGTATTCTATCCTGGCATGTTCCCCCATCCTGATAAAGGTTACCCTTCCTGCTAAATGTTCCCCATCCTGGCATTTTTCCTCATCCTGGCATGTTTCCCCCCATCCTTTCATGTTTCCCCCCATCCTGGTAAATGTATCCCCTATCCTGGTAAATGTACCCCTTCCTGCTAAATGTACCCCATCCTGGCATGTTTCCCCCCATCCTTGCAGCCATGTTTCGCCCCATCCTTGCAGTCATGTTTCCCCTCATCCTTGAAGCCATGTTTCCCCCCTTCCTTGCAGTCATGTTGCCCCCATCCTTGCAGCCATGTTTCCCCCATCCTTGTAGCCATGTTTCCCCCATCCTTGCAGCCATGTTTCCTCCTTCCTTGCAGCCATGTTTCCCCCATCCTTGCAGGTTTCTCACCATCTTTGCACGTTTCCTCCATCCTTGCAGCCATGTTTGCCCCGTGCTCTGTATGCCCCGTGCTCTGTATGCCCCATGCACTGTATGCCCCGTGCTCTGTATGTTTCCCCCGTGCTCCCCATGCCCCATGCTCCCATGTTTGCCCCGTGCTCCCATGTTTGCACCGTGCTGGCTCTGTCCCCCTTGCTCCGATGTTCCCCCGTGCTCCCTATGCCCCGTGCTCCCATGTTTGGCCCGTGCTGGCTCTGTCCCTCGTGCTCCCATGTTTGCCCTGTGCTCCCCATGCCCCGTGCTCCCATGTTTTCCCCGTGCTGGCTCTGTCCCCCGTGCTCCCATGTTTGCCCCGTGCTCCCATGTTTGCCTCGTGCTCCCATATTTGCCCCGTGCTCCCATGTTTGCCCCATGCTGGCTCTGTCCCCCGTGCTCACATGTTTGCCCCGTGCTCCCATGTTTGCCCCATGCTGGCTCTGTCCCCCGTGCTCCCATGTTTCCCCCGTGCTCCCATGTTTCCCCCGTGCTCCCCATGCCCCATGTGCTCCATGTTTGCCCCGTGCTGGCTCTGTCCCCCATGCTCCCATGTTTCCCCCATGCTCCCATGTTTGCCCCGTGCTGGCTCTGTCCCCGTGCTCCCATGTTTGCCTCGTGCTGGCTTTGTCCCCTGTGCTCCCATGTTTGCCCCGTGCTGGCTCTGTCCCTCGTGCTCCCATGTTTGCCCCGTGCTGGCTCTGTCCCCCGTGCTCCCATGTTTCCCCCGTGCTCCCCATGCCTCATGCTCCCATGTTTGCCCCGTGCTCCCATGTTTCCCCCGTGCTCACCATGCCCCGTGCTCCCATGTTTGCCCCGTGCTGGCTCTGTCCCCCGTGCTCCTATGTTTACCCCGTGCTCCTCATGTTTGCCCCATGCTGGCTCTGTCCCCCACACCTTGGCACAGCCGCACACAGCTTTTAAAAATAAAAAAAAAAAAACTCACCTTACAGAACTCGCTCCTTTGCTGTGCGCCGCTTGGTCTTCAGTCACTTCAGTTCCCGCGTGGCCACAAGACGCCAACGCCGACTACTGATGCTCCTCCGTCTCCTAGGCAACAGGCCTGCAACCCAGGAGAGGAGGCGTGTCGGAGCGAGGAGAAATGTCTCCTCTGCTAAACACCACTTTGATCTGCAGGCGCAATCACACCAACAGATCAAAGTGGCTCAGTGTGGTGAAAGCACGCGTGCCAGCAGAATGGGCTCTGCGTGCCTAGTTTGGCACGCGTGCCATAGGTTCGCCATCACTGTCCTAGACAGTCTCCAGAGATTGTGTACTAGGGAGGCCCCCTGCAGAGGAGAACATTATATATGCCACCCCCACCAAATCAAGGACAATAGCTACTGCTGAAGCCTGATTGCAATAGGATACAGGCTGGGGGATATAATGTTACAACCAAGGAGAGACAGACTATTAAAACATGAGCACAGGCGGAGGAGGGACACGCTGTTACACAGAACCTGTTTGGGCCTGGCTGGAGTGACATGAATGTGATGTGTGGCATTAATGGATATGTAAATGTGGTGTAAGATCAGGGGCCCAAAGCCATTTAACCCATCAAAAACACCAGTTACTTATTCAACTCTGTGAAAACTGGGGTTTTGCCCACATTGATGCCAGTTCTCATGCCCAGAACCTGTTTGGGCCTGGCTGGAGTGATATGAATTTGATGTGTTGCATGACTCGGGATGTATATATGGTGTGAGATCAGTGGCACAAAGCCATTTAACCCCTCAAAAACACCATTTACTTATTCAAATCTGTGAAAACTAGGGTTTTGCCCACTTTGATGCCAGTTCTGATATCCAGAACTTCTTTAAAACAGGCTGGAGTGATCTAAATTTGATGTGTGGCATCACTAGGTATGTAAATGTAGTGTGAGATCAGTGGCACAAAGTCATTTAGCCCCTCAAAAACACCAGTTACTTATTCAAATCTGTGAAAACTAGCCATTTGCCCACTTTGATGCCAGTTCTGATGCCCAGAACCTGTTTGGGCCTGGCTGGAGTGATCTAAATTTGATGTGTTGCATCACTCGGGATGTACATATGGTGTGAGATCAGTGGCACAAAGCCATTTAACCCCTCAAAAACACCAGTTACTTATTCAAATCTGTGAAAATTGGCTGTGTGCCCACTTTGATGCCAGTTCTAATAACCAGAACTTGTTTGGGCCAGGCTGGAGAGATCTAAATTTTATGTGTGGCATCACTAGGTATGTAAATGTGGTGTTAGCTTAGTGGCCTAAAGCCATTTAACCCCTCAAACAAAACTTACTTATTCAAATCTATGAAAACTGGGGTTTTGCCCACTTTGATGCCAGTTCTGATGCCCAGAACCTGTTTGCGTCTAGATGGAGTGATCTGCATTTGATGTGTTGCATCACTAGGTATGTAAATATGGTGTAAGATCAGGGGCCCAAAGCCATTTAACCCCTCAAAAACACCAGTTACTTATTCAAATCTGTGAAAATTGGCTGTATGCAAACTTTTATGCCAGTTCTGATGCCCAGAATCTGTTTGTGCCAGGCTGGAGTGACATGAACTTGATGTGAGGCATGACTGGGTATGTAAATGTAGTGTAAGATCAGTGGCCCAAAGCCATTTGACCCATCAAAAACACCAGTTACAGTGTGCCCACTTTGATGCAAGTTCTGATGCCCAGAACTTGTTTTGGCCTGGCTGGAGTGATCTGAATTTGATCTGTAGCATCACTAGGTATGTAAATATGGTGTTAAATTAGTGTCCCAAAGCCAATTAACCACTCACAAACACCAGTTACTTATTAAAATCTGTTAAAACTGGGGTTTTGCCCACTGTGATGCCAGTTCTAATGCCCAGTACCCCTTTGGGCCAGGCTGAAGTGATCTGAATTTGATATGTGGCATCACTAGGTATGTAAATGTGTTGTGAGAACATTCCCAGAAAGCCACTTACCCCTCAAAAACACCAGTTACGTATTCAAATCTGTGAAAACTGGGGTTTTACCCAATTTGATGCCAGTTCTGATCCCCAGAACCCCTTTGGGCAAGGCTGAAGGGATCTGAATTTGATGTGTGGCAACACCAGGTAAGACTGGTGGTGCAAAAAGAAATGACGAGGGATGGTTTTTAATAGGGAAGTGTCCGGGCATTCGGCAGCTGCTGCTATCCTATTGACATGTTCTGATTCTGACCTTAAGTTGTCTTGTCGTGAGGCCGACATAAATCTTCGGACACGGGCAGGTCGCGTAATAAATTACTGCGGTAATAGTGCAGGTAATAAATTTAGTGATTTTAAATGTGCGAATCCCTGCAGAGTCCGAAAAAGAGTCAGCCCTATCCACATTTTTGCAGGCAACACATTGCCCACATGGAACACAACCAGTCCGAGGCGAAATAGGACCAAAAGGAGGTGGTTGGGTAACACCTTCATAATGGCTTGTGACCAAGAGATCACGCAAGTTCTTAGATCTGCGGATACTCATCATTGGTCGGTTGGGAATAATCTTAGCCAGCGTAGAATCGGCCTGTAAAACAGGCCAGAATTTTTGCAAACAAGCTCGCATGGCTGAAAAGTGACCATGATAGTCAGTCACAAACCTCAACACCTCCTTCGGCCGAGACTCTCTGGGGGTATATAGTAAAGAGTGTCGAGAGGAGTGCTTGGCCCAATTAAAGGCCTTTTTGACACATCTTTTACTATAACCCCGTGCATAAAATCTATTTTTTAATTCAATAGCTTTAGCCTCAAAGTCAAGGTCCGTGGAACAGACCCTGCGGAGCCGCAGGAACTGGCCCACAGGAATAGACCTAATCATGAAATCAGGGTGGGAGGAAGAGGCGTGCAACAACATGTTACCAGCAGTTTCCTTACGAAAAATGTCGGTCTGCAAAAAATTAGAGGAATCTATTTTGACCGTTACGTCAAGAAAATCGACGGACTGCGCGTGGTGTGAATATGTGATCCGAATGTTAGTGTCATTGGAGTTCAGAGACCTCATGAATTCATGAAGGTCAGACTCACTACCCTGCCAGATCAAAAAAATGTCGTCGATGTACCAAGTCCAAAGGGGGACACGGTCCATCGACGGCAAGTGATCTGACAGGAAGAGGTCCCTCTCCCACAGCCCCAGGAACAAGTTGGCATACGAGGGGGCAAAAGAAGCCCCCATAGCTGTACCCTGGAGCTGAAGATAGAAGGACCCCTTGAAAACAAAAAAATTGTGAACTCCAATAACTCCATGACTAAAGACACAATATCACCGGGCAAACTGGACATATCCAGAAAAAATCTGGTAGCCCGTAATCCGTCAGCGTGTCTAATACTGATGTATAGAGACTCAACATCTCCACACACCAGTATAGTGTCATCACCCACACACAGCCCGTCGATCTTCCTGAGGAACTCGCCAGTGTCCTTAGTGAAGGACGGCAAACCCTCAACAATCAGTTGAAGTTTAGAGTCAATCCAACGATTGACATGTTCCAAGAAATTCCCTCGTCCAGAAACAATTGGTCTACCAGGTGGTGAATGAATATCTTTATGTACCTTCGGCAGGAAGTAGAGTGTGGGAATCACAGGCTCGACCACCTGAAGCGCAGAAACCAGCTCCTTGGTGACAAAGCTGTTGTCCGTCGCCACTTTGAGAATCTTCTGAAGCTGAGTGTTATAGGCAGACAGTGGATTGAAAGTGAGTTTCTTATAACACACTTTGTCTCTCAACTGTCTGTATGCTTCCTTCTCATAAGATTCACGTGGCCAGACAACAACGTTCCCACCCTTGTCTGCCGGCTTCAGCACAACATCCGGCAGAGCCTGCAGCTCCCGCAGTCTACCCCTTTCCTGTCTTGACAAATTGTCAGAAGGAATAGAAGGTGGAATGTTATCAAATTCTCTGGAGACCAATTGTACAAAAAGATCAACGTTAGTACTGGAGGATAAAGGAGGGAATTTCTTGGAACGAGGGCGAATCGAAGGAGGAATCTTACCTCCTTCAGATGTACTGTGATCACTGGCGAGTTCCTCAAGGTCCCTCAGGGCCGCTCGTTCCTCCTCTGTTGGAAAAAGAATATCCAAATTAGGATCAAAGAAATGATTTTTAAAAATAAGGGAGCGAGCAAACAGATGGAGGTCCTTGATAGCCAAGAACTTATCGAATCTGGCAGTAGGTGAAAATGAGAAGCCTTTCTCCAATAAGGATATGTCAGAAAAAGACAAGACATGGTTACTCAAGTTAATCACCTTATTGGAATGCTTGTATCCTGAGGACTTATGGGTATTAGGATTAGTAGGGAATGTCTTATCTTTTGGCTTCCCGAAAGTCATGCCAGATCGAGTAGTCATTATAGATGTTAAAGAAGATACATCCGAATGGTCGCTCAAAGAAGATGCAGAAGAGAACGAGGAGGTGCGGGCGGCCCGGGGAGAACCAGAAGGATTTCTCCTCCAAAAATACACAGACTTCTGGGCAAAATCACGGTGATCCCGAGCCAACTTCCTAGTTTGTGTAGCATGGATCTTTTTAACACAAACATCAAGAGCTTTTTCCAATCTGGAATCATAGATGGATAATTCCTCAGCAGGACATTCAGACTTAAACTTGGATTGAATTTCATCCAGTTTCTCATCAATGTTCAAGATGTTCTTGGTGTTGGATTCAACCAGTAATTCCATAAATACCAGGGAACATGAACCACACGCCTCCTCCCATTTGGATATAAACACCTGATCATCAATAAAAAAGGTTGGGATAACCCGAACCCTCAGCCCCCTTGGTATCATTTTTTTAGTAATATATTTTTGTAAAAATAAACGGTTCCACCATAATTTGGATCTTTTGACATGTAAATCTTGAATGGTGGAATAGACCTCCTCCAAATTATGATTACTTGCTAACTGAACACCGCTAACAGAATCACCAAAAACCTGGTCAGCTTGGTCTAGCCAACATTGTTCTTTGGCTTTATAGTCCATGGTTGATGAAAAGGGACCTGTGCAGAACACAGCAAAATTGAGAATAGACAGATTAATCAACCAAAGCATCGCTCCATAAAGATGTTATATGTAAGAAGACAAAGTCAATAATGGAGTAGGAGAGGACTAGGGCAGTCGAAACAAACACATAACAGAAGAGGAAAGAAAACGACCAAAGAGCCCAATTGCAACAGTGAATCTTTATTAAGTTATTGGTGAGCGGCATACGTAGCAAGAAGGACGCTGACACAGGGTTTCCCAGGGAAAAAGCGACAATACACTATGGTATAAACATAAACAAGGGTATATCATATACACAGTATAGAAGATGGTGGTTTCACTATTCCTATAAGGATGGATACAAGGATATACACAGTATAAAAGCGGTGCAACTGTAACTAATGAAGACTAAATAGTCCTGACCATCCATTAAGAGAAAAAATTAGCCAAGAGGATCACACATATGATTCCAAATAGTGAATCAAATGGAATACTATATCATGGGGACCAATGGTGGCTAGTGGCTAGTATAAGAGATACCCCTTATGCAGTGAGTCAGGTAAAGTCCAAGGGACGGAGCCCATCATAAGGCATACATACCACAAAATCCGGGAGACCGAGTAGCAGCGTCCACCCGACGGCCGTTTCGGCGGAATAGCCTTCATCAGGGGGAGTCGCTAAGTGAGGGACGTGTGGGAATAAAAGGAGGCATCATCTGATCATCCTCGATGGGCAGGCAAGTGACGCATGCGTTGTCTCAGCAACACAGGACGCCAATCGCCCACCGCGTCATACGTCACCCGACGTCCGAGACACGCGACGGCCATGTGACAAATCACATGGCGGTCACGTGAGTGGACACCACGTGAGGCACATAGACACAGTGGAGCGATGACCCCCGTACATGCCCGAGGGAGATCAATGTAAGGGACGTAACCAAGGCAGAAAGCCATATTATGTCCATGCGGAAGGAAGTGCAAATGGATATAGGGATTAATCTGTTTATTCAAATCTGTGAAAACTGGCCATTTGCCCACTTTGATGCCAGTTCTGATGCCCAGAATCTGTTTAAGCCAGGCTGGAGTGACATGAACTTGATGTGTGGCATCACTGAGTATGTAAATGTGGTGTGAGATCAGTGGCCCAAAGCCACTTAACCTCTCAAAAACACCAGTTACTTATTCAAATATTTGAAAACTGGGGTTTTGCCCACTTTGATGCCAGTTCTGATGCCCAGAACCTGTTTGGGCCAGGCTGGAGTGATATGAATTTGATGTGTGGCATCACTAGGTATGTAAATTTGGTGTAAGATCAGTGGCACAAAGCCATTTAACCCCTCAAAAACACCAGTTACTTATTCAAATATTTGAAAACTGGGGTTTTGCCCACTTTGATGCCAGTTCTGATGCCCAGAACCTGTTTGGGCCAGGCTGGAGTGATATGAATTTGATGTGTGGCATCACTAGGTATGTAAATTTGGTGTAAGATCAGTGGCACAAAGCCATTTAACCCCTCAAAAACACCAGTTACTTATTCAAATCTGTGAAAATTGGCTGTGTGCCCACTTTGATGCCAGTTCTAATAACCAGAACTTGTTTGGGCCAGGCTGGAGAGATCTAAATTTTATGTGTGGCATCACTAGGTATGTAAATGTGGTGTTAAATTAGTGGCCTAAAGCCATTTAACCCCTCAAAAAAACAGTTACTTATTCAAATCTATGAAAACTGGGGTTTTGCCCACTTTGATGCCAGTTCTGATGCCCAGAACCTGTTTGCGTCTAGATGGAGTGATCTGCATTTGATGTGTTGTATCACTAGGTATGTAAATATGGTGTGAGATCAGTGGCCCAAAGCCATTTAACCCCTCAAAAACACCAGTTACTTATTCAAATCTGTGAAAATTGGCTGTGTGCCCACTTTGATGCAAGTTCTGATGCCCAGAACTTGTTTTTGCCTGGCTGGAGTGATCTGAATTTGATCTGTAGCATCACTAGGTATGTAAATATGGTGTTAAATTAGTGTCCCAAAGCCAATTAACCACTCACAAACACCAGTTACTAAACTTATTAAAATTTGTTAAAACTGGGGTTTTGCCCACTGTGATGCCAGTTCTGATGCCCAGTACCCCTTTGGGCCAGGCTGAAGGGATCTGAATTTGATATGTGGCATCACTAGGTATGTAAATGTGTTGAGATCATTCCCAGAAAGCCACTTACCCCTCAAAAACACCAGTTACGTATTCAAATCTGTGAAAACTGGGGTTTTACCCAATTTGATGCCAGTTCTGATGCCAAGAACCCCTTTGGGCAAGGCTGAAGGGATCTGAATTTGATGTGTGGCACCACCAGGTAAGTGAATGTGGTGTGAGATCAGTGGCCCAAAGCCATTTAACCTCTAAAAAACACCAGTTACTTATTCAAATTTGTGAAAACTGGGGTTTTGCATACTTTGATGCCAGTTCTGATGCCTAGAACTTCTTGGGGTCAGGTTGTAGTAATCTCAATTTGATGTATGGGATCACTAGGTATGTAAATGTGTTGTGAAATCAGTAGCCCAAAGCCATTTAATCCATCAAAAACACCAGTTACTTATTTAAATCTGTGAAAACTGGCCATTTGCCCACTTTGATGCCAGTTCTGATGCCCAGAATCTGTTTAAGCCAGGCTGGAGTGACATGAACTTGATGTGTGGCATCACTAGGTATGTAAATTTGGTGTAACACCAATTACACCAGTTACGTACGCAAATCTGTGAAAATTTGCTGTGTGCCCAATTTGATGCCAGTTCTAATACCCAGAACCTGTTTGGGCTAGGCTAAAGTTATCGGAATTTGATGTGCAGCATAACTAGGTATGTAAATGTGTTGTTAAATCATTGACGCAAAGCCACTTAAACCCTCAAAAACACCAGTAACTTATTCAAATCTGTGAAAACTGGGGTTTTACCCACTTTGATGCCAGATCTGATGCCCAGAACCTGTTTGGGTCTAGCTGGAGTGATCTGCATTTGATCTGTAGCATCACTAGGTATGTAAATATGGTGTTAAATTAGTGGCCCAAAGCCATTTAACCACTCAAAAACACCAGTTACTTATTAAAATCTGTTAAAACTGGTGTTTTGCCCACTTTGATGCCAGTTCTGATGCCCAGAACCTGTTTGGGCCAGGCTGGAGTGATATGAATTTGATGTGTGGCATCACTAGGTATGTAAATTTGGTGTAAGATCAGTGGCCCAAAGCTATTTAACCCCTCAAAAACACCAGTTACTTATTCGAATCTGTGAAAATTTGCTGTGTGCCCACTTTGATGCCAGTTCTGATGCCCAGAACCTGTTTGGGCCAGGCTAGAGTTATCTGAATTTGATGTGCGGCATAACTAGGTATGTAAATGTGTTGTGAAATCAGTGACCCAAAGCCACTTAAACCCTCAAAAACACCAGTTACTTATTCAAATCTGTGAAAACTGGGGTTTTACCCACTTTCATGCCAGATCTGATGCCCAGAACCTGTTTGGGTCTAGCTGGAGTGATCTTCATTTGATGTTTTGTATCACTAGGTATGTAAATATGGTGTGAGATCAGTGGTTCAAAGCCATTTAACCCCTCAAAAACACCAGTTACTTATTCAAATCTGTGAAAATTGGCTGTGTGCCCACTTTGATGCAAGTTCTGATGCCCAGAGCCCCTTTGGTCAAGGCTGAAGGGATCTGAATTTGATGTGTGGCACCACCAGGTAAGTGAATGTGGTGTGAGATCAGTGGCCCAAAGCCATTTAACCTCTAAAAAACACCAGTTACTTATTCAAATCTGTGAAAACTGGGGTTTTGCCCACTTTGATGCCAGTTCTGATGCCCAGAACCTGTTTAGGTCAGGCTGATGTGAGTTAAATTTGATGTGTTGTATCACTAGGTATGTAAATGTGGTGTGAGATCAGTGGCCCAAAGCCATTTAACCCCTCGAAAAAAACAGTTACTTTTTCAAATCTGTGAAAACTGGTCATTTCCCCTCTTTGATGCCAGTTCTGATGCCCAGAATCTGTTTGGGCCATGCTGGAGTGACATGAACTTGATGTGTTGCATCACTGGGTATGTAAATGTCGTGTGAGATCAGTGGCTCAAAGCCATTTAACTCCTCAAAAACACCAGTTACTTATTCAAATCTGTGAAAACTGGGGTTTTGCCCACCTTTATCCCAGTTCTGATGCCCAGAATCTGTTTGGGCCAGGCAGGAGTAACATGAACTTGATGTGTGGCATCATTGGGTATGTAAATGTGGTGGGAAATCAATGGCTCAAAGCCATGCCTCAAAAACACCAATTACTTAATCAAATCTGTGAAAACTGGCGTTCTGCCCACTTTGATGCCAGTTCTGATGCCCAGATCCTGTTTGGACCAGGCTGGAGTGATCTGAGTTTATTGTGTGGCATCACTAGGTGTGTAAATGTGGTGTGAGATCAGTGGCCCAAAGCCATTTAACCCCTCAAAAAACCCAGTTACTTTTTCAAATCTGTGAAAACTGCCCATTTGCCCACTTTGATGCCAGTTCTGACGCCCAGAACCTGTTTGGGCCAGGCTGGAGTGACATGAACTTGATGTGCTGCTTCACTGGGTATGTAAATGTGGTGTGAGATTAGTGGCCCAAAGCAATTTAACCCCTCAAAAACACCAGTTACTTATTCGAATCTGTGAAAACTGGGATTTTGCCCACTTTGATGCCAGTTCTGATGCCCAGAACCTGTTTAGGCCAGGCTGATGTGAGCTAAATTTGATGTGTGGTATCACTAGGTATGTAAATGTTTGTGAGGTCAGTGGCCCAAAGCCATTTAACCCCTCAAAAAAACCAGTTACTTATTCAAATCTGTGAAAACTGGGGTTTTGCCTACTTTAATGACAGTTCTGATGCCCATAACCTGTTTGGTCAAGGTAGTAATGATCTGAATGTGATCTATGGCATCACTAGGTATGTAAATTTGTTGTGAAATCAGTAGCCCAAAGCCATTTAACCTCTTAAAAACACCAGTTACTTATTCAAATCTGTGAAAACTGGGGTTTTACCAAATTTGATGCCAGATCTGATGCCCAGAACCCCTTTGGGCAAGGCTGAAGGGATCTGAATTTGATGTGTGGCTCCACCAGGTAAGTGAATGTGGTGTGAGATCAGTGGTCCAAAGCCATTTAACCTCTAAAAAACACCAGTTACTTATTCAAATCTGTGAAAACTGGTGTTTTGCCCACTTTGATGCCAGTTCTGATGCCCAGAACCTGTTTAAGCCAGGCTGATGTGAGCTAAATTTGATGTGTGGTATCACTAGATATGTAAATATGGTGTGAGATCAGTGGCCCAAAGCCATTTAACCCCTCAAAAACACCAGTTACTTATTCAAATCTGTGAAAACTGGCCATTTGCCCACTTTGATGCAAGTTCTGATGCCCAGAATCTGTTTAAGCCAGGCTGGAGTGACATGAACTTGATGTGTGGCATCACTGAGTATGTAAATGTGGTGTGAGATCAGTGGCCCAAAGCCACTTAACCTCTCAAAAACACCAGTTACTTATTCAAATATTTGAAAACTGGGATTTTGCCCACTTTGATGCCGGTTCTGATGCCCAGAACCTGTTTGGGCCAGGCTGGAGTGATATGAATTTGATGTATGGAATCACTAGGTATGTAAATTTGGTGTAAGATCAGTGGCACAAAGCCATTTAATCCCTCAAAGAAGGGAATTTTGTTACTTACCGTAAATTCCTTTTCTTCTAGCTCTTATTGGGAGACCCAGACGATTGGGTATAGCTACTGCCCTCTGGAGGCCACACAAAGCACTACATTAAAAGTGCAAGGCCCCTCCCCCTCTGGCTATACCCCCCGTGGTATCACGGGTTCTCCAGTTTTAGTGCCAAAGCAAGAAGGAGGAAGCCAATAACTGGTTTAAACAAATTAACTCCGAATAACATCGGAGAACTGAAAAACCGTTCAACCTGAACAACATGTGTACCCGCAAACAACAAAAAAACATCCCGAAGGACAACAGGGCGGGTGCTGGGTCTCCCAATAAGAGCTAGAAGAAAAGGAATTTACGGTAAGTAACAAAATTCCCTTCTTCTTCAGCGCTCTATTGGGAGACCCAGACGATTGGGACGTCCAAAAGCTGTCCCTGGGTGGGTAAATAAATACCTCATGTTAGAGCTGCAAAACAGCCCTCCCCTACGGGGGTGTCACTGCCGCCTGCAGGACTCTTCTACCTAAGCTGGCATCCGCCGAAGCATAGGTATGCACCTGATAATGCTTGGTGAAAGTGTGCAGACTGGACCAGGTAGCTGCCTGGCACACCTGTTGAGCCGAAGCCTGGTGACGTAATGCCCAGGACGCACCCACGGCTCTGGTGGAGTGGGCTTTTAGCCCTGAAGGAACCGGAAGCCCCGCAGAACGGTAGGCCTCTAGAATTGGTTCTTTGATCCATCGAGCCAGGGTGGCTTTAGAAGCCTGCAACCCCTTGCGCGGACCAGCGACAAGGACGAAAAGTGCATCGGCACGGCGTATGGGCGCCGTGCGGGAAATGTAGATTCTGAGTGCTCTCACCAGATCTAGCAAACGTAAGGCCTTTTCATACCGGTGAACCGGATGAGGGCAAAAAGAAGGCAAGGAAATATCCTGATTAAGATGAAAAGAGGATACGACCTTAGGGAGAAACTCCGGAATGGGGCGCAGCACAACCTTGTCCTGGTGGAACACCAGGAAGGGAGCCTTAGATGACAGAGCTGCCAGCTCAGACACTCGCCGAAGCGATGTGATTGCAACAAGAAACGCCACTTTCTGCGACAGCCGAGAAAAGGAAACTTCCTTCAGAGGCTCGAAGGGCGGCTTCTGGAGAGCAACTAGTACCCTGTTCAGATCCCATGGATCTAACGGTCGCTTGTACGGGGGCACAATATGACAGACCCCCTGCAGGAACATGCGCACCTTAGGAAGACGTGCTAGACGCTTCTGAAAAAACACGGATAGTGCCGAAACTTGCCCTTTAAGGGAGCTGAGCGACAAGCCCTTTTCTAACCCCGATTGCAGGAAGGAAAGAAACTTGGGCAATGCAAATGGCCAGGGAGACACTCCCTGAGCAGAGCACCAGGACAAGAAAATCTTCCACGTTCTGTGGTAGATCTTAGCCGAATTCGACTTTCTAGCTTGTCTCATTGTGGCAATGACTCCCTGAGATAATCCAGCAGATGCTAGGATCCAGGACTCAATGGCCACACAGTCAGGTTCAGGGCCGCAGAATTCTGATGGAAAAACGGCCCTTGGGACAGTAAGTCTGGTCGGTCTGGCAGTGACCACGGTCGACCGATCGTGAGATGCCACAGATCCGGATACCACGACCTCCTCGGCCAGTCTGGAGCGACGAGTATGACGCGGCTGCACTCGGATCTGATCTTGCGTAGCACTCTGGGCAAGAGCGCCAGAGGTGGAAACACGTATGGGAGCTGAAACTGCGACCAATCTTGAACCAAGGCGTCTGCCGCCAGAGCTCTTTGATCGCGCGACCTCGCCATGAATGCCGGGACCTTGTTGTTGTGCCGGGACGCCATTAGGTCGACGTCCGGCACTCCCCAGCGGCGACAGATTTCCTGAAACACGTCCGGGTGAAGGGACCATTCCCCTGCGTCCATGCCCTGGCGACTGAGGAAGTCTGCTTCCCAGTTTTCTACGCCTGGGATGTGAACCGCGGATATGGTGGATGCTCTGTCCTCCACCCACATTAGAATGCGCCGGACTTCTTGGAAGGCTTGCCGACTGCGCGTCCCTCCTTGGTGGTTGATGTATGCCACCGCTGTGGAGTTGTCCGATTGGATTCGGATCTGCTTTCCTTCCAGCCACTGTTGGAAGGCCAGTAGAGCAAGATACACTGCTCTGATCTCCAGAACATTGATCTGAAGGGTGGACTCCTGCGGAGTCCACGTCCCCTGAGCCCTGTGGTGGAGAAATACTGCTCCCCACCCTGACAGACTCGCATCTGTCGTGACTACTGCCCAGGATGGGGGCAGGAAGGATCTTCCCTGAGACAATGATGTGGGAAGGAGCCACCATTGTAGAGAGTCTTTGGCCGTCTGGGAAAGCGAGACTTTCCTGTCCAGGGACGTTGACTTCCCGTCCCATTGGCGGAGAATGTCCCATTGAAGTGGGCGCAGATGAAACTGCGCAAAGGGAACTGCTTCCATGGCTGCCACCATCTTCCCTAGGAAATGCATGAGGCGCCGCAAGGGATGCAACTGGCCCTGCAGGAGAGATTGCACCCCTGTCTGTAGTGACCGCTGCTTGTCCAGCGGAAGCTTCACTATCGCTGCTAGAGTATGAAACTCCATGCCAAGATACGTTAGTGACTGAGTCGGTGATAGGATCGACTTTGGAAAGTTGATGATCCATCCGAAAGACTGTAGAGTCTCCAGCGTAGCATTCAGGCTGAGTTGGCATGCCTCCTGAGAGGGAGCTTTGACCAATAAATCGTCTAGGTAAGGGATCACCGAGTGTCCCTGAGAGTGCAAGACTGCTACCACCGCCGCCATGACCTTGGTGAAGACCCGTGGGGCTGTCGCCAGACCAAATGGAAGAGCTACGAACTGAAAATGGTCGTCTCCTATCACAAAACGTAGAAAACGTTGATGTTCTGTAGCAATTGGCACGTGGAGATAAGCATCTCTGATGTCTATTGAGGCAAGGAAGTCTCCTCTGGACATTGAGGCAATGACAGAGCGGAGGGTTTCCATCCGGAACCTCCTGGCGTGCACATGCTTGTTGAGCCGTTTTAGGTCCAGAACAGGACGGAACGAGCCGTCCTTTTTTGGAACCACAAAGAGATTGGAGTAAAACCCTTGCCCTAGTTCCTGAGGAGGGACTGGGATAACCACTCCTTCCGCTTTTAGGGAATCCACCGCCTGCAGCAGAGCATCTGCTCGGTCTGGCCGTGGGGAGGTTCTGAAGAACCGAGCTGGAGGACGAGAATTGAACTCGATTCTGTACCCGCGAGACAAAATGTCCGTCACCCACCGGTCTTTGACCTGTGACATCCAAATGCCGGAAAAGCGGGAGAGCCTGCCCCCGACCGGCGATGCGGAGGGGGGGGGCTGGAAGTCATGAGGTAGCCGCTTTGGAAGCGGTACCTCCATTTGCTTTCTTGGGGCGTGTGTGAGTCCGCCACGAATCTGAGTTTCTTTGCGTCCTCTGAGTCCCTTTGGACGAGGTAAATGGTGTCTTGCCCGAACCTCGAAAGGACTGAAACCTCTGCTGCCACTTTTTCTGCTGAGGTTTGGGTGTTCTGGGTTGTGGTAAAGAGGAGTCTTTACCCTTGGACTGCTTAATGATGTCAGCCAATGGCTCGCCAAACAGTCTCTCTCTAGACAAAGGCAAACTGGTTAAACATTTTTTGGAACCAGCATCCGCTTTCCAGTCCTTTAACCACAAGGCTCTGCGCAAAACTACCGAATTGGCGGACGCCATTGAGGTGCGACTGGTAGATTCTAGGACCGCATTGATAGCGTAAGACGCAAACGCCGACATCTGCGTGGTAAGGTGCGCCACTTGCGGCACTGCTGGATGCATGATAGCATCCACTTTTGCTAAGCCAGCTGAAATAGCCTGGAGTGCCCAGACGGCTGCGAATGCCGGAGCAAACGACGCGCCTATAGCTTCATAGACAGATTTTAACCAAAGGTCCATCTGTCTGTCATTGGCATCTTTAAGTGAAGCGCCATCCTCCACTGCAACTATGGATCTAGCTGCAAGTTTGGAAATCGGGGGGTCCACCTTTGGACACTGTGTCCAGCGCTTGACCACCTCAGGGGGGAAAGGGAAACGCGTATCTTTAGATCGTTTAGAGAAACGCCTTTCCGGGTGAGCGTCGTGCTTCTGGATTGATTCTCTGAAGTCAGAGTGATCTAACAAAGCACTCAATTTACGCTTGGGATAAAGGAAACGAAACTTTTCCTGCTCCGCAGCCGCCTCTTCTGCTGAAGGGGCTGGGGGAGAAATATCCAACAGCCTATTGATGGCTGAGATAAGGTCGTCTACCATGGCATCCCCATCCGGGGTATCCAGGTTGAGAGGGGTTCCAGGAGTGGATTCCTGATCACTCTCATCAGACACATCACAGGGAGACTGATTGCGCTGAGACCCTGAGCAGTGTGAAGACGTCGAGGGTCTTTCCCAGCGAGCTCGCTTAGGGTGGCTGGGGCCATCATCTGAGTCATAATCCTCGGCCTGTGAAGCCGGGGACCCCCCTGTGGGCTGGATACATTCCAAGTAAGGGGGACCTGAGGACAGAGGCCTCGCCGTGCCCAGAGACTGAGCCCCATGCATAGATTGCAAGGTCTCAAGGATTTTTGCCATAGATACAGACATATTATCTGCAAAAACTGCAAAGTCCGTCCCTGTCACCGGGGCAGAACTTACAAGCGTCTCAGCCTGGGTCGCTACCTCTCCTGACTCCGGCTGGCGAAGCAGCACCGGGTCGGAGCATTGCACACAATGGGGGTCATCAGAGCCTGCTGGTAGATTAGCCCCACATGCAGCACACGCAGTATACACAGCCCTTTTTGCCTTGGCCGCCTTGCGTTTTGAGGATGACATGTTGCTGCTTCCACAGAGCGATCTGGGATATGCAGCCAGAAGCGCACCTCACAGTGCAAGAAATACAATATCTATATAACTGTATCCAGTACACTGATACACAGTGAGGCACTAGAGGGACCAGCACAGAAAAAACGCTTACCGCCCGCTTAAAAAGCGGGTGTGTGGTCGCCAGATAGCCCCTAGTCCAGGTCTCCCAGAGCCTTGCGTCCTTCCTCCAGCCAGGCATGCATGTAATGGCTGCCGGCGTCTCGAGAGAGGAAGGGGGGCGGGCCCTGGGCGTTCCTGGCCAAGAGCGGGAAGCCTGCTTCCCTCTGTGCCTAGTGTGAGGGCTGGAGCATGTAAATCAGGCTCCAGCCCTCGTCGCTGCTTGCGAACAGCGTCTCTCCCCTACCCTGAATGACAGGGTGGGGGCGGGAACGAAACGGAGCTGCCGGCGTCCTAGGCCCAAAAAGCCGGGGACTAAAGTTATAACCGCCGCCGCCGTAAAAGCGCGGACGGCGGATCCCCGGCGCACCACAAGTCACAGCAGCGCCGCCCGGTCCAGAGGGGGTCGGCGCTGCGTTCCCATACACAAAACATCCCCCAGTAATCTGTAGGGACACTAACTCCAACATTGCGGTCCCCGGCGCACTACAACACCCAGCCAGCCCGGAGTGTGTCTGTGCCTGCCGGGGACACAGAGTACCTGTAAGATGCAGGGCCCTGTCCCTGATCGTACTCCTGCTCCGAATCCATCAGGTTCTAATGGGTCTGTGGATGGAGCCCGGCATCAGAGCTGAGAGGCCGGCAGGATCCCACTTCCACAGAGCCCTACCAGGGGATGTGGAAGGAAAACAGCATGTCAGGCTCCAGCCCTGTACCAGCAATAGGTACCTCAACCTTACAACACCATCCAGGGGTGAGAAGGGAGCATGCTGGGGACACTATATGTGTCCTCTTTTCTTCCATCCGAAACCGTCAGCAGCTACTGCTGACTAAAATCTGTGGAGCTATGCATGGAATGTCTGACCTCCTTCGCACACAAAGCTAAAACTGGAGAACCCGTGATACCACGGGGGGGTATAGCCAGAGGGGGAGGGGCCTTGCACTTTTAATGTAGTGCTTTGTGTGGCCTCCAGAGGGCAGTAGCTATACCCAATCGTCTGGGTCTCCCAATAGAGCGCTGAAGAAAACACCAGTTACGTACGCAAATCTGTGAAAATTTGCTGTGTGCCCAATTTGATGCCAGTTCTGATACCTAGAACCTGTTTGGACCAGGCTAAAGTTAACTGAATTTGATGTGCGGCATAACTAGGTATGTAAATATGTTGTGAAATCATTGACGTAAAGCCACTTAAACCCTCAAAAACACCAGTTACTTATTCAAATCTGTGAAAACTGGGGTTTTACCCACTTTGATACCAGATCTGATGCCCAGAACCTGTTTGGGTCTAGCTGGAGTGATCTGCATTTGATCTGTAGCATCACTAGGTATGTAAATATGGTGTTAAATTAGTGGCCCAAAGCCATTTAACCACTCAAAAACACCAGTTACTTATTCAAATCTGTGAAAATTTGCTGTGTGCCCACTTTGATGCAAGTTCTGATGCCCAGAGCCCCTATGGTCAAGGCTGAAAGGATCTGAATTTGATGTGTGGCACCACCAGGTAAGTGAATGTGGTGTGAGATCAGTGGCCCAAAGCCATTAAACCTCTAAAAAACACCAGTTACTTATTCAAATCTGTGAAAACTGGGGTTTTGCCCACTTTGATGCCAGTTCTGATGCCCAGAACCTGTTTAGGTCAGGCTGATGTGAGCTAAATTTGATGTGTTGTATCACTAGGTATGTAAATGTGGTGTGAGATCAGTGGCCCAAAGCCATTTAAACCCTCGAAAAAAACAGTTACTTTTTCAAATCTGTGAAAACTGGTCATTTCCCCACTTTGATGCCAGTTCTGATGCCCAGAATCTGTTTGGGCCAGGCTGGAATGACATGATTTTGATGTGTTGCATCACTCGGTATGTAAATGTGGTGTGACATCAGTGGCTCAAAGCCATTTAATCCCTCAAAAACACCAGTTACTTATTCAAATCTGTGAAAACTGGGGTTTTGCCCACCTTTATCCCAGTTCTGATGCCGAGAATCTGTTTGGGCCAGGCTGGAGTAACATGAACTTGATGTGTGGCATCATTGGGTATGTAAATGTGG
Source organism: Anomaloglossus baeobatrachus (assembly GCF_048569485.1). Lineage (NCBI taxonomy): Eukaryota > Metazoa > Chordata > Amphibia > Anura > Aromobatidae > Anomaloglossus > Anomaloglossus baeobatrachus. Next base: position 353,591,241 of record NC_134358.1, on the reverse strand, counting down.
TGGGAAATCAGTGGCTCAAAGCCATGCCTCAAAAACACCAATTACTTAATCAAATCTGTTAAAATTGGCGTTCTGCCCACTTTGATGCCAGTTCTGATGCCCAGATCCTGTTTGGACCAGGCAGGAGTGATCTGAGTTTATTGTGTGGCATCACTAGGTGTGTAAATGTGGTGTGAGATCAGTGGCCCAAAGGCATTTAACCCCTCAAAAACCCAGTTACTTTTTCAAATCTGTGAAAACTGCCCATTTGCCCACTTTGATGCCAGTTCTGATGCCCAGAACCTGTTTGGGCCAGCCTGGAGTGACATGAACTTGATGTGCTGCTTCACTGGGTATGTAAATGTGGTGTGAGATTAGTGGCCCAAAGCAATTTAACCCCTCAAAAACACCAGTTACTTATTCAAATCTGTGAAAACTGGGGTTTTGCCCACTTTAATGCCAGTTCTGATGCACAGAACCTGTTTAGGCCAGGCTGATGTGAGCTAAATTTGATGTGTGGTATCACTAGGTATGTAAATGTTTTTTGAGGTCAGTGGCCTAAAGCCATTTAACCCCTCAAAAAAAAACAGTTACTTATTCAAATCTGTGAAAACTGAGGTTTTGCCTACTTTAATGACAGTTCTGATGCCCATAACCTGTTTGGGCCAGGTTGTAGTGATCTGAATGTGATCTATGGCAACACTAGGTATGTAAATTTGTTGTGAAATCAGTAGCCCAAAGCCATTTAACCCCTTAAAAACACCAGTTACTTATTCAAATCTGTGAAAACTGGGGTTTTGCCCACTTTGATGCCTGTTCTGATGCCCAGAACCTGTTTAGGTCAGGCTGATGTGAGCTAAATTTGATGTGCTGTATCACTAGGTATGTAAATGTGGTGTGAGATCAGTGGCCCAAAGCCATTTAACCACTCGAAAAAAACAGTTACTTTTTCAAATCTGTGAAAACTGGTCATTTCCCCACTTTGATGCCAGTTCTGATGCCCAGAATCTGTTTGGACCAATCTGGAGTGACATGAACTTGATGTGTGGCATCACTGGGTATGTAAATGTGGTGTGAGATTAGTGGCCCAATGCAATTTAACTTCTCAAAAACACCAGTTACTTATTCGAATCTGTGAAATCTGGGGTTTTGCCCACTTTGATGCAAGTTATGATGCCCAGAACCTGTTTAGGCCAGGCTGATGGGAGCTAAATTTGATGTGTGGTATCACTAGGTATGTATATGTTTTGTGAGGTCAGTGGCTCAAAGCCATTTAACCCCTCAAAAACACCAGTTACTTATTCAAATCTGTGAAAACTGGGGTTTTGCCCACCTTTATCCCAGTTCTGATGCCCAGAATCTGTTTGGGCCAGGCAGGAGTAACATGAACTTGATGTGTGGCATCATTGGGTATGTAAATGTGGTGGGAAATCAGTGGCTCAAAGCCATGCCTCAAAAACACCAATTACTTAATCAAATCTGTGAAAACTGGCGTTCTGCCCACTTTGATGCAAGTTCTGATGCCCAGATCCTGTTTGGACCAGGCTGGAGGGATCTGAGTTTATTGTGTGGCATCAATAGGTATGTAAATGTGGTGTGAGATCAGTGGCCCAAAGCCATTTAACCCCTCAAAAACCCCAGTTACTTTTTCAAATCTGTGAAAACTGCCCATTTGCCCACTTTGATGCCAGTTCTGATGCCCAGAACCTGTTTGGGCCAGGCTGGAGTGACATGAACTTGATGTGCTGCTTCACTGGGTATGTAAATGTGGTGTTAGATTAGTGGCTCACAGCCATTTAATCCCTCAAAAACACCAGTTACTTATTCAAATCTGTGAAAACTGGGATTTTGCCCACTTTTATGCCAGTTCTGATGCCCAGAATCTGTTTGGGCCAGGCAAGAGTGACATGAGCTTGATGTGTAGCATCACTGGGTATGTAAATGTGGTGTGACATCAGTGGCTCAAAGCCATTTAACCCCTCAAAAACACCAGTTACTTATTCAAATCTGTGAAAACTGGGGTTTTGCCCACCTTTATCCCAGTTCTGATGCCCAGAATCTGTTTGGGCCAGGCAGGAGTAACATGAACTTGATGTGTGGCATCATTGGGTATGTAAATGTGGTGGGAAATCAGTGGCTCAAAGCCATGCCTCAAAAACACCAATTACTTAATCAAATCTGTTAAAATTGGCGTTCTGCCCACTTTGATGCCAGTTCTGATGCCCAGATCCTGTTTGGACCAGGCTGGAGTGATCTGAGTTTATTGTGTGGCATCACTAGGTGTGTAAATGTGGTGTGAGATCAGTGGCCCAAAGACATTTAACCCCTCAAAAAACCCAGTTACTTTTTCAAATCTGTGAAAACTGCCCATTTGCCCACTTTGATGCCAGTTCTGACGCCCAGAACCTGTTTGGGCCAGGCTGGAGTGACATGAACTTGATGTGCTGCTTCACTGGGTATGTAAATGTGGTGTGAGATTAGTGGCCCAAAGCCATTTAACCCCTCAAAAACCCCAGTTACTTTTTCAAATCTGTGAAAACTGCCCATTTGCCCACTTTGATGCCAGTTCTGATGCCCAGAACCTGTTTGGGCCAGGCTGGAGTGACATGAACTTGATGTGCTGCTTCACTGGGTATGTAAATCTGGTGTGAGATTAGTGGCCCAAAGCAATTTAACCCCTCAAAAACACCAGTTACTTATTCAAATCTGTGAAAACTGGGGTTTTGCCCACTTTGATGCCAGTTCTGATGCCCAGAACCTGTTTAGGCCAGGCTGATGTGAGCTAAATTTGATGTGTGGTATCACTAGGTATGTAAATGTTTTGTGAGGTCAGTGGCCTAAAGCCATTTAACCCCTCAAAAAAAACAGTTACTTATTCAAATCTGTGAAAACTGAGGTTTTGCCTACTTTAATGACAGTTCTGATGCCCATAACCTGTTTGGGCCAGGTTGTAGTGATCTGAATGTGATCTATGGCATCACTAGGTATGTAAATTTGTTGTGAAATCAGTAGCCCAAAGCCATTTAACTCCTTAAAAACACCAGTTACTTATTCAAATCTGTGAAAACTGGGGTTTTGCTCACTTTGATGCCTGTTCTGATGCCCAGAACCTGTTTAGGTCAGGCTGATGTGAGCTAAATTTGATGTGTTGTATCACTAGGTATGTAAATGTGGTGTGAGATCCGTGGCCCAAAGCCATTTAACCCCTCGAAAAAAACAGTTACTTTTTCAAATCTGTGAAAACTGGTCATTTCCCCACTTTGATGCCAGTTCTGATGCCCAGAATCTGTTTGGGCCAATCTGGAGTGACATGAACTTGATGTGTGGCATCACTGGGTATGTAAATGTGGTGTGAGATCAGTGGCTCAAAGCCATTTAACCCCTCAAAAACACCAGTTACTTATTCAAATCTGTGAAAACTGGGGTTTTGCCCACCTTTATCCCAGTTCTGATGCCCAGAATCTGTTTGGGCCAGGCAGGAGTAACATGAACTTGATGTGTGGCATCATTGGGTATGTAAATGTGGTGGGAAATCAGTGGCTCAAAGCCATGCCTCAAAAACACCAATTACTTAATCAAATCTGTGAAAACTGGCGTTCTGCCCACTTTGATGCAAGTTCTGATGCCCAGATCCTGTTTGGACCAGGCTGGAGGGATCTGAGTTTATTGTGTGGCATCACTAGGTATGTAAATGTGGTGTGAGATCAGTGGCCCAAAGCCATTTAACCCCTCAAAAACCCCAGTTACTTTTTCAAATCTGTGAAAACTGCCCATTTGCCCACTTTGATGCCAGTTCTGATGCCCAGAACCTGTTTGGGCCAGGCAGGAGTAACATGAACTTGATGTGTGGCATCATTGGGTATGTAAATGTGGTGGGAAATCAGTGGCTCAAAGCCATGCCTCAAAAACACCAATTACTTAATCAAATCTGTGAAAACTGGCGTTCTGCCCACTTTGATGCAAGTTCTGATGCCCAGATCCTGTTTGGACCAGGCTGGAGGGATCTGAGTTTATTGTGTGGCATCAATAGGTATGTAAATGTGGTGTGAGATCAGTGGCCCAAAGCCATTTAACCCCTCAAAAACCCCAGTTACTTTTTCAAATCTGTGAAAACTGCCCATTTGCCCACTTTGATGCCAGTTCTGATGCCCAGAACCTGTTTGGGCCAGGCTGGAGTGACATGAACTTGATGTGCTGCTTCACTGGGTATGTAAATGTGGTGTGAGATTAGTGGCCCAAAGCAATTTAACCCCTCAAAAACACCAGTTACTTATTCGAATCTGTGAAAACTGGGGTTTTGCCCACTTTGATGCCAGTTATGATGCCCAGAACCTGTTTAGGCCAGGCTGATGGGAGCTAAATTTGATGTGTGGCATCACTAGGTATGTATATGTGGTGTGAGATCAGTGGCCTAAAGCCTTTTAACCCCTCAAAAACACCAGTTACTTATTCAAATCTGTGAAATCTGGTGTTTTGCCCACTTTTATGCCAGTTCTGATGCCCAGAATCTGTTTGGGCCAGGCAAGAGTGACATGAACTTGATGTGTAGCATCATTGGGTATGTAAATGTGGTGGGAAATCAGTGGCTCAAAGCCATGTAACCCCTCAAAAAAAACAGTTTCTTATTCAAATCTGTGAAAACTGGCGTTCTGCCCACTTTGATGCCAGTTCTGATGCCCAGAACCTGTTTGGGCCAGGCTGGAGTGATCTGAGTTCGATGTGCGGCATCACTCGGTATGTAAATGTTTTGTGAAATCAGTGGCCCAGAGCCACTTAACCTTTCAAAAACACCAGTTACTTATTCAAATCGGTTAAAACTGGGATTTTGCCCACTTTGATGCCAGTTCTGATGCCCAGAACCCCTTTGGGCCAGGCTGAAGTGATCTGAATTTGATGTGTGGCATCACTAGGTATGTAAATATGTTGTAAGATCAGTGGCCCAAAGCCATTTAACTGCTAAAAAAACACCAGTTACTTATTCAAATCTGTGAAAACTGGCCATTTGCCCACTTTGATGCCAGTTCTGATGGCCAGAATCTGTTTATGCCAGGCTGGAGTGATCTGAATTTGATGTGTGGCATTACTAGGTAAGTAAATTGGGTGTGAAATCAGTGGCTTAAAGCCACTTAACCCCTCAAAAACACCAGTTACTTATTGAAATCTGGGAAAACTGGGGTTTTGCCCACTTTGATGCCAGTTCTGATGGCCAGAACCTGTTTGGGCCAGACTGGAGTGATCTGAGTTTGATGTTTGGTATCACTAGGCATCTAAATGTGGTGTGAGATCAGTGGCCCAAAGCCATTTAACCCCTCAAAAACACCAGTTACTTTTTCACATCTGTGAAAATTTTCTGTGTGCCCATTCTGATGCCAGTTTTGATGCCCAGAACCCTTTTGGGCCAGGCTAAAGTGATCTGAATTTGAGATTTGGCATCACTAGGTATGTAAAAGTGGTGTTACATTAGTGGCCCAAAGCCATTTAATCCCTCAAAAACACCAGTTACTTATTCAAACCTGTGAAAACTGGGGTTTTGCCCACTTTGATGCCAGTTCTGATGCCCAGTATCTGTTTTCGCAAGGCTGGCGTCACTTGAGTTTGATTGGTTTTAGATTAGTGGCCCAAAGCCATTTAACCCTTTCACTATTATACTTCGGTGCCCATTTTGATGCCCATTTTTTTGCCAGTTTTATAATTTTCTTAGCTGATTTTGAGTGTATTTATATTAGGGCTCATCAGTGCATTGTATTTTATTATTGTGATGTGTTATTTGTGTTGTTAAATGTGTATAAAACTGAATATACTAAATTGCCGAATAAGAAACTGGACGAATTAGAAACCAACTTCAGCATTGTACTCCTGGCTCAAATGAGATAATAACATAGTATCTGTGGTCTCCATGGTTTGACAACTATGACCAGGATTTCCTGAAATAACAAATGCCTCCCATTGTTTTTCATTGGGAAATCTGCATTGTTGTTAATGCAGGCACAGATTTTTCTATTGTGAATTCAAAAACTGTAGCAGATATACCATAAATGTGGATATGCCATACATCTGCTGAGACACAATGCTTTTAAGCTCTTCTATTTTTATCTGATAAATTGTAATATGCAAAACACATTGATTTATCATTTTTACATTTGTATATGTGAAAACAGCATATTCATTATGTGGCGTCCCCGTGCCAGCAGCCTGCCGCTGCTCGGGCCCGGACCTTCCGGTGGGTGGCTGTAGGGTCTCTGGACCTGGGGGTCCTGCGGACACTCCGAATGAAAAGGGTGTGGATGATGGTGGATGTAGGATGTATATGTATGGGCTGAGCCGTATTGAGTTCGTGACGCCACCCACGGTGTGTGGTGAGGTTGGACACCACCGCTGCAGTTTTGGGGCACCCGGGGGAGATGTTAGGCAGCAAGTGGTTAACCCCTCCGTTGGCAGGGATGGTGGCCCCGGGACCCGTTGGGGAGTTTTTGGTGCAGGGAGATGGGTGACCGCAGGGTGCTGGTGTACTCACTACTGAGAAGAAAGGACATAAGTCTCTGGTAAACCAAGGTGATGGTGGTCAGTGCCCGCAGCCGGCTGCATTCTGGTTCCCCACCCGGCTGGTGGTCTCTGTCTTTCTCCTGCACACTAGTGAACTGGTGGGCTGCCTGTGCTTGAAACTCTAGGAGTATGCTCCCGGCTGGATGTGGCCTAAGGAGCCCTTGCCCGCAGATGCTGGTCCGTGGGATCTCTGAGCCCTGGCAGTTGCCTGTTATCTCCCTCGTTCGGCTGTTGCCTTCAAGCGGGACTTTCGGTGGGACAGGACCTCTAGTCCTGGCCTCAAATCGGTGAATTAACTGATGCCAGTTGTTTCTGGTCCCAGTTTCAGGGTCCGAGTACCCCCTCTTGTGCTCCGGTTTCCGATTCGGTTCCCCGGTTCGGTGCCGGCGGGCCACTACCCTGTCCCAGTCCACCTCAGTTCCACCGAGCCGTTTTCCCGGCTCCTGCAGACGGAGACCGCCGCCTACCACTTAGCCAAGGGCACCAGGGGTCCTACCCTGGCGCCGTTCAATTTGGGGTTCTCACCTCTGCTGGAGCTGCACATAGCTCCAGCCCACACCTCTCTCCAACTTGAACTTGAAACTAGAACTCCTTGTTTTTCCGCCCCAGGCTGTCTAGACTCCTTGGTGGGCGTCTTCCAACTGCCTGGTTCCACCCTTTGGTGTGTCTGTCTAGCCCTGAGGGGGGGTGACTAAGGTTTTGGGTCAGCTGCTGTTACCTGTGTAGGGGCCTATTTGTGACCACCTGGCCCAACCAGGGCGTCACAATTAGATACTATAATTTGTAAACAAAAATGCTTCCTATTGTTTTAACCCTTTCAATGTATCTTTGAGGGGCCTTAATCCTCAGTGTTGTTTTTATTTATGGGCAAAAATACCTCAATTGTTGGCTGTATGATCCAGCTAACACCCTGCAACATTGGTCCCGATTAGCTTTGGAACTGATCTGGGCAAATTAATCCCTTAGATCCTCTGTTATGGTACATAGTAAAAAGATGGACAATGCTCCATCTTTAACTCTAAGGCCGATGCTGCGATGTCGTACGCGATAGTCCCCGCCCCCGTTGCAGCAGCGATATCTTGCGATAGCTGCCGTAGCGAACATTATCGCTACGGCAGCTTCACATGCACTCACCTGGCATGCGACGTCGCTCTGGACGGCCTCCTGCCTCCTTCCTAAGGAGGCGGGTCGTACAACGTCAGAGCGACATCACATGGCAGGCGGCCAATAGCGGAGGGGCGGAGATGAGCAGGATGTAAACGTCCCACCCACCTCTTTCCTTCAGCATAGCCGCCAGCGGCAGGTAAGGTGATGTTCCTCGCTCCTGCGGCTTCCCACACAGCGATGTGTGCTGCCGCAGAAACGAGGAACTACATCGTACCTGTCGCGGCACCGGCATTATGGAAATGTCGGAGAATACACCAATGATACGATAACGACGCTTTTGCGCTCGTTAATCGTATCATCTAGAATTTACACACTACAATGTGGAAAGTGACGCCGGATGTGCGTCACTTTCGATTTGACCCCACCGACATCGCACATGCGATGTTGCAATGTGCAAAGCCGCCCTATCAGTGCACCCCATTGCAGTGCTAATAATAAATTATATTGCAACCTGAGGTCTTGTAATGACATTAGAGTTGCGGAAGGGGGGCCGGGCCGCTGCAGGGGCTGCTCGGATCCGGGTCCTTTACTGCGGCTCGAGTGGTGACCCAACCCGGGCTCGTACGGCTGTCCGTCCTCACAACCGTCAGAAGGGGGGTATTTACAGGGGATTGATTTGTCTGTGATGTCACCCGTGAGTTGCTGTGAGGGATGGTGACACCGCCGCTGCCTTGTATGTGGGTGCCTGGGGCTGAGGGAGCGGGGTAGCAAGGTGGGATACCCTCCACAGGTAGGTGAGGTGTAGTCCCGGGGCCCAGGTACACGGGAGTAATGGCTGCCGGAGGGGACGTGCCGGGTTGGACCAGGGATAATTGGTGTACTCACAGCTCAAAGAATCACTCACAAAGTCCAGTGGTAAACCAAATTGCCAGTGACTGGTTGCCTCTGGCGGGTTCATTCGGGTCCCACACCCGGGTGTATCAAGCAGGGGTCCCCTCCTCCTGTACTTAGTGTCTGTGTCTGTTCTGGGACAACTCCGCTTGGAACAGTGAAGTCCACTCCCGGTACTGTTTGTTTTTGGAGCTGTGGCCCACAAAATCTGACCCTTGGGATTTTTGTGGGTTCTGACGGACACCCTATCCCCTGTGTTGGACTTCCGTTTTGATCTCTGGGCTTCTTGTGGAACACGGCCTGAATCCTTGTCCCCGGCTGGTCAATTAACAAGGGGCTTGCAACCTTCCTCGTCCTAGGGTCCAGGTACCCCGACTGTGCATGGCCTCTGGACCGGATTCCCGCTGTCGGCACCGGCAGGCTATAATCCTGCCCCGGTCCACTTAAGGTCTCCCATGACCGGATCTCCATCACCTATGGTCCTGCTTGCCGTCTGCCACCTAGCCCGGTAGTCCAAAGGCCCCTACCCCTGACTCCACTGCACTACCACACTTCTCCACTGTCAACTCAAACTCCAACTCAAAACTGTCTTGTTCCCTCCCCTGACACCTCAGGACCCCTAGGTGGGCGCTCCCATCCACCTGGTCCCACCCACTGGTGTGTCCCTATTGTCATGGTGGGTGGCTAGGCTTTAATGGCTGTATGTTATACCTGGTGTGAGTTTTGTGTTGGTATCATAAGGAGGATGGAGTATGGTTCCACTTCTGTGACTACCTGGTTTTGCCAGGGCGTCACACTCCCCCTCAGTTGAGTCCGGCCACTGACGTTTATTTTTCTGCTTCTGCAAGTGAAAAAGGGGTAACATAGAAAAACATTTGAAACATTTTAAAACTTTTCATCCCTTTAGGGAGGCACATCACTTAAACGTTGCATAAACATTATCTCCTTCTTCCCTTTCAAACGCCACCCAAAACACCTGAACCCACCCTCGGTGCCACTGCTAGCACAGGTGTCACACCTCCCCGAGTTCCTGTGTGTGTCCATAGTGTCCGGGTAAAATTTCCTTACCCACCAGTTCACCCTCAAGAGTTCCACGGTCCAGAACCCTTGGCCTGGAGGTTAGCCACCGGTTTTGCTCGTGACTGGGCCTCGGCCGACTCCACCGCAGGCCCTTCCTCCAACTAACCTCTCCAGAGGCAATGCAGTCCTGGTGGTGGGGCAACAAGAAAGTAGATGGGGGTTATGTACAAGGCCCAAGAAAGTTTTTGGGTGGCCTCTTCCAGTCCAGAGGCCATGGTCCATAATAATTTTAAAAACAAGGGAAGCAGGTTAACTGGGAAAGGGGTAGCCGGAATCCGCTACCTTACTCTTTTTCAAACAAATCAGGTAAAGTACACGGTTAATTAGCATTTACTTATATATACACATTGCTATATACAAGAACAAACAACCTCCACTTATTTCCTGTATCTGAGTGGCAGCTGACCTAGGTTAGGACGTGTAGACCTTCTTAACCCTATATTTTCTCCTAGGCTCTATGGGGTAGAATTAGCTACGGGTTCCTCACTCCTCGTGACGGGTACTGTCGGTAGAGACCTATGGGGGCATGACATAGGTGCAGGTGCATCTCTAGGTGTAGGTGCTACTGTAGTGTCAGTGGGCCTTTCTGGTTCTTGGTCTTCCATGGGTTGTGGGAATGTTAGAATGGGAAAAAAATCACTGCTCCATTTTGCATAGGCCAATCTGTGGCACCCTGGACAAGCCAGGTCGTCACAGATCTACGCCAACACACCCCACACCCCGGCTAGGCACACCTAAGTCAAACACAAAAATCCTTGTTGCCTCCCTGCAGGGGCTGATGCCCACACCAGGGGGTGGGCCAGGCGGTTGGTCCCGCCCACCGAGGAGTTCACAGTCCTGGAGGCGGAGAAAAGAGCAGATTAGTTTTGGAGTTGGAGAAGTGAGGAGTGAAGTGGCAAGAGAGCAACTGACTGACGGCGTCCAGGTGTGTGGCCCAGACGGTACAGCAAGGTTGGCGGACGGTGGTGACCGTCTGCAGGAGAGGCCGATCGGAGTGAACCGTAAGGACCGTGGACGGGCGGTGGCCCGACGATACTGGACCGCCGAGCAAAGAGAAGCCAGCACCATCTGGCAGGGCTTACGGACGCCGACAAGGCTAGGAGTCGCCGTCCAATTTGTCAAATCCATTAGCGAAGGGAACCTCCGGGGTTTCCCAGCAGTCAAGTCCCGATTGAAGGCGACAGCTCAAACCGTGAAGGGAAACACAGTCACCGCCTAGGCTACAGTTCCCAGGGCCAGAGCCTGCGGGCAAAAAGGGCTCCCTCAGCATCCATCCAAGCTGGGGAGCGGGTTACCGGTGGGAAGCCATCGGAAATGTAACACAACACAGGTGCAGGGAAATGCAGTCACCATCAACCTACCGGGAGCAGAAACCACCGCAGCCGTCAGTGGGCCCCGTCCATCCAGCCGTGTGTTTTACCAAGGACTTTGTCTTCGTCATTGGTTGAGTGAGTACTACCGTGCCGTGCGGCACCGCGCTGCCCCCGCAACCCTGCACCTCATCAGGCCCCGTAACCCGCCTGCCATCCCTAACCCTCACCGGGCCCCGGGACAACCAACCCCCTACCCACGGAGGGGAGAACCAACATCCAAGCTGCTCCCAGTCATCGCTCCCGGGATCCCCGTCCAGAGCAGCGGTGGTGTCACAACTTCACCACAACCGTGGGTGGCGTCACGGACAATAAATCCCCAAAACCAATCCCCCCTTTTCACTCACGGGCGAGGAGCGCCGCTCGAGTCCCCGGGATCCAGCCCACCGCTCGAGCCACCACCAGGGGGTTTAGGGGTCCCCCATGGACGTGGGTCCCCTGAAAGGGACAGAACCTGCTTGGGCAACTTGGTGCTGGACTGGGGTCAAGGGGTGCTGCCCATTTGCTTAGGGGCAGCATCAGGGCCAGGTTGTTTGGGTGGGAGAGAGCGGAAGCCGTACTGTTCTAATAAAATGTACCGTTTTGCAACGTTTAAGAAATGTACCTCCCGTTAAGGGAAGATTGAAAAAATGCTTACATGTTTACCGTTTTTTATCTTTTTGCAGTTAAAACAAAAATAAAACTGGTGATGGACGGGCAGCCCGCAGACGGTCTGCATTTTACTAAGGGGGAATGTGGCGCCCTGGACAAGCCAGGTCGTCACAGAACTACGCCAACACACCCCACACCCCGGCTAGGCACACCTAAGTCAAACACAAAAATCCTTGTTGCCTCCCTCCAGGGGCTGATGTCCACACCAGGGGGTGGAGCCAGGCGGTTGGTCTCCGCCCACCGAGGAGTTCACAGTCCTGGAGGCGGGAAAGGCAGGCAGATAGAGTTGAGGAGTGAAAGTGAGCAGAAGGAAGTAGTAGTTGAGCAGCCTGAAGTTGGTCCGGGTGTGTGGCCCGGACGGATAGGCAAGGTTGGCAGACGGTGGTGACCGTCTGCAGGAGTGGCCTATCGGAGTTTACCACAAGGACCGTGAACGGGTGGTGGCCCGGCGGTACCGGACCGGTACACAAAGAGAAGTCAGCACCATCTGGCAGGGGCTTACGGACCCCGGCAAGGCTAGGAGTCGCCGTGAATTTGCCAAATTCGTTAGCGAAGGGAACCTCCTGGGTTTCCCAGCAGCCAAGTCCCGACAGAAGGCAACAGTCCAACCAGGAGAGGGAGACACAGCCACCGCCAAGGCTACCGTTTCCCAGGGCCAGAGCCTGCGGGAAAAAGGGGCTCCTCCGGCCCATATCCAAGCCGGGGAGTGGGTTACCGGTGGGAACCCATTGGAACAGTTACACTACCTAGGTGCAGGGAAAGGCAGTCACCATCAACCTGCCGGGAGAAAAAACACCGCAGCCGTCTGTGGGACCCGTCCATCCAGCCGTGTGTTTTACCGAGAACTGTGTCCTCATCATTGGCTGAGTGAGTACCACCGTGCCGTGCGGCACAGCACTGCCCCCGCGACCCTGCACCTCACCAGGCCCCGTAACCCGCCTGCCATCCATCCCTACCTACCCCATCATAGGGCCCCGGGACAACCAACCCCCTACCCACGGAGGGGAGAACTGACATCAAAGCTGCTCCCTGTCACCTCTCCCGGGATCCCCGTCCAGGGCAGCGGTGGTGTCACCAATATCACCACAACCGTGGGTGGCATCACGGACAATATCTAAAATCCCCACAATCAAACCCCCTTTTCACTCACGGGCGAGGAACGCCGCTCGAGTCCCCCGGGATCCGGCCCACCGCTCGAGCCACCACCGAGCAGCAGCAGCCGCAGCAGCCGGACCCGAGCAGTGGGAGAGCGCAGCGCACCTCCTCCGCCCGTGACAACTTGGCGTCACGAACAGGATCTTACCGCTCTGCCGTCTGGTAGAGGTGCGCCTTGTGACCGCCGGAGGTGTCCGGCCGAAAATTTTGAGAAGCCACCATCTTGGGCGTGAAAAATTCCCGCTCAAGCGTCTCCTCGAGCAGTGGAGGCGCGAAGGCCTAGACCCCGCCCCTGTAGAGGAGGAGCCGGAAAGAAACTAAGGGGGACTGATGGCGCCTGGTCGCATGTAGCTCGCGACTATACGAGCAGGGACGCTGGGACCCCGCGATTTGCTGAGCCCTGCAAAGGATGTCTGCCCTGCCTAGCTATGCGGAGGCTACCGAGCCGGTGCCCGGAACAGCGACGTGGCTCAGGGCCCGAACGGCGGGGATCTGCCGACGCTACCGGAGTCAGATATGTCTACTGATGGAGCAGTGGACCGCGGAGGTGGAAGCGGTAGCCGCGGTTGCCCGAGTGTAAGGAATGGAGGCCATGATGGAGGAGCTGGTGAGTGACCCACACCCCTGTGTCCCCGAGGGACCGCCCACTGATGCTGAGGGACCCGGTCTACCCCTGGCCCCCACGCTGCCTCCGCCTTCCCCGCCCGTGCTCCCCACTGATGCCGGTCCATCTGGCGTGCGCCCCATCGTAACAGTAACTGAAAGAGTGGCGAGCCCGGAGACTGCGGCAGCTGGCGGCAACCCGCCTGGCGCAGGGACGGATGATAGCGACTCCGGACCGGACACAGAGCCTGTTTCCGAGGAGGATGAAGAAGTCATCACCCTGGATGGCATGGAGGCCACTTACATTCCCCGGAGTGGAAATAACGGATACCGGGCGGCCCTTCCTCGTCACGCCTGCTATGTGCTGGAGGGGCTGGTGCCTGTATTCTTCCACCCAGGGCCGTTAAAGGATGACGAAAGCGACCAGTAAGGGCAGCGGAGTCCCGTTGCAATTGTCCCCGTTGGGACCACCAGATTGATGTTTAACGTTTGAAAAAGAATGAAAAAGAATAATCAACCGAGAAGAGTTACTTGATTGTCAGCTTGATTTGCACCGGTCGTTGCCGGCAACTGGTCCCCGTTGGGACCCCTTTTTCAAATTATGCGTAGAAACTGCTACGAACAGGCCTGAGAACTAGCAGGGCAACCACAAACTTGTGGCATGTAAATAAAATATGTTTGTTGGCTTTTACCGTTACCGCCTCCGGAGAGGCAGATTGGAGGAAGGGCCCGCAGTGGAGCAGGCTGGGGCCCAGCCCCCACCGGAACCGGTGGCGATCCTCTGGAGGGGTTCAGGGGTTCCCCATGGACGTGGGTCCCCTGAAAAGGACAGAACCCGCTCAGGCAGCTTGTGCAGGACTGGGGTCAAGGGGTGCTGCCCATTTGCTTAGGGGCAGCATCAGGGCCAGGTTGCTTGGGTGGGAGAGAGCGGAAGCCGTACCGTTTAGTATCGTTAAAGTAAGAGTACCTCCCGATGTGGGAAGATGTTATTTTACTTGTAATCACTGTTTTACCGTTATCTTTTCATTTGTGAAAATAAAACCGGTGATGGACGGGCAGCCCGCGGACGGTCTGCATTTTACTAAGGGGGAATGTGGCGCACTGGACAAGCCAGGGGCCACAGAGAACAACACCAACACACCCCACACTCCCGGTAGGCACATCAAAGTCAGACAAAAAACCCTTGTTGCCTTCCTCCAGGGGCTGATGTGCACACCAGGGGGTGGAGCCAAGCGGTTGGTCTCCGCCCACAGAGGAGTTCACAGTTCTGGAGGCGGGAAAGGCAGGCAGATAGAGTTGAGGAGTGAAAGTTAGCAGAAGGAAGTGGTAGTTGAGCAGCCTGAAGTTGGTCCGGGTGTGTGGCCCGGACGGATCAGCAAGGTTGGCAGACGGTGGTGACCCTCTGCAGGAGTGGCCTATCGGAGTTTACCGCAAGGACCGTGGACGGGCGGTGGCCCGGCGGTACCGGACCGGTACACAAAGAGAAGTCAGCACCATCTGGCAGGGGCTTACGGACCCCGGCAAGGTTAGGAGTCGCCGTGAATTTGCCAAATTCGTTAGCGAAGGGAACCTCCTGGGTTTCCCAGCAGCCAAGTCCCGACAGAAGGCAACAGTCCAACCAGGAGAGGGAGACACAGCCACCGCCAAGGCTACCGTTTCCCAGGGCCAGAGCCTGCGGGCAAAAGGGGCTCCTCCGGCCCATATCCAAGCCGGGGAGCGGGTTACCGGTGGGAACCCATTGGAACCGTTACACTACCTAGGTGCAGGGAAAGGCAGTCACCATCAACCTGCCGGGAGAAAAAACACCGCAGCCGTCTGTGGGACCTGTCCATCCAGCCGTGTGTTTTACCGAGAACTGTGTGCTCATCCTTCGCTGAGTGAGTACCACCGTGCCATGCGGCACAGCGCTGCCCCCGCGACCCTGCACCTCACCAGGCCCCGTAACCCGCCTGCCATCCATCCCTACCTACCCCATCACCGGGCCCCGGAACAACCAACCCCCTACCCACGGAGGGGAGAACTAACATCAAAGCTGCTCCCTGTCACCGCTCCCGGGATCCCCGTCCAGAGCAGCGGTGGTGTCACCAATATCACCACAACCGTGGGTGGCGTCATGGACAATATCTAAAATCCCCACAATCAAACCCCCTTTTCACTCACGGGCGAGGAACGCCGCTCGAGTCCCCGGGATCCGGCCCACCACTCGAGCCACCACCGAGCAGCAGCAGCAGCCACAGCAGCAGCAGCAGCCGGACCCGAGTAGTGGGAGAGCGCAGCGCACCTCCTCCGCCCGCGACACTTGCATAGGGGCTGCCATCTTAGTGTAACCCTTGATGAAGCTGCGGTAATAGCCCATCAGTCCCATAAACTGACATATATATATATAATTGGCAATTGATTTATCCACATGATTGCTTATGATTCATATTATCCTAGGCTAATACCTATAATAGTACATATGTGGATATCAATGGACAATCCAAGGACAGTCGTAATTATTATGTGAAAAAGAGAGAGGAAAAACGACCAAAGTCCTATTTATTGCAAACACAATTTTATTCATTGACACGGGACAGGAGATAGACACCACAGTGTTCGATTAAAACCAATGAAAAAAGGATTGTGATTCACCATACATATAACGACCATATAGGCAAATTCCCGTCATTAGCAGGTAATAATTATAGCCTCATTACTCATCATCGGGTCATATTAAAACTATATATATATCAATACCCTATCTAATCATTAAACATACAGGGATCTTAAGGGGGTGGTCTAACAATAATTTGCATCATATATTAACAATATTTTTAATGCAACCACCTGGCAAGGTTTATATAGATATAGTCATAGGCTACACTGGATTTCAACCAATATAATGGTATTAGACCTACCCATAAAAATTGCAAAATCTATGATGCAATCACCTGGCAAGTTTTATATATAAATAAATAGATATAGTCATAAATTACACTAGATTGCAGCCATTATAACTGCATTAGAACTGCATATAACATATTCATCATTATAGTGCAATCATCCAGCAGTATACATATGCTAGTATATTGATCCAATGTATATCATAGATGACAGCATATATATCTCTACGGAAGTTTATATATAACAAACCAAAACACCAGGTAGCAGCACCATTACTCCATCCAACATCCCCAAAATAAAGGGGGGGGGGGAGGGGGGAGGGGGGCGGCCATATAATATAACCTCCACTAATAGAATTATACTGCAATCACCTAGCAAGATTTATATGTAAATAGTCCCAAGCTACAGAAAGTTATAGCTAATATAAATGTAAGGGGATTGTGTAGTAGTGGTATATAAGATTGAACCACCAGGTGTCAGTAATGACACACCATCCCGAATTCCCAAGGAATGAAGCTATACAATATTGTAATTACAATTTACCTGCACCAAGTAATGATCAATCACATCCAAGGACGCCCTTGGATGTGATTGATCATTACTTGGTGCAGGTAAATTGTAATTACAATATTGTATAGCTTCATTCCTTGGGAATTCGGGATGGTGTGTCATTACTGACACCTGGTGGTTCAATCTTATATACCACTACTACGCAATCCCCTTACATTTATATTAGCTATAACTTTCTGTAGCTTGGGACTATTTACATATAAATCTTGCTAGGTGATTGCAGTATAATTCTATTAGTGGAGGTTATATTATATGGCCGCCCCCCTCCCCCCTTCCCCCCCCCCTTTATTTTGGGGATGTTGGATGGAGTAATGGTGCTGCTACCTGGTGTTTTGGTTTGTTATATATAAACTTCCGTAGAGATATATATGCTGTCATCTATGATATACATTGGATCAATATACTAGCATATGTATACTGCTGGATGATTGCACTATAATGATGAATATGTTATATGCAGTTCTAATGCAGTTATAATGGCTGCAATCTAGTGTAATTTATGACTATATCTATTTATTTATATATAAACCTTGCCAGGTGATTGCATCATAGATTTTGCAATTTTTATGGGTAGGTCTAATACCATTATATTGGTTGAAATCCAGTGTAGCCTATGACTATATCTATATAAACCTTGCCAGGTGGTTGCATTAAAAATATTGTTAATATATGATGCAAATTATGGTTAGACCACCCCCTTAAGATCCCTGTATGTTTAATGATTAGATAGGGTATTGATATATATATAGTTTTAATATGACCCGATGATGAGTAATGAGGCTATAATTATTACCTGCTAATGACGGGAATTTGCCTATATGGTCGTTATATGTATGATGAATCACAATCCTTTTTTCATTGGTTTTAATCGAACACTGTGGTGTCTATCTCCTGTCCCTTGTCAATGAATAAAATTGTGTTTGCAATAAATAGGACTTTGGTCGTTTTTCCTCTCTCTTTTTCCCATAAACTGACATACCTCCTTGATGGTAGTGGGGGTCGGCCAGTTATGGATGGCGGTTATCTTCTCTGGATCCGGAGCTACACCTTCTGCGCTTACCACATGGCCGAGGAATTTGACCTTGGGCTTCAGCAAGTGGCACTTAGACGATTTCAACTTCATCCCGTACTTGGAGAGGGCTTCAAAGACTTCTGCAAGATGTTCCAAGTGTTCTTCATACGTCTTCGAATAGACAATGACATCATCCAAGTATAGCAGTATCGTTTCAAAGTTGTTATGTCCCAAGCAGCACTCCATCAATCTCTGGAAAGTTCCTAGTGCGTTGCACAACCCAAAGGGCATGCTGTTGAACTCACAGAGGCCCATCAGTGTTGCGAAGGAGGTATTCTCCCGGTCCTCCTCTGCAACGGACACCTGCAAGTAGCCACTAGTGAGATCAAGGGTAGAAAAGTTATTTGCAGTTCTCAATGCAGCCAGCGATTCCTCAATACGGGGAAGAGGGTATGCATCCTTGTGAGTGATCTGAGTAATCTTCCTGTAGTCCACACACATTCTCATGGTGCCATCCCTTTCCTTCACCAGGACCAATAGAGCTGCCCAGGGACTACAACTATCACGGATAACCCCAGCCTCTTTCATATTCCTCAACATACCTTTGGCACACTGGTAATGTGCAGGTGGTATCGGCCTATACCTCTCTTTGATGGGTGGATGTGCACCTGTGGGGATGTAGTGTTGGACTCCTTTGATCCTCCCAAAGTCTAACGGGTTTTACTCAAGACTTGCTTGTACTTTTGCACTACCCTGTAGACCCCCTCCTTTTGATGTGAAGGTGTTGAGTCAGTGCCTACATGTAGTTCTTGGCACCACTCCTCTGCCTGATTTGATGAACTGTCACTGGCTGGTTGGAATGTAGTGATGGTGGATTCCACTGCTTGGATGTCATATGCATCTACTGTGAATAGCTTAGCAATGGTGGCGTACCTGGGTAGCTTAACCTATTCCTCTCCACAATTCATCACCCTCACGGGCACTCTCTCCTTTCGGACATCAATCACTCCTCTGGCTGCCAGAACTGTGGGCCAGTATTCTGAAGGCAGGGGCTCCACTGCTGCCTGATAATCCTGTCCACAGGTACCTACTGCTGCCCTACACCAAATCATCATCTCACTTCACAGAGGCACTACCAGGGGTGCTACATCCATCACTCGCACACCACCAATCTCTCCCCCAGACAGATTCACCTGTTGCCGCTGCAGGGGGGCACGAATTTCACGTTGCAGTGCCCTCTGCTGGCCCAATCCTGCCGTGGCAGACAGCTGCTGCAGTAAATGCAATAACTCGCCCATACAATTTTCAATAACATTGGTTCCTAGGACCATTTTCGGATTACGGTCACTAGGGTCATTCTGCACCACTATAAGTCCTTGATGCTCTAACTCCACTCGCCTAACCTTCAGAGTCACTTCCTTAAACCCCACTTGGGACATTGGGAGTCCATTGGGTGCAATAATGGTAAGGCCAGAGTCTGGTGGGGTGAGATCATCGTCGGACCAGTAACGCTTATACAATACATAAGGCATAGTCGTTACCTGCGAGCCAGTGTCTAGGAGTGCAAACGTTGGGATCCCGTCTACGGTGAGGTAGATGATGGGACGGCCTCCGACATACTACTCACGCCAATCAGCTGTGCCTTGTTGATCTATTCCTGAGGATTGGCCCTTTCCCTCAGGGGTTGCTCGTTTAAAGGACACCGACGGGAGTAGTGGCCGGTCTTGTTGCACCTATAACAAACGGGTTGTCCATACCGCTTGCTGTTCCTTCTCTGCATCCAGGGAATGTCCTCAGGGCTGTCGGTGAGCTGAATCTTCTCCGCCGACTTGGACTTTGGCTGGAGTTGCATGGCCTTGAGGATCCTGGCGACGTCCTTGCTCAGTTGTTGAACTTGGGATGACAGATCACTGGGAGTTCCAGGGGGTGCTGTTGACACTGCAGGTGCTGGTAGGGCTAATAGAGGAGGCTTCACCAACAAGTGAGAGGTATTATCTGGCTAGGACGATGGTACAGAGTCACTAGCCCCAGGGGTTTGTAAAGCCTTAATGTCCCGGTCCTTTAGGACTGCAAAGTTTAAGTCCGGATGCTCCAGGGTCCACCGCCGCAGCTGTTTGCGATCCTCTGCTGACCCCAGCCCCTGCAGGAACTGCTCCACCAGCATTTTGTTGCTCTCCAGCTTGTTGATAGAGTCTACCTTCCTCAGTATGCGCAGAGCGGTTTGTAACCTCAGGGCGTAGTCTCTGATGCTGTCCTGTGGATGCTGCCGGCAGTTGTAAAATTGCATCATTAATGCCGCCTCCGTGTGGGTCTCAAAGGCTACTTGTAGTCTATCAAATATGGCGGCTACCGAGGCCCGATCCTCGTCAGTCCAAGTCTCTACCTCCTGCTCAGCGGTGCCCGTCAGCTGCCCGAGCACCACGGATGCACGCTGCTTGCCAGTCATTGCATACATATCAAGGACAGTACATATCTTCTTCTTAAATACCTGCAGGGCATCGGGTCGGCCATCTTACTGAGGCAGCCAGGCGCTCCGGGCATGTAAGGTAAAGTAATTGGCATAACTTGTGTAACCACCAGGACCGCAGGCTCCACCGCTCCTGCAATCGGAGTGGGACCTGCCACTTCTCCATCATCCTGCACCGCTGCGGGAGCCACGGCTCCACCATCACAATCAGGCGCCGACATCTTTCCGGTTTTTCCCCCTTGGTTTTCGACAGCAGTCTCGTGGGACCCACTGTCCTTTGCAACTTCTTGCTCACATTCTTAGGAGGCGGGGCTTAAGATTTGCACCCTTTTTGGGAAGAAGATAGTGAGGTTGTTCTTTTTGGTGCCAAATATGGTGGTCAAGATGGCGGCAGTCCCAAATTGTTGAGCGTTTCACAGTTTAGAAAGAGGCGCACTTCACCCAGGTTAGTAGATGGGGTAGGAATCCTGTTCGGAACGCCAGGTTCGGGGGGGCCGGGCCAGTGCAGGGGCTGCTCGGATCCGGGTTCTTTATTGCGGCTCGAGTGGTGACCAGACCCGGGCTCGTACGGCCGTCCGTCCTCACAACCATTGGAAGGGGGGTATTTACAGGGGATTGATTTGTCTGTGATGCCACCCGTGGGTTGGGGATGGTGACACTGCTGCTGCTTTGTATGTGGGTACCCGGGGCTGATGGAGCAAGGTGGGATACCCTCCACGGCTTTGGGGGGTGTAGTCCCGGGGCCCAGGTACATGGGAGTAATGGCTGCCGGAGGGGACATGCCGGATTGGACCAGGGATAATTGGTGTACTCACAATTCAAAGAATCACGCACAAAGTCCAGTGGTAAACCAAATTGCCAGTGACCAGTCGCCTCTGGTGGGTTCATTCGGGTCCCACACCTGGGTGTAGCAAGCAGGGGTCCCTTCCTCCTGCACTGTGTCTGTGTCTGTTCTGGAACAACTCCGCTTGGAACAGGGAAGTCCACTCCCGGTACTGTGTTTGTTTGGGAGATGTGGCCCACAAAATCTGACCCTTGGGATTTCTGTGGGTTCTGACGGACATCCTATCCCCAGCGTTAGGCTTCCGTTTCGATCTCTGGGCTTCTTGTAGAACACGGCCTGAAACCTTGTCCCCGGCTGGTCAATTAACAAGGGGCTTGCAACCTTCCTCGTCCTAGGGTCCAGGTACCCCGACTGTGTATGGCCTCCGGACCGGATTCCCGCTGTCGGCACCAGCGGGCTACTACCCTGCCCTGGTCCACTTAAGGTCTCCCGCGACCGGATGTCCATCACCTATGGTCCTGCTTGCCGTCTGCCACCAACTCGGTAGTCCAGGGGCCCCTACCTCTGACTCCACTGCACTTCCACACTTCTCTACTGTCAACTCAAACTCCAACTCAAAACTGTCTTGTTCCCTCCCCTGACACCTCAGGACCCCTAGGTGGGCGCTCCCATCCGCCTGGTCCCGCCCACTGGTGTGTCCCTATTGTCATGGGAGGGTGGCTAGGCTTTAATGGCTGTGTGTTGTACCTGGGTGTGGGTTTTGTGTTGGTATCCCAAGGAGGATGGAGTATGGTTCCACTTCTGTGACTACCTGTTTTTGCCAGGGCGTCACATTAGTATACAGTGGTTTATTAGAGTCTACCATCAGCAGGGTATAACAGGCTCTGTTAGTGAAAGGCTCATAGGAACTGCAGTGCATGAGACCACAAAAAATAAGTGGAAAAAATAATGGAAATCTGGTTTGCCATTAAAAAAGTAGTTTTTCTGTAAAAATAAAAGTAAACAAAAAATGGACAGATAATTGGTATCACCACACCTAAAATGACCTGAACTATAAAACTGTCAAGTTATTTATTTCATACAGTAAACACAATAAAATGAAAAAAGCTTTTTCAGCATTTTGATACAAACAGTGCAATAAAAAGCGATCAAAAATTTGCATGTAAAAAAAAATGGTACTAAAGAAAACGTCAAATCATCCTGCAAATAAAGAAGCCCTCATATGGCTTTGTTGTTGAAAAAATATAAAACGTAGAGCTCTCACAATGTGGCAATGCAAACACAAATTCATTTTAGAAATATTGTCTTTAGTGTGCAAAACTAGCAAAGCATGACAAAAACAATATAAATTACTATGATCCAAGTAATAAATCTATCTTATTTTTATTACATAGGGAACAGCGTGAAATATAAAATATAAAAACATTAACTGACTTGCTGTTTTTTCTTTATTCTGCTTCTTAAAAATGTGAATAAAAAGTAATCAAAAACTGTCATGTACCCCAATATGGTGTCAATAAAAACTTCAACTTTTGTTGCAAAATATAAACCCAATGTGGCAATGCTACACAGTCAGCTGCTAATTGAGGTAACGACAGGAACGTTTTCTATCAATCTGGCTATTTTATTTGAAAATACCATAAACCTCTCCAAATGAAAAACATTTAGCAAGCCTTTTTGGCATAAAGATACAAATGAAAAAACTAAGAAGTCCGTTTGACTGTGGGCTCGCTCAGGATAAGAAACCCTCCTTTCACACAGAGTTTCTATCTGGATGTGAAGTAACCTTCACACACAGACCATGTGTGAGACAAAGAGTCTTCATTTTAACAAATGTACCCCATCCATGGACATGGGAATGTGAATGTGGGAATGTGAGCAGCTAGACGCGCCCAGCTGTCCGGCTGTTCGTAAAACCCGGCTCTGATGTATCCTAAGAACTCTCTCAGTACTAACTATATGAGAGCTTATACCTAGGCTTACATCACAGAGGATAATTACCTCTGCGATACATATTACTTCTGTGATATATACCTCCCATCGACTACATGTCCGGCTGCCATCTAACATATCTATCTCCTCTGCCTAAAGCCAGTGGGCTGGTCACCTTGTACTGCCAGACAAGAGAGTCTCGATAGCGTATCAGCTTTACCATGTAGCTTCAGTGCTTTATGTTCAACATTGAAGCTGTAATCCTGGAGGTGTAAGATACCAATGAGTAACTCTGGGCTTTCTCCCTTTTTTCTCACTCTCCCACCTGCGTGGGGCCATGATAGGAAACTAGTATAAACTTACGGCTTAAAAGGTAGCATCATAGTGTGTCAACCACCCATTTTATTGGCAAGCATTCCTTTTCCACGATGGAATAATTTTGCTCACAGGCCGACAATTTTCTGTTCAGGTAGAGAATGGCATCTTCTTTTCCGTTTAACTCCTGAGACAGGACCGCTCCTAATCTGACTTCATTCTTTCTTGAAGTTGGGTTCTGCAAGAACCAGCTGTTTATACAGAGCTACTTTTAATTCTTGAAACATCGTCTCGGCATCTGAAGTCCACTGAGTCATAGCTGTTTTTTTTTTCTTTTAAGGACGTCAGGGGTGCGGACACCATGGCAAAGTTTGGGATGAACCTTCAATATACCTCATGATCCTAGAAACGCCCTAACCTGCTTCTTTAAAAGTTGTCTTGGACAATTCTAGATTGCATCCACATTGTTGATTTTGCATTTAATTTTGCCTCTACCAACTACATAGCTGAGGTGCCTCCTCTTTGTCCATGGTACTTTTTTTTTTGTTTATAGAAAACCTCGCCTTCCTCAGAGCATTGAACACCACCTGGACCTTTCCACAATTCAGGCTAAAGATTACAATGTCGTCAAGGTATGCCACTGCGTAATTCATATGGAGTGCCAGAATCTAGTCCATCTGAAAAGTGGCTGGAGCTCCCTGCAGTCTGAAAGGCATCCTGGTGTATTGGAAGCACCCATCAGGAGTAGAGAAGGCCGTCTTCTTCTAGGCTTCTTGAGACATGGTTATTTGCCAATATCCCTTTGTTAGGTGCAAGGTGGTTAAATATCATGCCGGCCCAAACCTCTCAATCAGCTCATAGACATGAGACATCAGATACGCATCGAAATTGGAGACCTTTTTCAGCTTCTGATAATCATTACAGACCCTCCATTCTCCGTCCAGCAAGACAGTTGGGCTGGACCAGCCACTTTTGGACTCCACAATGACTCCAAGATTCAGCATTCACTTATCCTCTTTGAAGATCAACTCTTGTTGGGCCTCTGGAATCCGGTAGGGCTTCAAGTTCAACTGCACATGCAGCTCCATCAGAACCTTGTTTCCTATAATCTGGGTGCAATTGCGAGGATAGGTCCCTGTTTCGTTGGAGCAACTCTTGGCACTTCTGTTTTTCGGCTTTGGACAGGGATCCCACCGCAGGGACATCTTTAATGTCAGCTTACTGCTTGGCCACTAAACATGAAGTTTCCACTGGTTACCTGTCTTGCCATTGCTTGATAATTTTGATGTGATAGACTTGGTGAGGTTTCTGTCTCCGGGTTGATGAAACCTGTAGTTCCTCTCTAAGTTTCTCACTCACTTCTTAGGGGTCCTGTCATTTGGCAATAAACTTACTCTCAACTGTGGGAATCAGCATGAGCACTCAGTCCCTGGGACTTAATTGCCTCACTCTGGCTGACAGAATGTAGACCCTTTCTTGAGCGTCTTGTGCCTGAAGGAGATCATAGTATCATAGCATCATAGTTTTTAAGGTTGAAGGGAGACTCTAAGGGCGGCTTTGCACGTTGCAACATCGCACATGCGATGTCGGTGGGGTCAAACAGAAAGTGACGCACATCCGGCGTCACCTTCGACATCGTTGTGTGTAAATTCTAGATGATACGATTAACGAGCGCAAAAGCATTGTTATCGTATCATCGGTGCAGGCTCTGACTTTTTCATAATTACGCTCCCGCGACAGGTACGATGCTGTTCCTTGTTCCTGCGGCAGCACACATCGCTGTGTATGAAGCCGCAGGAGCGAGGAACATCTCCTTACCTGCCGCCGGCGGCTCTACGGAAGGAAGAAGGTGGGCGGTATGTTTACATCCTGTTCATCTCTGCCCCTCCGCCGCTATTGGCCGCCTGCCGTGTGACGTCGCTATGACGCCGCACGACCCGCCCCCTTAGGAAGGAG
Source organism: Anomaloglossus baeobatrachus (assembly GCF_048569485.1). Classification (NCBI taxonomy): domain Eukaryota; kingdom Metazoa; phylum Chordata; class Amphibia; order Anura; family Aromobatidae; genus Anomaloglossus; species Anomaloglossus baeobatrachus. The sequence continues at coordinate 353,565,943 of NC_134358.1, read as the reverse complement.
GTGGGTCGCCGGCCAAAGCGACGGTCGAAGGGCAGGTGAGTGCATGTGAAGCTGGCCTAGCAATAATTTTCGCTACGCCAGCTATCACAAGATATCGTACCTGCGACGGGGGCGGGGACTATCGCGTGCGACATCTCAGCATCGGCTTGCGATGTCGCAATGTGCAAAGCCCGCCTAAGTCCATCTAGTTAAACCCGTAGCCTAACATGTTGATCCAGAAGAAGGCAGAAAAAACCCAATGTGGCAAACAAGTTCCAATGGGGAAAAAAATTCCTTCCTGACTCCACATACGGCAATCAGACTAGTTCCCTGGATCAACACCCTGTCATAAAATGTAATATACATAACTGGTAATATTACATTTTTCAAGAAAAAGCAAAATATATATTATCAGCTCACCAAGCCTGCTGCAGACCTATAGGCGTCCTGTGGAGGATGATCAGCGCACGGATGGTCAGAAGTCACCAAGTAGAAATAGAATGTAAATCCAGCGCAATCACATAAATTTTAAAAAAGTTTTCTTTATTGATGGTTTTCCATAAAATCCAAGAAGGTACATGCAGCATAAAAATATAGATGTGCCCAGGTCAGAGCGACGCGTTTCAACAAACTGTCTTAATCATGGTCTGAACCAAGACTGACCAAATCCTTCCTTAAGAAGGCAATCCACCCAAAGTTAATTGCTCACCTGTGAGGTTAACTATAAGGGGGTTGATACAAAGAGGTATACATACATAGTTAAAAACACATATACAAATATATAGAATACCATATTTAAACATTGTGAAACATATTAGGAATCATAGTAATTATATCCCAAGTAGAGGGAGATGAAACCTTATCAATTTTATAAATATAGACATCATAATTCATTTTTTATTTTCCAATTTTATAGATGTCAAATTTCATCACAAAAGGTTCCATAGTGAAGAGTAATCCAGAAATTAATTTAATAAAATAGATCAATAATGCAAAATTAAATCCTGTCTGCTGTTTAAGCCATGGGGATATCTACTTTCCAGGGTGAAGATCCAGAAGGTTTCTCGGTTGAGAAGTTTCCTTCTGTGATCTCCACCCCGCAGCGGTTTTATTACCTTTTCTATCCCCATGACTTCCATGCTATTTAAATTGCCTCCATGTATATCGCTGAAGTGCTTTGAAACCGCAGATGCGGCTAATGCATTAGGATTCCCAGCATCTAAAATATGTCTCCTGATTCTCACCTTTAGAGGGCCACTTGTACATCCTATATATTGAGTAACACACAAAGTACAAACTATTGAATACACTACATACTCTGTGTTACAATTAATATAGTTTTTAATCGAATATTCTTTTTTATTGTGGCTTGAAGTAAAATTTTTATCATTTTTAACATATCTACAAGTTTTGCATCGGTTCGCACCGCATTTATAAAAGCCATCCGCATTCAACCAAGTTTTCTTTAACCTGTTAGTACCCTCTCCCAAAAACAGACTTGGTGAAAGCAGATTAGCCAATGTAGGCGCTTTTTTTGCAATGCAGTGTGCACCGTTGCTTAAAATTCTTTTCAGTTTCAGGTCCTCATTTAGAACTGGTAAATATTTCTTTATTATTTCAGCGATTTTATTGTATTGCAGGCTATAGTTAGTGGTAAAAACTAAATTTCTATTATAAATATTCTTACTTTTATTTTTATTTTTATTTTTATCAGCAAACAGGAGTCTGTTACGATCAATTTCCCCCATTATAGATTTCGCTCTATTTAGAGACCAAGCTGGATAACCCCTATATGACAATCGTTCACATGTCATTTTTTCATGTTTTTTATAATCCTCAATGTCCGTACAATTACGTTTAATGCTGGTAAGTTCACCTACTGGGATGTTTTTTATGGTGTGTGGCATATGGCAGGAGGAGGCTTTTAGGATGGAATTTGTCGCAGTGGATTTCCTAAATGGTGTAATATTAACTTTATCATTTTTTATTTTCAAGGATATATCCAAAAAATTAATATCCCTAGGATTTGAATATGATGTAAATTTGAGATTAAAATCATTATTGTTAATATAACATATAAAATCCGCAATCTCCGCATCTGAGCCTACCCAGACGATCAAAACGTCGTCCAGGTATCTCCCATACCATAATAGATTTTTACAAAAAGGATTTTCTTCATTATAAAGCATATCTTCCTCCCACCTGGCCATTACTAAATTTGCTAAAGACGGGGAGAAACGAGCCCCCATACTCACTCCGCGTCTTTGCAAAAAGAATCTTCCATTAAAGTAAAAATAATTATATTTCAGCAGAAATTCTACTGCTGAAATTAAAAAAGTTTTTAGATTATTATCATATTGGCTATATTTATTAAGGTGGTCCGTGAGGCAACGTAATGCTATATGGTGGGGGATGGAGGGGTAAAGTGAAACCACATCACAGCTAAGCCATTGGTACGTTGACTTCCATGGGAAATTATCAAGTGCTTTTACCACTTCCTTGGTGTCTTTTAGAAAACCAGGAATATCATAAACTAAAGGTTGTAGATGGTGATCCACCCACCCCCCAAGATTCTCCCCCAATGACCCGATTCCCGAGACAATCGGTCTCATTGGGGGAGGAAAAACATTCTTATGTATCTTAGGGAGTGAGTGGTAGATAGGCAGAACAGGGGTGGACACATATAAATAATCTCTCATTTTATCATCCATTACTCCCATAACCAAACCTTCTTCCAAAAGCTTAGGGTGCCTTCACACTTTAGCGATGCAGCAGCGATCCGACCAGCGATCTGACCTGGTCAGGATCGCTGCTGCATCGCTACATGGTCGCTGGTGAGCTGTCAAACAGGCAGATCTCACCAGCGACCAGTGACCAGCCCCCAGCCAGCAGCGACGTGCAAGCGACGCTGCGCTTGCACGGAGCCGGCGTCTGGAAGCTGCGGACACTGGTAACTAAGGTAAACATCGGGTATGGTTACCCGATGTTTACATTAGTTACCAGCGCACACCGCTTAGCTTTGCTCTCCTAGCTACAGTACACATCGGGTTAATTAACCCGATGTGTAATGCAGCTACATGTGCAGAGAGCAGGGAGCCACGCACACTGTTTAGCGCTGGCTCCTTGCTCTCCTAGCTACAGTACACATCGGGTTAATTAACCCGATGTGTAATGCAGCTACATTTTCAGAGAGCCGGAGCCGGCAGCACAGGCAGCGTGAGACCTGCGGAGGCTGGTAACTAAGGTAAATATCGGGTAACCACCTTGGTTACCCGATGTTTATCTTGGATACAGCTTACTGCAGCTGCCAGACGCCGGCTCCTGCTCCCCTGCTCGCTTCATTTGTCGCTCTCTCGCTGTCACACACAGCGAACTGTGTGTCACAGTGGGAGAGCGCCTTTGAAGAAAACGAACCAGGGCTGTGTGTAACGAGCAGCGATCTCGCAGCAGGGGCCAGATCGCTGCTCAGTGTCACACACAGTGAGATCGCTAATGAGGTCACTGCTGCGTCACAAAAAGCGTGACTCAGCAGCGATCTCGGCAGCGAGCTCGCTGTGTGTGAAGCACCCCTTACTCAAAAGGGAGTTAAAATTATCAGTTGGATTATAATTAATCTCCAAATAGGTATCAACATTTTCTAAATCTTGGAGATTTATTTTCTCATACAGTCTGTGGAGATCACAGAAGGAAACTTCTCAACCGAGAAACCTTCTGGATCTTCACCCTGGAAAGTAGATATCCCCATGGCTTAAACAGCAGACAGGATTTAATTTTGCATTATTGATCTATTTTATTAAATTAATTTCTGGATTACTCTTCACTATGGAACCTTTTGTGATGAAATTTGACATCTATAAAATTGGAAAATAAAAAATGAATTATGATGTCTATATTTATAAAATTGATAAGGTTTCATCTGCCTCTACTTGGGATATAATTACTATGATTCCTAATATTTTTCACAATGTTTAAATATGGTATTCTATATATTTGTATATGTGTTTTTAACTATGTATGTATACCTCTTTGTATCAACCCCCTTATAGTTAACCTCACAGGTGAGCAATTAACTTTGGGTGGATTGCCTTCTTAAGGAAGGATTTGGTCAGTCTTGGTTCAGACCATGATTAAGACAGTTTGTTGAAACGCGTCGCTCTGACCTGGGCACATCTATATTTTTATGCTGCATGTACCTTCTTGGATTTTATGGAAAACCATCAATAAAGAAGATAACTTTTTAAAATTTATGTGATTGCGCTGGATTTACATTCTATTTCTACTTGGTGACTTCTGACCATCCGTGCGCTGATCATCCTCCACAGGACGACTATAGGTCTGCAGCAGGCTTGGTGAGCTGATAATATATATTTTGCTTATTCTTGGAAGTTTTTTCGTGCTCCCAGCTATTATCACTAGAGATGAGCGAACCGGTCGCGGTTCGGCTCGAGGTTGGTTCGCCGAACGGACCTCCCGTTCGAGTTCGGTTCGTCGAACGTTCGACGAACCGAACTCGAACTGCATAGGAAACAATGGCAGGCAATCACAAACACAGAAAAACACCTAGAAAACACCCTCAAAGGTGTCCTAAAGGTGACAAACAACTCAAACACATTGGAAAGTGACAAGGACATATACTCATGCGAAAACAAAACAGCTGGACAAGGAAAAAGAGGAGGACACACAGATATAGGCATGGCACGCCCTTCTAAAATCATGTAAAACACCGCAAGGTGACTCCAAGCGGAGTCTCCCTTTTTTCCAAAAATTGGGCCACACACACACCCACCCCTTCAGTGGCAGCACTTGTGCCCCAGTTGTACACTTCACAGCTACATTTGCATCAAGCACATTCAAAAATACGCCATTCTTATCCGTCCCCAGGATGACACCGGGGTAGGTAGCAAAGTCTTTCCTGATCCCAGCTCTGTTCATCTTGGCTTCTTTTAAAAACACAGCAAGCAAGGGTTACTCCAAGCGGAGTCTCCCTTTTTTCCAAAAATTGGGCCACACAGACACCCACCCCATCAGTGGCAGCACTTGGGCCCTAGTTGCAAACAGGATGTTTTGATTTGCATCAAGCACATTCAAAAATACGCCATTCTTATCCGTCCCCAGGATGACACCGGGGTAGGTAGATAAAGTCTTTGCTGATCCATGACTTGTTCATCTTGGCTTCTTTTAAAAACAATGTAAGCAAGGGTTACTCCAAGCGAAGTCTCCCTTTTTTTCCAAAAATTGGGCCACACAGACACCCACCCCATCAGTGGCAGCACTTGTGCCCTAGTTGTACACTTCACAGCTACATTTGCATCAAGCACATTCAAAAATACGCCATAATTAACCGTCCCCAGCATGACACCGGGGTAGGTAGCAAAGTCTTTCCTGATCCCAGCTCTGTTCATCTTGGCTTCTTTTAAAAACACATCAAGCAAGGGTTACTCCAAGCGGAGCCTCACTTTTTTCCAAAAATTGGGCCCCACACACCCACCCATTCAGTGGCAGCAGTTGTGCCCCAGTTGTACACTTCACAGCTACATTTGCATCAAGCACATTCAAAAATACGCCATTCTTATCCATCCCCAGGATGACACCGGGGTAGGTAGCAAAGTCTTTCCTGATCCCAGCTCTGTTCATCTTGGCTTCTTTTAAAAACACAGCAAGCAAGGGTTACTCCAAGCGGAGTCTCCCTTTTTTCCAAAAATTGGGCCACACAGACACCCACCCCATCAGTGGCAGCACTTGGGCCCTAGTTGCAAACAGGATGTTTTGATTTGCAACAAGCACATTTCAAATCCACAAGCATTTACTCTCCCCAGGATGACACAGGGGTAGTAAATTCCTTCTGGATCCATGACTTGTTCATTTTGATGAACGTCAGTCTGTCCACATTGTCACTGGACAGACGCGTGCGCTTATCTGTCAGCACACACCCAGCAGCACTGAAGACACGTTCAGAGACAACGCTGGCAGCTGGACACGACAAAATCTCCAAGGCGTAACTGGAGAGCTCTGGCCATTTTTCTAGATTTGAAGCCCAAAAGGAGCAAGGCTCCAGTTGCACAGTCATGGCATCGATGTTCATTTGGAGATACTCCTGTATCATCCTCTCCAGCCGTTGAGTATGTGTCAGACTTGTTGTCTCTGGTGGCCTTGCAAAAGAGGGTCTAAAAAAATTATGAAAAGATTCCATAAAATTGCTGTTACCGGCACCAGATACGGTCCTACTGGTACGGGTAGACTGGTGAAGATGACGAGACCGTCCCATGTTTGTCAAGTTACAACTGGGAGATTCCCTCCCTGCACGGTTGTTTGGTGGAAAAGCCGAGCTAAGATCGAGTAACAGCTTCTGCTGATACTCCTGCATACGTGCGTCCCTTTCTATGGCTGGAATTATGTCACAAAATTTGGACTTGTACCGGGGATCTAATAGTGTGGCAATCCAGTAGTCATCATCACTTCTAATTTTGACAATACGACTGTCATGTTGGAGGTAGTGCAACAAAAAGGCACTCATGTGTCTTGCGCAGCCATGCGGACCAAGTCCACGCTGTGTTTGTGGCATAGAGGTGCTACCCGTTCTTTCTTCCTCTGACATCTCCCCCCAACCTCTTTCAACTGAAATTTGCCCAAGGTCTCCCTCATCCGCTGAGTCTTCCATGTCCATGGACAGTTCGTCCTCCATTTCTTCATGTTCTCCTGCACCTTGCTCAACATTTCGCCTGCTACTATGCGCCCTTGTCGATCCCTGTTCCCCATGGTCCCATGCCTGCTGCGTTGGTGATGATGAACGTCTGGACCTTGGTGATGTTGTTGTCCCTTGCACATATGAATCCTCCTGTAGTTCCTCCCCTTCATGTTGTCCCACCCCCTGACTCCGAATAGTGTTTAGCGTGTGCTCCAGCATGTAAATGACTGGAATCGTCATGCTGATAATGGCATTGTCAGAGCTAAACATATTCGTCGCCATGTCGAAACTGTGCAGAAGGGTGCATAGGTCCTTGATCTGAGACCACTCCATCAGGGTGATCTGCCCCACCTCTGCATCTCGTTGGCCCAGGCTATACGTCATGACGTATTGCACCAGGGCTCTGCGGTGCTGCCACAGTCGCTGTAACATGTGGAGAGTTGAATTCCAGCGTGTCGCCACATCGCATTTCAGGCGATGAACCGGCAGGCCGAAAGACTTCTGGAGCGATGCAAGTCGCTCAGCTGCGGCGCTTGAACGCCGGAAGTGAGCAGACAGTTTTCGTGCCCTGTTCAGAAGGCCATCTAGGCCGGGATAGTGTGTTAAAAATTGCTGCACGACAAGGTTCAACACGTGAGCCATACAAGGTACGTGTGTCACCTTGCCCAGGCGAAGGGCCGCACCCAGGTTTGCAGCATTGTCGCACACGGCCTTACCAGGCTGCAGGTTGAGTGGAGACAACCATTTATTAAACTCGGACCGCAGAGCTGACCACAACTCCTCAGCTGTGTGACTCTTATTACCAAGACATGTCAAGCTAAAGACCGCCTGATGCCGTTGCGCTCTGCTGCCAGCATAGTAATGAGGGGTGCGTGATTCCTTCTGCGCAGTGAGAACGCTGGTGGCCTGACCAGGCAGGCTTGGGGCGGAGGTGGAGGACCCAGATGAGGTGGAGGAGGCAGAAGCAGTGGCGGAACTTGGACAGACAGAAGATTGACACACAAGTCGTGGGGACGGCAAGACTTGTGCAGCAGACCCTTCACCATCTATCACCATAGTTACCCAGTGCCCAGTCAGCGACATGTAACGTCCCTGTCCATGCTTACTGGTCCAAGTATCGGTGGTGAAATGCACCCGTTCACACACAGAGTTTCTCAAGGAAGCGGTGATGTTGTGTGCGACATGCTGGTGTAGCGCGGGCACACCTTTCTTAGAGAAGTAGTGGCGACTAGGCATCTGGTACTGGGGCACAGCGACAGACATAAGGTCTCTAAAATCCTGTGTGTCCACTAGGCGGAAAGGCAGCATTTCGGTAGCCAACAGCTTACAGAGGGATAGAGTCAACCTCTTAGCTTTGTCATGGGTCGGAGGAAGTGGCCTTTTATTTGACCACATCTGAGGGACAGAGATCTGGCTGCTGTGTGTAGACGGTGTTGAGTAGGGTGTCCCTGGAAAAATGCAGGTTTGTGAGGGAAGTGCAGGCGGAGACATGATGTTGCCTTCATCCAACGTTGGTGCTATCGATGTCTGAGAGAGCTGTACACACTCACTTGTTTCCCCTTCCAAACCAACTGACGACCTTACAAGCAAACTGCCTGTTGCGGTTACAGTGGTGGAAGTTTTGCGTGGAAAAACAGGTGTGACAGCTGTCCCCACAGTCCTAGAAGATGAAGAGCGTGCGGATGCACTGGAAGGGGCGGGCGGTGGATGGTTCGCTCCGCTAGGCCGCATTGCAGCACGGTGAGCTTCCCACCGGGACTTATGATATTTAGTCATGTGACGGTTCATGGAAGAAGTTGTCAAACTGCTGAGGTTTTGACCTCTACTAACAGAATCATGACAAATGTTACATATCACATGAGTTGGGCGATCTTTTTCGATGTGAAAAAAGGCCCAGGCTAGGCAAGGCTTAGAGGCCATGCGACCTGTTGATCCACCCCTAATAATGCTCAGAGGCAGAGTGGTGGCTGAGGATGCAGTTGTAGACGTGCTACCAGGACTCCGACTCTGTCCAGGAAGGCGCAAGGTAACTTCGTCGTCGGTTGCATCCTCCTCCACCGCCTCTGTTGACCTCCTCGAGTGCCTGACTGGGGGTTGACAGTAGGTGGGATCTAGAACGTCATCATCAATTGTTGTGTTTGCACTCCCCTCCCCCTCAGACCGAGCCTCTTCTTGCCCTGACCGAATATTTAAGTTGTCATCCCAATCGGGTATCTGCGTCTCATCTTCATCCGTATGTTCCTCATTGTCTATAACCACAGGTGTTACAGTTTGTGACAAAGGGTCAACATTATGCTCAGAAACTTGGTCCTCACGGCCTGAATCTGAGTCACAAAGGTTCTGGGCATCACTGCAGACCATTTCCTGTTCTGTACTCACTGTAGCTTGGGAGCAGACCTCTGATTCCCAGGCTATAGTGTGACTGAACAGCTCTGCAGACTCAGCCATCTCAGTTCCACCATACTGTGCAGGGCTGATGGAGACTTCAGAGCTGGGAGAAATCAAGTGTGATTGGGATGACAACTCAGAGGACTGGTGTTTTTTGGATGCGGTACTTGAAGTGGCTGAGAGGGCACTTGTTGGACCACTTGAGATCCATTCAAGCATTTTCCTTTTTTGCCCATCATCTACCTTTGTTCCTCTTGTTCGTGTCCGTAAAAAAGGGAGCACATCGGATTGTCCACAATAAGTAGTAGACATCTTACTTTTGCTAGTAGATGGTCGATCTTCAGCAGATGATAATGGAGCTTTGCCACCTTCCCCACTGACAAAACCTTTTTTGCCTTTTCCACCACGCCTCTTCCCCTTTCCACCAGCATCTGTCATTTTGCCACTCATGTTGATTGCGACAAGATTGTGGACTGAAAATGTGGTAGTAAAAATTGAGAGGTGGTGAAGATTGCAGTGGTGGTCTAGCTTTATTAACAGCAGAATAATAAAGAATAAATATCCCTGACAATGTAACTTAGTTATAATTAGTTGGAGTGTGCAACGCAGGCAGATGCGCTCTGCAAATGTCTTGGCACTAGTGGGACTATAGCAAAGTCCAATAGCCACGTATAGGATGCCACTAGGTACACTGAGTGTGTGCTAGTATAATGGCTTAGTTATAATTCGTTGGAGTGTGCAACGCAGGCAGATGCGCTCTGCAAATGTCTTGGCACTAGTGGGACTATAGCAAAGTCCAATAGCCACGTATAGGATGCCACTAGGTACACTGAGTGTGTGCTAGTATAATGGCTTAGTTATAATTCGTTGGAGTGTGCAACGCAGGCAGATGCGTTCTGCAAATGTCTTGGCACTAGTGGGACTATAGCAAAGTCCAATAGCCACGTATAGGATGCCACTAGGTACACTGAGTGTGTGCTAGTATAATGGCTTAGTTATAATTCGTTGGAGTGTGCAACGCAGGCAGATGCGTTCTGCAAATGTCTTGGCACTAGTGGGACTATAGCAAAGTCCAATAGCCACGTATAGGATGCCACTAGGTACACTAAGTGTGTGCTAGTATAATGGCTTAGTTATAATTTGTTGGAGTGTGCAACGCAGGCAGATGCGCTCTGCAAATGTCTTGGCACTAGTGGGACTATAGCAAAGTCCAATAGCCACGTATAGGATGCCACTAAAAAACACTTAGTGTGTGCAAGTATAATGGCTTAGTTATAATTAGTTGGAGTGTGCAACGCAGGCAGACGTGCTGCAAATGTCTTGGCACTAGTGGGACTATAGCAAAGTCCAATAGCCACGTATAGGATGCCACTAGGTACACTGAGTGTGTGCTAGTATAATGGCTTAGTTATAATTAGTTGGAGTGTGCAACGCAGGCAGATGCGCTCTGCAAATGTCTTGGCACTAGTGGGACTAAAGCAAAGTCCAATAGCCACGTATAGGATGCCACTAGGTACACTGAGTGTGTGCTAGTATAATGGCTTAGTTATAATTTGTTGGAGTGTGCAACGCAGGCAGATGCGCTCTGCAAATGTCTTGGCACTAGTGGGACTATAGCAAAGTCCAATAGCCACGTATAGGATGCCACTAAAAAACACTTAGTGTGTGCAAGTATAATGGCTTAGTTATAATTAGTTGGAGTGTGCAACGCAGGCAGATGCGCTCTGCAAATGTCTTTGCACTAGTGGGACTATAGCAAAGTCCAATAGCCACGTATAGGATGCCACTAGGTACACTGAGTGTGTGCTAGTATAATGGTTTAGTTATAATTCGTTGGAGTGTGCAACGCAGGCAGATGCGCTCTGCAAATGTCTTGGCACTAGTGGGACTATAGCAAAGTCCAATAGCCACGTATAGGATGCCACTAAAAAACACTTAGTGTGTGCAAGTATAATGGCTTAGTTATAATTAGTTGGAGTGTGCAACGCAGGCAGACGTACTGCAAATGTCTTGGCACTAGTGGGACTATAGCAAAGTCCAATAGCCACGTATAGGATGCCACTAGGTACACTGAGTGTGTGCTAGTATAATGGCTTAGTTATAATTAGTTGGAGTGTGCAACGCAGGCAGATGCGCTCTGCAAATGTCTTGGCACTAGTGGGACTAAAGCAAAGTCCAATAGCCACGTATAGGATGCCACTAGGTACACTGAGTGTGTGCTAGTATAATGGCTTAGTTATAATTCGTTGGAGTGTGCAACGCAGGCAGATGCGTTCTGCAAATGTCTTGGCACTAGTGGGACTATAGCAAAGTCCAATAGCCACGTATAGGATGCCACTAGGTACACTGAGTGTGTGCTAGTATAATGGCTTAGTTATAATTAGTTGGAGTGTGCAACGCAGGCAGATGCGCTCTGCAAATGTCTTGGCACTAGTGGGACTATAGCAAAGTCCAATAGCCACGTATAGGATGCCACTAAAAAACACTTAGTGTGTGCAAGTATAATGGCTTAGTTATAATTCGTTGGAGTGTGCAACGCAGGCAGATGCGTTCTGCAAATGTCTTGGCACTAGTGGGACTATAGCAAAGTCCAATAGCCACGTATAGGATGCCACTAGGTACACTGAGTGTGTGCTAGTATAATGGCTTAGTTATAATTCGTTGGAGTGTGCAACGCAGGCAGATGCGTTCTGCAAATGTCTTGGCACTAGTGGGACTATAGCAAAGTCCAATAGCCACGTATAGGATGCCACTAGGTACACTGAGTGTGTGCTAGTATAATGGCTTAGTTATAATTTGTTGGAGTGTGCAACGCAGGCAGATGCGCTCTGCAAATGTCTTGGCACTAGTGGGACTATAGCAAAGTCCAATAGCCACGTATAGGATGCCACTAAAAAACACTTAGTGTGTGCAAGTATAATGGCTTAGTTATAATTCGTTGGAGTGTGCAACGCAGGCAGATGCGTTCTGCAAATGTCTTGGCACTAGTGGGACTATAGCAAAGTCCAATAGCCACGTATAGGATGCCACTAAAAAACACTTAGTGTGTGCAAGTATAATGGCTTAGTTATAATTAGTTGGAGTGTGCAACGCAGGCAGATGCGCTCTGCAAATGTCTTTGCACTAGTGGGACTATAGCAAAGTCCAATAGCCACGTATAGGATGCCACTAGGTACACTGAGTGTGTGCTAGTATAATGGCTTAGTTATAATTCGTTGGAGTGTGCAACGCAGGCAGATGCGCTCTGCAAATGTCTTGGCACTAGTGGGACTATAGCAAAGTCCAATAGCCACGTATAGGATGCCACTAAAAAACACTTAGTGTGTGCAAGTATAATGGCTTAGTTATAATTCGTTGGAGTGTGCAACGCAGGCAGATGCGTTCTGCAAATGTCTTGGCACTAGTGGGACTATAGCAAAGTCCAATAGCCACGTATAGGATGCCACTAAAAAACACTTAGTGTGTGCAAGTATAATGGCTTAGTTATAATTAGTTGGAGTGTGCAACGCAGGCAGATGCGCTCTGCAAATGTCTTTGCACTAGTGGGACTATAGCAAAGTCCAATAGCCACGTATAGGATGCCACTAGGTACACTGAGTGTGTGCTAGTATAATGGCTTAGTTATAATTCGTTGGAGTGTGCAACGCAGGCAGATGCGCTCTGCAAATGTCTTGGCACTAGTGGGACTATAGCAAAGTCCAATAGCCACGTATAGGATGCCACTAAAAAACACTTAGTGTGTGCAAGTATAATGGCTTAGTTATAATTCGTTGGAGTGTGCAACGCAGGCAGATGCGTTCTGCAAATGTCTTGGCACTAGTGGGACTATAGCAAAGTCCAATAGCCACGTATAGGATGCCACTAGGTACACTGAGTGTGTGCTAGTATAATGGCTTAGTTATAATTCGTTGGAGTGTGCAACGCAGGCAGATGCGTTCTGCAAATGTCTTGGCACTAGTGGGACTATAGCAAAGTCCAATAGCCACGTATAGGATGCCACTAGGTACACTGAGTGTGTGCTAGTATAATGGCTTAGTTATAATTCGTTGGAGTGTGCAACGCAGGCAGATGCGCTCTGCAAATGTCTTGGCACTAGTGGGACTATAGCAAAGTCCAATAGCCACGTATAGGATGCCACTAAAAAACACTTAGTGTGTGCAAGTATAATGGCTTAGTTATAATTAGTTGGAGTGTGCAACGCAGGCAGATGCGTTCTGCAAATGTCTTGGCACTAGTGGGACTATAGCAAAGTCCAATAGCCACGTATAGGATGCCACTAGGTACACTGAGTGTGTGCTAGTATAATGGCTTAGTTATAATTCGTTGGAGTGTGCAACGCAGGCAGATGCGTTCTGCAAATGTCTTGGCACTAGTGGGACTATAGCAAAGTCCTATAGCCACGTATAGGATGCCACTAGGTACACTGAGTGTGTGCTAGTATAATGGCTTAGTTATAATTAGTTGGAGTGTGCAACGCAGGCAGATGCGTTCTGCAAATGTCTTGGCACTAGTGGGACTATAGCAAAGTCCAATAGCCACGTATAGGATGCCACTAGGTACACTTAGTGTGTGCTAGTAAAATTGCTTAGTTTAAAAAAGTTGTAGTGTGCAATGCAGGCAGACGTGCTCTGCAAATGTCTTTGCACTAGTGGGACTATAGCAAAGTCCAATAGCCACAGATAGGATGCCACTAGGTACACTGAGTGTTTGATAGTATAATGGCTTACTTAGAATGAGTTGGAGTGTGCAGAGGACAAGAGGGTACAGTGGCAGGATTGTGGTGCTCTGGGTAGAGGAATGGAAGCCTGCCTTTCTATTCCCTCCTAATGGTGAAATGCAGGGAGGAAATCCCTGACCTGGGCTACACAGACGCTGTTGCTGTTTGCAGGACCTGTCACCTATGGCTCTCTGACCCTGCCGGTACGAGCCCTTAAAAGGACTGCTAGAATGTGCTCTCCCTAAGCTGTCTAACGCTGTGTATGCAGCGCATACAGCTGTATCGGCTATAGGACTCAGGAGGACGGAGCTGCGACACTGATGTCTGACACCAAAGACGCAGAAGGCAGATAATGGCGTTCGTGAAGAAAATGTCCGGTTTTATAATGCAGGGACATGTGACATGCAGATCCTATCACACATGCCGTTGCTTCTCTGGCTCAAAGTCCACTTAGGTGTGTGTGTGTCTGTGATTGGCTGACATGCTGGCCCGCCCCACAAGACGCGCGCGCTTAGGGAAGGAAGACAAGAAAAAAAAAAAAAAAATGGCGATCGCCATTATAGAAACAGCAGTGATCTGAAGTCGCTGTTCACGCACACTATACACTGAAATGTGATAATAGTTTGATTCACAGAGTGACTTACACTATTACAGCAGAAACCAAGCTATGATTTAGCTGTTTTTTGGCTGCTAGAACCGTTCTCGAACGTTTCTAGAACTATCGAGCTTTTGCAAAAAGCTCGAGTTCTAGTTCGATCTAGAACATGCCCCAAAATCACTCGAACCTAGAACTGGAGAACCACGAACCACGAACCGCGCTCAACTCTAATTATCACCATTGATTTTTTGATAATATTAAGCCCACATTATGACTGACAATCAAAGGAATCATGTTTTGGAGGGAGAAGAGTATAATGATAGACTTTTAAAAATTGCACAGATCTTTAATAGCACCAGTAATTTGATCCCTGCGGAAATGGACTCTATGCACAAACTCCTTTGGGATTTGGAAATTAATCTTACTAAAGAAATGAAAATCTGGTGGGATGAAACCTCACTGAAGACTTATATAGAAAAGGATATGATACCGAGGGGACTTCGGATTAAAAAACTTCCTACATGCCCCTATAATGGTGAATTTATTAAAAACTGGAATGGAATATTGAGTGATTGTTCCCTAAAATTAATGAACCTTATTGTGAAGCAAGAAGAGACTGAATTGATAATATTGAAAGATAATATAAAGAAAATTCGGGACTCTCTTACAAGCTACACATTGCAGGAAGAGTATAAAAATGCACATGATAAGATTCAAGTGAAGCTGGCTAAATTAGAAGCTAATATCATGGATCTTAAGAAAAGAAAATTTACCAGAGATACCAACGATTATGCACGTGATGAGGTATATAATTGGGGAAAAAGACCTCGCCCAATCCTCAAGAAAAATCATTACAATAATGGTAATAGAGTGAGTTTTGATGATTCCAACTCCTCAGTGTATAACTCTTCCTTTGCTGCATCAGAGGGAACCTCAGATAATTCCATCCCAGCCCAGGAGTATAATAACTTTACCACAAGATCGAAAACTTATAATAAGAATAAAAACAGGAATAAAAATGGACCCCCCTCAAAAAACGCGGAAGGCGCGGTGGGAGGAAGCATAAGAAAGCAGCGTTAGCGGTACATAATACTGATTCTGAGGACTTGAATCTCCCTATATGGAACTTATCTAGCTACATATTATCTGAAGCACAAATTTCCCTTCTTTCTAGAGGACTTGGTTTTTGCCCAACTGTGGACTTTGATATTTTTCAAACAATTCTTGATGTAAACAAATTTTCACGCAATATTACGTTAAAGTGTCATTTTGAAAATGATGGGATTGTTTTTGATGATTCTGAGACATTGTGTGATTCTTTTAAGTATAATGACAGTACGAACTATCCATTGTTCTATGAGCAGAAATCACTACAATGCCTCAGACAATTAAAAAGTGAATCCAATATTATAGAGGATACTAACAAAACGGTTGCTTCATTTCCTACCAGTAATCCTTGCTTTTATCCCATTAAATCACATCCTAAAATATTGAATGTATATCAGGAATTGGTTGTTGGTGATCTTATAGATTTCAAAAATAATGTGAAAAAAACTAATGACAATTTAAAAAAAGCAGAACGTCTTGCCTTAAAACAGCTACAGGATAATAAAGATCTAATAATTAGGAAGGCAGATAAGGGGGGAGCAATTGTTCTTTTAAATGCTGGACTGTATGAGAAAATAAATCTCCAAGATTTAGAAAATGTTGATACCTATTTGGAGATTAATTATAATCCAACTGATAATTTTAACTCCCTTTTGAGTAAGCTTTTGGAAGAAGGTTTAGTTATGGGAGTAATGGATGATAAAATGAGAGATTATTTATATGTGTCCACCCCTGTTCTGCCTATCTACCACTCACTCCCTAAGATACATAAGAATGTTTTTCCTCCCCCAATGAGACCGATTGTCTCGGGAATCGGGTCATTGGGGGAGAATCTTGGGGGGTGGGTGGATCACCATCTACAACCTTTAGTTTATGATATTCCTGGTTTTCTAAAAGACACCAAGGAAGTGGTAAAAGCACTTGATAATTTCCCATGGAAGTCAACGTACCAATGGCTTAGCTGTGATGTGGTTTCACTTTACCCCTCCATCCCCCACCATATAGCATTACGTTGCCTCACGGACCACCTTAATAAATATAGCCAATATGATAATAATCTAAAAACTTTTTTAATTTCAGCAGTAGAATTTCTGCTGAAATATAATTATTTTTACTTTAATGGAAGATTCTTTTTGCAAAGACGCGGAGTGAGTATGGGGGCTCGTTTCTCCCCGTGTTTAGCAAATTTAGTAATGGCCAGGTGGGAGGAAGATATGCTTTATAATGAAGAAAATCCTTTTTGTAAAAATCTATTATGGTATGGGAGATACCTGGACGACCTTTTGATCGTCTGGGTAGGCTCAGATGCGGAGATTGCGGATTTTATATGTTATATTAACAATAATGATTTTAATCTCAAATTTACATCATATTCAAATCCTAGGGATATTAATTTTTTGGATATATCCTTGAAAATAAAAAATGATAAAGTTAATATTACACCATTTAGGAAATCCACTGCGACAAATTCCATCCTAAAAGCCTCCTCCTGCCATATGCCACACACCATAAAAAACATCCCAGTAGGTGAACTTACCCGCATTAAACGTAATTGTACGGACATTGAGGATTATAAAAAACATGAAAAAATGACATGTGAACGATTGTTATATAGGGGTTATCCAGCTTGGTCTCTAAATAGAGCGAAATCTATAATGGGGGAAATTGATCGTAACAGACTCCTGTTTGCTGATAAAAATAAAAATAAAAGTAAGAATATTAATAATAGAAATTTAGTTTTTACCACTAACTATAGCCTGCAATACAATAAAATCGCTGAAATAATAAAGAAATATTTACCAGTTCTAAATGAGGACCTGAAACTGAAAAGAATTTTAAGCAACGGTGCACACTGCTTTGCAAAAAAAGCGCCTACATTGGCTAATCTGCTTTCACCAAGTCTGTTTTTGGGAGAGGGTACTAACAGGTTAAAGAAAACTTGGTTGAATGCGGATGGCTTTTATAAATGCGGTGCGAACCGATGCAAAACTTGTAGATATGTTAAAAATGATAAAAATTTTACTTCAAGCCACAATAAAAAAGAATATTCAATTAAAAACTATATTAATTGTAACACAGAGTATGTAGTGTATTCAATAGTTTGTACTTTGTGTGTTACTCAATATATAGGATGTACAAGTGGCCCTCTAAAGGTGAGAATCAGGAGACATATTTTAGATGCTGGGAATCCTAATGCATTAGCCGCATCTGCGGTTTCAAAGCACTTCAGCGATATACATGGAGGCAATTTAAATAGCATGGAAGTCATGGGGATAGAAAAGGTAATAAAACCGCTGCGGGGTGGAGATCACAGAAGGAAACTTCTCAACCGAGAAACCTTCTGGATCTTCACCCTGGAAAGTAGATATCCCCATGGCTTAAACAGCAGACAGGATTTAATTTTGCATTATTGATCTATTTTATTAAATTAATTTCTGGATTACTCTTCACTATGGAACCTTTTGTGATGAAATTTGACATCTATAAAATTGGAAAATAAAAAATGAATTATGATGTCTATATTTATAAAATTGATAAGGTTTCATCTCTCTCTACTTGGGATATAATTACTATGATTCCTAATATTTTTCACAATGTTTAAATATGGTATTCTATATATTTGTATATGTGTTTTTAACTATGTATGTATACCTCTTTGTATCAACCCCCTTATAGTTAACCTCACAGGTGAGCAATTAACTTTGGGTGGATTGCCTTCTTAAGGAAGGATTTGGTCAGTCTTGGTTCAGACCATGATTAAGACAGTTTGTTGAAACGCGTCGCTCTGACCTGGGCACATCTATATTTTTATGCTACATGTACATTCTTGGATTTTATGGAAAACCATCAATAAAGAAGATAACTTTTTTAAAATGTATGTGATTGCGCTGGATTTACATTCTATTTTTAAAGAAAGGCATCCAGGCTCTGCTTAAATGTTAGTAGTGAATTACTCATTACAACATCACGCGGCAGAGAGTTCCATAGTCTCACTGCTCTTACAGTAAAGAATCCTCATCTGTGATTATGATTAAACCTTCTTTCCTCAAGACGTAGCGGATGCCCCCGTGTTCCAGTCGCAGGCCTAGGTGTAAAAAGATCTTTGGAAAGATCTCTGTACTGTCCCCTCATATATTTATACATTGTGATTACATCCCCCCTATGCCTTCGTTTTTCCAAACTAAATAACCCCAAGTTTAATAACCTGTCTTTGTATTGCAGCCCACCCATTCCTCTAATGATCTTGGTCGCTCTTCTCTGCACCCTCTCCAGTTCAGCTATGTCCTTCTTATATATCGGTGACCAGAATTGTACACAGTATTCTAAGTGCGGTCGCACTAGTGACTTGTACAGAGGTAGAACTATATTTTTTTCATGAACACTTATACCTCTTTTAATACATCCCATTATTTTATTAGCCCTGGCAGCAGTTGCTTGACACTGTCCACTAAAGTTAAGTTTACCATCCACCCATACACCCAAGTCTTTTTCTGTGTCTGTTTACCCAGTGTTCTACAATTAAGTACATAATTATAAATTTTATTTCCTCTACCCAAGTGCATGACCTTACATTTATCTACAATAAACTTCAATTGCCACTTCTCAGCCCAATCCTCCAATTTACATAAATCTCCCTGTAATATAAAATTATCCTCCTCTGTATTGATTACCCTGCAGAGTTTAGTATCATCTGCAAATATTGAAATTCTACTCCGCATGCCCCCAACAAGGTCATTAATAAATATGTTGAAAAGAAGCGGGCCCAATACTGACCCCTGTGGTACCCCACTATGAACTGAGACCCAGTCCGAGTACGTACCATTAATAACCACCCTTTGTTTCCTATCACTGAGCCAGTTTTTAACCCAGTTACACATATTTTCCCCTATCCCCATTATTCTCATTTTATGTACCAACCTTTTGTGTGGCACAGTATCAAAAACTTTTGAAAAGTCCACATACACAACATCCACTGCATTTCCCTGGTCCAGGCTTGAACTTACCTCTTCATAGAAGCTGATCAAATTTGTTTGACAGGATCAATCCCTCATAAACCCATGTTGATACTCTGTCATAAGGTTATTTTTCTTGGGATACTCCAGTATAGCATCTCTCAAGAAACCCTCAAGGATTTTACCAACCGTAGAGGTTAAACTTACCGGCCTATAATTTCCCGGCTCAGTTTTTGCTCACATTTGCTATGCCCCAGTCCTGCGGTACCGACCTTGTTATTAAGGAATCTGTGAAGATTAAAAATAATGGTCTATCTATCACAGAACTCAATTCCTGTAGTACTCTGGGGTGTATGCCATTCGGGCCCGGAGATTTGTCAACCTTAGTGATTTCGAGGCGGCGGCGTACTTCCTGCTGGATTAAGCAGGTAATATTCAAGGGTGAATTTATGGTATCACTGGTCATGTCATCTGCCATGTCATTTTCTTGTATAAAAACCGTAGAAAAAAAGTCATTCAGCGGTTGGCTTTATCCTCATCCCCCTCCACGATTTCACCAAGACTATTTTTATGGGGGCTAACACTATCGCTCTTCAGTTTTTTACTGTGTATGTAGTTAAAGAATATTTTAGGATTATTTTTACTTTCTCTCGCAATGAGTCTCTCTGTCTCAAACTTAGCTAACTTAATTTGCTTTTTACATATTTTATTTAATTTTCTATAATTATATAATGCTTCATCACTACCTACCCTCTTTAATTCTTTTAAGGCTTTCTGTTTTTCTTTTATTGCTTCCCTTACAGCTCTATTTAGCATGTTTGTTCCCATAGGGTATATTTTCTGAACAAGCCCTATTCAGGATGCTCATAAAAGTCTCCCATTTGCTTTGTGTACTTTTATTACTTAGTACATCATCCCAGTTTATTGCACTAAGATCATCTCTCAACCGTTTAAAATTTGCTTTCCTGAAGTTTAGTGTCCTTGTAGCCCCTCTACTATACATCTTACTAAAGAATACATGAAAACTTATTGTCACAAACCACCGGGGGGGTCACTCAGAAATCCCCCGCGCTGGCTACCAGTACGTCACAATCGGGGGGTAACAAGTGGGGGTCACCCCTCCTTTATACCTCCCGACCGACAGACAGAGCACGTGACGCGCTCTCTAGCGCCCCTCTTATAGTCAGGCCAATTATGGAATTGCCCGACGATAAGCAAGGAGGCCGCTATACTACTTATGCCGATTATTGAAGGGTCCCCGGTGAGAGTAAGGTATATATTCCCCCGACCTCCGCGGGCGGAATATATAAAATCTCCCCGAATCTCACTGGCCTCCCCACAATAATCCTTGGCACAATTCGCTGCCACCAACCGATTTACGGTAACTATTAGCCGAACACACAGACGTGGGATTCAAGATCGAGATAACAGAACAGCCCAAGATTAATTATATAATTTAATCAGCCTAAAGCACACTAGAAACTACAATATATACAATAGGGAATCTACAGAATATACATATGTCAGAGTACAGTTACAATCAAAGCATGGGTTACAAACAGGCATACACAGTTCCAGCAGTTACCTTGTTGCGTCTGGCCACAGGGGGGCGCTGTACCCAGGTTTCTAGGATCCTTCCCACAGATGTTTCCTACACGTGCCCCCAGCGAAAAGAACCCTGGAAAATGGCCGAAGTAGGGTTATCAACCTGGGCACATCCAGGTCCCCTCCTACCTTAGTGACCTCACAGGGAGCACTGCTCCACCCCTGGCTTGAGTTATGGACAATCCACAACATGGAATATGGCCATAACTTGGCCTGGGAGCGTCGTAGGCGGACGCCAATGCTCTCATTGTGACAGTTATGAATTTAGCTACAGAACGAGGGGACTCATGACCTGTCTGCCAGTTCCCCATTGGCTGATATCACGCCTGGGGCATTTCCCAATGTCCTGCTCCCATAAAAAGGGTGTGCCGGCATCGTCTGCATGCGGAGACACCATTTTTATGGTTGCCATATTTATCGGAAATATGGCTTGCGAGATATGAACCATTTTTTACTGGAGTCGTTCTGTCTGGCTATTTCCATAGCCTTGCTAACTAGCTAGCAGCTCCTACTACAGGGTGACGGCAGGGAGTCATCCTGTGTCCATTGTTCCCACACCACCTAATTTCCATATCACAGGACATGGCCATGGAGGTGTAAGTGGAACACTGAGAACAAGAAGGGAGGGGGCACTGCCAGGGAGTGATGAGGGACTATGACTGGAGTCATAATTCATCTTCATATCCCGGGATTTGCCTCACACCTCCCCCCTTTTGAGGGCGCTAGGGGGCAGCACACTCCGGTGTTCCCCCGTGCGCCCGTCCGCGACCTCTCCTTGTCGGGACAGCCCGTCTGCGTTACCGTGGTCACGGCCCCTTTTGTGGCGAATGGTGAAGTTGTATTGCTGGAGCGCAAGGCTCCATCGCAACAATCGCCCATTCGTCCCAGAGACGGTGTGCAACCAGCTGAGGGGATTGTGGTCCGTCTCCACGATGAAGTGGCGCCCGTATAGATAGGGTTGCAGACGCTGCAGGGCCCACACTATGGCCAGGCACTCCTTCTCCATCGTGGAATAGGCAACTTCCCTTGGTAACAGCTTCCTGCTCAGGTACAAGACTGGGTGCTCTTGGCTCGCAGAGTCCACCTGGCTGAGCACCGCACCGAGGCCGAAGTCACTGGCGTCGGTCTGTACTACAAACGGCCGCGTGAAGTCGGCTGCCTGTAGCACGGGCGGGCTGGACAGGGCGTCCTTTAGGGCCCGGAAGGCTGTCTCGCAGTCCATTGTCCAATCGACTGCAGAGGGCAGCTTCTTCTTGGTGAGGTCCGTCAAGGGCTTTGCCAGGCTACTATAGCATGGAACAAACCTCCTATAGTACCCAGCGGTCCCCAAGAAGGACATCACCTGCTTCTTGGTCCTGGGGGTGGGCCAGGATGCGATGGCTTCCACTTTCTCAGGCTCGGGCTTCAGTGTTCTCCCACCTACCCGGTGACCGAGGTACTGGACCTCGCTCATGGCCAGCTGACACTTTCCCGGCTTGATGGTCAAACCTGCCCGGTGGATCCGCCTGAGCACCTGTGCTAGATGCTCTAGGTGGTCCTCCCAGGTGGGACTGAAGATGGCAATGTCATCCAGGTACGCGGCCGCGTACCCTTCAAGTCCCTTGAGCAGGGTGTTGACCATCCGCTGGAAAGTGGCAGGGGCATTCCTCATCCCGAATGGCATCACCGTGGACTCGTACAGTCCAAATGGGGTAATAAAGGCAGAGCGTTCCCTGGCCTTGCGAGTCAGGGGGATCTGCCAATATCCCCGGCTCAGATCCATGATGGTCAGGTACTGAGCCCCGGCCAACTGATCGAGCAGGTCATCGATGCGTGGCATTGGGTACGCATCGGCGACCGTGACAGCATTGAGCCCCCTGTAGTCCACGCAGAACCGAGTGGTTCGGTCCTTCTTAGGGACGAGGACTACAGGCGAGGCCCAAGCGCTGTTGGATGCCTGGATCACCCCCAGCTTCAGCATCTCGTCAATCTCCTGGCGCATGTGTTGCTGCACCTCCAGGGAGACCCGATATGCTGAACGCCGGATCGGGGGATGATCCCCAGTGTCCACGTGATGGACAGCCAAGTCAGTCCTTCCGGGCTGGTTGGTAAACAACCCCCGGAAGGGGAGGAGGGTGGCCCACAGCTGGGACCGTTGGTCTTCCAAGAGCTGGTGGCCAACCTCCACATCCTCAATGGATCCGCCTGCCCTAACCTGGGCTAGCATATCCAAGAGGGTTTCCGCTTCTCCCTCCTCGGGCAGGTTGCACACGGGGAGCGCACATGCCTCCCGCTCATGATGTGCCTTCATCATGTTCACATGGAAGGGCTTCCGCCTTCCACGGGCAGGGTCCAGGGTGACCAGGTACGTCACAGGGTTGAGCTGCTGGTACACGAGGTATGGGCCTTCCCAGGCTGCCTGAAGCTTGTCCTGTGGTACGGGGACCAGTACCCACACCTCTTGACCCACTTGGTAGGTCCTCTCACAAGCGTTCTGGTCGTACCAACGCTTCTGATCGGCCTGGGCTTGAGCCATATTGTCGTGTACCAGTTGCGTCAAGGCCTGCATTTTGTCCCGGAAGCGCATGACATACTCGATAACCGACACTCCAGGGGTGGCCAAATCCCCTTCCCAAGCCTCTTTCACCAGAGCCAGGGGGCCCCGCACACGTCGCCCGTACAGGAGCTCAAACGGTGAGAATCCTGTTGAGGCCTGTGGAACCTCCCGGTAAGCAAATAACAGGTGTGGGAGATACCGCTCCCAGTCACGCCCGTGGGAGTCGACCAACATCTTAAGCATCTGCTTTAAGGTGCCATTGAACCGCTCGCACAGGCCATTAGTCTGTGGATGGTACGGGCTGGCCACCAGATGTCGCACCTGGACTTGCTTACAGAGGGCCTCCATCAGCTGGGACATGAATTGGGTCCCCCGGTCAGTGAGCATTTCCTGGGGAAAACCCACTCGGGAGAAAATCTCCAGCAATGCGGTGGCCACCTTGTCAGCCCGAATGGACGACAAGGCCACTGCTTCTGGGTACCGGGTGGCATAGTCCACTACCGTCAGTAGGAAGCGTTTCCCGGAGCTGCTGGGGATGGCCAGCGGGCCGACCAGATCCACAGCCACCCTCCTGAAAGGCTCATCGATGATTGGCAGAGATACTAGTGGGGCTTTGGGGCGTGGCCCCGCCTTCCCCACTCTCTGACAGGTTTCACACGAACGGCAGTAGGCAGCCACATCGGCCCCCATTTTTGGCCAGTAGAAATGCTGGTTTAACCTGGCCTTGGTCTTAGCGATCCCTAGGTGTCCGGCCATCGGAATCTCATGTGCGATCCGCAACAACTCCGTCCGGAACGGATAGGGTACCACCAACTGTCGGTCCCTGGGCCACGCCTCCGGTGAACCCTGCTGGACCGTGGCCCGGTACAGCCGTCCTTGGTCCCAGACCACTCGCTCCGGGTCCGAGTCCGAGGGAGGCTGTGCCGCCTGCTCCTTAAGAGCTTTCAGGCTGTCGTCAGCTTCTAACGCTGCCTGAAACCCCTGACTAGATGTGGCCAGAATCGACGAGACTGTCACATCTTCAGTCAGTACCCCGGGACCTGTGTCCTGGCCTCCACCTGACTCGGCTGCCACTTGGTCAGAAGGGGAAGAGCTATCGGACCTCCGGGAGGCCCCTTGGCTTCCAGCACTCCCACTGCGGGTGACAGCGGCCACAGCCGCTGCGACCGTGGGTCGTGCCTGCTCCTCCTCCGTTCCTGACCAAGTCGCCGGTTCAGGCAGACCTACCTGGCTTCCTGACACCCCGGTTGTGGGGGAACCATGCACCGAGATCTTACCTGGGAGCACTTCCGCTCCTGGACCGGCCCCAATCTCACCTGCCTGTTCCCCTCCTGCAGCAACAGAACCCCGCTGTGAAATCTCTGGGGACCCCACATTTGCTGTGGTAGCCCCCACCCCACACACTGGTCCTCCCCCTGCAGCACCCTGCTCTCTGCTTATCCCTGCAGAGGGCAACAGATCCCAGCTCACAGGCTGGTTACTTGTAGAGGCATTGTCACACCTTTCTCTGACCCCCTCCCCTGTCACAGCTGCAGCTGAGTGTGTGTCTATGGTGTCTATGCAAGCAGAAATATCAGAGTTCACTCCCTCCTCCCTTACATCATTCATAGATAACACATTAACATTGTCCGGAGGCACGTCAGTACTGGCTGAAGGTTCAGCCCTTGGTTGGGGCCCAAACTGGGAGGTTATCTGCCCCAAATCTGTCCCAAGTAGCACGTTTGCGGGGATCCGATCAGTTACCCCCACCTCCCTCACCCCTCGCCCTGCGCCCCAGTCCACATAAATGTCAGCAACAGGCAGCGCCGGGTCAATGCCTCCAATCCCGGAGACAGCGAGGGTTTTTCCAGGGATCAAGTCTTGGGGGGACACCATCTCAGGCCGCACCAGAGTCACCTCCGAGGCGCTGTCTCGCAGTCCTATGGTCACAGACCGGCCGACGGTGACAGGTTGGAAGCTGTCCAGGGACCTACCACCACCCCCACCCACACAATACACCTTGGGCGGCCCTTGGGACGGGGACGGAGCCGGGGCCTTGGGACGCTGAGGGCACATGGCCTTGAAGTGTCCAGGTAGGTTGCACTGGTGGCACCGTCTTGGTTCTGCCACGGGCCTGGAGAGGGGAGTTGAGGGGGACACCCCCTGCAGTCTAGGGGCAGGTGGGGCAGTCGCAGAATTCATCTTACCCCCTCTCCAGGTGCTGCTGGTGGCTGCTCTCCTGGCTTCAGGAGCCCGATTGTTGGTGTAGTCATCGGCCAGGGCAGCTGTAGCCGTGGACCCCTTTGGCTTCTGGTCTCGGATGAACTGGCGGAGATCCTCAGGGCAGTTCCACAAGAGTTGCTCCGTGATGAACAAGTCCAGGATCTCCGGTCCGGTGGAAAGCTGCAGGCCTTGGGTCCAGTGGTCGGCAGCTCGGGCAAGTGCCCGCCTGTGGTCAGCCCAGGAGTCCTTTGGTCCCTTCTGTAGGCTCCGGAACTTCTTGCGGTAGGACTCTGGGGTGAGGTTGTACTGTTGGATCAGGGCCCGCTTGATGGTGTCGTAGCCCTGATCTGCCTCAGCAGGCAAGTCCCCAAGGATATCCAGTGCCTTACCCCTTAAACGGGGGGTCAGGTATTTGGCCCACTGCTCCTTGTCCAGATGGTGCTGCAAGCAAGTCCGTTCAAAAGCAGTCAAGAAAGAGTCCAAGTCTCCATCCTTCTCCAGCACTGGGAAGTCCTCAACACGGACCTTTGGAAGTTTGGTGTCTCGAAGGTCACATGTGGCTGATGAGGGCCGGAGCTGAGCTAGCTGCAGCTGGTAGTCACGGTCTGCCTGTCGCTCTCGCTCTTCACGCGCTGCCTGCCGCTCTCGCTCCGCAGCCTCACGCTCTGCGTGCCGCTCCGCAGCCTCAGCGTCACGCGCTGCCTGCCGCTCTGCCCTGCGCTCTGCCAGGAGTTCCTTGTAGCCCTTCTGGTCTCCAGCCTGGAGAAGGGCCATAGCCATTTGAAGAAGGCTATCCGAGCCTCCCAGGCTCGGTGGAATGGCACGTGGTGATCTGCGGCACGCTGCAGAGCTAGGCGATTCACTGTCCCTTTCAGAGCGGAGGGCTGGCATCTGGCTCGTTGAGGAACCTTGGGTGAGCTCCTCCTCATCTTGTCCAGCAGTGCCAGGTTGCGCAATGTCCTCGGCAGAACGGTTTTCTGGCGTCGAGCTCCTGGAGGACTCGTGGGCAACCTCCTCATTGCTGTCCACAGCACCGTCCTCCCTCTCTTCGGCTCCTGCCTTAGCATTGGCCAGTTGCATAGCTCTGCTCCTGGTGCCATCAGCCATTCTTGCAGACTTTTGGTCACTGACACAGAACTGACACCTGATGCCTCCACACACCTTACAGTATCTGCACTCTGACACTCTAGTGTTGAGCTAGTCTGAAGACCCCAGCAGCCACAGCTGCTGCAGGCAGTCTTTAGTGTCTGGGAGTATGGGTCTCACACTCACACACACTATTATCTCGATCCCACCGCTATGCCACCAATATGTCACAAACCACCGGGGGGGTCACTCAGAAATCCCCCGCGCTGGCTACCAGTACGTCACAATCGGGGGGTAACAAGTGGGGGTCACCCCTCCTTTATACCTCCCGACCGACAGACAGAGCACGTGACGCGCTCTCTAGCGCCCCTCTTATAGTCAGGCCAATTATGGAATTGCCCGACGATAAGCAAGGAGGCCGCTATACTACTTATGCCGATTATTGAAGGGTCCCCGGTGAGAGTAAGGTATATATTCCCCCGACCTCCGCGGGCGGAATATATAAAATCTCCCCGAATCTCACTGGCCTCCCCACAATAATCCTTGGCACAATTCGCTGCCACCAACCAATTTACGGTAACTATTAGCCGAACACACAGACGTGGGATTCAAGATCGAGATAACAGAACAGCCCAAGATTAATTATATAATTTAATCAGCCTAAAGCACACTAGAAACTACAATATATACAATAGGGAATCTACAGAATATACATATGTCAGAGTACAGTTACAATCAAAGCATGGGTTACAAACAGGCATACACAGTTCCAGCAGTTACCTTGTTGCGTCTGGCCACAGGGGGGCGCTGTACCCAGGTTTCTAGGATCCTTCCCACAGATGTTTCCTACACGTGCCCCCAGCGAAAAGAACCCTGGAAAATGGCCGAAGTAGGGTTATCAACCTGGGCACATCCAGGTCCCCTCCTACCTTAGTGACCTCACAGGGAGCACTGCTCCACCCCTGGCTTGAGTTATGGACAATCCACAACATGGAATATGGCCATAACTTGGCCTGGGAGCGTCGTAGGCGGACGCCAATGCTCTCATTGTGACAGTTATGAATTTAGCTACAGAACGAGGGGACTCATGACCTGTCTGCCAGTTCCCCATTGGCTGATATCACGCCTGGGGCATTTCCCAATGTCCTGCTCCCATAAAAAGGGTGTGCCGGCATCGTCTGCATGCGGAGACACCATTTTTATGGTTGCCATATTTATCGGAAATATGGCTTGCGAGATATGAACCATTTTTTACTGGAGTCGTTCTGTCTGGCTATTTCCATAGCCTTGCTAACTAGCTAGCAGCTCTTACTACAGGGTGACGGCAGGGAGTCATCCTGTGTCCATTGTTCCCACACCACCTAATTTCCATATCACAGGACATGGCCATGGAGGTGTAAGTGGAACACTGAGAACAAGAAGGGAGGGGGCACTGCCAGGGAGTGATGAGGGACTATGACTGGAGTCATAATTCATCTTCATATCCCGGGATTTGCCTCACACTTATTATTTTGTGATCACTATTCCCCAAGTAACCCCCAACTTGTATATTTGATATGCGGTCTGGCCTATTGGTTAGTACAAGGTCTAGTAGTGCTCCCCATCTTGTGTGGTCTTGTACCATTTGTGAAAGGTAATTATCTTTCATTGTTATCAAAAATCTATTTCCTTTGCTGGAACTGAAAGTTTCTGTTCCCCACTTTATATCAGGATAGTTAAAGTCCCCCATAATAATTACCTGTCCGAGACTCGATGCTTTATCAATTTGCTTTATGAGGAGATTCTCTACCTCTTCCATAATATTCGGCATCTTATAACACACCCCTATCAGTATTTTATTATTCATTCCCCCCCCTTATCTCCACCCATAGGGACTCTACATTCTCAGTACCCTCACATATGTTGTCACGCAGGATGGGTTTTAAGGATGATTTTACATATAGACACACACCTCCCCCTCTCTTATTTGTACAGTCATTCCTGAATAGGCTATAACCCTGTAAATTAACAGCCCAGTCATAGCTCTCATCCAGCCATGTCTCTGATATCCCCACTATATCGTAATTTTTTTCCAACAATATTAATTCTAATTCCTTCACCTTATTTGTGAGGCTTCGGGCATTAGTGTACATGCACGTTACTTATGACTCTGTACCCTCTATTCCTGCTTACTGTATTAACTGTCCTAACCCTTCCCCCCGTACCACCCCCAATTTCATTACTTGTGCCCTGGTCACAATCTGCACTACATTCCCCTTCTATAAAGTGAATACCCTCGCCCCCAATTCCTAGTTTAAACACTCCTCCAACCTTCTAGCCATCTTCTGCCCCAGCACAGCTGCACCCTCCCCATTAAGATGCAGCCCATCCCTAGCATAGAATCTGTAGCCAACTGAAAAGTTGGCCCAATTCTCCAGGAAGCCAAAACCCTCTTCCCTACACCAATTCCTGAGCCACCTGTTAACCGCCCTGATCTCCCTTTGCCTCTCTGGTGTGGCTCGTGGTACAGGTAGTATTTCCGAAAATACCACCTTGGAGGTCCTTGCTTTAAGCTTACAACCTAATTCCCTGAAATCATCTTTAAGGACCTTCCACCTACCTCTAACTTTGTCATTTGTGCCAATGTGTACAATGACCGCTGGGTCCTCCCCAGCCCCTCCCAGCAATCTGTCAACCCGATCAGGGATGTGCCGAACTTGAGCGTGAGGAAGACAACACACTATTCGGTGATCCCTGTCTTTGTGACAGATTGCCCTATCTGTCCCCCTAATAATTGAGTCCCCCACTACCAGTACCTGCCTTGCCTGCCCTGCATTCCTATTCCCCCCCTTACTGGAGCAGACACTCCTCTGGCGTTCAGAGGTCATGCCTTGCTGCAGCAATGCTACCCCTGTAATGACATCCCCCTCACCTGCCAAGTTTGCAAACCTATTGGGGTGTGTCAGTTCAGGACTAGCCTTCCTAGCACTTTTCCCTTTACCCCCCTTTCTTATTGTCACCCAGCTACCTACCTCACTGTCCTGCCGCTCCCTACTACGATCCTCCCCCACATCTGACCCAGTAAGCTGCTGCTCAGTGAGCAGCACACTCCTTTCCAAATTGCTAATTCATCTCAGAGTTGCCAGCTGCTCATTTAGATCCAGTATCTCGGCTTCCAAATGTGCAACTTGCGCACATCTCGAACATCAGTATGCACCCTCGAACGGCTTTTCAAGGACTGCATACATGAAACAAGATGTACACTGGATCGCATTAGCAATAGTGGAGCACATTTTCTAACGGAGATAGCACTAAACAAATGTTAAGTAATTAAACATAAAAATACAAACAATTCAACTCACACTTACTTTTGTTCACACTTTGTTCACTCACGCTCATAATGAAGAAGACGGACCAAAATTCGAGCGCCGCTAGGCACGCGGTTTTCAGAAGTCTTCCTTCCGGCTGTAACGGGCAAAACCCGGTTCTCCTTGAGCTCGCGGTGACTCTTCACTTATCCCAGAAGGCACTGGGAATATGCAAATTATCCTCGCAGGACACCTTCCCTGGTTTTCAGATGCTCCTTTATGATGTGCATTACCTTTGCAATCCTCTCCTGCACCTGGGAAACTTGCTTAATGATGTCCTGTGGGGTGTAACTCCGGCTTCTCAGGTTTACTTTGCTATATCTAGGATACCCACGGATGTCAGGCGTATAGGAGTTCAAACGGAGAGAAGTCAGTAGAGGCTTCTGGAACCTTCCAGAAAGAAAGCAGTAGATACGGGGACAGACAGTCCCAATCTCGGCCATCCTTTTCAATGACCCTCTTAAGCATTCTCTTTAAATGTCTCCGTAAGGCTGTCCGTCTGCGGTTGACAAACCGACATCTTCAGTAGGTTAATCTGGATGGCCTTACACAATTCCCTCATCATTTTGCTCATAAAGGGTGTACCTTGGTCAATCAGAATCTCCTTTGGTAGTCCTGTCCAGTGAAAGATGTAGACCAACTACTGGGCTATAATTCTTGCAAATGAGTTTCTCAGGGGGACCACTTCTGGCTACTGCCTCACATAATCGAGGACAACCAATATATACTGATGCCCATGTGCAGACCTAATGAGTGAACCCGCCAAGCCCATGGCAATTTGCTCAAACAGCACTTCTATGATGGGTATCGGAACTAGGGGACTGCGTAACTGAGAAGTTAGAGCGATTAGCTGGCAGGTAGGACAAGACCTACAATAATTCAGGATCTTGTGGTGGAATCTGGGCCAATAGAACCTCCGAATGATCCGCTCTTAGGTTTTCTCCATGCCAAGATGGCTATCTGGTCTCCCCTAGATCAGTGATTGTTTTGTCTTGTTGATCTACTAGGCATTGTTCCCACCTAGCCAGAATCCTACTCCACACTGATGAGGGGCAATACCCCGAAAAAGCTGTCTGTGGATGGATACCTGGCTTTGGTATTTCCCTTGTCATATCTTTAAACATGTCAAAGAGTTGGATTATGACTAAAAGGGCCACTTAATATGGTGGTTATGGTGGTCTCCTAAAAAGAGCCACTCCTTGGCTAGGTCCTTCCTAGAGGGATATCTCTCTTTTTTCATTTCGAGATTCTTAACAGAGGCTCCACGGACCTTTTTTGATTTGCATACTTCCCAGGGGGACAATGCATCTAGGTTTTCACTGTGTTAAGTGCCTTTACTGGTTGCCAGCAGTGTTTTCTCTGGCTGGTCTCCCCGAGATCAGTGATTGTTTTTTCACCCGCCTACTGGCAGTCTCAGTGTTTGTCATTGGTTGCACTCAGACTGCGCTCCACCCTGTGTGACAGCATGTGTGCATGCTTTCATGATGCCCTGGCAAAACCAGGTAGTCACACACATATGCCCCCGCAAAACACCTCCCCTCACAGGGTTACATCAGCCGACCTGAAACCCTAGTCAACCCCCTCAGGGAAAGATAGGCACACCGGTGGGTGGGACGAAGTGGATGGAGAACGCCCACCTAGGGGTCTAGAAAGCCCAGGGCGGGAAAAACAGAGTCTAGTTTTGTCTAGTGAGGAGGTTAAGCTCAAGTTCAGAGGCGCTGGGGTTGAAGCCCTGGTGCATTGGCTAGGTGGCAGACGGCAGTCCATGTCTAGCAGGAGACGGGAAGACAGCTGCCGGAGACCCGAGGTGGACCGGGACAGGGTTGGAGCCCGCCGGTACTGACACCGGAGAACCGACCCGGAAACCGTGCACAGCGGGGGTACTTGGAACCTGAAGCCAGGACCGGAACCAACAGCCTAGCTATTTAACCAATTGAGGGCAGGATTATAGGTCCTGTCCCAACCAAAGTCCAAAAAGCAGACAACCACCCATTGAGAGGGATAGGGTATCCGCAACACCCACTGAGATTCCACAGGTCAGTCTCAGCGGGCACGGCTCCCAACAATAGTACCGGGAGCGGACTACCGTGTTCCACACCAGGAAGTCCAACACAACACAATACAGTGCAGAGGAAAGTGAAACAGACCACCAGCCCGGGTGGGGGACCAGAGTACACCTGGCTGCGGCGGCCGGCCACCAGCACCTTGGTTAAGTACTGGGCTTGTCTTATTTCTTTAACCGTGAGTAAGCTGAACTTCCCTGGTTTGACCATGCGCACCGGCCACTGCCATCACCGTCCCCTGTACAAAGTCACCGGGTCCCGGGGCAACCATCCCTACCCACGGAGGGGTTAACAACCAGCTGCCATCCCATCGCCCCGGGTGTCCCACAGCAGCAGCGGTGATGCCATACTTCACCACACACCGTGGGTGGCATCATGAACTGACTACAGAAAATCCTGTATAACTACGTCCCCCTTTTATTTGGAGTGTCTGTGTGACCCTCAGGTCCGGAGAGTCCCTCGAACCACACTGCGGGGCTGGATCTGAGCAGCCCAGCTGCTACTG
The DNA here is from genome assembly GCF_048569485.1 of Anomaloglossus baeobatrachus. Taxonomy (NCBI): domain Eukaryota; kingdom Metazoa; phylum Chordata; class Amphibia; order Anura; family Aromobatidae; genus Anomaloglossus; species Anomaloglossus baeobatrachus. The sequence goes on along the minus strand of NC_134358.1, from coordinate 353,533,172 downwards.
GCGTGGGGGCGGCACACCCCAAAAATTGGGGTCACGAACAGGATTCCTACCCATCCACTTACCTGGAGGAAGTGTGCCTTGTTCTGGACTATCAGCGGTACCCTGCTGCAAAAATTCTGAAAAGCCGCCATTTTGACATTTTTTCGGCGTGAAAAAGGACAACCCAGCGTCTTCTTCCCTGAGAAAGGGCGCGAGGTTGAAGCCCCGCCCCCTGGGAGCATGGCCAGAAGGAAGACCCTGAGGCCAAAACGAAACTAGAAGCGGAGCAAAGAGAGTGCTCGCAAAAGACCAATGGGGAGAAGCAGGAAGATGTCGGCACCCAATGTTGATGGCAGAGCCGCGCCTGCGGCTGGCGCGGCGGTGCCTGCAAACGTGGCAAATCACCCAGGTAATGACGATCACCTTATCCTATGTGCCTGGCGCTGCCTGGTTACCTCAGTACGACGGAAAGTTCGATGTCCTGTAGATATTCAAGAAGATATGTACCGTCCTTGATATGTACGCCATGACCGGCAAGCAGCGTGCATCGGTAGTGCTTGGGCAGCTGACCGGCGCCGCTGAGCAAGAGGTACAGACTTGGGTTGATGCCAACCGGGCCTCGGTAACCGCCATTTTTGACAAACTACAGGTCACTTTTGAAACCCGTACAGAAGCGGATTTGCAGATGCATTTTTATAACTGTCGACAACGCACTCAGGACAGCATTTGGGACTATGCGTTGAGGCTGCAGACTGCCCTACGCACGTTGAAACAGATGGACTCTATCAATGAGAATGAGAGTAATAAAATGCTAGTGGAGCAGTTCCTACAGGGGCTGGGGTCCGCTGAAGATCATAAGCAGCTGCGGCTATGGTCCTTGGAACATCCAGACTTGAACTTTGCGGTCCTAATAGACCGGGCCATTAAAGCGCTCCAAACCTCTGAAGCTGGCGCCTCCGATCTGCCATCTTGGCCGGCTGACACCGCTCATGTCTCAGTAGCGGCCTCGTTAGCCCTGCCAGCACCCACAGCGACGCCCGGGACTCCTGAGGACTTATCATCGCAAGTCCAGCGTTTGAGTGATGACGTTGCAAGGATCCTCACCGCTTTACAGCTTCCACTGAAGACCCATCCAGCAGAGAAGATCCAGCTCGTCGACAGCCCCGAAGACGTCACCTGGATGCAAAGGAGAAGAAACAACAACAGCCGGTATGGACAACCTGTCTGCTATAAGTGCAACAAGACTGGTCACTATTCCCGATGGTGTCCTTTAAATGAGCAACCCCTGAGGCCAAGGGCCAATCCTCAGGAATAGATCCTCAAGGTCAAGCTGATTGGCGTGACCGGTACGTTGGAGGTCCCCCCATCATCTCCCTTGCTGTGGACAGTATCCCGATGTTCGCCCTCCTGGACACCGGCTCTCAGGTAACAACTATACCTTATGTACTGTACAAACGTTATTGATCTGATAGGGAACTCACCCCACCTGATGCCATTTTGACCATCATTGCAGCTAACGGACTCCCTATGACCCAAGTAGGGTTTAAGGAGGTAACTTTGAAGGTGGGTCGAGTTGAGCTGAAGCAGCAAGGACTCATCGTAGTGCAGAATGACCCTATTGACCATAACCCAAAAATGGTCCTAGGGACAAATGTGATTGAGAACTGCATGGGCGAAGTACTGCATTTATTACAACAACTGTCTGCCACGGCAGGAGCAGGCCGGCAGAGGGCCCTGCAATGTGAAATCTGGGCTCTCCTGCAGCGGCAACAGGTGAACATGTCAGGTGGAGAGATTGGTGGTGTACGGGTGATGGATATAGCGCCTCTAGTGGTGCCTCCGCAGAGTGAAATGAAGATCTGGTGCAGGGCAGCAGTAGGTCCCCGAGGACAGGATTACCCGGCAGTGGTGGAGCCTCTGCCCTCTGAACACTGGCCCACGGTAATGGCAGCCAGAGGGGTGATTGATGTCAAGAAAGGGAGAGTGCCCGTGCGAGTGATGAATTGAGGAGAGGAAGAGGTTAGGCTACCCCACTACGCCACCATCGCTAAACTATTCACAGTAGACACTGATGCCATTCAGGCAGCGGCCTCCACCATCACTACATCACAGTTAGACAGTGACAGTTCACCAGGGCAGTTAGAGGAGTGGTGTCAAGAGTTTCACGTAGGCACCGACTCCACACCGACACACCACAAGGGAGTGGTGTACAGGGTAGTGAGAGAGAATGAGCAGGTATTCCGCAAACACCCACTAGATTTCAGGAGGATCAAGGGAGTCCAACATCACATCCCTACCGGTACACATCCACCCACCAAGGAGAGATACAGGCCGATTCCAGCTGCACATTACCAGTGCGCCAAAGACATATTGAGGAGCATGAAGGAAGCAGGGGTCATCCGTGATAGTTGCAGTCCCTGGGCAGCTCTATTGGTTCTGGTAAATAAGAAGGACAGCACCATGAGGATGTGTGTGGACTACCAGAAGATTAATCAGATAACCCACAAGGATGCGTATCCTCTTCCCTGTATTGAGGAATCATTGGCTGCACTCAGAACTGCAAATTTTTTCTCTACCCTTGACCTTACTAGTGGCTACTGGCAGGTATCTGTCACGCTCCCCGGCTCTCCTGATAGGCTCCCCGGCTCCCCTGCCATGCTCTCCGGCCCCTCTGCCTTGCTTACCGGCTCCCCTGCCACGCTTCCCCGCTCCCAGGTCGCGCTCCGCCGCTCCCGTGCCAGGCTTCCCGGTCCCCCGCTCCGCAGCCTTCCTGCTCCATCGCCTGCGGTCCCCAGGCAGCCCGGTCCCCGCTCCCGGCGCCCGTCGGCTACTCTGCCTCAGCCCGGCTCTCCTGCTTCCTACTCACCGCTCCCTCCTCTGGCTTCTGGCACCCGGGCCTCGCGCATGCGCATTAGGGCGCGCGCGCGGTCATTGACCCTCTCTTAAAGGGCCAGCACCTAGAAACAGGAAATTACATAGACAGGTACAGGGTATATTAAGAATCACTTTCCTGGTGGGCGGGGCCTGTTCTACGTGTTTAGCAAGCTAGTGTTCAGGTCCCCTATTGCTTTGCCTTGTGCTTTTGCCTGCATTAACCCTGTCCTGTCTCGTAGAGCCTGTCCTGCCATGCCAGCCGCTCCGAACCACGCTCATTCCCGTAACCTGACGGTGACTTCGGCGGATGTTCCACCATCTCTGCAGCTCCGCCAGTCTCCAGTCCCTGGCTCCGTTTGGTGACCCGTTCCATTGCTCAGCAAGTTACGGATCCCGCCTGACCTTACCACCTGGCCTCGGACTTTGAGCCTCGTCACCCGGACCACCGTCCAGAACTCCGTCCACCTTTCCTGCTCCCCTACGGACTGTCGGCTACCATTAGTGCTTCGGCTGCCGTGCACCCAGACCCTCTGGCGGGGTGACCTGCCTGGCTGCCTCCTCAAGAGAAACCGGTGTACGGTCCAGAGGTTCCACCACCCGGACGTTACAGCTAGAACAGGCCATGGATCCCGCCGAAGCACTAGCGGCCCTGCAGCAGGAACTCACACGACAGCGCGAGACCCAGACCCGCATGCTGAACTTCATGACTTCTGTGGATGCCCGTCTGAACGCGCTACAAGCAGCGGCCACGCCTGTGACATCTCGGGGTTCCACTGCACAATCCACGTCTGCAGCTCCCGTGGCAGCCTCCTCGGATGCTTCCAAGCTTTGTTTGGCCTCACCACCCCGGTACGCTGGAGATCCCAAGACCTGCAGGGGATTTATAAACCAATGCTCTCTCCATTTCAAGCTGCTGCCGCACCTTTTCGCCTCCGACCAAGCCAAGGTCGCGTTCATGATGTCCCATCTAGAGGGAGAGGCACTGGCCTGGATGAACCCCTTGTGGGAGAAGGAGGATCCGGTGACCACTGATATCCAGGACTTCTTGCAGGCTTTCCGTAACACCTTTGACGAGCCCGGACGCACCGCCGCCTCTGCTTCATCCCTCCTCCGGCTACGTCAAGGGACTCTGACGGTGGGCCAATATGCTATTCGTTTCCGCACCTTGGCCTCGGAACTCGGGTGGAACAACGAGGCCCTAACTGCCGCCTTCTGGGAAGGACTCTCGGCTCGCATTAAAGATGAGCTGGCTGGTCGTGACATGCCTTCTACCCTGGATGCCCTGATTGCTCTGGCGACTCGCGTGGATCTTCGCTTTCAGGACCGATCCAAAGAGGTGTCCCGCGAGAGGCGTCCAATACGGCACTCCTCCCCACCACAGAAGTCCACCGCTCCTCAGTCGGCGTCCCCCTGCGCGTCTACCTACGAGCCCATGCAGATTGACCGCCTGAGGCAGTCGGAGCAACGCCGAGCAGAACGACTAGCAAAGGGTCTCTGCTTCTACTGCGGTGATGGTTCCCACCTGCTACGCTCTTGTCCCGAGAAGCCTGGAAACTCCAAAGCCTAGGCTTGGTAGGAGAGGCTACCCTAGGTGCTGGGACACTCTCAGACTCCGTTACCTGGACTATTCAAGTCACTACAGAAGAGACCCGGTTCACGGCAGAGGCGTATCTTGATTCCGGAGCAGCAGGCAACTTCATCCAGCAGGCCACGGTGGATAAGTACCAGGTGCCGGTCCTCCCACTAGAGAAACCGCTGGTGATCGCCTCTGTGGATGGGAGACCCCTCTCTGACACCGTCTCACTGATCACCAAGCCTGTGGAAGTACGGATTGGTGCTTTGCACACCGAGAAGATCACCTTCTACGTCCTCCCGCGTATGTCTCATCAGATCCTGCTGGGACTCCCATGGTTACGGACACACGAACCGTCGGTCAGCTGGAGTACAGGTGAAATCACCCGATGGGGCTCCTCGTGCCACGAGAGATGTCTGAAAACCATCCAGCCCGTTCGACGCTCTCCGGTTCCAGAGTCTCTACCAGGACTGCCTTCTGCCTACTGGTCCTTCTCGGACGTTTTCGATAAAAAGGAGTCAGAGGTGCTACCGCCTCATCGTCCCTACGACTGCGCCATCGATTTACTGCCAGGAACCACGCCTCCTAGAGGAAGAATATACCCCTTGTCCCCTGCTGAAACACGGGCCATGTCTGCCTATATCACCGAGAGCCTGGCAAAGGGGTTCATTCGGAGGTCCTCATCCCCTGCTGGAGCAGGGTTTTTCTTCGTCAAGAAGAAGGAAGGTGATCTGTGCCCTTGCATTGACTACCGGGGTTTAAACCAGATCACCGTAAAGAACAAATACCCTCTGCCGCTTATCCCCGAACTATTCGATCGGCTCCGAGGAGCCCGTGTATTCACCAAGTTGGACCTCCGCGGGGCTTATAACCTGGTTCGCATTCGCTCTGGAGACGAATGGAAAACCGCATTCAACACTCGAGATGGGCACTACGAGTATTGTGTCATGCCCTTTGGTCTGTGTAATGCTCCGGCAGTCTTCCAAGAACTGGTGAACGACGTGTTCAGGGACCTCCTCTATGTCTGTGTCGTGGTATATCTTGATGACATCCTGGTCTTCTCTCCGGATCTACAGACCCACAGAGAAAACGTGCAGCTAGTTCTCCAGAGGCTTAGAGAAAACCGTCTGTACGCAAAGTACGAGAAATGCATCTTTGAGAAGTCGTCTCTTCCCTTCCTGGGTTATGTTATCTCGGACACTGGCCTGCAGATGGATCCTGAGAAAGTGTCTGCCATCATCAACTGGCCTCCTCCCTCCGGACTGAAGGCTATCCAACGCTTTCTCGGCTTTGCGAACTATTATCGGCAATTCATCCCGCATTTCTCGGCCTTGACTGCGCCTCTCTCTGCCTTGACTAATAAAGGAGCTAATCCTAAGGACTGGTCCCCGTCGGCCGATGCCGCATTCTGCTCCTTGAAACAGGCATTTGCTTCTTCCCCGGTTCTCCATCGCCCTGAATTGAACCGACAGTTTACCTTGGAGGTGGATGCCTCTTCCTCAGGAGCCAGGGCAGTGTTGATGCAGAACTCCCCCTCCAGCAAGATGGTCACTTGTGGAATCTTCTCCAAGAGCTTCTCGGCACCCGAACGCAACTACACCATCGGGGATCGGGAGCTACTGGCCGTGAAGCTTGCCTTGGAGGAATGGCGCTACCTCTTGGAGGGAGCAGTATACCCTGTAATCATATACACGGACCACAAGAATCTGGAGTACCTGCGGTCAGCCCAAAGACTGAACCCGCGACAAGCCCGCTGGTCCTTGTTTTTTGCTCGATTTGATTTCCAACTCCATTTTCGGCCTGCGGACAAGAACGTGCGGGCAGACGCTTTGTCCAGGTCCTTCGTGCCCGTGGAGTTGGAGGAGGAGACGTTCCAGCCCATCATCAACCCCAGCAAAATCATTCCGGTGAATCCTGTCGCTTTAACTCAGATACCCCCTGGGAAAACCTATGTCTCAGATACTGACAGACAGAGAGTCCTGCACTGGGGCCATGCCTCGAAGATCGCCGGCCATGCTGGTCAGAAGAAGACTTGGAGTACGATTGTCCGTCACTACTGGTGGCCGTCCCTCCGTACAGACGTCACATCCTTCGTTTCAGCCTGTCCGTCCTGTGCCCGCAACAAGACACCAAAGCATCTACCATATGGACGGCTCCTGCCTCTGCCCATTCCTTCTGTTCCGTGGCAACATATCGCAATGGACTTCATTACGGACTTACCCTTATCCTCCGGACACACAGTCATATGGGTTGTGGTGGACCGTTTCTCAAAAATGGCTCACTTCATTCCCATGGCCGGGCTGCCCTCTGCCCAGGAGCTAGCTGACTCCTTCATCCAACATATATTCCGATTGCATGGCTTTCCCGCACACATTGTGTCCGACAGAGGAACTCAGTTTACCTCGCGCTTCTGGAGGGCCCTCTGCAAACATCTGGGAGTATCTCTGGACTTTTCTTCGGCCTACCATCCTCAGTCGAATGGGCAAGTGGAGCGGGTCAATCAAATCCTGACCTCCTTCCTGCGCCACTACGTTAATGCCCATCACGATGACTGGTCCACGCTTCTTCCTTGGGCTGAGTTCTCCCACAACCATCACATCAGCGAGTCCACCTCCAGCTCTCCATTCCGAGTCGTTTACGGACTTCAGCCTTCTGTTCCATTGCCAGTATCCTCGGCTTCCGATGTCCCCGCAGCAGATGCTCTGGTCCAGGACTTCTCAGCCATATGGAGCTCTGTCAAGACCTCCCTTGAGCGTGCTTCTTTGCGGATGAAGAGACATGCGGACAAGAGGCGCCTGGATCCCCCGTGTTTCTCCCCTGGTGATCTGGTCTGGCTTGCATCCAAGTATGTCCGATTGAAGTTGCCATCGTACAAGTTGGGTCCTCGTTACATCGGGCCGTTTAAAATCATCAGCAAGATCAATGCAGTCTCCTACAAGCTGCAGCTCCCGGCCACGATGCGGATACCCAACTCTTTCCATGTCTCCTTGCTCAAGCCTGTTGTCCTTGGTCCCTTCTCCGCTGATGCCGGTACTGCTCCTCCTCCTATGGCTGACGATGACATCTATGCGGTAAGGGATATCGTGGCCATGAAGACCGTACGAGGTCGGCAGTATTTCCTGGTGGACTGGGCGGGGTATGGTCCCGAGGATAGGTCCTGGGAGCCCCGGGAGAATGTTGGCACTCCTCTGATTCGTGCCTTCCTGTCCCGCTTGCGGGGAGGGGGGCATGGGGGAGGGGGTACTGTCACGCTCCCCGGCTCCCCTGATAGGCTCCCCGGCTCCCCTGCCATGCTCTCCGGCCCCTCTGCCTTGCTTACCGGCTCCCCTGCCACGCTTCCCCGCTCCCAGGTCGCGCTCCGCCGCTCCCGTGCCAGGCTTCCCGGTCCCTCGCTCCGCAGCCTTCCTGCTCCATCGCCTGCGGTCCCCAGGCAGCCCGGTCCCCGCTCCCGGCGCCCGTCGGCTACTCTGCCTCAGCCCGGCTCTCCTGCTTCCTACTCACCGCTCCCTCCTCTGGCTTCTGGCACCCGGGCCTCGCGCATGCGCATTAGGGCGCGCGCGCGGTTATTGACCCTCTCTTAAAGGGCCAGCACCTAGAAACAGGAAATTACATAGACAGGTACAGGGTATATTAAGAATCACTTTCCTGGTGGGCGGGGCCTGTTCTACGTGTTTAGCAAGCTAGTGTTCAGGTCCCCTATTGCTTTGCCTTGTGCTTTTGCCTGCATTAACCCTGTCCTGTCTCGTAGAGCCTGTCCTGCCACGCCAGCCGCTCCGAACCACGCTCATTCCCGTAACCTGACGGTGACTTCGGCGGATGTTCCACCATCTCTGCAGCTCCGCCAGTCTCCAGTTCCTGGCTCCGTTTGGTGACCCGTTCCATTGCTCAGCAAGTTCCGGATCCCGCCTGACCTTACCACCTGACCTCGGACTCTGAGCCTCGTCACCCGGACCACCGTCCAGAACTCCGTCCACCTTTCCTGCTCCCCTACGGACTGTCCGGCTACCATTAGTGCTTCGGCTGCCGTGCACCAAGACCCTCTGGCGGGGTGACCTGCCTGGCTGCCTCCTCAAGAGAAACCGGTGTACGGTCCAGAGGTTCCACCACCCGGACGTTACAGTATCCGTTGCAGAAGAGAATCGGGAGAAGACTGCTTTCGCTACCCCGATGGGTCTCTATGAGTTCAACAACATGCCTTTTGGGCTGTGTAATGCGCCAGGAACCTTCTCAAAATTGATGGAATGCTGTTTGGGACATCGAAACTTCGAAATGGTCTTGTTATACCTGGATGACGTAATTGTCTACTACCAGACTTACGAGGCACATCTGGAACATCTCGCCGAAGTGTTCGAGGCCCTCTCCAGATACGGGATGAAACTGAAGCCCTTCAAGTGCCCCCTGTTGAAACCTTAAGTACAGTACTTCCGGCACGTGGTGAGTGCCGAAGGTGTGGCCCCAGACCCGTAGAAAATTACAGCCATCCAGAGTTGGCCAAAGCCCACCACCACTAAAGAAGTAAGGCAGTTACTGGGCCTGGTGGTTTACTACCGTTGCTTCATTAAGGGCTATACCAAGATGGCAGCCCCCATGCAGGATCTCCTGGTGGGGCAGACTAAAGCCGGCGTCACACGGTACGATCTATCGTGCGATTGCACAAGCGATCATACCCGACCCCGTCGTTTGTGCGTCACGGGCAATTAGTTGCCCGTGGCGCACAAAGTCGTTAACCCCCTGTCACACGTACTTACCTCCCGGACGACCTTGCTGTGTGCTTCATTTTCTGAAGGGGGAGGGACGTTCGGCGTCACAGCGACATCACACAGCGGCCGGCCAATAGAAGCGGAGAGGCGGAGATGAGCGGGACGTAAACATCCCATCCACCTCCTTCCTTCCGCATAGCCGGCGGCCGCAGGAAAGCTGTGTTCATCATTCCCGGTGTGTCACACGGAGCGATGTGTGCTGCCCTGGGTACGATGAACAACCGGCGCAGAGAAAAAGAAACGACTTTTTGAAAATGAGCGACGTGTCAACGAGCAACGATAAGGTGAGTATTTTTGCTTGTTCACCGTCGCTCGTAGCTGTCACACGCTACGATATATCAAACGATGCCGGATGTGCGTCACTTATGACGTGACTCCTCCGACATATCGCCCGATATATCGTACCATGTGACGCCGGCTTAAGACTGGTAAAGTTCCTGGCTCCCCGTTCACCTGGAGTTAAGAGCACGAAGAGTCCTTTCAACAGCTGAAGTCTGTTCTGACCGGAGAAGAGATCCTGGCCTACCCTGACTATAGCCTTCCGTTTACGCTCTACACGGACACCAGCAACGTGGGCTTGGGTGTTGTCCTGTCCCAGATGCAAGATGGCCGGGAGAAGGTGATTGCTTATGCAAGCAAGAAGCTCTGGCCGACGGAAAGAAACCCTGAAAATTACAGCTGTTTCAAGTTGGAGCTCCTGGCACTCGTCTGGGCGATCACTGAGAGGTTCAAGCAGTACCTGGCTTCTGCAAAGTTTACTACCTACATGGATAATAACCCTCTGACCCACCTGGATACGGCGAAACTTGGGGCCCTAGAACAATGCTGGGTGGCCCGGCTGGCAAACTACGACTTTACTATCAAATACAGGGCCGGCCGCAAGAACACCAATGCGGATGCGTTGTCTCGCATGCCGCACCTATTTGATGAAGGGTTGGATGAGGACGAGCTGGAAGAAATCAAACTGCCTGCGTATCATCAATCCGAGGGAGAAATAGACACAAGACCCTGCAGTGGGCAACAGCAAGTGACCTTCCATCCGTTGCCCCATCGTGGTTGGCAGGAGGCCCAAGACCAGGAGCCTGTGGTCCGGCTAGTTAAGACGCTGATCTCCCAGACCGAGTCCAGGTTAGGACCCACTGCTCCCGCAGAGGCGCAACGACTGTGGAAGGAAAGAGACCGCCTGTACTTGCAACAGGGCAAGCTTGCAGAGGGCTAATCAATCCAAAGACACACGAGAAAGTCTGCCAGATTGTGGTGCCACAAGCATATGTACCCGTGGTCTTGAAGGCTTATCATGATGGAGCCGGGTACGTCGGCTGGAAGAAACTAGAAATGTTGCTGAGGGAGCGCTTCTACTGGAGCGGAATGAGAGAGTTCATTGAAGCATGGTGCAGGGATTGTGGTCCCTGTGCGCTCAGACGAAGAGATTGAACCAGTCAGAAGGCCCCGTTACAGCCAATTGTCACTCCTCAGCTGCTGGAGTTGGTTGCCCTGGACCATGTTAAGCTCATGCCGAGTCGGAGCGGTTACACATATGCCCTTACCATCGTGGACCATTACTCTAGGTTCATGGTGGTAGTACCTGTCAAGGATCTGACGGCTCGTACCGCAGCGAGGGCCTTCCAGGCATATTTCTGCCGGCCACATGGCTACCCGGAGAAGGTACTTATAGATCAGGGCCCTGCCTTTGAAGCAGAGATCTTCCAGGAGTTCTGCAATTTGTACGGATGCAAGAAGATCCGAGCCACGTCCTATCACACCCACACTAACGGGATGTGTGAAAAAATGAACCATCTGGTCCTGAACCTTCTCAAGACTTTGCCTCTGGAGGAGCGGAACCTATGGCCTGAGAAATTGCCCGACTTGGTGGACATGTATAACAATATTCCTAGTAGTTCCACTAATTGTACACCCGTGTATTTGATGAGGGCGAGGCCCGGAAGACTACCGGTGGATCTGGAATTGGGTGTTGAAGTGCCTGAGACCATCCCACCTACCGCTAATTGGGATGCCAAATGCCAGCAGCAGTACCGACAGATCCAAGAATATGTAGAAAGAAATCTGTGTTGAGAAGGGCAAGAACAGCGTTTTAACCGCTGAGCCCAGGCTACCCCTTTTGGGCCTGGAGATGTAGTGCTAAAAAGGAAGAGGAGCTTGCACAAGCTGGATGATCAGTGGGAAAGGACCCCCTACGTGATCCAACCCACCGGCTGGGGAAACCAGAAAATGTGTTGAGGCAAAATCACCAGGCTTACCATCTATATACAACGGTGTAAACAACATACTGAGGACTGCTATATCGTTGCCAACAGCATTTTCATCTATCCACGGAAGTGGAATGGTTGTCTGTGAAGGACTTCTATTATTTATCTAAATACTGCTGAGTATTGGCTAATTGTGGAGTTCTATGTCTTTAATTGTTTGTATCAAACCGTAACCTGTGTGAATCATTTATGTTATAGATCTTATTTAGGACTCTCCAGTCTGCCCCTGGTATCCAGGAGCAGATGGAGAGATCATACTGTATATATAAGATCTAAAGAGGTCACCTCTATGGATGTCTATTGCTAGGTTCAGCACCTTTTTGATATTTAATAAATTATTGCACTTTGGGAATATTTCTTTTTGATTATTGGAACCAGAAAACGTACCTTGTCAGCCGCGATCAGGGGAAGACTACGGCCACTGTTTCCAGGGACCACTTGAAAAGATGTCCGGAGCCCCTGAAGATGGTGGAGAAGGTCCCCGCTCCCACTCTGGGCGCAGAAGAAAAGAAAGAGGTAATCCACACCGTTATGGGTGACTTCCCAGCTGATTGGCCCATGCAGAATGGAGCAGTGATTGTTCCTGTTATAATGTTCCCACAACCCGTGGAAGATAAAGAACCCGAGAGGCCTATCAGCAACACACTAACACTTGTACGAAGGGATCCACCCACACCATGTCCCCATAGGTCCTTACCAGCAGTACCGGACATTAGGGGGGAGGGACCCTTAGTTCATTCTACCCCACCAGTCCTGAGTGAGAGCACAATGCCAAGAAGGTCCACACACCCTAACTTAGGTCAGCCACCATTAAGATACAGAGAAACAGTAGTCTAGTGAGTGGTGCCCGCTTGTTGTGTACATAGTCCTATATGTGTGTTAATGAATTCCAATTGACTGAATTCTTCACCTGATTGCCAAAGAAAATGAGTAGGTACCTTAGTTATGTGTCCCCGATGGGACCGTTCTACAGTTTTTTCAGCATTTTAAATATGAACCACGGCAGTGAACTGGCAGGCCACTCCAGGAACTCTTGGGCTTTGTAATTAGTTCCCGTTCACCTTCATGTGACACCGTCCTGGTCTCCGGAGAGGCCGATTAGAGGAAAGGCCTGCAGTGTAGTCGGCCGAGGCCCATCACCATTGCAACCGGTGACTACCCTCCAGACTGAGGAACTCGTAACCTAGACTGCCGGGTAAGAAACTTTTTACCCGGCCCATGTGGGTGCTACCTAAGGGACTGTTCTGGACTTGGGCAAAGGGGTGTCACCTGTTTTTAGTGGTGGCACCAGGGAACAGGTTTCTTGGGTGGCGGGGGTGAACAGAAGGTGTCCGGTACTTTTATAGTTTGCAACGTTTAAGATCCGTGCCTCCCGTAAGGGAAGAAGTTATTGTACAAATGTTATTATACTTGTAAATTGTTTATTCTTTTTCCTAGTTGCCATTAAAATAAATGTTGATGGTCGGACAGCCCGCGGACGGTCTGTATTAAACCAAGGGGGAATGTGACGCCCTGGCAAAACCAGGTAGTCACACACACATATGCCCCCGCATAACACCTTCCCTCACAGGGTTACATCAGCCAACCTGAAACCCTAGTCAAATCTGAATTGATGATTCTTTGCTGGTTTGTCCTGAAGAAGGGAGCTGTGTTCTCCTGAAACGCGTAGACTTGACCTGTTATGAAATAAAAGAAACATTAATCTGAGAAGAATCCAGTAGTCTTTTGGCGCGGCTGTGAAACCCATTCTCTACTACTCTCTGTTATCTGCCTCATGGGGACCGCTGCCGGGACTTGGTGTTACATGCTGCTATAGGTGTGGTGACTGTCACAACCCGAATTGGTGAGTAGGATTATTCTTTGCTTCACCCTATATATATTGGGGTAAGACCCTATTGCGCTTTCTTTTTCCACAGTTTTCACTCATAACTATTTTACTGCAATAAAGGATATTCACAGCAAAATGCTAAAATTTCCGCCTCACTTGCCATAGGGGTGGTGGAGCGCTCGCCCAGGTGACTCTCATGTAAGGTATATTGCTCTTTACTTTATACTATTCAGTGTGAAGCCCTGTTTGTGCAGGCTATTATGAATACGCCTATCTGTCAGTTATCACTTATTCACTTAGATTTCTAACATATATTTTGCATATATTTTGCATTGCTGTCTGTTTTCATCTGCCTGCTGTACGGTGATCAGCATTGGAGGGCTGCACCATCCACCCATCTAGGCGGAGGATTAATACCACTGTGATTTAGCATATGTTATGCACATTGTGGATAATTACATTATATTGCCTATCATTGCCTGGTGGATGCTATAGCCCCAATAATATTTAGTTGCAGCAGTGCACATGGAGGCTTGACTAGTCATGCAGAATTTTTTAATGCGGAAATTTTAAAATTTTGCTGTGAATATCCTTAATTGCAGTAAAATAGTTATAGCAGACTGTTGGTATTTTCAAGAGTAACGGTATTAAAGTATATACAACTGGGCTGCCATCTGTTGGCTGGCACTGCGACTGTATGATAGTAAGATAATCGGGCTTACATATGTCCCATTAATAAATTAATAGATAAATATCATCTTCGCTGCCGACCAATAGTGGCTGCACACAGTAATATATACCTGTGAATTTATTCATGTATTATGGAGGGTTATCAACTGGGGATGACGTGCTCCACTTTGTGGGTTTTCCCTGTTTTTAATGTTTATAAAGTTATATTAATAAAGTTTTTGTACTTTTAAAAATTGTAACGTATACGCCTCTCACTTCATACTTGAGCATTATGGTGCTCGGGCTGTTGTTTTGATTAGTTTTGAAGTGCGTGTTTACTGTGGACAATTGACATTTTAAGTGTTTTGGTGTACAAAGAACAACTGACATCTGGCATAGCCTGCTAGCAGACCAGGGTTTAAATAGGCAGAGAGTTAGCAATGGAAACACCCATTGCTCAACACACCTGGTCTCTGTCCAAACCATTCCTGGCCACAAGAGGGAGCCTCACAGCAGCAAAAGCATAACTGACATTCACAACACCTTGGTGGGCGTTCCCTAACACCTGGTCCCGCCCACTGTGTGTCTGTCTTGCCCTAAAGGGGGGTGACTAGGGTTTCAGGTCGACTGTGTGTTACCTAGGTGAGGGAAGGTGTTATGCGGGGGCCTAATGTGTGACTATCTGGTTTTGCCAGGGCGTCACATTCCCCCTTGGTTTAATACAGATCGTCCGCGGGCTGTCCGACCACCAACATTTATTAAATAGGAACTGTAAAAAGAAAAGATATAACATTTACAAGTATAATAACAGTGGTACATTTTGGTTTTCTTCCCTTACGGGAGGCACTTTTCGTAAACGTTGCACATACAAACCGGGACGGGATGGGACCGGGTCCTTCTCACCTCACCCACCCAAAACAACCTGCCCCCTGGTGCCACCACTAAGCACTGGTGCGCACCCCTTGCCCAAGTCCAGGACAGGTACTGGTGTTGCTCGTATGGGCCAGGTAAAAAGTTCCTTACCCGGCAGTCCTTTTTCAAGGACCCCACGTCCAGGGGACCTCTGACCCGGAGGGTAGTCACTGGTTTTGGTTGTGACTGGCCTCGACTGACTCTACCGCAGGCCCTTCCCCCAACCAGCCTCTCCAGAGACTGCGGCAGGTAAGAAGCTTGGTCAGGGACTATTTACAAGGCCCAATAGTTTTTGGGTTGGCTTTCCAGTCCAAAGCCATGGTCCATAAACTGTGATGGGACTTCAACTGTAAACGGTCCCAACAGGGACTTGCATAACTGTGGTAGCCGGGAACCGCTACCTTAACATTCATCAGGTGAAGATGCAGAGAGGGGTGGGTGTGCAGCTGGGCACCCATTTTCACCCGCCTCCTCACATCAAGGGAAAACCACCCTCTCTCTCCGCAGTGCCAGTTATACGAGACAACTCTCTGGGTTCCAGGTCTCGGTCCGGGTGGCCAACAGGCAGATGAGGGGCCACATCCCTCCAGGACACAAAGACCTCGGCCTCCAGGCCCGGCTCGTATATGAAACCCCAGCCTTTCTGGGCGTTAAAGTGACAAACCTGGCCTTGGTATGTCGGGCCCCGCACCCGGAAAGTGGCATTTTGGAGATGGTCCTTTTCCGTGTGCGTCCGGGACAGTACCTCTGCCTTTCTTTTCTCCCGGGCCGCTATTTCTTTGCTCAGCTGGTGCCACTGCCGTTCCCAATATGGAGCACTTGCTTCATGCTCGGCTTCCACCTGCGCGGGGGCTAGGCCCAGCCGGACTCCCTCTGTGCCGGCTACAACCGGCACTAATGGCAATGGAGGGTTCCGCTGTGTCGCGGCCTGCTTTGCTGCCCCGCAGCTGCATCCCTGCTGTTCCTCAGCCGAGCCCGGGAGCTTGGGAGCAGTCAGCATCTCTGGCGGTGCTGACTTCTGGTCGGGGGCTGGCCCTGCTGCGGCCGGGCGGACTGCTGGGGCCGTCGTCATTGCGGATGCTGCCTTCTCCGGGACCGTGGGTGATGTCATCAGGGTTGCGGCCTGGCTCGGGACCAGACGGGACATCTGCCGGGACGCGGTTTGGTTCGGAGCTGGTGCGGTTGCCGGATCAGTGGGGTGCTCATGGCCAGAGGATTCCGTTGGCGGGTCCTCGCAAGCAGATGAGATGGGTACCGCTGCCGTTGCATGTGGCAGTGGACCGAGCGGGGTGTCGGCTGCAGGTGCGGGCAGCGAGGGAAACAGCATGGTGGACAGGGCAGATTGGGCCCCTCGGCTTGGTGGGCCGATCCCAGTGGGACATAGGGGCGTGGGTCTCTTACCCGCTCCTCCGAGGTCGCCTTAACTTCACGAGCCTGAACGGCTGCAGCCAGTTCTGCCATCTCTGCTGTCCATCGCCTTAGTAGCACATTGGCCTGAGCTTGAATCCGTTGGCACATCCGCGCTGTCTGGGCTTCCACCCAGTCGGCTGTTCCGGGCATGAATCTTTCTATGACGGGCTTGCCAGACTGCTCGGCCATCTTCCTCTGTCGGGATCCAGGAATAAGAAGGTGGCAGAGTCCTGGCGTCTCTGTACTTTAACTACTCGGGTCACATGCTGCAGCTTCTTCACCTGCCCCCCCTTGGTCCTTTGCAGGCACTCCCTTCTGCGGCTAGTTAGTTTCATTTTACGACCTCGGGGTTTACCTTCTGGCCGCGTTCCCAGGGGGCGGGGCTTCCTTTTTGCGCCCTTTCTCGAGGAAGAAGACGCTGGGCTGCAGTTTTGCGTGCCCAAAAATGGTGGCAAAAATGGCGATTTCTGAAAATTTCTCAACGGATCACCGCTGTCTGTCCAATTCAAGGTGCACTTCCACCAGGTAGGTGGATGGGTTTTACTCCAATTCGTGACGCCAAGTTTCGGGGTGTGCCGCCCCTGTGCCAGGAGCCAGCGCTGGTCGGATCCAGGGTCTACGGTACGGCTCGAGGGGTTCCCCGTACCCGGGGGTTGCGCGGACACTCCGAATAAAAGGGGGGACATATTTGTACGGGATTGATTGTAGAATGTCCGTGACACCACCCACGGTGTTTGGTGAAGTGGGACAACACCGCTGCTGTTGTGGGATACCCGGGGAAGATGTAATGGCAGCTGGATTTTAACCCCTCCATGGGTAGGGATGGTTGCCCCGGGGCCCAGTGTCTCTGTGCAGGGTATGGCGATGGCAGGGGCTTGCACACTCAGATAGACCGGGGGGGTAGTTGATTACTCACAATTGAATGAATCACACGAGTGTTTTGGTAAACCAAGGTGCTGGTGGCCGGCCGCCACGGCCGGTTGTAGTCTAGTCCCCCACCCGGGCTGATGGTTGCCGTCCTTTCCTCTGCACTGGTTGTGGTTGTGTGTTTAGACTTCTCGGTATGGAAGATGGGAGTCCGCTCCCGGCTTCTTGAGTGCCTGAGGAGCCGTGCCCGTCTGACGCTGAGCCATGGGATCTACAGGCCTTGGCGGTGGCCCTATCCCTCTCTGTGGGTGGTTGTCTGCTTTTTGGGACTTAGGTTGGGATACGACCTATAATCCTGCCCTCAATCAGTTAATTAGCTAGGCCACCGGTTTCGGTCCTGGCTTCAGGTTCCGAGTACCCCCTCTGTGCACGGTTTCCGGTTGGGTCTCCAGTGTCAGTACTGGTGGGCTCCAACCCTTCTCCGGTCCTCCTCGGATCTGCCGAGCCATCTTCCTGTCTCCTGCAGACGGAGACCACCATCTGCCACCTAGCCAAGGTACCATGGCTCCGACCCTGGCACTGTTCAACTTGAACTTCCTCTGCTGGAGT
Source organism: Anomaloglossus baeobatrachus (assembly GCF_048569485.1). Classification (NCBI taxonomy): domain Eukaryota; kingdom Metazoa; phylum Chordata; class Amphibia; order Anura; family Aromobatidae; genus Anomaloglossus; species Anomaloglossus baeobatrachus. The sequence goes on along the minus strand of NC_134358.1, from coordinate 353,515,424 downwards.
TACACCTAGCTCCACGCCACACTCCTCTCAACTGAAACTCAAAGTTTATCTTGCTGTTTTCCCGCCCCGGGCGGTCTAGACACCTAGGTGGGCATTCCCTAACCGCCTGGTTCGCCCACTGGTGTGTCTGTCTTGCCCTAAAGGGGGGTGACTAGGATTTCAGGTCGACTGTGTGCTACCTAGTTGAGGGAAGGTGTTATGCCGGGGCCTAATGTGTGACTACCTGATTTTGCCAGGGCGTCACACAAGCATCAACATTATTCATGATATAAATGACAGTCACAAGGAATCCAAGTTGACAATAAGCAAAGGATTGATGAGAGAACACTTAGCCAAGTTAAAAGAAACCAAGTCCCTAGAAAAAAAGATAATTTACGCCATAGAGTCCTGAAAGATATAACTGAAGAAATAAACAGGTAGTGCTTGCCATACTCTTCAATAAATCATGGGAAACAGGAGTGGTCCATCTAGGTTGTAAAAGTGGAAATGTGGTTTCTATCTACAAAGTGGAAATGTGGTTTCTATCTCCAAAACAGTTAAAATGAGGATCTAGGAAACTACAGGAAAGTAATCCTGACCTCCATAGCAAGAAAAATCTTTGCGCAAATTGTCAAGGAACATTTAGTCAGGTACTTGGATGCAGGGCCGGATTATAGGCGGGGCAGGCGGGGCTCCAGCCCAGGGGCCCCCACCAAAAGAGCTTCTAAGGGGGCCCCCACCACCAGGGCCATACTTGTCAGCATTTTTTTTTTCTTCACACCCTCTCCCCCTCCGTAAAGACAGTCTAATAAATCAGCTGTGTTTTCGGAGGATGGGGGTGGAGTGGGGGGGGGGGGAGTGGGGCGGTGCACCGGCATTTATTTGTATCTGCGTCTTTAAAACGCAAAAACAAACTGCGGGCACAGGACGCTGAATGACCCCGGAAGTACCAGTGCTTGCGGTGTCAGAGGTGTGCCAATGAGCTTCCTATGTGCTGCGGCCGTCATGGGCGTACCCAGCGAGGGGCGGGGGGCACCTGCAGGCCCGACACACTAGCATGCAGCAGGAGCAGGAGGCAGTGCTGTGCTGTGCCGGCTCTGCTGTGTGTCCGGCATGCACACAATGCAGAGGAGCGCAGCGGAGCCGGTGCTCGCAGCTTCGTCCTTCTTCCTATTCAAATGTATTTGCGTCTTTCATACGTAAATACATTTGAACAGCGCGCCGGGACTGGGCCCCCGACGTGCAGCAACGTGATGAGATCAGCACCTTGCTGACGTCATCACAGTGCTGCGGGCGCCGGCACACGGGACATCAGATGGTAAGCGCTCCATGAAGGAGCCGAAGAGACAGGTTTAATTAATGATGATGAGTGGGGAGGGGCTGAGGACACAGAACGAGGAACATCTGTGAAGGAAGTGGAACACAGCTTTGTGGCAGGCAGAGGAGGAGTACTGTATTCCGAGGGGGGAGGCAGGAGTGTGTAGGGATGGGGCAGTGTGATTTGTGTGTGTAGGGGGTGATGAGGGTTGCATTGTATTGTGTGTGGGGGGAGGGGTAATGGGGGGGTGCATTGTGTGTGTGTGTGTGTGTAGAGGTGAGGGGGGGTGCATTGTGTGTGTGTGTGTGTTTGTAGGGGGTGATGGGTGCATTGTGTGTGTGGGGGGTGATGGGGGGTGCATTGTGTGTGTGTGTGTAGGGGGTGATTGGGGATGCATTGTGTGTTTGTGTGTGTGTGTAGGGGGTGATGGGGGGTGCATTGTGTGTGTGTGTGTAGAGGTAAAGGGGGGTGCATTGTGTGTGTGTGTGTGTAGGGGGTGATGGGGGGTGCATTTTGTGTGTGTGTGTGTGTGGGGGTAAAGGGGGGTGCATTGTGTGTGTGTAGGGGGTGATGGGGGGTGCATTGTGTGTGTGTGTGTGTGTGTGTGTGCAGGCGGTAAAGGGGGGTGCATTGTGTGTGTGTGTGTGTGTGGGGGGTGATGGGTGGGTGCATTGTGTGTGTCAGAGCTGTGTGTGTGTGTCAGAGCTCTGTGTGTGTGTCAGAGCTGTGTGTGTGTGTGTCAGAGCTGTGTGTGTGTGTCAGAGCTGTGTGTGTGTGTCAGAGCTGTGTGTGTGTCAGAGCTGTATGTGTGTGTCAGAGCTGTGTGTGTGTGTCAGAGCTGTGTGTGTGTGTCAGAGCTGTGTGTGTGTGTCAGAGCTGTGTGTGTGTGTCAGAGCTGTGTGTGTGTGTCAGAGCTGTGTGTGTGTCAGAGCTGTGTGTGTGTCAGAGCTGTGTGTGTGTATGTGTGTCAGAGATGTGTGTGTGTCAGAGATGTGTGTGTGTCAGAGACGTGTGTGTGTCAGAGCTGTGTGTGTGTGTCAGAGCTGTGTGTGTGTATGTGTGTCAGAGATGTGTGTGTGTGTCAGAGACGTGTGAGTGTCAGAGCTGTGTGTGTGTCAGAGCTGTGTGTGTGTGTGTGTCAGAGCTGTGTGTGTGTCAGCTGTGTGTGTGTCAGAGCTGTGTGTGTGTCAGAGCTGTGTGTGTGTATGTGTGTGTGTGTGTGTCAGAGCTGTGTTTGTGTGTCAGAGCTGTGTGTGTATGTGTGTCAGAGACGTGTGTGTGTCAGAGCTGTGTGTGTGTCAGAGCGTCAGAGACGTGTGTGTCAGAGATGTGTGTGTGTGTCAGAGACGTGTGTGTGTCAGAGCTGTGTGTGTGTGTCAGAGCTGTGTGTGTGTGTGTGTGTGTGTCAGAGCTGTGTGTGTGTCAGAGCTGTGTGTGTGTCAGAGCTGTGTGTGTGTCAGAGCTGTGTGTGTGTATGTGTGTGTGTGTGTGTCAGAGCTGTATGTGTGTCAGAGATGTGTGTGTGTCAGAGATGTGTGTGTGTCAGAGCTGTGTGTGTGTCAGAGCTGTGTGTGTGTATGTGTGTCAGAGATGTATGTGTGTCAGAGATGTGTGTGTGTCAGAGATGTGTGTGTGTCAGAGACGTGTGTGTGTCAGAGCTGTGTGTGTGTGTCAGAGCTGTGTGTGTGTGTGTGTCAGAGCTGTGTGTGTGTCAGAGCTGTGTGTGTGTGTGTCAGAGCTGTGTGTGTGTGTCAGAGCTGTGTGTGTGTGTCAGAGCTGTGTGTGTGTGTGTGTGTGTGTGTCAGAGCTGTGTGTGTGTCAGAGCTGTGTGTGTGTGTGTGTGTGTGTGTCAGAGCTGTGTGTGTGTGTCAGAGCTGTGTGTGTGTGTCAGAGATGTGTGTGTGTGTCAGAGACGTGTGTGTGTCAGAGCTGTGTGTGTGTGTCAGAGCTGTGTGTGTGTGTGTGTGTGTCAGAGCTGTGTGTGTGTCAGAGCTGTGTGTGTATCAGAGCTGTGTGTGTGTCAGAGCTGTGTGTGTGTATGTGTGTGTGTGTGTCAGAGCTGTATGTGTGTCAGAGATGTGTGTGTGTCAGAGATGTGTGTGTGTCAGAGACGTGTGTGTGTCAGAGCTGTGTGTGTGTGTCAGAGCTGTGTGTGTGTATGTGTGTCAGAGATGTATGTGTGTCAGAGATGTGTGTGTGTCAGAGATGTGTGTGTGTCAGAGATGTGTGTGTGTCAGAGACGTGTGTGTGTCAGAGCTGTGTGTGTGTGTGTCAGAGCTGTGTGTGTGTGTGTGTGTGTGTCAGAGCTGTGTGTGTGTCAGAGCTGTGTGTGTGTGTGTGTGTGTCAGAGCTGTGTGTGTGTGTCAGAGCTGTGTGTGTGTGTGTGTGTGTGTGTCAGAGCTGTGTGTGTGTCAGAGCTGTGTGTGTGAGTGTGTGTGTGTCAGAGCTGTGTGTGTGTGTCAGAGCTGTGTGTGTGTGTGTGTGTGTCAGAGCTGTGTGTGTGTGTCAGAGCTGTGTGTGTGTGTCAGAGCTGTGTGTGTGTGTCAGAGCTGTGTGTGTGTGTCAGAGCTGTGTGTGTAAGAATCAGTCTGTGCAGCACCCCAGAACTATATGGGTCCCCCAGAGCGCTATGTCACCTATCCCAGTAATGAGTACACCACCAGAGCTGTTTGCCACTCCAGTAACGTTTATGCCCCCTGCCCCTCCTGTAATCTATATATTGTAGCCCCCAGCCCCTCCTGTGATGTATATACAGCAGTGCTGTCAGTGTGCAGTCATGTCTGTTAGTGACAGCCATCGTGAAACACAGCCACATGTCCTAAAGGAGCTAGACGGAAACAAGCGGGAGAGGTGAGTGAGGCTGCTGGCGATTTCCCCATATTAATACCTGTAAAGGCTCATGCACACGTAACTGCTGAATATTCTGCAGCGATTTGACAGCACATGTGCGCGTCAAATCGCTGCAGAAACACTGCATAATGGATGCAGTTTTTCTTTACAAAAAATGCCGATTTCATGCGCTCTGGCTGCTGCCCCCACCATAGACAGAGTGGGAGCTGCATCCATAGCACACGGAATAATTGACATGCTCATTTTATGAACTCACAGACTTGGGTCAACATTTTAGCACCCAAATCGCTGCGTTCATAAAAGCAACGTGCGCACGTGGCATGCACAATCTACATAGATTGTGCTGGGGACGCAGGACGCATGCATTTACACTGTAGTGCTATACGCAGTGTAAATGCATGGAATTACGCAATGTGCGCACGAGCCCTAATGCGTCTGTGTCTGCATGTATGTCAGTGTATATGACTGTGCATATATTTGTCTGTTTATGTGTATTTTTCTGAATTTGTCTTCAAATATGTATATATACGTATGCCTGTGTGTATATGTGCGTGTCTGTGTGTGGATGGGGTCCACTGAGACTCTTTCACCCGGAGGCCACAAAAACCTGGAGCCGGCCCTGGCTGCCTTAACATTGGGATCAATAAAAAGTATGTGAGTAAGGTTATGTACGCACGTTGCGTATTTGCATGCAGTTACGCTGCGATCTGCACCTCAGCGTAACTGCATGCGTCCTGCGTCCCCAGCACAATCTATGAAGATTATGCAGGAGCCGTGTGCACGTGGTCTATTAGAGCGCAGCGATTTGGCTGCTGCCTGAAGCGCTGCGCTCTAAGAAGTGACGTGTCACTTCTTTCATGTGCTTTGGATGCAGCCCCTGCTCTGTCTATGGGAGGGGCTGCACTCAGAGCGCATGAAATTGGCTTTTCATTACGGACTCTTTCTGTAGCGATTTGAAGCGCATGTGTGCTGTTCAAATTGCTGCAGAAATTTCTGCAGAGACAAACGCAACATGCGCACATAGCCTAACTCTACTTTCTGTGTATAAGTGACTGCTGTGAGTGATCCTGGACTGTATCTGTATTGTAGTACTGTAAATCTGAATGTGGCAGAACAGGATAAGATAAATGTTCATTGGATTTATATCTAAATGCTACGGTTCGCGCTCTACTGTTATGGCTAAAAATGTTAACGTTATGGGGCCCCCACCAGATTTTCTGCCCAGGGGCCCCCACCAACCTTAATCCGGCCCTGCCTGGATGTGAAGGCATTATTTAACCAAGGCTTTATGACTAGGGCTGAGCGGATCCAGACTGTAAAAGCCCGGATCCGCACGGTTTCAACGATATCTGGGTGCCAGACCGGGGCCCAGGATTCCAGGTGCACAATCCGGATTCGGCAATTAAAGTAAAAATAAACAAAAGAAGAAATAAGTGAGAGTTTCATATTTACCGAGACTCGGTGTCATTCCGGCACACTGCTTCTGGTCGCGCATTCACTTCCTGTACTGTGCATGTATACACACAGCTTTCCGTGCTTTTCCCACCCACCGGCCGTCCTCTCATCTGTGATTGGTTGCAGGCTGACGCGCCCCCCCAGCCTGTGACAGCTTCTACCTGCAGTCATCGCTCATCGTGGCTCAGTAATAGGCTACACTCATAGCTGGTAAATTAATTACCAAGATAAGTCATATAAAGTAGATATTAATTCAAAACCATATAGTCTTCACTACTTATAAAATCAATTTTATTAATAATCAATCACAAACATACATAAATACTTGAATTAAGAAGTAGAGAGGAAATAAAGAGACAATCTCCCTATCCTGTTTCCTTCCTACAGTATGGGGGTCGGCGTCCTAGGTTAATGACGCCCCCGTTCAACGACGACTAAGTCCCTATATTGAGCCCCTCCCTATAGCAGATATAGTGCACCCCTTCTGGTAGATTGAATTCCCAGAGTATTAACACCACGGTGGATAGATAGTGCACAGTCCGGGGTGATTTAGTTGTAGCTAGTAGTATAGCATTAATTTTGGGGTGGGGCTTAGGGGTCATCTGTGATTTGTCAAATCTATCAGTGTGCTCAGAAAGATAGTTGTAAAGCACAGTTTAAATAATTGTGCTGTTCAGAAAGTATTCAGCTCAGCACATAACCAGTGTGCTCAATTTGAGGACATATTTGAGACACACAATTCTTAAACAGGAGTGCCCACAGTTACAAAAATGCCCGACGCGTTTCGCCCATTGACATCTCAATGGTGTAGGGCTCATCAGGGGCTTGAGGACAAATTCTTGATGAACTCCTTATTTAGATATCTGTAACATACAAGAAAGATATACAGTCCTTGTTACCTACATATGCTGTAACCAAAATAAGCTGCACTGTATTTCTATATGTATACTGACCAGAGTAAGTATGGTCCTAATAATCACTGGGCCAAAGACGATGATATGATCCTAAGATCCATCTGATATCTCATCAGGGTGATGATCACCTGTATGCATATATATACAAGTCGTTCAATATGTTGCATAATTATATATATTATCATATCTCATCCTCATAAGAGTAATAAGGGCAATAAACATGCGCCTGAGTTGGAATATGTCTTAGAAGGGTCTATTATAAGTATCCACTCCTACAAAGGCTCATAAATTACCTCATTATATACGAGCTCAAATCAGCTTAAATGTCACTTCAGATGTATTTATATAAACAATATAGCAGTTGTTATGACCACCAGAGTCAGGGGAAACAGGCGACCTGTCAAGGGTCCAAGAAAACCAGTTACTAAATATATATATCAACCCGCATCACAATACATGTCATTAGCTAAGGGCAGAGGGTACCTTAAAGATATACACAGGTAATCAATTTTCATCCCCCAGAAGGATGCACCTCCATAAGTAGTCCGGGTTCACAGTATGCAAGACCCAAAACCTAGGTACAAGATTCTTCATTATACCTATATCATCATGCATATCCATTAATAGTATATATAATGTAATAAGGGCATACCTGGTTGCTGGCCCTCAGTGGAGCAGCCGTTTGTGTCATATAGTAGTAACTTCAGCAACCCAGGTCACTAATAATAAAAGGAATAGAGTTCCTTTAAGTTTCCAGAAATGTGCTCTCAAACCCCTCAGGATTATAAGTCCTACCTTGCCTCCGTCTGCATAGGGTATAGGTCCTGCACTGGCATACAACAGAGCCATTGCTGCAGCGGCGCCCAGTTGTTAAAGGAGCCATTGGCGCCATAATAAGAACAAACCGGAAGTGACATTACGTTTCATCTTTCTCTATGTTCAATGCTAGGGGGAGGTGTTTCACTTGCCGGTCACATGGTCGGGTGAGGTGCATCTCATAATCACCTCCCCGGAGCCTGTGATACTGGTTTCTAGTACTTTTAAGATAATTGCGTTCCGTGTTGACGCATGCGCAGTAATGCTCTCCCTTGATAACATAGCGCTAGAAACCAGCGCGTGCGCAGTATCAACGCTGCCGTGATGCAGATTAAACAACAGTTAAACCATTCCTGCTGAGGGTGGCACGATGTCCCAGTTCACTGGAAATTATTAACATTATATTAGGTATGCATTCTTGTCATAAGAGATGGATTATATAATAATACATTGTGAATTCCCTAAGATTAGGAGTACATGACAGTGTGCTAGGGGCTACTTATTATGGCAACAAGGAGGAGGCACACGTTCATTTCTGTATGTTATTATTCCATTTTGATAACAACATATATATGGCTCTCACTGATTTTTAGAGTCATTGTACTACAAGAAATTGTCCACTACAGACCAAATTTTCGAAGTAGGATGGCCCGGTAATATATGTCTAGATGAAGGGCGTATAGCTAATGTGTTCATTGAGGCCATCTGGATGAACCGAGGCCATCCAGAAGATCCACCTAGCTTCTCTCTGTAGAAGGAGAGTGTTCCAGTCCCCTTTTCTCACGGGTTCTGGTACTGTCTCAATAGATAAAAACTTAATCTCATCCGTCTTGCCTGCATGTACCATATTGATATGCCGTGCTATAGGTGTATCCCGCTGATTGCGAATGTCACCAAGGTGTTCCCCTATCCGGACCCTAAACTGTCTTTTGGTTTTCCCTATATAGTTTTTGGAGCATCCACAACTGAACAGGTATATGACGCCTTGAGTTTTACAGTTGGCAAAGCACCTATTCTTGTATCTTCTCCCTGTTTTGGCACTTTGGAACTCTTTTGATGATACGATGAACCTGCAGAATTTGCAGGCTCCACATTTAAAGGTTCCATTGTCACGTGTAGTTAACCACGTGCTCCCAGTGTTCTCAGGGGCCTCGTAGTGGCTTTTCACCACATGATCCTTTACATTACGGCCTCTACGGAAAGTCACCGAGGGATGGGGAAGAATGTTGTCTTTAATATCGGAGTCTTGTTTGAGAATTCCCCAATATTTTCTAAGGATTTTCATGACCTGAGTGTTCTGGTCATCAAATGTCCCAACAGTCTAGTTTTACCTCCTAATTTTTCTTTATCTTTGATGTTAAGTAGTTCGTGTCTGTCTCTACTTGCCGCAAAATTGAAGGCTTGATGAACCCCTCTTTCAGGGTATCCCCTATCCAAAACTCTTTTACTAAGTTGGGATGCCTGCCTTCTGAACTCATGATCGTCCGAACAGTTCCTACGCACTCTAAGGAACTGTCCTTTTGGGATTCCTTTTTTCAAATTGACAGGATGATAACTGTTCTATTGGAGAAAGTTATTTGTAGCGCTGGGTTTCCTATACAGGGTAGTTTGTAAGCTACCATCTCTTTCTTTTTTTATATAGATGTCCAAGAAGGCGATCTTGTCAATTCCAATTTCGTATGTGAATCTCAAACCAATCTGATTGTTGTTCAGTTCTTCCACAAATTCTTTGAAGGACTGGACACTTCCAGCCCAAATTACCAGTATATCGTCGATATACCGGCCCCATAGTACAATTTGTGAACTGTGGTTGTCCCCATCGTCCCTAAAGACAATGGTGTTCTCCCACCAACCCAGGAGCAAATTCGCGTACGTGGGGGCACAGGGGCTCCCCATCGCTGTGCCCCTGAGTTGGTGGTAGAACTTGGAATTCAACATGAACGCGTTCCTAGTAAGGACAAATTGTAAGAGTTCTCCTATGAATGTGTTGTGAGCAGCAAATTGATTACCTCGCATACTCAGGAAGTAATCGACTGCTTCTAGTCCTTTGTCATGAGGAATACTAGTATACAGTGATTCCACATCAATTGAAGTAAGAATCATGTCATCATTCAGAGTGATGCCCTCAATTTTAGCAAGTAGGTCTAAAGTATCTCGTATATAGGAGGGTAAAGTCGTGACAAATGGTCTCAATATTTGATCAATATAGGTACTACAGTTCTGGGTTATTGAATCTATCCCGGAAACTATAGGCCTACCTTTTATGGGATTAGTCCCTTTGTGTATTTTCGGGATGGCATAAAAGGTTGCCAATTTAGGAAAGCGTGGTAGTAGGAATTCATACTCATTGAAGGAGATAAGTCTCTGCTGTTTAGCCACATCCAAGATCTGTTTCAGTTGTGCAAGATATTGGGGGTCGGATCTGTTCTTAGTTGTTCATAGGATTTACAATCCCTCAACAGCTGATTGCACATTTGTACATAAGTGACCTGATCAAGGATCACTATATTACCCCCTTTATCTGAGGGCTTAATTATGATGTTGTTATTTGATTCCAGGGAACATATGGCCTTCCTCTCCTCTTCTGTAATATTGGATACACTAGCGTTCTTTTTTGGTTGTATATATATATATACAGAATAGGTCAAGATTGGCATAATCACCCAGAGGGGGACTCTTTTTACTTTTATTTTTAAGAGTCGAGAATGGTCCTGTCCCCGTTTCCCGTATTCCTTCATTTTCTAATTCAATCAAGGTATCAATATCCTCCAACATATCCCTTGGTATCCCAAGATCTTGACATCTTTTTCTATCCTCCTGCGCAAAATGTTTCCTCCACTTAAGCTTCCTAACAAAGAGATGAATGTCTTTAACTCAATTGAAGGCATCAAATCGTGTGGTCGGTACAAATGTTAGACCTGCTCTCAACATTTTTTACTCATGAGGTGACAATACATATTTGGACAAATTGATAATTTGTAACTCGAACTCTCTGTTAGTTGTTGCTACGTTTGCTTTGGTCTTGACTCTACTGCACTCCTCAGGTTGTAAACATTGCTCCTGCCCTGTTCTAAAAAAGAGGAGGATGAGCCAGAAGTGGCAGAGGAGGGTGATTGGGCTCGTGGTGCAAATGTTCTCATTGAATTTCTGTCGTTTTGAGATCCATTGTTTTGGTACCCAAAACTCTCCCCCCTTCTCCAACTGCCCTGGCCTCTCCATCTCCTTTTGGGTTCTCTGTATCCGCCCGAGGTGTGGGCCCTGGAATCAGTATCTGACGTCTCACCGTCGGTGGAAGAGACGTCCACTGCAGGCGATGTTTTAGTGAGAAAACTATAGGCCTGTCTATCCCTAAAGTCTGCCAGGTCTCTAATAAACCTTTTATGTTTTCTCTCTTTTAATGTTGTACGATATCTATCAACAGAGGTTTTAAGTGACAATTCTCTCGTCTTGAAATCACTTTCTATTTTACACTTAAGTATGTCACTGATTAGTTCCTGTAATCTAGTGGACGTCTGTTCCAGGATCACTTTTTCTTCATCCCTCAAAAGAGTCATGAAGCGAATCGAGGAAGCTATTGATTCCTCCTCCCACTTTCTGAGAAGATCAGGAGACTTAAATCTATTTGCTGGAGTGAGTTGAATTCTGAGTCCCCTGGGTACTATTTTTTGTTGAATGTAATTATCCAACGATTGCACCTCCCACCACGACTTAATGTCCTTAGCTAATGACATGTATTGTGATGCGGGTTGATATATATATTTAGTAACTGGTTTTCTTGGACCCTTGACAGGTCGCCTGTTTCCCCTGACTCTGGTGGTCGTAACAACTGCTATATTGTTTATATAAATACATCTGAAGTGACATTTAAGATGATTTGAGCTCGTATATAATGAGGTAATTTATGAGCCTTTGTAGGAGTGGATACTTATAATAGACCCTTCTAAGACATATTCCAACTCAGGCGCATGTTTATTGCCCTTATTACTCTTATGAGGATGAGATATGATAAGATATATAATTATTAGAGTTGAACGCGGTTCTAGGTTCGTGGTTCTCCAGTTCGCGGCTCGAGTGATTTTGGGGGCTGTTCTAGATCGAACTAGAACTCGAGCTTTTTTGCAAAAGCTCGATAGTTCCAGATACGTTCGAGAACGGTTCTAGCAGCAAAAAAACAGCTAATTCCTAGCTGGCTTTCCACTGTAATAGTGTAAGTCACTCTGTGACTCACACTATTATGACATTTCAGTGTATAGTGTGCGGGAACAGCGCATTCAGATCACTGCTGTATGGATAATGGCGATCGCCATTTTTTTTTTTTTCCTTGTCTTCCTTCCCTAAGCGCGCGCGTGTAGTGGGGAGGGCCAGCATGTCAGCCAATCCCAGACACACACACAGCTAAGTGGACTTTTAGTCAGAGAAGCAACGGCATGTGTGATAGGATGTCCATGTCACATGTCCCTGCATTATAAAAACGAGTATCTGCCCGTCCGGACGCCATTATCTGTTCTGCGACTGGGTGTCAGTCACCGCTGGCGTAGCTCCTGTCTCCGATACTGCTGTGTACGCTCTATACACAGCGCAATACAGAATAGGGATAGAAGTTTCTATTAGTCCTTTAAGGGCTAATACCGGCAGGGTCAGAGCCATAGGTGACAGGTCCTGAAAACAGAGACAGCGTCTGTGTAGCTTAAGGTCAGGGATTTCCTCGCTGCATTTCCCCATTAGGAGGGACTAGAAAGACAGGCTTCCATTCCTCTACCCAGAGCCCCACAACCCTGGCACTGTACCCTCCTGTCCTCTGCACACTCCAACTCATTATAACTAAGCCATTATACTAGCAAACACTGAGTGAACTTAGTGGCATCCTAAACGTAGCTGTTGGACTTCTGTATTGTCCCACTGTAATGTATTTCTCGTCTTTCCCCACCTGGTTGTGTGGTCTACGCATGCGTCGCCGGTCCTGGATTTCCATGTCTCTCGGGCGCGTCTCTATGGTTACGGGGATGCTGGTTTTCTTTACCCGGCGTCCTCTGTGGCCATGACGCGTCTGTGAGGCGGGACTTCCGCCCGGCCGGCTTCGGATGCGTTACTATGTCTGCCCAATCAGCTGGGGATTGAGGCCTTTTAACGGCACCCCCCTTCCCTTTCCGGTCACGCCCCCTGACGAAGGTACACACCGAAATGCGCATCGGGCGCATTACCACCACAGCGACTACTATCATTTAGGTAATACTTTTTGTGCTGGCTTATGGGTAACAGTGCGGTTTGTTTCTATCTTATACCACTGTATAATAATTCTTAAGTATGCGGCTGTATCTATGGCACCTTGGTGCCGCATGTGCTGCACTTTGATTGTTTGAATTCTTATGGGCATGTAGTGATATATGCTGGTCCGTTGCTTGACCGCATTGATCTGTTGGAACACTGATTAGACACCTGCTGTAATTTTACAGTGGATGAATTACTTTAGGGTGTATCTCTATTAGTATATATATATATATATATGTTAGGTGTCTCATGCGTGTTCCACCATATATCATCAGGTCTGTATAGCGGACACGGACATGTGGCTTAAATTTCCTCATGGTTGATCCTCCTACCCCTGGAGCAATTAATGATTTTTTGACACACATGTGTTTATGCTGCATTCGGAACATTTGAATCCTCTTCATGGGCATGAAGTGATATAGGGTAATATGTGCCTTTGCCTGTCTCTTTTTTTCATCACGCTGACCGGTTGGAGCATCAGTCTGACATTTTTTCAGTGGCAACATATTTTTTTTTTCCACTAGTATATTAAAATATGGATCTTTCTATGAATGCTCCATCATGTGTCATGTGTTGTGTCGATCTGTGTGGTAGACATGGGCACATGTCATAGTATTTCTTTTGGTCAATCTGTTCGCCCATGGAGCAATGGATAATTCATAATATAAGTGTGGTTGTGCTGATTTGAGTCACAAGCATAGACACATGCTTAATATTGCCCATTTTGGATCTGTATGCCTTATAGGCAATGCACAATTTTTTTATATAAGTGTGTTCGTGATATTAATCCTATGTTGCTGATGTGTTACATTAGTGATACATCCGTATTCTATATTTATAGACATTTCCCAATCATGGAAACTGTTGGATGATTCACACAGTAATATAGGTTTAACTTATACATCTTTTATGCACTGCCTTGCCAGCTACTCACTATTATATACACTATTCTACCTTGTAACTGTGGTGATGTAATCCGTTTTTTTGCCTTAACCCTCTTACCTGTTTGCAATAATTAACAATAAAAATATCTTTTGAACCAATTGATCGCCTTTTTTCCTTGGTTGTATTGTCCCACTAGCGCAAAGATATTTGCAGCACGTCTGCCTGCATTGCACACTCAAACTCATTGTTACTAAGCCATTATACTAGCAAACACTGAGTGAACTTAGTGGCATCCTAAACGTGGCTATTGGACTTCTGTATTGTCCCACTAGCGAAAAGATATTTGCAGCACATCTGTCTGCATTGCACACTCAAACGCATTGTTACTAAGCCATTATACTAGCAAACACTGAGTGAACTTAGTGGCATCATAAACGTAGCTGTTGGACTTCTGTATTGTCCCACTAGCAAAAAGATATTTGCAGCACGTCTGCCTGCATTGCACACTCAAACTCATTGTTACTAAGCCATTATACTAGCAAACACTGAGTGAACTTAGTGGCATCCTAAACGTGGCTATTGGACTTCTGTATTGTCCCACTAGCGCAAAGATATTTGCAGCACGTCTGCCTGCATTGCACACTCAAACTCATTGTTACTAAGCCATTATACTAGCAAACACTGAGTGAACTTAGTGGCATTCTAAACGTGGCTATTGGACTTCTGTATTGTCCCACTAGCGCAAAGATATTTGCAGCACGTCTGCCTGCATTGCACACTCAAACTCATTGTTTCTAAGCCATTATACTAGCAAACACTGAGTGAACTTAGTGGCATCTTAAACGTGGCTATTGGACTTCTGTATTGTCCCACTAGCGCAAAGATATTTGCAGCACGTCTGCCTGCATTGCACACTCAAACTCATTGTTACTAAGCCATTATACTAGCAAACACTGAGTGAACTTAGGGGCATCCTAAACGTGGCTATTGAACTTCTGTATTGTCCCACTAGCGCAAAGATATTTGCAGCACGTCTGCCTGCATTGCACACTCAAACTCATTGTTACTTGCTAAGACATTATAATACCAAATATTGAGTAAACTTAGTGGCATACAAGAAGTGGCTGTTGTACTCCATTAGTGCCCCACTGGTGCAAATCTATGTGCAGCACCTGTGCAGGACACCCTCCTGCTCTGTTTTTAATAAGCTATAATGATAGCAAAATATACTGCCATTTAGTGGCATCATAGAACTGGCTGTTGGACTCCTTTATTGTGCCACTTGTGCCAAGCAATCTCAAGCACCTCTGCATTCTACCCTCATGCACATTTAGCTTAGCTAATTTTATAGCAAACTCAGGGAATTCCTTGCTGCATTTGATCATAAGGAGGGATAGAAAGTGACGCTTCTTTTACTGTCCTGGTACCCACAGAACACGGCCCCTGTAACCATCTGTCCACTTTTGCCACGCTATTTAATTTGCCCAAAGAGCTGACTCTTTTTCTGCCATCCTAAAATTGTCTGGAATACTAAGTTAGTGTTCCTTTGCTGCCAAGCAAGGTACAACACATGTGCATTCTACACTCCTTTCCATTTCTGGAATGCAATTATTAACTGCAGGTAGTCCAGCCAATCTGTGACGAAGGTGCAGGCGTGGATATAATGTAGCCTGCATCCAATGATGGTTCTCTCGATGTCTGACAGCTCAACAATACCTTCTGTTTCCACTTCCAAAACAAGTGATGACCTGCCAATCACACTCCCTGTTGCGGGTAAAGGAGTGGAAGTTCAGTGTGAAAAACCATGTGTGACTGCTGTCCCCACAGTCACAGAGGATGAAGAGCACGCAGATGCACTTGATGGGGCAGGCGGTGGTTGCACAGGCACGCTAGGCCGCATTGTAGCACAGTGAAATTCACATTGCGACTTATGCTTCATTTTAAGTCGTGTACAGGGTGGGCTCCCCAGTATGCAGCAAAACCAGGCAACAGGAAAAGGACTCTAGGTAGTTGGGTTGATAAATGATTGTTTAACTTTACCAAAACAAACAATAAGAACCATGCATACAATTTAAATAATTGAACAATCTATTCTGTTGCCTACTACCTGCTAATCCCTCTGTGTAGCAGTAATTGTGTGTTTGTGCGTGTGTGTGTGTGTGTGCGAACACAACTTACCAGTGGCGCATCACAAGAGCTTCCAAGTTACCTACCTAAACAGACAAAACACATTACCCCCCCTGAATACCCTTGTTAGCTGAAGCCTCACAGATAATGCAGATGATAACAGTGTGAATGCAAACCACACAGCTCTGCAACACAGTCATGGAAATCTTGAAAAGCAACAGTCAATGCAAACATGTGTTGCTGTCCCTCTATGATTTAAACTGTACGTGACAATTTGACAGGGCAGAGGCAGCAAGTCTTATTGTCTATAAATAGTCGGCCTACCCAGAACAGATATGTGTTTTGCTAATAAAAAAGTGTTGCGTGCCCGCATTATTGTCTGGGCACAGCCTACCGTACCCGGGTACTCTGATGTCCAGTTGCCAGAAATACAGACTTTACGCTCCTCTCACGGTAAACAGTATAGACAGCACTGTAAGAATGTTGGTCTGTGGCACAGGATGCTGCTCACTGGCATTACGGGGCTCATCATCAAAGTACAACATGACTCCCCTCACAATTGAACGAAGTGTTTCCGCGGTGGCTCCATGCTGTAACACACACCTTTAGCTTTTCCTTCTGTTCATAGACTGCATCTCCAAGTCCACACCCGAAGAGCAATTTGATATTGCTATAGTGACCAAACAAAGGCAGATCCAAAATAACAGCAGCCCCTTGTGTGTAGTCTGCAACAATGCATGCAATGGCAAATTAGCATGTTGCATTGACAGTGGCTAAAGCTGAGCAATACACCTTCACGCTATCAATTCATATCCATGTGACACTTCATGGAGGAACTACTCAAAGGTGTGAGTTTTTGCCTTCTACTTACAGATTGTTGACAAATCTTACAGATTCCATGACTTGGGTGATCCTTTGCGATGTCCAAAAATTCACAGGCTAGGCAAGGCTTACAGCCCATGCGACCTGCATAGCCAACACGACTTCTGCTCAGAGTCAAAGTTGTGGTCCAGGATTCAGTTGTTGACGTGCTTCCAGTACTTTGTCTCTGGCCAGGAAGACGCAACGTAACCTCGATGTCAGTAGCATCCTCCTCCACCTCCTCTGCTGACCTCATCGACTGGCTGACTTTGGTTTGACAGTAGGTGTGGTCTCCAACCTCATCAATAACCCTGTGTGTTTTCATTCCCCTCGTCCTGAGTCCTCCGAGACAACCTCTTCCTGCCCTGACCGAATAGTAAAGTTGTCCTTCCAATCAGGTATCTGTGCTCCTTATCATGTTCCCCATTGTCTCCTCCAGGAGGATTTACTTTTTGGAAATGAGGGTGTAGATTAGGCTCAGCACCTTCTTCATCGGGGCCTGGATCCCACTCACAAAGCTTCTGGCCATCTGCGCAGATCATTTCCCCTGTCTCATGGAACTCGCTACCTCAACACGTCAGATTATCTGCTACACCCGCAAGCTTCAAACTGAATCTGAAAACTCATCTGTTCAGAAATGACTATAACCTTCAATGACACCACCACCATACGTACTTGACGCTCAACCTACACCACTCCTACTGTCTCCTCCCAAAAATCCTTTAGAATGTAATCCCGCAAGGGCAGGGCCCTCTTCCCTCTGTACCAGTCTGTCTATAGTTACTTGTATATGTATTCTGTATGTAATCCCCTTCTCATGTACAGCACCATGGAATCAATGGTGCTCTATAAATCAATAATAATAACTTCCTTGTCTGTACTCATTGCAGCTTTGGAGCAGACCTCTGATTCCCAGGCTATAGTGCGACTGAACAGCTATGCAAACTCAACCATCTCCGTTACCCCATACTCAGCAGGGCTGGTGGAAACTTGAGAGCTGTTAGGAAGCAAGTGCGATTGGATTGACACCACAGAGGAATGGAGTATTTGGGATCTTGAAATTGTTGTGGAGGAGAGGCCACTTTATGGAGCACTTGAGATCCATTAAAGCAGCTGCTGTTTTGGCCTCATCTACATTTGTTAGCGATGGTTGTGTCAGTGAAAAAAAGGATCATATCAGATTATCCATGAGAAGAAGTACACCTGTTCATTTGGATGGTATTTGTTGTTACAAAACCTGTAACCTGAAGCCTGCTGCGGATTCATTTGCGCCCAGGCGTCAGCTGCCATTTAGGGCTGTGCCTTGGGTTGTCCAGCTGGCTACTTTCTCCTCCACGTCTAAGTGTGGAGAGGCAGCTAGTGCGCATGCGTGTGCCGATTTACCCCAGCCGCAGCCTAACTACAGTGTTTCGCCTAGTGAGTATGCACTGCCTGACTGTGCCATTGCTGAGGCTAAGTCTTCATTTCGAGATACAGCGCATGCTCCCACACTTAGTGTGAAAAGCCTCTTTGCACAGGTACTTGCATTCCATGCCGGGTCTAAGTCCTGTTTAGAAAGCCATGGAACCCATAGGGTGGAGGGGCGACATGACTAGAGGGAAGGGAAGGAGTGATGGGGTTAATGGAAACAGGAATGGTTTGTTTATAAGGCAGAATAAAAGGGATTGGTGGGTAGGAGGAGTTCCCTGGAGGAAGAGGTGGGACAGTTGAGGGGTGTAAGTAAAGGACTTTGACTTACCCCCTCTCTCTTGACTTCCGGATATGGAACGATCCGGACGTGCGACAGGATGGCTGCTACCCGGGACCAGCGGATTCATCATGGCAGTGCACGGGCCCCTGGCAGCGCGGTCCCACGCCTTGGCTGCTGGGGGTTAACCCGTTGGCACTTTCCCCTCGCTCCCCTGTCAGCTGCGGGCGGCGTCCCCCCTCATATCTCAGGTACTTGCTGTGTGCGGGGGGAGCGAGGAGGAGATGTGAGAGCCCCTTCGGGGACCCTCCGCGGTAGGACGTGGGCAGGGCAGTACTCAGCTGCTGCTCCGGCCGCGGGAGGAATCTCCGTCCGGGCCGCGGCAGCCGGGAGGGGGGCGTGGCTTGTCTGCGGCCTACTTCCGGTCCGAGCCGCGGCTTGGATTGCTGGATGCGGCGCCTCCCGGACGGGGAGAGCGCCCGGCGGTGACAGAGGCCAGCTTTACCCCTCGCGGACGGTGGGGGGGGGCCGCGGAGCTGCAGCCAGTGGTGGGTCCGGCACCAGGGCAGGCGGGCCTGGGGCGACGGGTGACCAGGAGGCGTCGGTGAGTGGGGGTGACGGCAGGGGCCCTGCAGTTTCTGCTTGGTCACCCAGATCAGGTTGCAGCTCCCGGCCGCGGCGGTCTCCCCCAGGAGGGGGGAGGGCCCAGCGGACAGAGGCTTTCATGGGGCCCAGGAGGGCTGGATGCGGCGGCTCCTGGCCAGGAGAGCGCCCGGCGAGGACAGAGGCCAGCGTTCCCCCCCCCCCCCCACCGTGGGTGGAGGGGGGGGGGCCGGCGGGCTGCAGCCAGCAAGGGGTCCGGCACCAGGGCAGGCGAGCCTGGTGCGACGGATGCCCGGGAGGCGTCGGTACGTGGGGGTGACGGCGGGGGCCCTGCGGTCCCCGCCTGGTCACCCAGAGCAGGCGTGCAGCTCCCGGCAGCGGCGGTCTCCCCAAGGGGGGCGAGGACCCGGCGGACGGATGCCTTCTGGGCCCAGGTGGGCAGGAGGCTGGTGGCTCTGGATGGGAGTCTGCTGGCAGCGGGTCGGGCCACAGGTACCCCCTGTCCTTGCAGGCAACAGGGGGGGGTCGGGCCAGAAGATGAGGCCCGCGGTGGCAGCCCGTGGGACGGGACGGTTTCCGGGGTTGTCACCGCGGGACAGAAGATGGAGCTTGGAGGATGGTGCCCACGCGGCGTACCAGGAGGACGGCCGTGGTGGTGGCAGCACTTCGGCGGCGTCTGCGTTACATGAGCCAGAGGCGGTCGGCTCCAGCGAGGAGGAGGAGGAAGCAGCGATAGAAGAATCAGACGTCCGGATGGCGTGACTTTTATTCCAGGATACGCCGAGTCGCGGTCGGGTGAGACGGCCGTGGATTCGGCAGGGTTGGGGCGCAGTTGGTGGGGGGGGGTGGCTGCGGACACGGCAGCGCCGAGTGGGTTTGTGTTTTGACCAGGTATGGGGTTTACTGCAGTGGTGTATACGGTTGTGGAGAGTGCGCATGCACCGCCGGCGGAATGGACGGGATCGGTGGTTAGTAGGCGCAGGTGCGGAAGGCAGAGTGAGGGCGCATGAGGCGGCAGGGGAGCATTTTCGGGCAGAGGCGGCAAGGGCTGTGACAGAGTGAGTGGTGAGGAGCGAAGAGGGGGATGAGGTGGTGCGTTTGGCTGACAGTGGCCAAGTGTGAGAGTTATGGGTGCTTCAAAGGCCCGCTGGGGGGGGCTCACTTGCTGGAGGATGTGAGGGATAAGATTTGAATGGGGGAACGTGTAGCAATAGTTTCGCTGCTCCCCCTGGAACAGTTTCACCTGGATTAGGTTAAGCCAAGTGATTCCAGGAAGGATGAGTAGAGGGAGGGGAGCGCCGGTGGAGGCTCACCCCTCGTACATTTGCAACGTGGCTGCGGGCATTTGCGTTTTTGGCAAGGGTATCGGGGGAAGGAATTGGGTAATTGGTTCGGCATGGTTCGGTTATATAGATCCATTTGGGGTGGCTTGTTTAGGTCATATGGCGGTTTAGTCTGGCTTCAGTACGCCGTGTAATTTCAGCAAGGGAAGGTGTTGCGTGCCAGTATGCGGTAGGATCACACGGGCACATCCTTCTGGCTGCAGTGGATGGCGGCTCCTAGTCAGCCCCCCCCCCCCCTTTTGGGGGGTAGTTGGCTGTTCGGGGCGTGGAACCCCGGCGACACGGTCGATGAGGGTTTTTTGGGGGGAATAGAATGATGGGTGGTGCAGATTTGGCGCGGACGGTTGTCTTAAGCATACGTGTTGGGTTGTGGTAAGGAACATAGTAATTCTGCGTCTTTCTATTTATATTGGTGGATCTTTGCCTCCTTATTGGAAGTTTGCGCTGGGCTAGGAGACACCTGGTGGTTGTCAGTGGAAAGAGGGGTCAGGAAGTGGCTTTGGGCAGGATGGGTGGGCCATTCGGGGCCCTCCTTGTCATGATTGGGTTTCTCTGTTGGTGGGTAGTGCCGGAAATGAGCTGTATATAGATGTATATATTTCGGCTTGTTCAAAACGTATCTTATCTGGAGGAGTCATCGGTGTATGCCTGCTTGGCTCCAGAATTGTCGGCGGTTTATTATGTGTCGTTGGACAGAGGGTGGGATTTGGTAAAGGCGGTGAGCCGTGGAGCATTGATGGCAAAGGTGGATTTGGAGGCGGCATTTAGGTTGTTACTGGTCCACCCTGCTAGCTAGCAGTTCTGGTGCTGCGGTGGGGAGGGGAGTTATTATTATGCTGATCGGTGGGGGCTAATGGGTTTTGTCCCATTTTATGTTCCGTTGGAGGCGGTTATTTCTTTGTGGAGTGGTTTGTGCGTGGTGTGTCCCAGCTTACACCTCTTATTCATTATA
The DNA here is from genome assembly GCF_048569485.1 of Anomaloglossus baeobatrachus. Classification (NCBI taxonomy): domain Eukaryota; kingdom Metazoa; phylum Chordata; class Amphibia; order Anura; family Aromobatidae; genus Anomaloglossus; species Anomaloglossus baeobatrachus. Next base: position 353,494,366 of record NC_134358.1, on the reverse strand, counting down.
GGTTGATTCTCTTTACATCGGGTTGGCGGGTTGATGATTCGTTGAAGTTGATTGTTTCATTGCAGATGGTGGTGGATACTCTTTTGGGCCTGTTGGCGCAGGCGAAGACTGAGGGTCCAACGCCAGTGATACGGTTTGTGGGGGATAAAGTTTGATGTTATGGTCAGAAAGGTAGGATTCGTGGGTAATGGTGTGGTCCTATGGGCTGCGATAGAGGCAGTTAGGTCAGCTAAGACGGTGCGGTTTCAGGCGGTGCAGTCTTTGCAGGGGCGGTCGAACCACGGGTGCAGAGTTACGCCGCTGGGGGGGCGTGTCTGCTGGACGGCTGGCGATGGCTGCGCCAAGGGTGCAGCCATCGGATCATTTGTGTGTGGTCACGAGGGAGATCAATGACGATCTGATGGTGTAGGAGGTTTTTTCTTACGGCGATTTAGTGGCTGCGGATTGTGGCTGGGTAAGGTGGTGCCTGATGGAACGTAGCTGCGGTACTCGGATGCAGCGGGTCCAGTTGGTTTTCTGGTTGGGCATTGTGGGGTAGCGCTTCCAATCAGTGGTAGTAGTCAGGTTGTGGAGGTTGGCAGTTTTTTCCAAGAGGAAGGTGTGCTGTCATTCTGACTATCAGTTGGTGGAGAATTCGATTTATAGTTGGTTTGCTAATCCTGGGGCCAAGGGTGGCGTACTTGCGACAGTTGGTTTCTCAATTGTATGCGTTTAAAAAAAAAAAAAAATGGTATGCGTGGCGCAACCAGTACTGGGGTTCGCCAAGGGAATAGCAGCTGCTTTGTTTCCTTCCAGTTCTGCAGGTCTCGGGAGTTGAGGCCGGGTAGCAGAGGAGGTGGGCACGGTGTGTCCGGAGGGCTTGTGGAGTCTGGTGTGGCTGTGTTGGGGAGCTGCTCGGTGCCCAGTGACTGAGGTTATTTGGGGCTGATATCCAGAAGTGTGGGTGGAAAGGATAACGTTGTTTGGGACAATGTGTGAGGAAGGCCCGGTGGAGTATTTGGTGGGGGCGTTGGCAGTGGTGAGTAACGGTTTTCAGGCTGCTATGCCGGCGTCAGCAGTGTAGCAGAGGGTGGCGGCTGTAGCTGTCTTGTTGAGGATTAGATGTGGAGAGATGTTTTCGCAGGATCTTAGTGCACGGCAGGCCTTGAAGGGTTTGGTCGTAAGGGTGTGAGGGAGCGGGATACAAGGGTCCGTCTCCGTTGTGTTGTGGCAGCGTTTGGGGAGTGGTTTGTGGTGGCTATGTTCATCTGAGCACGAGCGGGTTTTGTTTCCCTTGTCCAAAACGGTTTGTGTTAGCCTTTTGGGGGGCTTTGAGATTGTGGGGTTGGTCAGCCCATCTATGGTTAAGAGCGGAGGTTGGATGTTGGAGGATGTGCCCAAGGTGGTGCAGTGGGTTGAGCGCCGGCTTTGTCGCTCACCGAATCAGATTAGGCGGGTGGTGAAGGTTGGTATTGTTATATGCGGTCCCGGGTGCGGAATTTATGTTGTGAGGACACCCAGGATCATTATTGTGTCGCGTTTGTTAAGCTACCATTTTGTGGCAGCGCTGCAGACTTGATTGCAGGTGGCGGGGGTGGGCGCCCGGAATACTACGGGTCGTCTTCCTTCTGGATTGGGCTTCCACGGAGGCCTCTCGGTGGGCTCAGAAAAGGGGTGGTGAGAAGTATTGGGAGGTGGGAGGCCTCTTGTTTCGGTGTTACGTTGGCCTCAGTTGTTATCGGGTTAAGGCCAATGGGGGCGTTTGAGTCTTTTGGGAGTGAAATGGGTTGGCATAACAGGTTGGTGTTATCTGTGGTTTTATAACCTCTGGGTTTTGTGGTGAGGGTGTTCCTCATTTGGATATTTGGGCATTCGTTGGTTCTCGGGGCCTCGACGGTCTGAGGCTCGCCCGAATTTTGCCAGTTGGGTCTGGACGGGTCGATGGTACTGGTCCAGTGAATGGGAGGCAGCGATTTGGTATCTCGAGAAGTTATTTATGAATGTTTTAAAAAAAAAAAAAAAAATTGTTGTTGGTTTGTTGCATTGTGGAAGACATACCCGGGCTTAATCGTGGGGTAGTTTTGATAGTGTGACTGGTTTGGAATGGCGTGTGGCTCGTGCGGTAGGCAGTATCAAGCGAGCCTTTATTGGGGGGGCGGCGCCTAAAGTTGGTGGCGCTGAACTGGTGGTTTTGGTGATGCGATGGGGGTGCATCTTAACGTTCTTGGTGCTGTTTTGTGGACGCTGGGATTGCGTGGAGGTGTGGTACAAGCTTTAGGTGTGTGGCGGGTCCAGGCCACGTAAGGAGTCACGTGCCCTGTCCTGTGGCGGGGGGTAGGTCTGGTCCAGAGGCGGTTGAAGGCAATGGTAACTGGACAGAGAGACACCATCTTGGTATGGTGGCTCCAGGTTCCGGGATGTTGCAGGCACGGGGTTCTGCAAAGTTGGAGGGTTAATCCGTAGGTGATTAATACCTCATCTCTGGGTCGGTGTGTTGCGGCCAGGGATACTGGGGTGAGAAGTGGTTCCTGGACTGGGCCTACTCAGGGTTGTATATTTACTGTATTGGTTACTGTGTTACCTATTGTTATTTGTTGGGGTCGCCCGTTGGACGGCGCCCCCTTGTGTTAGTATGTAAATAATAGGTAATAAAGGCTGCTGTGGCCAATTTTAAACCAAGTCACATGCAGTTCGTGTATTATTTACAGATGGTATTGGTGGGTAACACACATACAGCACGACTGGAGAATCCTTCCTCAATGGTCAAGAAAGCCATGGAACCCATAGGGTGGAGGGGCGACATGACTAGAGGGAAGGGAAGGAGTGATGGGGTTAATGGAAACAGGAATGGTTTGTTTATAAGGCAGAATAAAAGGGATTGGTGGGTAGGAGGAGTTCCCTGGAGGAAGAGGTGGGACAGTTGAGGGGTGTAAGTAAAGGACTTTGACTTACCCCCTCTCTCTTGACTTCCGGATATGGAACGATCCCCGCCCACCCTCCCTTGTGTTTAATACCGAGGGGACTTTTGTCTGGGGTTGTTTCTTTGTCACAGCAGCGGGGGGTAGGTCTGGTCCAGAGGCGGTTGAAGGCAATGGTAACTGGACAGAGAGACACCATCTTGGTATGGTGGCTCCAGGTTCCGGGATGTTGCAGGCACGGGGTTCTGCAAAGTTGGAGGGTTAATCCGTAGGTGATTAATACCTCATCTCTGGGTCGGTGTGTTGCGGCCAGGGATACTGGGGTGAGAAGTGGTTCCTGGACTGGGCCTACTCAGGGTTGTATATTTACTGTATTGGTTACTGTGTTACCTATTGTTATTTGTTGGGGTCGCCCGTTGGACGGCGCCCCCTTGTGTTAGTATGTAAATAATAGGTAATAAAGGCTGCTGTGGCCAATTTTAAACCACATGCAGTTCGTGTATTATTTACAGATGGTATTGGTGGGTAACACACATACAGCACGACTGGAGAATCCTTCCTCAATGGTCATGTGCCTAGACACCATGCTAAAGCTGATAGTTTTTTTTCAGAGACTGTATTTCATGCTACTGAGCATGCTCAGGTACTTACTGCATCAGAGACTAGGTCCGGTAATGAACTCTTTGGCCCTGCCCCTGATGTGGGGGGCCCATATAGACCACAGGGCATCAGGTGTCCTGACGATGTGGCTAGGCCACTCCCAAATGGCTTGCAGAGGCCCGCCCCTTTGACTTGTCACCGCATTATTGATGGTCAGACGATGACTGGTGAGGTGTTTGGGTCATGGCAGCCATGAGGTCATCATTGAAGTTGCGGTTCCAAATAGGACGCTAGTTATGCCACACATGACGTGTCACTCTGCTTTTGTCTCCAGGAGGTGCATTGTGGTTCACCCTGGTTTGTGGCGGACCCAGGTTATAAAAGGGGCTGGAGCCAACAAGGAGGTGCGCAGTCTTCTATTATGCTCCGAAACAGCACACCTCCATGTGTTGAACCCATTGCGGCTTTAGGCCAGAGGTAGGCAGGGATAGGGTGTTGATGCAGGCCACCACCACAGTTAGTAACGCAGAACGGTTAAGACCAGCTCCTGTCCTACCAGTCCTGCTTGTGCAGCCCAGTGGCATTAACAGGCCTGCTGCTGCTGATGCGCCTGCTGTCCACAGGTGTGGCCCCTACGCACACGGTCAGCGTACTCAATGGCCCCTGTGTTGTTAACAGGGAGTTCCTGGGCTGGGTGGGCATGTGGACCCTGTGACGCTAACAGGGCTCCCAGTCTCCAGATCTGAATGGCATCTAACTCGGTTCAGGCTACTATTAGTTTCATAGCCACACAGCTCTGTATCCTCCACCTAACCTTCCAGTTGCCAACCTCTCCTTTTCCATCTGGGAGCACGGTGGACTCTGACTGCTGATGGGGATATATACCTTTCTCTTTCTTTTCTTATTAATTTTCTTTATATAGCGGTAACATAGTATATACCACCCTATCCAAATCTGCCAGTCCCACCGTAACAGATGGTGTTTCTTCAGCAAATGTTACTTTTGCTTAACCACCAAACCCACGGACAAAAACTTTTTTCCCCTTTCCAACACACCTGTTCCCCTTTCCACCAGCATCTGTCCTTTTTCAACTCATTTTGGTATATGACCAAAAGTGCAACTCTGCAGGGACACCGTACTCAACGCCATCTCAGCACAGCAGCCAGCCCTCGGTCCCTCAGATGTGGACAAGTAAAAGACCATTTCCTCCTATCCATGACAAAGCGTTGAGATTCACTCTGTGCAGCACTGGTGTTTAGTGGAAAAGCAGATCTAAGATTGCGTACCACCTTCTGCAGATACTCCTGTATACGTGCGTCCATTTCTATGGCAGGAATTATTTCGCCAAATTTTGTCTTGTACCGGGGATCTAACAGTGTGGCAACCCAGTAGTCAGGATTACTTCGAATTTGTACAATCCGAGGGTCATGTTGTAGGTAGTGCAGCAAGAAGGCGCTCATGTGTCTTGTTCTTCCAGGAGGACCAAGTCCTTGGTGTGTTGGTGGCAGAGAGGTGAGAATCGTGCCTCCTTCCTCTGCCCTCTCCCCACAACCTCGCACAACCGAAATGTGAGCAAGCTCTCACTCATCTGCTGAGTCTTCCATGCCCATCGCCAGTTCGTCCTCCATTTCTTCATGGGCTCCTGCACCTTCCTCAACACTTTTTGCTGATACTATGCGCCCTTGTTAATCCCTCTCCCTCACCATGACTGCCGCATAGGTGCCGCTGACCATCTGGACCTCGTAGATCTTGTTATCCCTTCCGCATATGACTCCTCCTGTACTTCCTCCCCTTCCTCTTATCCCAACACCTGACTCCGAATAATAATTACAGTGTGCTCCATCATGTAGATGACCAGAATTGTCATGCTGAGAATGGCATTGCCAGTGCTAAACATCTTCGTCGACATTTGTAAACTGTGTAGAAGGGTGCATAGGTCCTTGATCTGACACCACTCCAGCAGCGTGATCTGCACCACCTCTGGATCAAGTTATCCCAGGCTATATGTCATAACGTATTGCAGCAGGGTTCGGCGGTGCTGCCACAAACGCTGCAACATGTGCAGATTCAAATTCCTGCGTGTCGGCACATCGCATTTCAGGCGTTTAACCACCAGACCTAAAGACTTCTGTAGCGACGAAAGTTGTTGAGCTGCTGTGTGCGCACGATGGAAGTGAGCACATAGCGAGCGTGCCCGCTGCACAAGGCCATGTAGGCCGGGATGGTGTTTTAAAAATTGCTGGAGAATTAGGTTCAACACGTGAGCCATACAAGGCACGTGTGTCACATTGCCCTGACGATGGCCCGCAGCCAGGTTTGCATCATTGCCGCACACTGCTGTTAAGTCACCAACGGAGTCCGCTCCGTCAATTTGTACTCCGTTCGCCAGGTGACAACGTGTTCCTTTCATGCATAGTGCTGATGATGGGAGAGGAGTCGATGCCAGCGGCGCAGGTGGACGCAGGTTATGCTCACCCACTGGGCTGCATTACCTTGACAGATGCAGAATCTCTGGCTGAATGTAGCTGGTGGGTATCTTACAGATGAAGTACCATCATTCAGCTACAACCAATGGGAAGACACCACACCCTTTTTTATGCCCATCCTGTCTGCAGACCACTGCCAGACATAGCTATGAACCTCTGGTTACTTTTACCCCCAGTTCAGTTTTATGATTTTGTGTGCTTGTTACCTGACTACTTTTCCTGCTTGCTGTTTATGTACCTTGTTGGCCGATCCGCATTTCACCTCTGCTTGTTTTCTGATTAAGAACTGGCCATCCCATTCTGTTCCTGTTCCTCAATTAATGTTTTGACCCTGCCTGACTACTATTCTCTGGAACTGCAGCCTTCCACAGGTATTGATCACTTTGGGCCCTGTGTAATTCCTAATCCCTGTATAGGGGTTCAAGGGTTTCAGGGTTCTAGGGGTCCTGCTTGGTGAGTGGCTTCCCTCTAGCCTATCATTTACAGCCCATCTGAGTGTGTGGATCAAGGAAGGCGTTACACCGTGCTCTCTGCAGAAGGCCATGTGGGCCAGGATAGTGCTTTAAAAATTGCTGGACAACCAGGTTCAACACGTGAGCCACACAAGGCACGTGTGTCACATTGTCACAGCGAAGGGCCGCACCCATGTTTGCATCATTGTCGCACCCGGCCTTCCCTGGCTGCTGGTTGAGTGGAGACAGCCATTGATGAAACTCGGTCTCCAGAGCTAACCGCCCACAACTTCTCAGCGGTGTGACTCACATTTCCCATACATTTCAAAGTAAACCTTTGACCGCCTGATGGCATTGAGCTCTGCTGCCAGCATAGTAAGGAGGTGTGTGGTATTCCTTGTGCGCAGTTACAAGGAAGGGTGGCCTGACCACACAGTGTTTGGGCCAAGGTGGAGGAACCACACGAGGTTGAAGAGGCAGAAGCAGTGTATTAACTTCTACATACAGAAGAAGGATTGACACAACTGGTGGGGACGGCAAGACTTGTACAGCAGACCCTTCTCCATCTCTCCCCACAGTAACCCATTGCCCAGTCAGCGACATGTAACGCCCCTGTCCATGCTTACTGGGCCAATTATCTGTGGTGAAATGCACCCTGTCACACAGAGTTTCTCAAGGAATCAGTGATGTTTAGTGCGACATGCTGGTGTAGCGCGTGCACGCCTTTGTTGGAGAAGGAGTTGCGCCTGGACATCGGCTCTTGGAGCACTGCGATGGGCATAAGGTCTCGAAAATCCTCGGTTAAAAAGGTTGGAAAGGCAGCATTTTGGTAGCCAACAGTTTGCAGATGCTGAAAGTCAACCTCCAAGCCATGTCATGCCCTCCTAAAAGCATGTAAAACACAGCGAAGGGACTCCAACCACAGTCTCCCTCGTTTCCACTAATTGGGCCACACACACCCCACTTGACTGGCATCAGTTGACCCCCTTTTGAAAAAGAACAAGATGCTTTGCATGAAGCACTCTCAAAAATACGCGTGCCTTTCCCGTCCCCTGGCTGACCCAGGGGAAGAAAAGTCCTCTGAGAGCCATGATTTGTTCATTTTGGTTCTTTTAGAAACACAGCGAGGGGACTCCAACCACAGTCTCCCTCGTTTCCACTAACTGGGCCACACACACCCCACTTGACTGGCATCAGTTGACCTCCCTTTTGAAAAAGAAAAAGATGCTTTGCATGAAGCACTCTCAAAAATACGCGTGCCTTTCCCGTCCCCTGGCTGACCCAGGGGAAGAAAAGTCCTCTGAGAGCCATGACTTGTTCATCTTGGTTCTTTTAGAAACACAGCGAGGGGACTCCAACCACAGTCTCCCTCGTTGCCACTAATTGGGCCACACACACCCCACTTGACTGGCATCAGTTGACCCAATTTTCAAGATGAAAAAGATGCTTTGCATGAAGCACTCAAAAATACGCGTGCCTTTCCCGTCCCCTGGCTGACCCAGGGGAAGAAAAGTCCTCTGAGAGCCATGTCCACATTGTCAGTGGACAGACGCGTGTGCTTATCTGCCAGCAGACCCCCAGCAGAACTGAAGACAGGTTCTGAGAGAACGCTGGCTGCAGGACACGACAAGATCCCCAAGGCGTACGTGGCAAGCTCAGGCAATTAATCCAGATTGGAAGCCTAAAATGAGCAGGGCTCAAGTTGCACAGTAATGGCATCGATGTTTCCTTGCATATACTCATATATCTGTGTCCTCCTCTTTTTCCTTGTCCAGCTCTTTTGTTTTCGCATGAGTATATGTCCTTGTCATTTTCCCATGTGTTTGTGTTGTGTTGTGAGTTGTTTATCACCTTTTGGACACCTTTGAGGGTGTTTTCTAGGTGTTTTTATGTGTTTGTGAATGCCTGCCATTGTTTCCTCTGCAGTTCGACTTCGGTTCGTCGAACGTTCGACGAACCGAACTCGAATGGGACCTCCGTTCGGCGAACCGACCTCGAGCCAAACCACGACCGGTTCGCTCATCTCTAATAATTATCCAACATATTGAACGACTTGTATATATATGCATACAGGTGAACATCACCCTGATGAGATATCAGATGGATCTTAGGATCATATCATCGTCTTTGGCCCAGTGATTATTAGGACTTACTCCGGTCAGTATACATATAGAAATACAGTGCAGCTTCTTTTGGTTACAGCATATGTAGGTAACAAGGACTGTTTATGTTTCTTGTATGTTACAGATATCTAAATAAGGAGTTCATCAAGAATTTGTCCTCAAGCCCCTGATGAGCCCTACACCATTGAGATGTCAATGGGCGAAACGCGTCGGACATTTTTGTAACTGTGGGCACTCCTGTTTAAGAATTGTGTGTCTCAAATATGTCCTCAAATTGAGCACACTGGTTATGTGCTGAATACTTTCTGAACAGCACAATTATTTAAACTGTGCTTTCCAACTATCTTTCTGAGCACACTGACAGATTTGACAAATCACAGACGACCCCTAAGCCCCACCCCAAAATTAATGCTATACTACTAGCTACAACTAAATCACCCCGGACTGTGCACTATCTATCCACCGTGGTGTTAATACTCTGGGAATTCAATCTACCAGAAGGGGTGCACTATATCTGCTATAGGGAGGGGCTCAATATAGGGACTTAGTCGTCGTTGAACGGGGGCGTCATTGACCTAGGACGCCGACCCCCGTACTGTAGGAAGGAAACAGGATAGGGAGATTGTCTCTTTATTTCCTCTCTACTTCTTAATTCAAGTATTTATGTATGTTTGTGATTGATTATTAATAAAATTGATTTTATAATTAGTGAAGACTATATGGTTTTGAATATACTCATAGCTGGCAAAGAAAAAAGTCCAGCTCACCACTTTATAGGAGAATCCTGGGACGGTGCACGGAATGATAGGCAATTCCACAGCAGAGCAAACGAAGGAAAATCCAGCATCCAAGTCCAATATAAACAACTTCGACTTTATTTAGAAAAAGTTATAAAACACGGTGACACAGCTTAAAAAAATTACATTATTATTGAAAGGAAGACGCGTTTTGGACGCATAAAGTCCTTAGTCATCTGATGACTAAGGACGTTATGCGTCCGAAACGTGTCTTCCTTTCATGATCATGTAATTTTTTTAAGCTGTTTTACCGTGTTTTATAACTTTTCCTAAGTAAAGTCAAAGTTTTTTATATTGGACTTGGATGCTGGATTTTCCTTCGTTTTCTCATAGCTGGTAGTCTTCTCTATGGCTGCTAGCTGTGCGATGTAGCAGAGCTGAATGTGTCGCCGTGGGACCTCGTGTAGATTACGACGGAGCTGTAGGGTGTTGGGGGTTAATATAGAGGTGAAGGAGGGAGCGTTTTGTACTTTATTCCAAATAAAGGATTTTTTCTCTGTGTCTGTGGTTATTTACATTCATTTACAGGTTTGTGATGAAGGTATGTCATAGATGCCTGTGCCATCACAAACCTAGGGCTTAGTAGCAGTTGTGTGCTGCTATTAATCTCTTATTACTCCGATTTCCACTGCTCCAAAGAAATTGAGAAGAGCCAGTATCCCACCAGGATTGTCACATCTAATAGATGCGGCAATGCCGCGTGGCTGCGGGCTGAGAATACCAGCCCTCAGCCAGCATTATCATGCCTGTGGATAAAAATTGGGGGGAACCACACGTCGTTTTTTTTAAAAATTATTTATTTAAGTTAAAATAAAAAAAAAGAAAAAAAGTCGCATGCATTTTGCAAGGAACTCCCGCGAGTCTAACATCGCAGCACAGCTGCACACACTTCTTACAGGAGTGTGCATGTGTTTCTAGGTACATGCACACTCATGCTCAGACAGTGGGAGGCCATGTCAGGTGATGTCATAGCAGACCCGCACGAATCTGACATCGCAGCACAGCCGCACACACTTTTGACAGGAGAGTGCATGTGTTTCTAGGTACATGCACGCTCATGCTCAGACAGCGGCAGGCTGTACCGGGTGATGTCATGGCAGGCTCGCACGATCTAACATTGCATCACTGGCACAGCCGTGCACTCTTCTGAGAGGAGCATGCAAGTGTTTCTAGGTACATGCATGCTCATGTAGAGACAGCAGCAGGCCGTGTCAGGTGATTTAATGCCTGGCAGACTTGTATGAGTCTGACAGCGCATCTCCGGCACAGCCGCACACTTCTGACAGGAGCGTGCATGTGTTTCTGAAACACATGAACGTTCACCATACTGACCTGCAGACACTTGCACTGCTTTCCCTGCCCATAGGCCATCCTGCCGCATGTGATTGGTTTCAGACAGACACGCCCCTAGCCTGTGACAGTCTCTGCTGCAGTCATCGCTCATCGCGGCTCAAGAATGGCTACAATCATAGCTGTCAGTCTTCTCTATGGCTGCTAGCTGTGAGATGTAGCAGAGCTGGATGTGTCGTTATGGGACCTCATGTGGATTACGCCGGAGCTGCAGGGTGTTGGGGGTTAATGAAATGATGAAGGAGGGTGTGTTTTGTACTTTATTCCAAATAAAGGAATTTTCTCTGTGTTTGTGCTTATTTACATTCATTTACAGGTTGCAGGTATCTCATAGACGCCTGTGCCATCACAAACCTAGGACTTAGTAGCAGCTGTGTGCTGTTATTGACACCTTATTATCCTGATTGGCACTGCATCAGGCCAACGGGAAGGGCCGGTAATGCACCGGGATTGTCACATCTAATAGATGTGTCAATACCAGGCAGCTGTGGACTGAGAATACCAGCCGCCAGCCGGCATTATCATGGCTGGGGATGAAAATTAGGGGGAACCGCACATCGTTTTTTTCTTTAATTATTTATTTAAATAAATAAATAAAAAAAAAGGCCGGAGTTACACTTGCGAGGGATTCACTGCATTACCCGCTCACCGGCCGTCCTGCCACCTGTGATTAGTTGCAGTCAGCTGACATACTGCCACTCAGGATGGAGGCACGTCTAACTGCAACCAATTACACGCACCAGTGGGCGGACAAAGTAGTGAATATTGAATTGTCGGCTCCAGATGGGAAAACTGTGACCCGGAAGGAGTTTGCTGCCATGACATGCCGCACTCACTCCTACCCCCCTATTCCCTCCACAAACGTTTTTAATCTCTGGATTCCGGTCCCCATTGACTTATATGGGCACCGGATTCTGGAGCGGAGCGGCTTCTTTTTAAAATCTGGCAGTGATCCGCCAGTCCCGGTTTTTGGCGGGTTCGATCAACTATTTATGACCAATAAATCTTGTTAGAACAACTCCATTTTCTTCTACAACAAAGAATACCCCTAGCACTTTCCCCAAAAGTCGGCAATCTTCTGCTTTGTTCATTTTTTGCCCCCAAACACTGTCGACATTTGAAAAAATGCTTTTCAAATAACATTTTTTGATTTGTATAGGATTCTGGTACTGTCTGATGAATTGTGAGAAATGTGTAAAATAATTGGAGGAGGTGGGGACGCAGAGAAGCCTTTTGGTGCTCGGCACCATTTTTTTTTCTTATCTATAGTTCTGGATGTTCCTGCAACCAATCACGGTGCAGCAAACATCCACATGATTCAGACACAGTGGCTTCTGTGATTGGCTGCCTAAGTCACATGTCTGACTGGATATAAATTGCAGGCATGTTGAGTCTGTGCCATTTTGTGAATATGAAACATTAGGGAAGGTGCTGCCACTGGTGCTCCCACTGGGGCTGCTAGACAGTAAGCTTACCCAGGGGTTTAATGCTAGGTAGTTGAGATAGCTTTGAGAGTGATAGTTTAGAATAGGGACTTGCAGTGTAGAGAAAGATGTGTATGTGCCACAAATTGGCACGTTTCATGATAGAAATAGGGATTGGTGGTTGTAGTGTCTGCTAAAGTTTTGCCAGTGAAGCATGTAAATAAGTATTACTATGCATTACTGCTCAAAAGTATACAAACATATTTATAGGTATTGGTAATTTGCAGAAGGAGCTACCACCTAAAAGTCCCTATAAGTGTACGGCCTTTGTATATATGTGGTAACACTCACTCGCTACAGTCCACAATGAGTAAGGAAAGAGGGAGGCTAATACATCCCTATGGTGAAAACCTTATGTGCATATGGTAAGTCACACAGGCTGCAATTCACAATGGGCACGGGAAAGAGGAGACAAAGATACTCCTGGAATGAAAGCCTGTGATAAGGAGGATCATTGGGCAGGTGACTGCTGTGAAGGAGCTAGGCCTTACCCTTATGGGTACTTTTAGCTGTAGCTCCTCCTTTCAGTTCTACCCATACTCCACAATATTCCGCATTTCTTGCAGCACATGTCAATACAGGTTCTTTCTTATAGCCTAAAGCATTTTTTGGATATGCGAACATATACTTTTTCAGGTCGCCTTCTATGGCTCAAACACATTGGTATTAGCTTTAATTGCTCTCTTTGTGCCCTCCATTAGTTTCTACTGACAGTCCTTTGAGAAAGGCATATCGTGCCGAAAACGTTCTGATACTGTCTGTAAAATACCACTTTTCACTATGGACTATATTACAATAAAAAGATATTTGTTTGAACACAATTTTATTGCTTATTTTAAACTTTTATCAAAAATAATAAACTGAAAATTGAGGTGTGCAATATTATTTGGCCCCTTTAACCCCTTCAGCCCCCAGCCTGTTTCCCTGTTTGCCTGCCATGATTAACCTAGGACTTAGTGGCAGCTATGGGCTGCAATTAACTCCTTATTACCCCGATTGCCACCGCACCAGGGCAATTCAAGATGAGCCGGGTAGAGTCCCGGGACTGTCGTATCTAATGGATGCGGCAATTCCGGGCGGCTGCTGGCTGATATTTTTGGCCTGGGGGCTCCCCATAATGTGGGGCTCCCCATCCTGAGAATACCAGCCTTCAGCCGTGTGGCTTTACTTTGGCTGGTATCAAAATTTGGGGAGACCGCATGTCATTTTCTTATTATTTATTTATTTATTGTACTGCACAATATAGACCCGCCCACCGGCTGCTGTGATTGGTTGCAGTGAGACAGCTGTCACTCGGCGTGGGGGCACGTCTGACTGCATCCAATCATAGGCGCCGGTGGGCAGGGGAAGCAGGGAATATGAGATGGAATAATGAGCGGCCGGCATTTTCAAAAGAGACGAAGCCACCAGAGCAGTGTGACAGCTGTGCAGCCCCGCGCCAGTGATCGGTGAGTATGAGAGAGGAGGAGAGAGGGAGAGACAGACCGACACAAGAGAGAGAGAGAGACCGACATTGATAGACAGAGAGAGAGAGATAGACCGACAGAGATAGAGACCGAGAGAGACCGACCGACAGAGAGAGAGACCGACAGACAGAGAGAGAGAGACCAGGAGTGCTTTTAAATGATTTAGAACATTCTGCTGGACATGTTGAGCATGCTCAGTAGAAATTGACGGAATCCTGCACTGGAATCCGTCGCCAAACACATGGCGACGGAATCCAGCACCATAGAAATTCATCATGCCTCTTAACGGATCCCATCGGAAACCTGCGGAGTGCGTTTTTTTACAACAACAAAAAACGCTACATTCAGCGTTCCTTCCACCTGACGGGCACTAACGGACACCGACAAAACAACTGATGCTCCGCGGGGCGGATGCAACGCAAGACCATCCGTTGTAATCCGCCCTTAATAGAAGCCTAAGAGGAATAAACGGCTTCCTGCAATGGTTACCGTAATTCCTCAAGGCGGCGGATTGCAACGGATGCAGCACAACACAAGTGTGAAAGCACCCTAACACAAACACACAAAGTATGGGAAACAAAGAGAACTAGAGCTAGTAACACAGTAGGAAAACTATGATGTCATTGGCATCATAGAAACCTAGTGGAGTGACACACATGATGGGAATATGCAGATTGAAGGATAAAACTTATTCAAAAAGAATAGCTCTAACAAAAGAGGAGGAGCAGTTGCATGGTATCATTGTGCGCCCTGGCAGAGCCAGGTGGTCACACAGTAGGTCCCTGCACAACACCTTCCCTCACAGGGTTACACACAGCCGACCTGAAACCCTAGCCAACCCCCCTCAGGCCAAGACAAGCACACCAGTGGGCCAGACCAGGCGGATGAGAAACGCCCACCTAGGGGTCTAGACAGCCCGGGGCAGGAGAACAGTTCAGTTCAGTTTTAGAGTTGAAGTCTGAAGTTCAAGTTGAGAGGATTGGAAGCTGGGGCTAGGTGTAGCTCCAGCAAGAGGAGAAGCTCAAGTTGACAAGCGCCGGGGTTGGAGCCCTGGTGCCTTGGTTAGGTGGCAGACGGTGGTCTCCGTCAGCAGGCGACAGGAAGACGGCAGCCGGAGATCCGAGGTGGACCAGGACAGGGTTGGAGCCCGCCGGTACAGAAACCAGAGAACCGACCCGTAAACCGTGCACAGAGGGGGTATTTGGACCCTGAAGCCAGGACCGAAACCAACGGCTTAGCTAATTAACCAATTGAGGGCAGGATTTTAGGTCCTGTCCCAACTAAAGTCCCAAAAGCAGACAACCACCCACAGAGAGGGATAGGGCATCCACCAGGGCCCGGTAGATCCCACGGGTCAGCGTCAGCGGGCATGGCTCCTCAGGTACACAAAACACCGGGAGTGAACTCTTGCGTACCACAACAAGAAGTCTACACAAAACACAAAAGCAGTGCAGAGGAAAGAGACGGCGACCACCAGCCCGGGTGAAGGACCTGAGTACAACCGGCTGCGGCAGCCGGCCACCAGCACCTTTGGTTTACCAAAGACTCGTGTGATTTATTGACTGTGAGTAACCAAACATCTCCTGGTACGTCCGAGTGTGCGGGCCCCTGCCACCGCCATCCCTTGCACCAAACCCCCGGGTCCCGGGGCAAACATCCCTACCCATGGAGGGGTTAACATCCAGCTGCCATCACATCTCCCCCGGGTATCCCGCAACAGCAGCGGTGGTGTCCCACTTCAGCACACATCGTGGGTGGCGTCACGAACCGAGTACGGCCAAGCTCGTACAACTACCCCTTTTTCATTTGGCATGTCCGCGTGACCCCCGGGTCCGGAGGATCCCTCGAGCCACGCAGCGGATCCAGACCCGAGCAGCTAGGCTGCTACAGGCGTGGGGGCAGCACACCCCAAAAACTGGCGTCACGAACAGGATTGTAACCCATCCACCTACCTGGTGGAAGTGCGCCTTGTTTTGGACAGTCAGCGGTGATCCGTTGAAAATTTTTGTGAAGTCGCCATTTTGACGCCATTTTTAGGCGCGATAAACAGCCCAGGGTCTTCTTCCCCGAAAAAGGGCGCGAAGACGAAGCCCCGCCCCCTGGGAACAGAGGCCGGAAGGTATACCTCGAGGCTGAAAACAAAACTTACCAGCAGCTCGAGAGAGTGCTCGCAAAAAACCAAGGGGGGGGCCGGGCGAAGAATCTGCAGCATGTGATCTGCAGAGATAAAAGGCAGAGATGCCAGGATTCTGCCACCTCTTTTGTTCCTGGATACCAACGGAGAAGGATGGCTGAACATTCTGGCAACCCGAAGGTGGAGGGACCCGTGCCCGGAACGGCCGACTGGGTGGAAGCCCAGATGGAGCAAATGTGCCGTGGGATCCAGGCGCAGGCCAACTACTTGCTAAAGCGATGGACGGCCGAGATGCGGGATCTGGCTGCAGCCGTGTGGGTCCGTAAAGTGGAGGCGACCTCGGAGGAGTGAGTAAGCGACCCATGTCCCTATGTCCCAAAGGGACCGGCCCACCAGGCTGAGGAGCTCGGTCTGCCTCCGTCCGCCACGCCGCCTCCCTTGCTGCCCGTACCTGTAGCCGACACCCCACTCGGTCCACTGCCACAAGCAATGGCAGCAGTACCCGTCCAATCTGCCTGTGAGAACCCGCCAGCGGAAGCCTCAGGCCGCGAGCATGCCATAGCTCCGGCACTCGTGCCAGATTCCAGCCAGACCGAAGCCCGGAAGAAGTCCCGTCCGGTCCAGAGCCAGGCCGCAACCCCGATGACATCATTCCGGTCCCGGAGAAGGCAGCGCACTCAAAGACGACGGCCCCGGCAGTCCACCCGGCCGCAACAGAGGCGACGCCCAACCGGAAGTCGGCTGAGACGCAGCATGGATGCGCTTGCGGGGCAGCAGAGCGAGCCGTGACACAGCGGAGCCCTCCACTGCAAGTGATGCCGGTCATAGCCGGCACGGAGGGTGTCCGGCTGGGCCTCGCCCCTGCGCAAGAAGAAGCGGAGTACGGAACCGGTACCCCGTATTGGGAGCGGCAGCGGCACCAGTTAAAGAGGGAGATTGCTTCCTGGGAAAAATGGAAGGCAGAGGTGCTATCCCAGACATATACTGAAAAGGATCACCTCCGACAAGCCACATTCCGGGTGCGGGGACTGACATACCAAGGGCAAGTCCGGCACTTCAATGCCCAAAAAGATTGGGGCTTTATCTATGAGCCGGGCCTGGAGGCCGAAATTTTTGTTTCCCGGAGGAATGTGGCCCCTCACTTGCCCGTTGGACACCCGGACCGAGACCTGGAACCAGGAGAACTGGTCTCCTACACCCGACACTGCAGAGAGGGGGGTGGTTCACCCTCGACGTGAGGAAGTGGGTGAAGATGAGTGACCAGCTGCACCTCCACCCCTCTCCGTCATCTCCAAGCACCAAGAATAAGTAGGTAGCGGAATCCAGGCTACCCCAAGTGTGAGTCACCGTTGGGACTATTACCCGATTTTAAATTCCAGTAGAGTTTTAAAGATGGACCACGGCCGTTAACTGGCAGGCCAACCCAAAAACTATTGGGCCTTGTAAATAGCCCCTGACCACCCTTCTCATCTCCTGACGAAGACCCTTTTGGAAACATATGTTGAGGTTGCCTGTCCTGGTGCTTTACTCTCCTGAGGTAATGGATCTTTTTGATTAAGCCTGCCCTCTCTAGGTACACCCCTGTTTGCATGTGTTTATGGCATATGAATAGCACTGGCCACTTTATTTTATATGGACCCACCTTTTTGCACTTTTTGCAATGTATTGGTTGGGATCCCTTTTTCTGTGACCAGATATAAATAAATAAAAAAAAAATTTCTGCTTAAGAACCTTTTCTGATTAAACCGGCACACCGGTAGTGTACTTTTTTCCAGCACGTGGCACTTTATCCATAAAGGTCGTTTTAACTTTTTTGCACGTTTGACCTTTGTTTGCCTGCTGATGTTTGTAATATTTCTAGGGCTTACCTTTTTATCATCTTGATCCACCCCTTATTAATTTATAATCAACTCTGATATACTTTGCACCAGGTCTTGGCAGTGTTTTGTATTCTAAACTTACTCTTTTCACTTTTTGTCTTTTAAAGTGTATTTAATAAAATCTAATTTTTTAGCCCAATACTTTGGTATTCTCATGTGTTATTATTTAACTGCTATGTAGCATATTGATTTTACCTACAACATTGGTGTATCTTATTAGTACTTTTTCAAGTGTATATCTCTATTCTGCATTTTAATCTATAATTTGTCATTTTATACATATTTTTAATGAATCACTTTTTAATGGAAACATAATATGTAATTGCCTTTTGTGATTTAGGGCTTTTACTAACCCTATTAATTTGATCAATCGTTTTTCAATGAATTCACCCCATTAAGTGTTAAATTGATTGAGGGGTGGGGAGACTTATAATTTTATGTATATAAGGTTTATCACCATGTATAACTACTGCTACCTGAGGAAGGAGGAATATGCATCCCTGAAACGCGTTGTGGTATATATATCTATCTTTAAATAAAATCTCTTCATCTACAATACTACCATCATTTCCTAGCAGTGCAGCCGACACCGTGATTTTTTACCTACCTCCTTATTTTATTGTATTTTTTTTAAAAATAAGTTCCAGAAAAAGTCAAAAAGTCTTGATGCAAAAAACAAATGTATGTAGAATTTGTATGCATTTAAAACCTAAAACGGGTCGGTCACAACCCTAACACTAGAGGAAGGTTAAGACTGTTGGAAGACCGTATCCGGTGACTACCTCTTGAAGCTCATCCAAAGAATGCCAAAAGTGTGCAAAGTAGTAATCAAAGCAAAAGGTGGCTACTTTGAAGAACCTAGAATATAAGACATATTTTCAGTTGTTTCACACTTTTTTAAGTATTTCATTCCACATGTTTTAATTCATAGTTTTGATGCCTTCAATGTGAATCTACAATTTTTAGGCTATGTGCGCACGTGTGCGCTCTGCACCGCACCGAAAATGTGCGCTTCAGAGCGCAGCTGAAAAGCTGCGTTCTGAAGTGCATGGTGCCGGCAGATTCGTGCGCTCTGCATGCTGCCTCTCCCTATAGACAGCATGCAGAACGCACGAAAAAAGTGACATGTCACTTCTTAGAACGCAGCGATTCGGCAAGCAGCCGAATCGCTGCGTTCTAACATGCCACGTGCGCACGGCCCCTGCACAATCTCCATAGATTGTGCAGGGGACGCAGGACGCATGCAGTTACGCTGCGGTGCAGAACGCAGCGTAACTGCATGTAATACGCACACGTGCAAACATACCCTTAGAGTCATGAAAATAAAGAAAACTCTTTGAATGAGAAGGTGTGTCCAAACATTTGGTCTGTTCTGTAAATGTATATCAAATTAAACAACAGTTAACTTTACTGATATGCATTAATATATTGTAGCAGCCTTTAAATCAATAAAGTGCCTGTGCTTATTAAAGGTGCATAGTACTAAGACAGTAAGGGGTACTCATCACTGATACAGCCAGATACACGATCCTCAGGTTGCCTCAAATTGCCTCAATGCGTTTCTCCCACTGGGATCATCAGGAGGCCAGATGAACAGAGTGACAAACAGATGCGATGACCTACAGATAGGGAAAGGGGCCTGATGCTTACAGCTCCCTTTTAAAGCACACCAAGCACCTAAGGTTCCTCCCCCTCCCTCCCCCTCCCTCCCCGCCCCCAGACTAACCTCCTCACCCCGCCCTCAGACCTACCTCCTCTCCCAGAAAATGATTATTTATTGTAGAGGCAGATAAATAACAATCTGCCACTCAGCACCGTTAGCTATAGATAGTGTTGTTAAACCGCCACTCAAAGGTATTTCTTTCTGCTATAGATCGCCCAAACCGGCTGATTTAAACATGTGGACGCCGCTTGCGTTCCACGGTGAACCGCATCACGTGACCGGATATGACGTTATGCTACCCGGCCGAAAACCGGAAGTGACGCGGTATTACACATAGACATATGACTGACGTTTGTTTTCCAGCCTGGAACGCACCACCATGTTACTGACAGGGCTGGATGTAACATTCCACCTCCTGTAAGATAACCGAAAGTGATGAGATAAGACATATATAATCGGAATAAGAAACCGGTCATAACATCAAATTCCCTTATCTATCACACCATAATTCACCACATATGGATTAATATCCAGCAGTTTATCAGTAACTTATAATGGATAAATAATTTTATTTTTTATATACATCAACCATCCCATACTGTTCACATACCCCATAGCAACCTGGCCTATAGTTATGTTGATGTTCTTATAACATGCAGTAATGAATGATGTATAATACTTTTGTCACAGGTAGGGGGTGACGGACCATGTCAGGGAAGGCTGCCCAAGGCGCTCGGATCCGGGATAGTGGCTGGGGCTCGAGTGGCAGATGGATACGGGGCTCGTGCAGCGGCCCGTCTCCCACAACAATAATAAAGGGGGTATTTACAGGGGAAGAGTTTGTCAGTGACACCACCCTTGGGTTGCGGTGAGGGTTGGTGACACTGCCGCTGCCTTGATATGGGACGCCCGGGGCTGATGGAGCTGGGCAGCAAGGTGGAATCCCCTCCACGGGTAGGGGAGGTGTAGTCCCGGGGCCCAGGAGATGGTGCAGGATTGCAGGGAGCAGTCTTTAGGAAGGGACTGGATGGTACCGGTGTACTCACTGTGGTAATAAATCACACAAAATCCATGTGGTAAACCAAGGCCGGATGCCGGGAGCCTCTGGAGGGGGGTGTGCTTGGTCCCGCACACGGGTTGACAGGGCAGGGGCCCTTCCTCCTGCATGTGTAGTTTCTTGTGTGTTGACTTAACCCGCATAAAATGGGAATAATCCGCTCCCCGTATTTTGCGTACTGTGGGAGCCGTTTCCCACAAAATCTGACCCTTGGGATCTCTGTGGGTTCTGGCGGACACCCTATCCCCCGAGTTGGGCTTCCGTTTCACTCTGTGGCTACTTGTGGGACAAGATCTGGAACCTTGTCCCCTGCTGGCTAATCGGTAAGGCGCTTGCAGCGGTCCTTGCCCTGGGGTCTAGGTACCCCGACTGTGCACGGCCTCCGGACCAGATTCCCACTGTTGGCACCGGCGGGCTACAATCCTTCCTTGGTCCACTTTAGGTCTCCTGTGACCGGATCTCCGTCACCTGTGGCCCTGCTCTGCCGTCTGCCACCTAGTCAGCTCAGGTAGTCCGGTAGTCCAACGCTTTGTCATGGATAGGAGGAAATGATCTTTTACTTGTCCACATCTGAGGGACCGAGGGCTGGCTGCTGTGCTGAGACGGCATTGAGTACGGTGTCCCTGCAGAGTTGCACTTTTGGTCATATACCAAATGAGTTGAAAAAGGACAGATGCTGGTGGAAAGGGGAACAGGTGTGTTGAAAAGGGGAAAAAAGTTTTTGTCCATGGGTTTGTTGGTTAAGCAAAAGTAACATTTGATGAAGAAACACCATCTGTTACGGTGGGACTGGCAGATTTGGATAAGGTGGTATATACTATGTTACCGCTATATAACGAAAATTAATAAGAAAACAAAGAGAAAGGTATATATCCCCATCAGCAGTCAATGTCCACCGTGCTCCCAGATGGAAAAGGAGAGGTTGGCAACTGGAAGGTTAGGTGGAGGATACAGAGCTGTGTGGCTATGAAACTAATAGTTGCCTGAACCGAGTTAGACGCCACTCGGATCTTGAGAGTGGGAGCCCTGTTAGCGTCACAGGGTCCACACGCCCACCCAGCCCAGGAACTCCCTGTTAACATCACAGGGGCCATTGAGTACGCTGACCGTGTGCATTGGGGCCACACCTGTGGACAGCAGGCGCATCAGCAGCTTGCGTTCCAAATCAATCCAGGTCAATAACGCAACTTTATTAACAAATACACAGCCTGCAAAACATCACAAATTGTACAAAGGGATATAAATCTCATTTCCCTGTACAGTATCCTTAACAGCATTCAAATAGACAGGATCACCATTCCTCCCACAATCCTATAATTCACACCACCAATGTAAACAAAATAGTACTTAAATCCAAGACCCATATTTAAATGTTTCACACAGCAAAAAATATGCATACCAGTGCTGCACAAATATCAATACAGTTAATCTAATAGTCTCATACCCACCCATTATTTTAGAATCCCAGCATTAATGTCTTGTTTTAATGTATAGATGATTAAATATGATTAAATACCGCACTAATAGAGCTATACCTTAAAACAAGACATTAATGCTGGGATTCTAAAATAATCATGTCCCTTTTTCCGTGACGCCCGCCATTTTTCCGTTGTTTCCGCGTCAAAAATGCCATCTTCTTGGAAAAGGGTACGAAGCTGAAGCCCTGCCCTTCGTATTCAGCCTGAGTCGTGACTGTCATTCTCTGCCCCAAATATGTAGATGTTTCCATCTGTGGTCAGAAAGTCTTTTTCTCTCCCTGTTCTTGCATTGAGGTCTCCAAAGATGAGAACTTTGCCCAGGACCTGATAATGGGTGGCTTCTTCTTGTAAGATCTCAAAGCTGTCTGGATTGAAGTATGGGAACTCTGGCGGTGGTATATAGGTGGTGCAGAGGTAGACATCGGACTGAGAGGTGAGGATGGAGCTGCTGATTCTGATCCATATGTGGCTGCCTCCTCTCTTCATTGGTGTGATGTACTGGTGGAGCTCTTCTTTATACCAGATCAGTATTCCTCCTGAGCAGCGGCCCTGTTTGATGTTTTTATTTTTAAGGGCAGGGACAGAGATTTCTCTGTATCCAATTGGCACCAGAGATTCGTTTTCAGCTCTTGTCCTTGATTCCAGGAGGATCTGAATGTCTATATTTTTCAGTCTTTGAATAATGTCGGGGTCATTTGTTTTACATCCAAAGGCCGAGGTGCTCAGGCCTTGGATGTTCCAGCTGCTGATTGTGAATGAGGTCATTTTTTTTTTATATATATATATATACAGTTAGGTCCAGAAATATTTGGACAGTGACACAATTTTCGCGAGTTGTGCTCTGCATGCCACCACATTGGATTTGAAATGAAACCTCTACAACAGAATTCAAGTGCAGATTGTAACGTTTAACTTGAAGGTTTGAACAAAAATATCTGATAGAAATTGTAGGAATTGTACACATTTTTTACAAACACTCCACATTTTAGGAGGTCAAAAGTAATTGGACAAATAAACCAAACCCAAACAAAATATTTTTATTTTCAATATTTTGTTGCGAATCCTTTGGAGGCAATCACTGCCTTAAGTTTGGAACCCATGGACATCACCAAACGCTGGGTTTCCTCCTTCTTAATGCTTTGCCAGGCCTTTACAGCCGCAGCCTTCAGGTCTTGCTTGTTTGTGGGTCTTTCCGTCTTAAGTCTGGATTTGAGCAAGTGAAATGCATGCTCAATTGGGTTAAGATCTGGTGATTGACTTGGCCATTGCAGAATGTTCCACTTTTTTGCACTCATGAACTCCTGGGTAGCTTTGGCTGTATGCTTGGGGTCATTGTCCATCTGTGCTATGAAGCGCCGTCCGATCAACTTTGCGGCATTTGGCTGAATCTGGGCTGAAAGTATATCCCTGTACACTTCAGAATTCATCCGGCTACTCTTGTCTGCTGTTATGTCATCAATAAACACAAGTGACCCAGTGCCATTGAAAGCCATGCCCATGCCATCACGTTGCCTCCACCATGTTTTACAGAGGATGTGGTGTGCCTTTGATCATGTGCCGTTCCCTTTCTTCTCCAAACTTTTTTCTTCCCATCATTCTGGTACAGGTTGATCTTTGTCTCATCTGTCCATAGAATACTTTTCCAGAACTGAGCTGGCTTCATGAGGTGTTTTTCAGCAAATTTAACTCTGGCCTGTCTATTTTTGGAATTGATGAATGGTTTGCATCTAAATGTGAACCCTTTGTATTTACTTTCATGGAGTCTTCTCTTTACTGTTGACTTAGAGACAGATACACCTACTTCACTGAGAGTGTTCTGGACTTCAGTTGATGTTGTGAACGGGTTCTTCTTCACCAAAGAAAGTATGCGGCGATCATCCACCACTGTTGTCATCCGTGGACGCCCAGGCCTTTTTGAGTTCCCAAGCTCACCAGTCAATTCCTTTTTTCTCAGAATGTACCCGACTGTTGATTTTGCTACGCCAAGCATGTCTGCTATCTCTCTGATGGATTTTTCTTTTTTTTCAGCCTTAGGATGTTCTGCTTCACCTCAACTGAGAGTTCCTTAGACCGCATGTTGTCTGGTCACAGCAACAGCTTCCAAATGCAAAACCACACACCTGTAATCAACCCCAGACCTTTTAACTACTTCATTGATTACAGGTTAATAAGGGAGACTTCTTCAGAGTTAATTGCAGTCCTTAGAGTCCCTTGTCCAATTACTTTTGGTCCCTTGAAAAAGAGGAGGCTATGCATTACAGAGCTATGATTCCTAAACCCGTTCTCCGATTTGGATGTGAAAACTCTCATATTGCAGCTGGGAGTGTGCACTTTCAGCCCATATTATATATATAATTGTATTTCTAAACATGTTTTTGTAAACAACTAAAATAAAACTTGTGTCACTGTCCAAATATTTCTGGCCTTGACTGTACCTCATGTGTATATACCTTGTAATGAGTGCGGCTGTGTAAGACACTCTGGATTTACGACTGGTTTATAGGTGTGTTAGATCCAGTCACATTAGTTTCCTGCACAATGTGCTGAGCAGGGTTCTAATCTCTTCCATATCTCTGCCCTGCATGTCTCTGTGTGGGGCTGATGGTCCCCTCCATGGTGGTCTCCTCCTCTGATGGCCCGATTTTGGGTGAAGGCTTTGTTTCTGGCCTCCTGTGATGAAATTGGAGTTTCCTGTCTTTTTATTGTTGGGGGTCTTTCCATGGGATTCTTGTTGTTGTTGAGTCCAGGCATGGGGTCTCTGTTTCGTATAATGTCCTTCAGCTCTTTTGCCAGTAGGCTGACCCCTTGTTTGTTTAGGTGCTTGTAGTCATAGAGGTGTTGGTGAATTATAGAGGAGTGTTGTGCCAGGATCACGTCGGGCACAGCCTTGATTCTTGTGGTCAGGTCCGTGTTGATGCTCTGGATAGTTTGGCTGAATACATCATTTCTTGGGAGCAAAGATGATAGAATTATTTTGCTGTTCGGGAATTTTAGTTTTGCCGTCTTTACAGTTGTCCTGCTATCTGCTGGTGTTGGGTTGGCAGATTGTTTGTTCCTGTGTGTATAAAAATATGATTTGGGCTTGTGAACCGTGGGTTATTGATGACTGCTGTCACCTGCTCAATAGTTTCACAGCGGATTTTTTTTACCCTTTTTCCTGGGAATAGTCGCAGTGTATTCAGGTATTTCCCATTTGAGTCCATTATTAGGATGGTATCAAAACTTTGTGAGGTCACGGGTGGGGTACATGGGTGAAGCTGGGGGTCTCAGTCGGGCATTTTCTTGCTGCAGTTCACACATTTCGTCTCTTATTTCCTGCAGGGCCGACCTGTATTCACATTTCAGTTTGTTTATCTCTTTCATTACTTGGTCATTAGCATACCTCCCAACCGTCCCGGATACAGCGGGACTATCATGCTTTGCATTGTTTGTCCCGTTGCCCCGGGTGGGAGGTCCGTATCCCGTGGCTCCGCCCACCCACTCTCTCCCCGCCTCGCTGCTTTTCCCTCCTACCATCCTAACATGTGTCGTGAGCATAACAGCAGAGCAGAGTACGCTAGTCTCTGTGCTGCTGCTAAGGTAATGAATCTCCCCAGTGCTGATTCCCCTCCCCTCCGGCCCGGAGCCTCTGCTCCTCCAGCTGTTTGACTCCCGTGTGTTTGTGTCCTGATCTATCGAGTGTGCAGTGTTTGCTTCTCAATGCTGCAGGCACACGGTAGATCAGGACATTGGGGAGAAGACAGTGTGTACCACTTGTGTCCTCTCCTGCAGGTGCACAGCACTGGCTGGTAATATGCAAAGATAGAAGCATTGCCAATGCTTCTATCAGCTATCCACCACATGATCTCCTGCCTGGCAGAGCTGCTGCATCTTAGGCTAAGTTCACACCTCCGGTTTTGCAGAGCCGGCCAATCCAGCTCTAAAATCTATGCGGCGGCAAAACCGCATCCTTTGCATAAGTTTTTTACATGTGGCCCGTCCGGTTTTTGCCGCTTGCGGCAGGCTACTGTGCATGCGCAGTGGAAAAAAACCACATGCGGCGTCCATAGGCATACATTGCAAATCGCGGCGCGATGCGGTTTTTTTTGCTGGACAAAAAAACGTGCCAGGCACTGTTCTATCTGGCCGCCGCATCGGCTAAATCTGCCGCATGCGGCAAAAACCGGACTGAACGCAAGCCCATGCGGCACAATACGGCACTGATGTAAGTCTATGCAGGAAAAATCGCAACCGGCGGCAAAAAAACGGTTGCGTTTTTCCTGCAAAGCGCTGTATTGTGCCGCACGGCAAAAAACGGATGTGTGAAAGCATCCTTAGGCTAAGTTCACACATCAGTTTTTTCCAATCAGGCACAATCCGGTTTGTGCCTGATGCAACGGAACCGTCTCAGATTGTGAAAAAACTGATGCGACAAATCCGTTTTTTTTTTTTTTTTTTGTTATGCTGAGAGAGAGACAGAGACCCCACCATCACTGCACAAACATCGGCACTACCTCACATGCATCATCACCTCACACGCCAGCACTACCCCGCACGCATCATCACCGCACACCCCTGCACTACCTCACACGCATCATCACCGCACACCCCTGCACTACCTCACACGCATCATCACCGCACACCCCTGCACTACCTCACACGCATCATCACCGCACACGCCAGCACTACCCCGCACGTATCATCACCGCACAGGCAGGCACTACCTCACACGCATCATCACCGCACGCGCCAGCACTACCTAGCACGCATCATCACCGCACAGGAACGCACTACCTCACACACATCATCACCACACACCCCTGCACTACCGCACGCATTATCACCGCATACGCCGGCACTACCCTGCACGCATCTTCACCGCATACAACCCGGCATTACCTCAGTGACGTCACCGCTGACAGCGCGACTCCCTTCAGTTGCTGCGTGGAGCTAATAGAGAGAGGCGGTGTGCTACTGCCGTTCCTGTCAGCTTCATGTCGTAGAGCTGAGAGCGTCGCTGGATCTCTGTGGATTACGTTGGACCTGGAGGGGTATTTGGTTATTTTAATAAAATGGTGAAAGAGGGAGTTTTTTTGTCTTTTATTCCAAATAAAGGATTTTTTTGGGTGTATGTGTTTATTTACTTTCACTTACAGGTTAATCATTGGGGGTGTCTCAGAGGCCTGCCATGATTAACCCCTTATTACCCCGATTGCCACCGCACCAGGGCAATTCGGGAAGAGCAGGGTAGAGTCCAGGGACTGTCGCATCTAATGGATGCGGCAATTCTGGGCGGCTGCTGGCTGATATTTTTAGGCTGGGGGCTCCCCATAACGTAGAGCTCCCCATCCTGAGAATACCAGCCTTCAGCCGTGTGGCTTTAGCTTGGCTGGTATCAAAATTGGGGGGAACCGCACGCCGTTTTTCTTTTAATTATTTATTTATTTTACTGCACAATATAGACCCGCCCACCGGCGGCTGTGATTGGATGCAGTGAGACAGCTGTCACTCAGCGTGGGGGCGTGTCTGACTGCAACCAATCATAGGCAACGGTGTGCGGGGAAAGCAGTGAATACGAGATTGAATAATGGGCGGCCGTCATTTTCAAATCAGGAGAAGTTGCCGGAGCAGTGTGACAGCCGTGCAGCCCCGCGCCGGTGATCGGTGAGTGGGTGAGAGTGAGTGAATGAGTCAGTGAGTGAGTCAGTGAGTGAGTTTGAGAGAGAGTGAGTGAGAGAGTGATTGATTTTCTGACAAGCAATTAATTTATATCACTTCTGGGCATGCTCAGAAGTAAAAAACCGGATACGGTACATGCTTCCGGCGTTTGAAGTATGACACCGTATCCGGCTCGCATAGACTTTCATTATGCACCATGCCGCACAGCGTCGCACCCGGCGCTATGCATTTTTTTGCCGCTGGCAAAAAACATTCCTCTCTGCATCCTGTGCAGCCGCCGGAGTGACGATTTTTGCCGCATCCGTCGAAAAACGGATCAAACGCAAGTACATGCGGCACAATCCGATGCTAATAAAAGTCTATGAGGAAAAACCGCACCCGGCGGCAAAAAAACCCAAAACACATGCGTTTTTCCCGCAAAGCGCCGGATTGTGCCGCACAGCAAAAACCTGATGTGTGAACATACCCTTAGCTGCACACCTTGTTCAGCTCTCCTTCTGGGTCCTAGCTGCATGCACACCCTGTTCACTCTCCTCCTGGGTCCTAGCTGCCTGCACACCCTGTTCACTCTCTTCCTAGGTCCTAGCTGCCTGCACACCCTGTTCAGCTCTCCTCCTGGGTCCTAGCTGTCTGCACACCCTGTTCAGCTCTTTTCCTAGGTCCTAGCTGCCTGCACACCCTGTTCAGCCCTCATCCTGGGTACTAGCTGCCTGCACACCCTGTTCAGCTCTCCTCCTGGGTCCTAGCTGCCTGCGCACCCTGTTTAGCTCTCCTCCTGGGTTTTAGCTGCCTGCACACCCTGTTCAGCTCTCCATCTGGGTCCTAGCTGCCTGCGCACCCTGTTTAGCTCTCCTCCTGGGTCCTAGCTGCCTGCACACCCTGTTCAGCTCTCCTCCTGGGTCCTAGCTGCCTGCACACCCTGTTCAGCTCTCCTCCTGGGCCCTAGCTGCCTGCACACCCTGTTCACTCTCCTCCTGGGTCCTAGCCGCCTGCACACCCTGTAGTTAACTCCCTGCCTGTTCTGCACATTGCTGATCTGTGGTGGCTCAGAGCGATCACGGACAGCTTCTGCAGTTTCAGTTTGCTGGATGGGTGTAGATGGGGAGTGGATATGGGTGTGGCTGTTTGTAAAATGGGTGTGGCTAGGGGGCGTGGTCTAAAAATTGCCGCGGCTTATATTGTTTGCACAGAGCGGTGTGCCAGGCTAAGGGGTGCTTTACACACAGCGAGATCGCTGCTGAGATTGCTGCTGAGTCACGGTTTTTGTGACGCAGCAGTGACGTCATTAGCGATCTCGCTGTGTGTGACACTGAACAGCGATCTGGCCCCTGCTGTGAGATCGCTGCTCGTTACACACAGCCCTGGTTCGTTTTTTTATTGTTGCTCTCCCGCTGTGACGCACAGATCGCAGCGAGAGAGCAACGAAATGAAGTGAGCAGGGAGCAGGAGCTGGCATCTGGCAGCTGCGGTAAGCTGTAACCAGGGTAAACATCGGGTAACCAAGGTGGTTACTCGATATTTACCTTCGTTACCAGCCTCCGCCGCTCTCACGCTGCCTGTGCTGCCGGCTCCTGCTCTCTGCACATGTAGCTGCAGTACACATTGGGTTAATTAACCCGATGTGTACTGTAGCTAGGAGAGCAGGGAGCCAGTGCTAAGCAGTGTGCGCGGCTCCCTGCTCTCTGCACATGTAGCTGCAGGACACATCGAGTTAATTAACCCGATGTGTACTGTAGCTAGGAGAGCAGGGAGCCAGCGCTAAGCAGTGTGCGCGGCTCCCTGCTCTCTGCACATGTAGCGATGTTATGATCGCTGCTGCGTCGCTGTGTTTGACAGCTAAGCAGCGATCATAACAGCGACATACAAGGTCGCTGTTACGTCACAGAAAATGGTGACGTAGCAGCGACGTCGTTGTCGCTGTCGCTATGTGTGAACCCAGCCTAAGGGTTGGTCTGTGTAAAATAATAAATTAGTTTTTCTTTTATCTTCCTCTTTAGAGGTAAAATCAGCAAAGAGGGTCTCTGGATCTTCTCTAATCTTGGCATGTTTTATGGCTTTCTGCGCTTGAATGGTCTTCTGCCCTTCAGAGTATGTGATTTCCAGAGTGTCTTACCCCCTGGTATCCCCTGTCTCCAGCTCTGCTCTCTGCCCAATTATTTGTTCTACATTTATATTTTCCATTTTTATAATAATCCTAATTTATCAGAGATGTAATTACAGCACTGTCTGTAGGTTGTGGTATGGATGGAGGATGGTCCTACCTTTGGATGTGCAGATCTCTGGGTGTCAGTCTGGAGTCCTCCTGTTGTATGTGATCTGTCCTTCAACAGGTTTTTTCTTATGTCCTTTAAATCCTCTATTTCCCCTTTTTTCATAAAAATCTTTAGTCCAGCTCAGTCCAGCTCACTTTCCTCTTCCACGGAGTCCAATTTTTCCAGGTTTTGTCTTACTGTTTGCTCATTACAAGGTATAAATCATGAAAAACTCAGGAGCTCATCTTCAATGCTGCTTACTCCTAGGAATGGTGGGCTATCTATCTAACCATGATTCTATCTATCTATGATTCTGTCTATCTATCCCTCTATCTATGATTCTATCTATCTATGATTCTATCTATCTATCTATTTATCTATCTATCTATCTATCTATCTATCTATCTATGATTCTATCGATCAACATCCAACACTGCGGAGACACCATCACGTGTTTCTCAATGCAGTGATTCTAGAGCAATGCCCCCTCTGGGAAATATTCAAAACAAGAAAGCCTGCGGAAACACCATCACATGTTTCTCAACGCTGGCAGGAAACTAGCCAGGTCTTTCACCGGGAAGGAACAACCACGGGAAGGGCAGTCTCCAGTCAAGGAGACCACCTATGCCAAACATGGTATCCATCACAGATAGCTGTTTCGGGGTATTTGCCCCTCATCAGTGTGGAGTAGGAAACTGGCTAGTGGGAGCAATGCCTAGTAGAAGACTACATAAGCAAGGATGGTTGACCTTAGGGAGATCAACATCCAACGCTGCGTTGAGAAACACGTCATGGTGTCTCCGCAGTGTTGGATGTTGATAGGTTTTAGGTTGTAGGTAGGAAATAGATATTATTAGTTAGGGTGAGTATGGTGGGCTCACTTTTAGTGCTGGTGGTCCTATATATATCTATACATTGCTACCTCTCTATCTATCTATGATTCTATCTATCTATATATGATTCTATCTATTTATCCCTCTATCTATCTATGATTCTATCTATCTATGTATCTATCTATGATTCTATCTATCTGTGATTCTAACTATCTATCTATCTATCTATCTATGATTATATCTATCTATCTATCTATGATTATATCTATCTATCTATGATTCTATGTATGTATGTATGTATCTATCTATCCCTCTATGTATCTATGATTCTATCTATCTATGATTCTATCTATCTATCTATGATTCTATCTATCTATCTATGTATCTATCTATCTATGATTCTATGTATCTATCTATCTATCTCTCTATCTATGATTCTGTCTATCTATCAAATCAAATCAAATCAAATAAGCTTTATTGGCAGGACCAAATACAAATTAGTTTTGCCAAAGCAAGTGTACAATAGGGACTGGGGCTGTGGGGATGATGGGTGGGGCACATCCGGGGTGGGGACTGTGGGGGCACTTCTAGGATGGGGGCTATGGAAGTCCATGGCTTATGATGGGGCATATCCGCGGTGGGGACTGTAGTAACGGTGGATGGGGCATATCCAGGGTGGGGATTGGGGGGGCCACATCTGGGATGGGGGGCTATGGAAGTCCATGACTTATTATAGTTCTCTTTCTCGAAGTTTATGACATTCGCTCACATACATGGAATATTTCTGTTGGGTTGGAATCCCACCTTGACCAATCTGGGTAAGTGTGAGGGCCCCAGACTTCGCTGCCATACAGGAGGATTGGGGCACAGCTCTCCCAAACCCAACTGGACAAAATAACCAATCACAGCAGCCTGACAAGAACCAGAATCAGGAGGATGGTAGACGAGGGCCAGGAGAGGTATGTCAATGACTGGAGGATCGACATCAACACCTCACAGAAACTGACCACGTACCAGAGACTACAGAGACACTACAGACTGGCCCCATATCTGGAAAAACTCCCGGACCCCAGAGACTGCAGAACCCTGAGCCAATATAGACTCAGTGCCCACAGTCTAGCCATCGAATCCGGCCGTCACAAGCAGAGCTACAAGCCCAGGGAGGACAGACTGTGCCAACACTGTGACCTGGAGGCCCTGGAGGATGAAACCCACTTCCTGCTACACTGCACCAAGTACTCAGCAGTGAGGGACACTCACTTCAGGAGACTCTCCCATCTCTTCCCGGATTTCAGCCCCATGAAGGAGGAAGAGAAAATATATATCCTGCTGGGGGAAGAAGAGAGCGCAGTGGAGATAGCAGCGCGGTATGTGAGCGAATGTCATAGACTTCGAGAAAGAGAACTATGATATCTATGATTTTATCTATCTATCTATCTATGATTTTATCTATCTATCTGTGATTCTAACTATCAATCTATCTATGATTATATCTATCTATCTATGATTATATCTATCTATCTATCTATCTATCTATGTATCTATCTATGATTCGATGTATGTATCTATCTATCCCTCTATTTATCTATGATTCTATCTATCTATCTATCTATGATTCTATCTATCTATCTATCTATGATTCTATCTATCTATGATTCTATCTATCTATCTATCTATCCCTCTTTCTATTTATGATTATATCTATGATTATATCAAATCAAATCAAATCAAATCAAATAAGCTTTATTGGCAGGACCAAATACAAATTAGTTTTGCCAAAGCAAGTGAACATTAGGGACTGGGGCTGTGGGGATGGTGGGTGGGAACTGTAGGAAGGATGGATGGGGCACATCCAGGGTGGGGACTGTAGGAAGGATGGATGGGGCACATCCAGGGTGGGGACTGTGGGGGCACTTCTAGGATGGGGGCTATGGAAGTCCATGGCTTATGATGGGGCATATCCACGGAGGGGACTGTGGTAACGGTGGATGGGGCATATCCGGGGTGGGGATTGGGGGGCCACATCTGGGATGGGGGGCTATGGAAGTCCATGACTTATGACCATGACATATATCTATCTATCTATGATTCTATCTATCTATCTATCTATATATGATTCTATCTATCCCTCTATCTATTTATGATTCTATCATCTATCTATCTATGATTCTATCTTTCTATCCCTCTATCTATCTATGGTTTTATCTTTCTATGATTCTATCTATCTATGATTCTTTCTATCTATGATTCTATCTATCTATGATTCTATCTATCTATGATTCTGTCTATCTATATATGATTCTATCTATTTATCTATCTATCTATCTATCTATGATTCTATCTATCTATGATTCTATCTATCTATCTATCCATCCATCTATCTATGATTCTATCGATCTATGATTCTATCTATCTATGATTCTATCTATCTATGTTTCTATCTATCTATGATTCTATCTATCTATGATTCTATCTATCTATCTATGTATCTATCTATCTATGATTCTATTCAAAACAAGAAAGCCTGCGGAGACACCATCATATGTTTCTCATTGCTGGCAGGAAACTAGCCAGGTCTTTCACCGGGAAGGAACAACCACGGGAAGGGCAGTCTCCAGTCAAGGAGACCACCTATGCCAAACATGGTATCCATCCACAGACCGCTGTTTCGGGGTTTTGCCCCTCATCAGTGTGGAGTAGGAAACTGGCTAGTGGGAGCAATGCCTAGTAGAAGACTACATAAGCAAGGATGGTTGACCTTAGGGAGATCAACATCCAACGCTGCGTTGAGAAACACGTCATGGTGTCTCCGCAGTGTTGGATGTTGATAGGTTGTAGGTAGGAAATAGATATTATTAGTTAGGGTGAGTATGGAGGGCTCACTTTTAGTGGTGGTGGTCCTATATATATCTATACATTGCATTTTGTTTGGAGTAGGTCTCCTCTTTCCTTCCTCTGATTCCCTCCTGATGTTCACCTTCCTACCCCTGATATTGAAATCCCCGATGTTAGATCTGGGTACATTCCCTTTTACTATATTATGGATGATTTAATAACAGTGGACCTGGGATTGGGGGTTTGGCATTCTGGAGTCCCCATCTACCAATATAAGATAGATGCTGGCCCATTATAATAACTTGGAGAGTGACCTGAATGTGGAGGTGGGATTGAGATGATTCTCCGAAAAAAATAAAAAAATACTGCTTTATACATTGGAATTGTCTACAAATAAGAGGAATGCCGTTCACACAAATATTTACTGGGATAATATATGTGGGGGGTATACATGAAAATTTACCCCACAATATGATATGATGGCGGCAGAAGGAAGCGTAAAAAGTCTGTTACGATGGCTGTAATGGAAGTGGAACGCAAGCTTTGCGTCTCAGGTACCCACGGATGACGCGATGGGGCCGTCATAGGATGTTATGAGGGGGCGCGGCTATGTCTGATGACTAGACGCTGCCTGGACATCATGTGGTAATGATGGGAGGAGTTCGGATCACATGACCGGGACGTTGTTTCCCTGAATACGGCTCCTCCCACAAAAGTGCTCAGTGGGCATGCGCGATGCCTTTAAAATGGCGGCGCCTATGCGCCGCAAGCACGGCACAGAGAACAGATGCTGATGTGAGACAGGAGTGGTAAGTGGATTACCCTTTGTTAAATAATCCGTCCGAAATTTCTGGGGCTTAATCTGAGACTAATGGGAATTCTATTGTATCCCTGTTACAGCCCAGGACTGTTTGCAATACATGTATAGCCGTATGGAATGCAGCTAAGACCTTGTTAAAGACTCACCTGATGAGTGACAGACACGAAACGCGTCAGAGTAAGGGAGTGTATAATAAACTCTTTGCAAACTAAGGAGATGGTGGCTTATGCAATATAAAACTGCTTCCCAAGGAGGATGGACAGGGTATGATTATGACTCTGGAAGATCAACCCTGATGCAAAAAAAAGTCCATGCTGGAAATGTATCCTGTATCTACAAATTGGAGAGAATTTTCTATGTTGCTTGTTGATAGATGGTGTTGGAGGGGGCTGACAATTGTGCAACCCATATTGCCTCACCCTGAACTATCAGGTGATATCTGTATTTGAGGGTGATTTAGTTGTCCAATTTATATGAATCAGCTCACTGTGTAAGGCTCAATCCCGATTCCGTCCTGGAGCACGGACAGGCACTGCCACAGCCCAATGAAATGCAGAAAAAAGAGGATGTCCAGCTCTTCAGGCAAAGAATCACGTCTTTATTTCATCATGCAGACACAGAGAATGACATGACCAGCACTCTGGTGCTGGCTCATTCTCTGTGTCTGCATGATGAAATAAAGACGTGATTCTTTACCTGAAGAGCTGGACATCCTGATTTAGTTGTACTGAGCGGATGATGCAGTAGAACATCTGCCTGATATATAACACCTCATTTTAAGTGATATCACTACTTGTTTCTCACTTTTTTTTGTCCCCATATTGGGATCCATAGCAAATCTGGAGGGGCGGTTCCCCTCGGATTAAGTCTTTTGGAAAAATTGAGGACCATTGTCAGTGGTCTGCACTGGCAGTACCTCTGGGGACTAGTATCCAATAATAACTGTACCTCACATGAGTTTTTGATCCTGCTTGAGCTTTGGGAGTCAATTCTCGTGTGTTATAACTGTGTGTTTTTTATGTGTTATTTTATGAAACCACTGGTCTTTTAACCAAAACTTTTCTACTAAGGCTATGTTCACACACTGCGTTTTTTACCTGCGTTTTGGGTCCGTTTTTGCTGCAGAAATTTCTTGAGAAATTCTTGTAACCTTTCTGCAGACATTCCCCAGCAAAACCTATGGCAAAATAAATTAGCTGTGCACACACTGCGTTTTTTTCTTAAGAAAATTCTTTCAATAGATGTTCTTAAGAAAAAGAATGAGCATGTCACTTCTTTTCTGCAGCTAACTGCGTTTTTTGCCATAGATAATTGGCACAATAACGCAGGGAGCAACCAGCGGTAAAAACGCACCAAAAACGGACCGAAAACGCACCAAAAACGCACCAAAAACGCGGCAAAAACGCAGGTGCGTTTTTGGTGCGTTTTTTAACACAGGTGCACTCTTAAGAAATTTCTTAAGAAATTTCTTAAGAAAAATCATTTTTCTAGTGTGAACATAGCCTAAAAGTTAATTTTTAGGAGTCAATTATTATTAATTCCTTGCACCCATATTGCTGAATAGAATTGAGAATTGTTTATGGGCTATACCCTTTGGAAAAATATCCGGCTTATAAAACATGTGATGGTGTCTCCGCAGGCTTTCTTGTTTTGAATATTTCCCAGGGGGGGCATTGCTCTAGAATCACTGCGTTCAGAAACACGTGATGGTGTCTCTGCAGTTTTGGATGTTGATTTCCCTAAGGTCAACCATCCTTGCTTATCTATGATTCTATGTATGTATCTATCTATCTATCCCTCTATCTATCTATCTATGATTCTATATATCATCTATCAAATCAAATCAAATAAGCTTTATTGGCAGGACCAAATACAAATTAGTTTTGCCAAAGCAAGTGTACAATAGGGACAGGGACTGTGGGGATGATGGGTGGGGACTGTAGGAAGGATGGATGGGCACATCCAGGGTGGGGACTGTAGGAAGGATGGGTGGGGCACATCCAGGGTGGGGACTGTGGGGGCACTTCTAGGATGGGGGCTATGGAAGTCCATGACTTATGATGGGGCATATCCAGGGTGGGGACTGTAGTAACGGTGGATTGGGCATATCCAGGGTGGGGACTGGGGGGCCACATCTGGGATGGGGGGCTATGGAAGTCCATGACTTATCATAGTTCTCTTTCTCGAAGTCTATGACATTCGCTCACATACCGAGCTGCTATCTCCACTGCGCTCTCTTCTTCCCCCTGCAGGATATATATTTTCTCTTCCTCCTTCATGGAGCTGAAATCCGGGAAGAGATGGGAGAGTCTCCTGAAGTGAGTGTCCCTCACTGCTGAGTACTTGGTGCAGTGTAGCAGGAAGTGGGTTTCTTCCTCCAGGGCCTCCAGGTCACAGTGTTGGCACAATCTGTCCTCCCTGGGCTTGTAGCTCTGCTTGTGACGGCCGGATTCGATGGCTAGACTGTGGGCACTTCGTCTATATCGGCTCAGGGTTCTGCGGTCTCTGGGGTCCGGGAGTTTTTCCAGATATGGGACCAGTCTGTAGTCTCTCTGTAGTCTCTGGTACGTGGTCAGTTTCTGTGAGGTGTATATATCGGTCTTCCAGTCATTGACATACCTCTCCTGGCCCTCGTCTACCATCTTCCTGATTCTGGTTCTTGTCAGGCTGGTGTGATTGGTTATTTTGTCCAGTTGGGTTTGGGAGAGCTGTGCCAGGGGTCCTGGTTCATCTGGCCCACGTATATATAGCAGAGCTTTGTGGTGATGGCAGCTTTGATTGCTACTCTGTAAGTGAGCCTGCAATGATAGTGACCTCTTCAGAGCTGCTAGGTGTAGAGGGAATCTGCCCAGCTCGGCTCGACAGGCACTGTTGGAGGTGCTTCGATGGACCTGGAGAAGGTGCTTACAGAATTCCAGGTGAAATATTTCTGTTGGGCTGGAATCCCACCTTGACCAATCTGGGTAAGTGTGATGGCCCCAGACTTCACTGCCATACAGGAGGATTGGGACGATGATGGAATCGAAGATTTTTAGCCAGACCCTCACTGGTGGCTTCAGATGGTACAATTTCCTTCGGATGGCATAAAAGGTTTTGCAGGCCTTGTTTTTCAGGGTCTCTATGGCTTGTTTGAAGCTCCCTGACTGGTGAATTTCCAGGCCCAAGTAGGTGTATTTGTCTGTTCCTGTTAGAGTGCAGCCGTTTAGGACAAATGAAGGATGCTGATCAAATCTTCTTTTTCTCTTCTTGAACACCATGATGTTGGTTTTCTTTAGATTGATCGGTAGTGCCCATGTGGAGCTGAATTTCTCCAAGATTTGTAGGTTGTCTTGGAGACCTTTCTCAGTTGGTGATACCAGCAGTAGGTCATCTGCATAGAGCAAGAATTTCACCTGGGCGTCATGGAGTGTGAGACCTGGAGCAGTTGAAGATTCTAGAGCAGTAGTTAGCTCACTGATGCAAATATTATATCTATCTATGATTTTATCTATCTATGATTCTATCTATCTATGATTCTAACTATCTATCTATGATTCTATGTATCTATCTATGATTTTATCTATCTATGATTCCAACTATCTATCCATCTATGATTCCATGTATCTATCTATAATTCTATGTATCTATCTATCTATGATTCTATGTATGTATTTATCTATCTATCTATCCCTCTATCTATGATTCTATCTATCTATATATGATTCTATCAATCTATCTATGATTTTATCTATCTATGATTCTATCTATCTATCTATCTATCTATCTATGTATCAAATCAAATCAAATAAGCTTTATTGGCAGGACCAAATACAAATTAGTTTTGCCAAAGCAAGTGTACATTAGGGACTGGGGCACTGGGGATGGTGGGTGGGGACTGTAGGAAGGATGGATGGGGCACATCCAGGGTGGGGACTGTGGGGGGCACTTCTAGGATGGGGGCTATGGAAGTCCATGGCTTATGATGGAGCATATCCAGGGTGGGGACTGTAGTAATGGTGGATGGGGCATATCCAGGGTGGGGACTGGGGGGCCACATCTGGGATGGGGGGGCTATGGAAGTCCATGACTTATCATAGTTCTCTTTCTCGAAGTCTATGACATTCGCTCACATACCGCGCTGCTATCTCCACTGCGCTCTCTTCTTCCCCCAGCAATATATATGTTTTCTCTTCCTCCTTCATGGAGCTGAAATCCGGGAAGAGATGGGAGAGTCTCCTGAAGTGAGTGTCCCTCATTGCTGAGTACTTGGTGCAGTGTAGCAGGAAGTGGGTATCTATCTATGATTCTATGTATGTATTTATCTATCTATCTATCCCTCTATGATTCTATCAATCTATAATTCTATCATCTATCTATCTATGATTCTATCTATCTATGATTCTGTGGCGCCCTGGCCTAGCCAGGTCGTCACAGATAACATACAAACACCCCCACCCCCACAGGACAGGGACACCAGCCAAACACAAATCCCTTGTTGCCTCCCTCCAGTGTCTGATGTCCACACCAGGTGGGGCGGGGCTAAGCGGTTGGCTACACCCACAGAGGAGTTCACAGGCCTGGAGGCGGGAAAAGTGACAGATGAGTGTAGGAGTTTGAAGTGAGCACTTGGGTGTCTGGGTAGTGGCCCAGGCACCAACAGCAAGGTTGGCAGACGGTGGTGGCCGTCTGCAGGAGTGGTGGATCAACGCGGAACCGTAGGACCGGGGACGGGCGACGGCCCGCCGGTACCGACCAGGGAGCGAAGTGAAGCCAGCACACACAGGCAGGGCCATTGGACCCCGACCAGGCTTAGAGCCGCTGACAATAGTCAGATCCGAATGTGACTGGAACCCCAGGGGTTTCACAACAGCAAAAGTCCCGATTGAAGGCAACCGCCCACACCGTGAGGGTATACAGCTACTGCCTAAGGCTAGAAAGACCCAAGGGCCAGCGCCTGCGGGCAAACGGGCTCCTCCGGTACCCATACACCGGGGAGCGGACTACCGTTTGGAATCCATAGTAGTCAGAAAGAAGAACATCAAGGTGCAGGGAAAGACAGCCGCCATCACCTGTCCGGGGAGAGACACTGCAGCTGGCTGTGGGACCCATCCATCCAGCCGTTTGGTTTACCGAGGACTTTGTACCTTTCTTGCTGAGTGAGTACATCCATGCCATCCGGCACCGCGCCGCGCCGTCCCTGCGACCCTGCACCTCACCGACCCTGCCTCCCCGTCACCACACCACCGGGCCCCGGGACCACCGACCCCTACCCACGAAAGGGGAAAACAACATCCCAGCTGCTCCCTACCATCGCTCCCGGGATCCCCGTCACCAGCAACGGTGGTGCTTATCTTCAGCACGACAAGTGGGTGGCGTCTCGGACTAAATCCCCCAAACCAACCACCCCTTTCACTCACGGGTGAGGAGCGCTGCTCGAGTCCCCGGATCCGGCCCACCGCTCGAGCCACCGAGCAGCCATCGCAGCAGTGCCGGACCCGAGCGTTAGCGAGCGCGCAGCGGCATCCTCCCTGCCCGCGACAACTTGGCGTCACGAACAGGATTGAACCCCTCTACTTACCAGTAGAAGTGTGCCTTGTGATCTCTGCCGGCGGCGTCTGGACAAAAATTTTGAAGCGCCACCATCTTGGCGCGAAAATCTCCCGCTCGAGCATCTTCTCCGAGCAGGGAAGGCGCGAAAGCAAAGCCCCGTCCCCAACAAACGGAAGTGCTGAAGAGTACCAAGGGGGGACGGGAAAAAGATGTCGGTGCCTGACGGAGCAGCCGGAGGAGCGCTAGCCGCAGGAGCGGCAGTGCTTAGCGGCCGCATGTAAATAGCGCCGCAGAAGTGCAGGGACGCCAGGACTCTGCCGAAACACGTTCCTGGACCCAGCAGCAAGACGTGCCAGGAGCTCCAGGCCACGGTCCACTCCATGATGGCGGAGTGGACGTCGGAGAAGAAGGGCCTGGCTGCAACCGTGTGGACATGCAAAGTGGAGGTGGTTTCCAAGGAGCCGGTAAGTGACCCACGCCCCTATGTCCCTGAGGGAACGGCTGCTGCGTCTGAGGGGCCCGGCCTGCTGCCATCCACTACGCCACCTCCCTTACTGCCCATGCCCGCGGCCACCGCCCCGACCGACCCGTTACCACTGTCACCGGTAGCGGAGCCCGTAGCGTCTGTGGGAGAGGGCCCGGACCTGCGGCCCCCGGGCCTTACCTTTTCCACCACCCTGGCACCCGTCCCGGCTTCCATCCTGGCCGCGACGGAGATGACGACAGCTCAGACAGTCCGCCCGGCCGCAACAGAGGCGATCATCGACCCGACGCCAGCACCGCAAGCCACGCTGACCGCTGCCAGACACCCGGCCTCGGATGAGGCCCCGCGGGGACGTAGCTGCCAAGCGGCAGAGCAGGCCACGTCACAGTGGGGCCCCTCACTACTGGAGGTGCCGGTCGTAGCCGGCACGGAGGGACTCCGGCTGGGCCCGTCTCCCACACCGGCTGACCAGGAGCGGCGGCCATGGCAGCTGTGCCCTAAGACTGCTGCTTGGAGAAAAAGGATGCGGCTGTGGTCCACCGTTGCAAGCAAGTTGTCCCCGTTGGGACCCTCAGCAGTTTGAATGCATCAAAATCAACCGAGTTTCATCTGATTATCTGAGTGATCATTCCGGCCGTTGCCGGCAAGTTGTCCCCGGAGGGACTTTCTGAGTTTTACCACCTGCATGAGAGACTACTCATGGACATGGCCGAGAACTGGCAGGCCACCCACAAACTTGTGGGCTTGTAAATAAGTTGAGGGGTGATTTCCGTCGGAGCCGCCTCCGGAGAGGAAGATTGGAGGAAGGGCCCGCAGCAGAGTAGACTGGGGCCCGGCCACCACCAGGACCGGTGGCCATCCTCCGGGGGTCAGGGGTCCCCCAAGGACGTGGGGTCCCCTGAAGTGACAGCCGGGTGCGAGTGACCGTACCCGTTCCCGCTCGGGCAGCCTGAACTTGAATTGGGGTCAAGGGGTGCTGTCCACTTCTTAGGGGCAGCATCAGGGCTAGGTTGCTTGGGTGGGAGAGCGGAAGACACCCGTCCGTCATTATTAAAATTGTTTTTATGTGTAACGTTCAAGTGTCCTAACAAAAATGCTTATGTTCAAAATGTTTACATGTTAATTTAAGTTTTTACAGTTTTGAAAAGAAAAATAAAACTGGTGATGGACGGGCAGCCCGCGGACGGTCTGCATTTCACCAAGGGGGAATGTGGCACCCTGGCCTAGCAAGGTCGTCACAGATAACATACAAACACCCCCACCCCCACCAGACAGGGACACCAGCCAAACACAAAACCCTTGTTGCCTCCCTCCAGTGTCTGATGTCCACACCAGGTGGGGCGGGGCTAAGCGGTTGGCTCCACCCACCGAAGAGTTCACAGGCCTGGAGGCGGGAAAAGTGACAGATGAGTGTAGGAGTTTGAAGTGAGCACTTGGGTGTCTGGGTAGTGGCCCAGGCACCAACAGCAAGGTTGGCAGACGGTGGTGGCTGTCTGCAGGAGTGGTGGATTGACGCGGAACTGTAGGGCAGCCATCTTCCCATCTCCTGTTAGACACGGACCACTGTCTGCCACCTAGCCAATACTCCAAGGCTCCAACCCCGATGCTTCTGCTCTCTGGCTGAACTTGAACCTCACTCCTCTGCTTCAGACTTTCAACTACCACTTGAACTTCAGACTTCAACTGACTTTCAACAACAACAACTACTGCTTTTTCCTGCCCCGGGCTCTCTAGACCCCTAGGTGGGCGTTTCTCATCCGCCTGGTCTGGCCCACTGGTGTGCCTATCCTTCCCTGGGTGGGGGGGTGACTAGGATTTGGTTGGCAAGGTTTAACCCTGTAAGGGAAGGTGTTGTGTGGGGGCCTACACTGTGTGACCACCTGGCGATGCCAGGGCGTCACATTCCCCCTTGGTTTAATACAGACCGTTCGCGGGCTGTCCGACCACCAACATTTATTTTTTATGCAACTGCAAAAAGGAAAAAGAAAGACAATAAAAGTATACTAACAGTAAACATTCTTCCCGTTACGGGAGGCACATTATCTTTAACGTTGCTAAAACGGGACTGAACGGGACCACCTTTTCATTGCACCCGCCACCCAAAACAACTTGTTCCCTGGTGCCACTAATCAAACAGGTGCGCACCCCTTTGCCAAGTCCAGGAACGGGTCAGGTGATTCCCACATGGGCCGGGTAAAAAGTTCCTTACCCGGCAGTCCTTGCTACGGGTCACATGGTCTGGGGACCCCAGGTCTGGAGGGTAGTCACCAGTTGTAATGATGACTGGGCCTCGGCCTACTCTGCTGCAGGCCCATCCTCCAATCTGCCTCTCCAGAGGCCGGGTCGGTGCAAACAAGAAGGTGGATGAGGGTTTATTTACAAGCCCAATAGTTTTTGGGTTGGCCTGCCAGTTCTCGGCCTTGGTCCATTTTTAAAACTGAAAAACTGTAGAACTGTCCCAACGGGGACAAACTGCTAAGGTAGCTGGGAGTCTGCTAAATATTCAGTCTTTGGCAATCAGGAGAAGTATTCGGTCAATTGAAATACATTAACACACATACAGGACTATATACACAGCAAGCGGGCACCACTCACTAGACTACGGTTTCCCTGTATCTTAATGGTGGCTGACCTAAGTTAGGGCGTGTGGACCTTCGTGGCCCTCTGCTCTCACTCAGGACTGGTGGGGTAGAGTGAACTACAGGTCCCTCTTCCCTAATGTCAGGTACTGCCAATAAGGACCTAAAGGGGCGTGGTGTTGGTGCAGGTGCATCCCTGGGCGCAAGTGCTGGTGTATTGCTGATAGGCCTCTCTGACTCTGTATCTTCCACGGTTTGTGGGAACATTATAACGGGAACAATCACCGCTCCATTCTGCATGGACCAATCAGCTGGGAAGTCACCCATAACTGTGTGGATCACCTCTTTCTTCTTCTCTGCGCCCGGGATGGGAGTGGGAACCTTCTCCACCATCTTCAGGGGCTCTGGACACTTCTTCAGGTGTTACCTGGAAACAGTGGCCGTAGTCCTCCCTTGATCATGGCTGACGAGGTACGTCTTCTGATCTTCTCGACCAGTGGGTTGGGTAACGTAGGGGGTTCTC
This sequence comes from Anomaloglossus baeobatrachus, assembly GCF_048569485.1. NCBI lineage: Eukaryota > Metazoa > Chordata > Amphibia > Anura > Aromobatidae > Anomaloglossus > Anomaloglossus baeobatrachus. The sequence continues at coordinate 353,450,986 of NC_134358.1, read as the reverse complement.
TCCCACTGATCATCCAACTTGTGCAACCGTCTCTTCCTCTTCAGCACTACATATCCAGGCTCAAAAGGAGTAGCCTGGGGTTGCCAGTTGAAACGTCACTCTTGCCCTTCTCTGCTCTGGCGCAAGTTTCTTGGATCTGTCGGTATTGCTTCTGACGCTTGGCATCCCAATTGATAGTTGGCGGGATGGTCTCAGGCACCTCAACATCCAACTCCAGATCTACCGGCAGTCTTCCAGGCCTCACTCTCATCAGATAGGTGGGTGTGCATTTAGTGGAGCTGCTAGGAATATTGTTGTACATGTTGACCAGATCAGGCAGTTTTTCAGGCCACAGGTTCCGCTCTTCAAGGGGCAAGGTCTTGAGAAGATTGAGGACCAGATGGTTCATTTTTTCACACATCCCATTAGTCTGGGCATGATAGGGTGTGGTCCGGATCTTCTTGCACCCATACAAATTGCATAATTCTTGGAAGATCTTGGCTTCAAAGGCAGAGCCTTAGTCTGTAAGCAACTTCTCTGGATAACCATGCGGCCGGCAGAAGTATGCTTGGAAGACCCTCGCTGCTGTCTGAGCTGTTAGATCCTTGACGGGTACCACCACCATGAATCTGGAGTAGTGGTCGACGATGGTGAGGGCATAGGTGTAACCACTGCGGCTTGGCGTGAGCTTGACATGGTCCAGAGCGACAAGCTCCAGCGGCTGATGAGTGTCAATTGGCTGTAACAGGGCTCTCTGACTGGTTCCATCCTTTCTTCTTAATGCACAGGGAATACAATCCCTGCACCAGGCTTCGATGGACTTTCTCATTCCAACCCAGTAAAAGCGTTCCCTCAGCAGCATTTCTAGCTTCTTCCAGCCGAAGTGTCCAGCCCCATCATGAAAAGCCTTCAAGACCACGGGTACATATGTTTGCGGTACTACGATTTGGCAGACTTTCTCATGTGTCTTCGGATTAATTAGCCCTCTGTACAGTTTGGCCTGCTGCAAGTACAAGCGGTCCCTGTTACGAGGGGGACCCAGGGAAGCGTGCCAAGATGGGAAATGGACAGCTTCCGCCGGTCAAGGTCCACTGTGCGGTGTAAGGGACCACTGCTATGGTCAGGAAAGAGTGAGCGGGTTGTGTTACGAACTGGCGCCGCCATAGCCGCAAGCAGCCTGCTGCGGTTCCTGTTGCGCCCAGGCGCCGGCTGCCGTTCTTGGCCATGCCTCGGATCGTCCAGTTGGCTGTTCCTTCCACCACGTCTAAGTGTGGAGAGGCGGCTAGTGCGCATGCGTGCGCCGATTTACCCCAGCCAGAGTTTAAGCCCGGTGTTTTGCCTAGTGAGCATGCTCAGCCTGATTGTGTTATGTCTGAGACTAAGGCGGGCTTTGCACGCTGCGACATCAGTAACAATGTGTTACCGATGCTGCAGCGATAGTCCCGCCCCCGTCGCACGTTCGATATATAGTGAAAGTTGCCGTAGCGATTATTATCGCTACGGCAGCTTTACACGCACATACCTGCCGTGCGACGTCCCTCTGGCCGGCGACCCGCCTCCTTCCTTAGGGGGCGGGTCGTGTGGCGTCACAGTGACGTCACACGGCAGGCGGCCAATTGAAGCGGAGGGGCGGAGATGAGCAGGATGTAAACATCCCGCCCACCTCTGTCCTTCTCATTGCAGCCGGCGGCAGGTAAGGTGAAGTTCCTCGCTCCTGCGGCTTCATACACAGCGATGTGTGCTGCCGCAGGAGCGAGGAACAACATCGCACCTGTCGCAGCACCGGCATTATGGAAATGTCGGAGGCTGCAGCGATGATACGATAACGACGCTTTTGCGCTCGTTCATCGTATCAAAAAGGATTTGCACGTTGCGATATCGACTGCAACACCGGATGTGCGTCACTTTCGATTTGACCCCACCGACATCGCACGTGCAATGTCGCAACGTGCAAAGCCCGCCTAAGTCCTCAGTTCGGGCTACTGAGCATGCTCCCACAATTAACCCCAACAGCCTCTTTGCACAGGTACTTGGACTTCGTGCTGTGTCTAAGTTCTGGGATGTGCCTACTGAGCATGCTCAAACTGATAGTCTGCTTTATGAGCCTGTTGCTCAGGCTACTGGGCATGCTGAGGCACTTAGTGCACCAGAGGCTAGGTCCGGTAAGGACCTCACTGAGCATGTCTGTGAGGTGGCAGGCCCTGATAGGGCAGAGGGTCTCAGGTGTCCTGATGACGTGGCAACTCCGGACTGGCTCGCAGAGGCCCGCCCCTATGATCTGGCACCTCAGTATTGGTCGTCAGACGATGACTGGTGAAGTGTTTGGGGCGTGGCTGCCATGAGGTCATCAATGATGTGGCGGTTCCGGATAGGTCGCATGTGACGTCACTGATGACATGGCACTCTGCTATTGGACCTTGGTGGTTCCACCCTGGGTTTGGGGCGGACCCAGGTTATAAAAGGGGCTGGAGACAACATGGAGGTGCGCAGTCTTCACTTTTGCTAAGTCAGAGCACACCTCCATGTTAGAGCCTCATTGCGGCATAAGCCTATGTTGGGAAGCGGTAGGTAGGGTTAGGCGAACGGTGCCTGTCACGCCAAGATTCGTGGCTCGGCACATCAGGGTCAGGCGCCGTGCTTCCTTCCTGCCGTTCCAGTCTTGCTATAGCAGCCCAGTGGCGTTAACTGGGCTGTGGCTGCTGTGCTTCCTGTCCGATTGTGCCCCCTACGCACACGGACAACGCACCTGCTGCGCCACCTGTCCGATTGTGCCCCTACGCACACGGACAACGCACCTGCTACGCCACCTGTCCGGTTGTGCCCCCTACGCGCACGGACAGCGTACTCCAGGACCCCTGTGGAGTTAACAGGGTGTTCCTTATTTTCCTCGGCTTCCCCGTCAACGCTACTGGTGTACCCATCTGGCCTGACGTGTCCTACACACACGTGGCCAGTCGAGAGGTGGCCAGAAACGCTAATCGGAGGACCGCTCGGCCTGACGTGTCCTACACACGTGGCCGACAGGGCGCTTTCGTGGCGGTCTTCCGGTCAACGCTACCTGGTTACCACCCAGCCTGACGTGTTTCCTGCACACGTGGTTGGTGTAGCGCTAGGTGCACCAAAACGCTAATCGGGTTGTCGTCCGGTCTGACGTGTCCCAACACACGTGACCGGTTCCCAGAGTTCCTGGGTTATCTCAGAGCCATCCAGCTCTATAGTCTCCGCCTAACCCTCAGGTGCCAACAGCTCCTTTGTCATCTGGAGCACGGTGGACCCCGACTGGCGATTAGGATATATACCCCCTGGTCCTAATCTGCCGCTCCCCCCGTAACAGGTTGCTACTAGTGATCATCTGGAATGTCACAGACGATCTATGTACACCGGTCCGCCCTAACCCGTGAGGGTTGTATGACTCGGGGCTTCTCGTTCGGTGTACCTGTTGCACGGGGACGCACAGAGGTGCCTACGCACCTGTGCCAGCGGGAGTCACAGGAATATGGCACGAGGGTAGCATAGAGGTGCCCACGCACATGTGCTTCAGAAATAGGGGAGTCCAACAGAGACTCAAGGAGCTCACCTGGGACAGGAACACAGCCTGCTAAACGGAATACTGCAAGAGTAGAAAGGCAGGGGCAAGACCTGCAAACCAGGTGCTGCCTAAGCAGCAAGGGCAAAGCCCACAAAAGACAATGGCGTCTGTACAGTGGCGTGGCAGCACGCTGCCAGACATCCAGACACGGAAGGACAGTCACGCGCCACCATGAAGGCATTGGGAGCTTTTAAGGAGGCGTAGCTCCACCCAGGGGCGGGCACGAGACGGACGTGACCCAATCACGATTTGTGATGTCCTGGCCCAGCCAGTCAGGATTCAGCACATCACCAGCCTCGTCATCGGGCCGTGTGATATCAGTGAGCGAATCAGAAGACGTCACGTGGGGCACATGCTCATCTTTCTGCCTCTGGGTCATAAAGGCGGGATCCTCGGTTTCACAATGTGCAGAGATAAGGAAAGTCCTGCTGCTTCCCTGAGCATCCATCCTTTGCACACTGCGCAACCTCTCAGACCCTCTGTGATGCTGAGCAGGAGGGCACATGGCAGGCAAGGGATGGGAGACCGCCTCATTCCCTGCAAAGGGAGAACCACTAGGTGTCACCCTTCAGCTGCGTCTGTGAGAAGGCATCTCCTGCAGACCGTGCAGTCTTCTAGACCTTCGGCGCTGCTGAATAGAAGGGCTCGTGGCAGACAAGGAATGGGAGACTACCTCACTCCTCGCAACCGGAGAGCCACGAAGTGTAACATTACCCCCCGTCTAGGGCCCCCCTCCCGCCTGCGCTCAAAGGCCGCCACCAAACCCGGGGCATGGACATGACCCTCCAATTCCCAGAACCTATGCTTCAGTCCACGACTGACCCACTCCACGAGGAAGTACCTCTTGCCCTGTACGACTTTTGTTTTTACCAGCCTCGCTACTTCAGGGTCGTCGGACGAGGAGTCGGCCGTCGGCTACCAATCATGCCTGGCCTCTAGGACTCTGGTCCTTTTGGCCCAGAAGGGGCCCCCGACCTTGGAGTTATGGTCCCAGGACAGCACATCGTTCCGTAGCCCAGGGGGAACGAGGGTCTGGCCAGGTGGCACCTGGTCTAGGGTAGTGGGTGGCCCGGTGGTCCTGAGGTGCTCCCTACATGACCCTGCCCAGGACGAGATCTCCCCTGTTGCCCAGTTGAGTATCGGAGCATGCCATTTCAACCAGGAGAGTCCCAGTAGGATCTCATAGGTCCCTTCTGGAAGCACAAGAAAGGACACCTGCTCATGGTGGCCTGGTGGTACATCCATCCTGAGAGGGACGGTGATCTGGGTAATGGGATCGACAAGTAGGAACCCGTTGACTACCCGGATACTGATTGGTTTAGGCAACAGGACCAGGGGGACAGAGTACCTAGTTGCCAGGGATGCCGAAATGAAATTGCCGTCAGCGCCGGAGTCCAAGCAAGCCTGGGCAGAGAAGACAGTGGTGCCGAACTGCAACTGGGCGCTGATGTTTAACCTAGAAGGAGAGGCAGCGTCTAGGATCCCCCCTCTGATGGAAACTAGACGCTGTCTTTTTTCCGATGGTTTTGAACATCGGGTAGCTATATGTCCCCTCTGCCCACAGGCAAAGTAAACGACCGAAGGCCGAGAACCTGTGGTAGAGGAGACCACTTTGGACACTTCCATTGACTCCACGGAGTCGTCAACAGGGCTGGCTGGGAGACCTGTCTGGTGGGGGAGAGGAGTCAGAGGATCTGTAGGCCAGGTAGACGTGGGTGCCGAAGAGACCTCGAGCCTCCGCTCCGCGTGGCGGATGTCTATGCGAGATGCAAGCCGAATCAAGGACTCTAAGGTGGTCGGCACGTCACGCGTGGCCAGCGTGTCTTTGACAAACCCTGCCAGACCCTCCCAGAACACAGGGACCAGGACTTTATCTGGCCAGTCCAGCTCAGTGGCGAGTGTCCTGAATTGTACCACAAAGTCCCCGACTGAAGTGGACCTTTGCCGAAGGCGTAGGAGCCACAGCGCAGAGTCGTGGGTGACTTGAGGCCCAAGGACCACCTTTCTCATGGCCTCAAGATAAGCTGGAAGGTGATTCACCACCCGATCTCCGCGCTCCGACAATGGCGTGGACCATTTTAGCGCTTTCCCTGTGAGCAGGGACTGGACGAAGGCTACCTTCGCCTTCTCAGTAGCGTAATCAGTCGCTGACAACTCCAAGTAGGTGGTAACCTGGTTTATGAAACCACGGCACTCGGAGCTGTCCCCGCTGAAGCGTTCTGGGAGCGCAAGGCGAGGCGACCTTGCGCACAATTCCACAGCCTGAGTAGCCGCCTGGGTGGTGACTGTCGCTAGAGCAGCCTTATCGGGGGAAGACCGCTCCACTGCTTCCAATCGTGACTCCAACTGCTGCAAATAATGCAGCAACTGCTGCTGCTCTTCCGCCATAGCCAGACCTTTGGTGCGACCGTAATGTTATGAGGGGGACCCGGGGAAGCGTGCCAAGATGGGAAATGGACAGCTTCCGCCGGTCAAGGTCCACTGTGCGGTGTAAGGGACCGCTGCTATGGTCAGGAAAGAGTTAGCGGGTTGCTACTAGTGATCGTCTGGAATGTCACAGACGATCTATGTACACCGGTCCGCCCTAACCCGTGAGGGTTGTATGACTCGGGGCTTCTCGTTTGGTGTACCTGTTGCACGGGGACGCACAGAGGTGCCTACGCACGTGTTCCAGCGGGAGTCACAGGAATATGGCACAAGGGTAGCACAGAGGTGCCCACGCACGTGTGCTTCAGAAATAGGGGAGTCCAACAGAGACTCAAGGAGCTCACCTGGAACAGGAACACAGCCTGCTAAACGGAATACTGCAAGAGCAGAAAGGCAGGGGCAAGACCTGCAAACCAGGTGCTGCCTAAGCAGCAAGGGCAAAGCCCACAAAAGACAATGACATCTGTACTGTGGCGTGGCAGCACACTGCCAGACATCCAGACACGGAAGGACAGTCACGCGCCACCATGAAGGCATTGGGAGCTTTTAAGGAGGCGTAGCTCCACCCAGGGGCGGGCACGAGACGGACGTGACCCAATCACGATTTGTGATGTCCTGGCCCAGCCAGTCAGGATTCAGCACATCACCAGCCTCGTCATTGGGCCGTGTGATATCAGTGAGCGAATCAGAAGACGTCACGTGGGGCACATGCTCATCTTCCCGCCTCTGGGTCATAAAGGCGGGATCCTCGGTTTCACAATGTGCAGATATAAGGGAAGTCCTGCTGCTTCCCTGAGCATCCATCCTTTGCAGACTGCGCAACCTCTTAGACCCTCTGTGATGCTGAGCAGGAGGGCATGTGGCAGGCAAGGGATGGGAAACCGCCTCATTCCCTGCAAAGGGAGAACCACTAGGTGTCACCCTTCTGCTGTGTCTGTGAGCAGGCATCTCCTGCAGACCGTGCAGTCTCCTAGACCTTCGGCGCTGCTGAACAGAAGGGCTCGTGGCAGACAAGGAATGGGAGACTACCTCACTCCTTGCAACCGGAGAGCCACGAGGTGTAACAGGTCCCTTTCTTTCCAAAGCCGCTGCGCTTCTGAGGGGGCAGTGGGCCCCAGCCTGGAACTGGTTTGGGAAAGTAATGTCTTGATTAGCCGGACTGCAGGTTCCTTGTCTTGGATTTTCTGCCAACCATCGTGGGGTAACGGATTGAAGACTGCCTTCTTCTGACCACTGTAGGGTGTTGGGTCCTTCCCACTCTCGGGTTAATGAAATGCAGGCAGTTCAATTTCTTCTAACCCATCTTCATCCACCCCTCCATCCGGTAGGTGCGGCATCCGAGATAACGCATCTGCATTGGTATTCTTACGACCAGCTCTGTACTTAATAGTGAAATCATAATTCGCCAGCTGAGCCACCCAACGCTGTTCTAGGGCTCCAAGTATCGCCGTATCCAGGTGGGTCTGAGGGTTATTGTCCGTATAGGCAGTTAACTTTGCAGAAGCTAAGTAATGCTTGAACATCTCGGTGATTGCCCAGATGAGTGCCATGAGCTCCAACTTGAAAGAGCTATAGTTCTCAGGGTTTCTTTCCGTGGGCCGGAGCTTCCTGCTTGCATAAGCAATCACTTTCTCCCTGCCATCTTGCATCTGGGACAGGACAGCACCCAAGCCCACATTGCTGTCGTCCGTGTAGAGAATGAACGGGAGGCCATAGTCGGGGTTGGCTAGGACCTCTTCTCCGGTCAAAGCCGACTTCAGCCGCTGAAAGGACTCTTCTCGCTCTTCACTCCAGGTGAACGGGGGACTAAGAGCCTTGCCATTCTTACTTTGCCCCATCAGGAGGTCCTGCATGGGGGCTGCTATTTTGGTGTAGCATTTGATGAAGCATCGGTAATAACCCACCAGGCTCAGGAACTGCCTCACTTCCTTGGTTGTAGTAGGTCTTGGCCAGCTCTGGATAGCTGTGATTTTCTCTGGGTCCGGTGCCACAGCTTCGGCACTTACCACATGCCCTAGCTTCTGCACTTTGGGCTTCAGCAGATGGCACTTGGAGGGCTTCAGTTTCATCCTGTATTTGGAGAGAGCTTCAAACACTTCAGGAAGATGGTCCAGATGTGCCTCATACATCTGGGAGTAGACAATAACGTCATCCAAATATAGCAGGACTGTTTCAAAATGTCGATGTCCCAAGCAGCACTCCATCAGCCTCTGGAAGGTTCCTGGCGCATTACATAGCCCAAAAGGAATGCTGTTGAACTCACAGAGACCCATCGGGGTAGCGAAAGCAGTTTTCTCTGTCTTCTTCTGCAACGGACACCTGCCAGTAGCCACTAGTAAGGTCAAGAGTAGAGAAATAATTTGCTGTTCTCATTGCCGCCAATGACTACTCAATACGGGGAAGAGGGTACGCATCTTTGTGAGTTCTGATTAATCTTCTGGTAATCTACACACATCCTCATGGTGCCATCCTTCTTCTTCACCAGAACCAGCAGAGCCGCCCAGGGGCTGCAACTATCCCGGATGAACCCTGCCTCCTTCATGTTCCTCAACATGTCTTGGCGCACTGGTAATGTGCAGTTGGAATCGGCCTGTATCTCTCCTTGATGGGTGGATGTGTACCGGTGGGGATGTGATGTTGAATCCCCTTGATCCTCCCGAAATCTAATGGGTGTTTGCTGAATACCTGCTCGTACTCTTGCACTACCCTGTACACCCCTCCCTTGTGATGTGCAGGTGTTGAGTCGGTGCCTACATGTAACTCTCGACATCACTCTTCTATCTGCCTTGGAGGTCTGTCACTTTCTGACTGTGATGCAGTGATGGAATCAGTGTCTACTGTAAATAGTTTGGCGATGGTAGTGTAACGGGGTAGCCTAACCTCTTCCTCTCTGCAATTCATCACTCTCACGGGCACTCTCCCCTTCCTGACATCAATCACCCCTCTGGCTGCCATTTCTGTGGGCCAGTGCTCTGAAGGCAGAGGCTCGACCACTGCCGGGTAATCCTGTCCACGGGGACCTACTGCTGCCTTGCACCAAATCATCATTTCACTCCGTGGAGGCACCACTAGAGGCGCTACATCCATCACCCTCACACTACCAATCTCTCCACCTGACATGTTCACCTGTTGCTGCTGCAGGAGGGCCCGGATTTCACGTTGCAGAACCCTCTGCCGGCCCGCTCCTGTTGTGGCAGACAGTTATTGTAATAAATGCAGTACTTCACCCATGCAATTCCAAATCACATTTGTCCCTAGGACCATTTTCGGGTTACGGTCACTGGGGTCATTCTGCACCACAATGAGTCCTTGGTGCTTTAGCTCCACTCGCCCCACCTTTAAAGTTACTTCCTTAAACCCTACTTTGGTCATAGGGAGTCCATTAGCTGCAATGATGGTCAAACTGGCATCAGGTGGGGTGAGTTCACTATCAGACCAATAATGCTTGTACAGTACATAAGGTATAGTTGTTACCTGCGAGCCAGTGTCCAGGAGGGCAAACCAATTAAGAAATAACATCTGGAACACCAATTCAGAGTCTGAACTGGGTGCAAAAACCTCAGAATTGGTGTTCCAGACGTTATTTCTTAATTGATTTGTAGTCTTTCGTTTGTGAACCCGGCCCCACCACACCTATTGCCAGTCCACATTATACGCATATATAGCTTGGGTCTCGGCTTCCCAACACGGTAAGTTTTTTAACTGCATGAGAGGACATATACTAGCTAGGGACCCTAACGTAGAGAAATACTTTGGCGTAGTGTTGGGGCTCTATTGCATTAATCAATACAACAGCTAAATTTATCTTTATTCATATGTTCATGGCAGTAATGCAGATTCCATTTTCATATTTTCATTCTTACATATAGCTATTGGATTTTTCATGTCAGTATTCACACAGCAGTTTCTGCTTTTCATATATTCCCCTTACATAGACCAGGGAGTCTCAGTTTACTCACGATTAAATGACTCAGACAAGTCCAATTGTTAATCAAGTAGCTGGTGGCCGGCCGCCGCGGCCAGATGTATTCTGGTCCCTCACCTGGGATGATGGTCTGTGTCACTTTCCTCTGCACTGCTCTTTTAGTGTGTGGACTTCCTGGTGTGGAACACGGGAGTCCGCTCCCGGTCCTTTTGTTGGGAGCCGTGCCCGCTGACGCTGACCCGTGGGATCTATCAGGCCCTGGCAGATGCCCTATCCCTCTCGGTGGGTGGTTGTCTGCTTTTGGGACTTTTGTTGGGACAGGACCTATAATCCTGCCCTCAATTGGTTAATTAGCTAGGCCATTGGTTCCGGTCCTGGGGGATTTGCCGTAGTCAGTTCGTGACGCCACCCACGGTGTGTGGTGAAGTACGGCACCACCGCTGCTGCTGTGGGACATCCAGGGCGATGGGATGGCAGCCAGTAGTTAACCCCTCCGTGGATAGGGATGGTTGCCCCAGGACCCAGTAACTTGGTGCAGGATCTATCAGGCCCTGGCAGATGCCCTATCCCTCTCGGTGAGTGGTTGTCTGCTTTTGGGATTTTTGTTGGGGGACAGGACCTATAATCCTGCCCTCAATTGGTTAATTAGCTAGGCCATTTGTTCCGGTCCTAGCTTCAGGGTCCAAGTACCCCCTCTGTGCACGGTTTCCGGGTCGGTTCTTCGGTGTCGGTACCGGCGGGCTCAAACCCTGCCCCGATCCACCTTGGATCTCCGGCAGCCGTCTTCCCGTCTCCTGTTAGACACGGACCACCGTCTGCCACCTAGCCAATATGCCGGGGCTCCGACCCCAATGCCTCTGCTCTCTGGCTGAACTTGAACCTCACTCCTCTGCTTCAGACTTTCAACTACCACTTGAACTTCAGACTTCAACTGACTTTCAACAACAACTACTGCTTTTTCCCGCCCCGGGCTCTCTAGATCCCTAGGTGGGCATTTCTCATCCGCCTGGTCCGACCCACTGGTGTGCCTATCCCTCTCTGGGGGAGGGTGACTAGAATTTGATTGGCAAGGTTTAACCCTGTGAGGAAAGGTATTGTGCGGGGTCCGATACTGTGTGACCACCTGACGGCGCCAGGGCGTCACACAAGCACCACTGATGCGCGCTACTTGCCAGTCATTGCATACATATCAAGAATAGTGCATATCTTCTTCTTGAATACCTGCAAGGCATTGGGTCGTTAATCATACTAGGGCAGCCAGGCAGCACCGGGCACGTAAGGCAAAGCGATCGGCATAACTTGGGTAACCGCCGGGACCACAGGCTCCACCGCTTCTGCGACGACTGGAGCAGGTCCTGCCGCTTCTCCGTCATCCTGCACCACTGCGGGAGCCACCGCTCCACCGTTGCCATCAGGTGCCGACATCCTTCTGGTCTTTTTCCCCCTTGGTTTTTCGACAGTCATCTCACGGGACCCACTGTCCTTTGCCACTTCCTGCTTTGGGAGTAACTGGGTTCCACTCACGTTCTTAGGGGGCGGGGTTTCAACTTTGCGCCTTTTTCGGGGAAGAAGATGATGATGCTGTTGTTTTTGGCGCCAAATATGGCAGGCAAATATGGCGGCAGTCCAAAATTTTTTACTGGTTCATGGTCTACAGTTCAAACGAAAGCGCACTTCATCCAGGTTTGTAGATGGGGTAGGAATCCTGTTTGTAACGCCAGGTTCAGGTTGTTGCGGGCGTGGGCCACTGCCGCTTCTGGGGCCGCTCGAATCCGGGTAGGCTGCTGCGGCTCGAGTGGTGACCATACCCGGGCTCGCACGGCCGTCCGTCCTCACAACCGTCGGAAGGGGGTATTTACAGGGGATTGATTTGTCGGTGACGCCACTCGTGGGTTGCGGTGAGGGATGGTGACACCACCGCTGCCTGGTGATGGGGCACCCGGGGCTGTTGGAGCTGGGGCAGCAAGGTGGGATTCCCTCCACGGGTAGGGGAGGAGTAGTCCCGGGGAACTTTTTGGTACACGGGAATAATGTCTGCTGGAGATGGTGCGCCGGGTCGGACCGGGGATCGGTGGTGTACTCCTTGTTCAAGAATCTCACACAAGTCCAGTAGTAACCAAGTTGCCAGTGACCGGTCGCCCTTGGCGGGTGTATTCGGGTCCCACACCCGATGTAGTGAAGAGGGGTTCCTTCCTCCTGCACTCTGTGTTTTTCTTCTCAGGGACGACTCTGTATGGAACGGAGACGTCCACTCCCGGTACTGTGTGTGTGTTGGGAGCTGTGGCCCGCGAAATCTGACCCTTGGGATCTCAGTGGATTCTGACAAATACCCAATCCCCCGCATTGGGCTTCCGTTTCGCTCTCTGGGCTTCTGGAGAGCAAGGCTTGAAACCTTGTCCTCTGCTGGTTGATTAACAAGGGGCATGCAACCTTCCTCGTCCTAGGGTCCAGGCACCCTGTCTGTGCATAGCCTTCGCACCGGATTCCCGCTGTCGGCATCGGCGGGCTACAACCCTGCCCCGGTCCACTTAAGGTCTCCCACGACCGGATCTCCGTGTGTGCCGCCCCCGTGCCAGCAGCCGGCGCTGCTCGGATCCGGGGCCTACGGTACGGCACAAGGGGTCCCCCGGACCAGGGGGTCGCGCGGACACTCCAAATAAAGGGGGACGTTTTTATACGGGATTGTTTGTAGAATGTTCGTGACGCCACCCAAGGTGTGTGGTGAAGGAGAACACCACCGCTGCAGTTGGGGGACACCTGGGGGCCGGGGGAGATGTAACGGCAGCTGGATGTTAACCCCTCCGTGGGTAGGGATGGTTGCACCGGGGCTCAGTGTGTCTGTGCAGGGTATGGCGATGGCAGGGGCTTGCAAGCCCAGATGGACCAGGGAATGGTTGGTTACTCACTTTTAAATGAATCACACAAGTCTTTTGGTAAACCAAGGTGCTGGTGGCCGGCCGCTGCGGCCGGTTGTACTCTGGTTCCCTACCCGGGCTAGGGGTCGCCGTCCTTTCCTCTGCACTAGTGTTGTTGTGTGTTCTGACTCCCCGGTGTGGAACACGGGAGTCCGCTCTCAGCTTGTGTGTGCCTTAGGAGAGTGCCCATCTGACGCTGACTCGTGGGATCTACAGGCCCTGGCGGTGGCCTTATCCCTCTCGTTGGGTGGTTGTCTACTGTTCGGGACTTAGGTTGGGACAGGACCTATAATCCTGCCGTCAATCGGTTAATTAGCTAGGCCGCTGTCTTTGGTCCTGGCTCCAGGCTCCGAGTACCCCCTGTGTGCTCGGTTTCCGGTCGGGTCTCCGGTGTCGGTACCGGTGGGCTCCAACCCTTCTCCGGTCCTCCTCGATCTGCCGAGCCGTCTTCCCGTCTCCTGCTGATGGAGATCACCGTCTGCCACCTAGCCAAGGTACCAGGGCTCCGACCCTGGCACCGTTCAACTTGAACTTCCTGTGCTTGAGCTACACCTAGCTCCAGCCCACACTCCTCTCAACTTGAACTCAGAGCTAATTTGCTTGTTTTCCCGCCCTGGGCGGTCTAGACTACTAGGTGGGCGTTCCTTAACTGCCTGGTCCCGCCCACTGGTGTGCCTGTCTTGCCCTACAGAGGGGTGACTAGAGTTTCAGGTCGGCTGTGTGTTGCCTAGGTGAGGGAAGGTGTTGTGCAGGGGGCTTAATTTGTGACTACCTGGTTTTGCCAGGGCGTCACAACTGTCTGCCACCTAACCAGGTCGTCCAGGGCCCCTACCCCTGACTCCACTGCACTTCACTTCCACTCCACTGTCAACTGTCAACTCTCTTCTAACTCCAACTTCATCTACTGTGTTCCCACCCCTTGCACCTCAGGACCCTTAGGTGGGTGTTCTCATCTGCCTGATCCCGCCCACTGGTCTGTCCTTATTATCATGAAGGGGTGGCTAGGCTTTACCGGCTGTATGTTATACCTAGGTGTGGGTTTTTGTTGGTATCAAGGAGGGTGGACTACTTCTGTGACTACCTGGTTTTGCTAGGGCGTCACAGGTGCACACTAGAGTTTGTGACTTTTCAACCATTGCCCTATTCTCATGACAGTTTTTAATAAAGAGGGCCGGGCCTCAGGATAATTCTCTACAGTTCACACGAGGAGGAAATCAGATGCATGTTATGACAAAGTGCTTTTTATAAAGACTGGTGTAAATGAATCCCCCATCGGTTAGCATATAACATTCAGTCTGTGTTTTTACATACAAGAAGAGGTGATTGAGAATCAGAGGAACCACGTCAGACAGAATAAAAAAGAAGCAATCAGATATAGTAGCTGTTTGAGAATAACGGATCTGGTCAAATTCAAATTTGCCATAGATTTTCCCAGGAACTTAAATTTGCAGTAAAGTTAATCTCTGTAAATTGAGTGTTGTCCATTTTTGCTCTGGGGTCTCCAGATTACAGGTTATAATAAACAAGAAACCTCATACTCACCTCCCTACTCACTGATCCAGGTTCTCCGCTGCTCTCTGTCTGCTGTCCAGTCCTCTGTCATGCTGCATATCTGGCCTGGTGTTCATCCTAAACTGAAACTTCAATGCATGAGCAGACCCCAGGCTTGTGTTTGGAGAGGGGAATAGTGAGGGTTTTTCTTATTTTATTTTTTTTTATTTTAACTTAAAAAAAAAACCCCGATACTCACTGTTCCTGTCTTTTCTTAATCCAACTGCTTACTAGAAATGAGCCACCCCCCTAGTGTTCGAGTTCGGTTCGGTTCGTCGAACACCTTTGAACCCCATTGAAAAGAATCGCAGGCAAACAAAAACACATACAAACACATTATACATACAGTACAGACCAAAAGTTTGGACACACCTTATCATTCAATGAGTTTTCTTTATTTTCATGACTCTGAAAATTGTAGATTCACATTGAAGGCATCAAAATTATGAATTAAAACATGTGGAATGAAATACGTAAAAAAATGTAAAACAGCTGAAAATATGTCTTATATTCTAGGTTCTTCAAAGTAGTCACCTTTTGCTTTCATTACTACTTTGCACAATCTTGGCATTCTCTTGATGAGCTTCAAGAAGTAGTCAACAGAAATGGTTTTCCAACAGTCTTGAAGGAGTTCCCAGAGATGCTTAGCACTTGTTGGCCCTTTTGCTTTCACTCTGCGGTCCAGCTCACCCCAAACCATCTCGATTGGGTTCAGGTCTGGTGACTGTGGAGACCAGGTCATCTGGCGTAGCACCCCATCACTCTCCTTCTTAGTCAAATAGCCCTTTCAATGCCTGGAGGTGTGTTTGGGGTCATTGTCATGTTGAAAAATAAATGATGGTCCAACTAAACGCAAACCGGATGGAACAGCACGCTGCTGCAAGATGCTGTGGTAGGCATGCTGGTTCTGTATGCATTCAATTTTGAATAAATCCCCAACAGTGTCACCAGCAAAGCACCCCACACCATCACACCTCCTCCTCCATGCTTCACGGTGGGAACCAGGCATGTAGAGTCCATCCGTTCACCTTTTCTACAAAGACACAGTGGTTGGATCCAAAGATCTCAAATTTGGACTCATCAGACCAAAGCACAGATTTCCACTGGTTTAATGTCCATTCCTTGTGTTCTTTAGCCCAAAAAAGTCTCTTCTGCTTGTTGCCTGTCCTTAGCAGTGGTTTCCTAGCAGCTATTTTACCATGAAGGCCTGCTGCAAAAAGTCTCCTCTTAACAGTTGATCTAGAGATAAGAAGGTGTGTCCAAACTTTTGGTCTCTACTGTATACACATACAGTTAAGAAACATTGCCATTATACTTACAGGTCCCCGCGATGCGTCCTGCAGACTCTGTCTCCTGCCGCTGCTCCTTCCGATCATCGCTGTGCCCTCCAGGTAACAAGCACTGATGATCGGACTTTCTGTGACATCATAGCATAGCATGTGACCAGTCACGTGTGTATTATCTCATTGGCTACAGACTGGTCACATGGCTATGATGTCATGCTAGGTCCTGTCAGTGCATCTCTCCGGTACGCGGTGCTCATTTGAGCATCTCCGTGTATCGGCGAGATGCTCTGGCACATGGTCAGCTCCCCATCCCTGCATGTCAGCGCTCTTTACAGAGTCAGCCCACATGCAGGGACTGGATGTCACAGCTGGTGAATAGCAGCGCTGGGAATCAGGTGATCGGAGATCACCGTTGCTATAGTAACCCGCCTGTCAGGTTACTATTGCAACGGTGGCAGCGGCGACGTCACCGCTTACCAACCCGCAGCCTCTGCTCACTCATTCAGTGATTAGACTGCACGGGAGCAGCAGCGTTCGTCCTCCCATGCAGTGCTGTCTGATGTAGCAGAGCTGCATGGGTTGAAGGAGAAAGAAGACAGAAGACCAGGATCATGGAGGGGTGAGAGGGAGTTATAAACATGGAGTCTCTAAGTGTGTCTGTGTATTTATTTCTATTAAAGTATTTTTTTCTCTGTGTGGGGTCTTTTGTTTAACCCTTTATTGGAGATTCTTAATGGCTGGGTCAAACTTGCATGACATAAAGAATCTCTGGTTTAATACTAGCTAGTAAAACAAAGCTAGTATTAACCCCTTATTACCCAGAGAGCCACCCGGCATCAGGGCCGCTGGTAGAGTTGGATAAAGCCCCAGATGATGGCGCTTCTATGAAAGCACCATTTTCTGGGGCGGCTGCTGACTGCAATTCACAGCGGAGGGGCCCAAAAAGCTCGGGCCAACCTGTGCTGCGGATTCCAATCCCCAGCAGCCTAGTTGTACCTGGCTGGACACAAAATTGGGCGAAGCCCAAGTCATTTTTTTTTAATTATTTCATGAAATTCGTGAAATAATTAAAAAAAAAGGGCTTCCCTATATTTTTGGTTCCCAGCCGGGTACAAATAGGCAGCTGGGGGTTGGGGCCAGCCCGTAGCTGCCTGCTGTACCTGGCTAGCATACAAAAATATGGCAAAGCCCACGTCATTTTTTGGGGGGGGCAAAAAACTCCTGCATACAGTCCTGGATGGAGTATGCTGAGCCTTGTAGTTCTGCAGCTGCTGTCTGCTCTCCTGCATACAATAGTGAATGGAGCATGCTGAGCCTTGTAGTTCATGAAATTATAAAAAAAAATTATGTGGGCTTCGCCCAATTTTTGTGTTCAGCCATCTACAACTAGGCAGCTGGGGATTGGAATCCTCAGCGCAGGGTGCCCAAGCTTTCTGGGCACCCCCACTGCGAAATGCAGTCCGCAGCCACCCCAGAAAATGGCGCTTTCATAGAAGTGCCATCTTCTGGTGCGGTATCCAATTCTTCCAGCTGCCCTGTTGACAGGTTGCTCGCTGGGTAATAATGGGATTAGGGCTAGCTGAATATTATCAACTGGCCCTAAGCCCGAAATTCATGATGTCATGCCAATATTATACATGGCCACCATGAATTTCTAGTACAGATAAAAAAAATACAACACACAGAAAAATATTTTTATTAGAAATAAAACACAATACAATTAGTGACTCCATCTTTATTGAAATAAAGAACCCCCCTCCACAGTAATCCTGGGTCAAAGGTCCCGCGCCGTCCAATCCAGATCCAATATCATCTGATCGGTTTGCTGGAAGGCAAAGCGATCAGATGATGTGTCAGGTTCAAGGGCCTGAATCACATGACACAGCAGCTGATTGTATAAACGGCTTTTATACAATCAGCTGATGCATCAGTGCAAAAAAAAAAACTACACACTTCTGTCCAGACTCCTGTCCGATGACATCAGATGATAGTTTAGCTGGCCGGGCGGAAAAAAGCTGGCATCACCGCTCAACTTATAGTGTCAACTGATTCCGTCTGGTGACCGCATCAGCTGATCATCGCCAGGTCTGAGAGAGAGTAGAGAGAGTAGAGAGAGGAGGGGGAGGAGAGTGAGGAGAGAGAGGAGAGAGGAGAGAGGAGAAAAAGAGAGAGAAAAGAGAGAGAGAAGAAAGAGGGAAGAGAGAGAGAGAAGAGAGGAGAGAAGAGAGGAGAGAGAGAGAGAGAAGAGAGAGAGAAGAGAGAGAGAGAGAGAAGAGAGAGAGATAGCCGCGCAATATGTCACTACATGTCATAAGCTGAGGGGAACATAAGGCCCCTAAATGGACTTTCAGAGACCAAATTGTGCCCCCAACTCCCCATAACCCTGATCCCCTCCCACCACACTTACTGTATTTCTCTTGCTTTGGCAACACTAATTGTATTTTGGTCCTGCCAATAAAGCATATTTGAATTTGAATTTGAGAGAGAGAGAGGAGAGGAGAGAGAAGAGAGAGAGAGACACCCAGGCACTACCGCCCTCATTATTATCCCCGCACACACCCCGACACTACCACACTCATCAACAACGCACACACCCCGACACTACCGCACTCATCATCATCACCGCACACACCCCGGCACTACCACACTCATTATCATCTCCGCACACACCCCGACACTACCACACTCATCATCATCACTGCACACACCCCGGCAGTACCGCTCCCATCATCTTCCCTGCACACACCCCGACACTACCGCACACATCATCATTCCCGCACACACCCCGGCAGTACCGCCCCCATCGTCATCCCCGCACACACCCCGACACTACCACACACATCATCATCCCCGCTCATCAATTCGGGATGAGCCGGGTAGAGTTCCGCGACTGTCGCATCTTATGGATGCGGCAATTCCGGGCGGCTGCTGACTGATATTGTTAAGGCCCCGTCACACACACAGAGATAAATCTTTGGCAGATGTGTGGTTGCAGTGAAATCATGGACATATTGTTCCATTTGTACACAGCTACAAACCTGGCACTGATTGTCCACAATTTCACTGCAACCACAGATCTGCCGCAGATTTATCTCTGTGTGTGACAGGGCCTTTAGGGTGGTGGGCTCCCAATAACGTGGCGCTCCCCATCCTGACAATACCAGCCGCCAGCCGTGTGGCTTTATCTTTGCTTGTATTAAAATTGGGGGGAACCGCAGATTTTTTTTTTTAATTAATTATTTATTTATTTTACTGCACGATAAAGACCCGCCCACCGGCAGCTGTGATTGGTTGCAGTGAGATAGCTGTCACTCAGCGTGGGGGTGTGTCTGACTGCAACCAATCACGGGCGCCGGTGGGCGGGGAAAGTAGGGAATATCAAATTGAATAATGAGCGGCAGCCATTTTCAAAAGAGGAAAAGCTGCCGGAGATTTGTGACAGCCGTGCAGCTGATCGGGGAGTAGGAAAAGAGAGGGATTATGCTGGGGACGCAGGACGCATGCAAATACACAACGTGCGCACATAGCCTTACTGTGAAAAGCCACGCTTTTGGTGATCGAACCGTTATCGAACAGTAACTCGAACTGTCGAGCGTGAAGCAAATCGTTCGAGGTCGTCGAACGATTCGAACACCGCTCAAAACCACTCGAATTTGAAATTGGCGAACAGTTTGATTCGAACATCGCTCAACTCTACTGCTTACTACTGTCAGGGCCAGGTGGACGGGCAGACCCAGGAGGTGGATCCACTGGGCCGAACTCCTAGATGGTGGTAAGGGGTCCGGTAGCTGGAGCACTATAGACAGCAGAACAGTCCGTGCACACGAATATAACGGAGAAGTCCCTGGGACCACGGAGTCACTGGTGGTAGTCCGGGTGACGCAGCTCAGGTTTGGAAGCCGAGAAGATGTCAGGCGGGGTCCGGAACCTTTGGAGCGAGATGACAGGTCACCGCAGGGATCCGAGATGGTACGGACTGTCAGGATGGCAGATGGACAGCGTTCGGGGTTCGGGATTCGGTCTGGACCGGATGGCGAGGCAGGCACGGCTCTACAAGAGAGATAGGTGAGTATACACATAGACATCAGGAGACCTGACTCCTAGCTTAGGAAACACGAAGATCAGGCCCCGCCCCCTTGGACATTAACCCCCTTTATACCCTGTACCTGTTTTGCATCATTTCCTGTTAATGGACGCTGGCCCTTTAAGAAAGGGTCAATGACCGCGCGCGCGCCCTAATGCGCATGCGCGCGGCCTGAGTGCCAGAAGCCAGAGCAGGAAGCTGCGAGGAGGAAGCAGCAGGGCCAGGATGGGGCTGTGAAGCCGACGGACGCCGGGTGCGGGGACCAGGACGCTGGGGACGCGCCGGCAAGGGGTGCTGGACAGCGGGGAGCGGCGGTGACCGGACCAAGGAACCGGGGAGCGAGGCGGAGGAGCCGGAGAGCGTGACAGGTGAGCCGGGGGGCAGCACAGGGGACCCGGGGAGCGTGACAACTACCTATAGTTCAGTTTTCTGCACCTCTGTTGCACATTACTTCTGGACCAGTGTTTATGTTAGGCTGGGACTTTTGTCCATGGGCAGTCGCATGTACAATGTCATATGATACTTGCTCACATCTGCGAGTCCCGACTCACAATGAACACCGGAATCGAGATGCACGGCAATTGAGAAACAAAGCACTAGATAGGGAACAGCATAGGTGGCCGGAGAGTTGAGAAGTTAGTTATATTTATTTTTTCTTTTTAACTACACCGTGTGCAGGATTATTAGGCAAGTTGAATTTTAGAGGATTTTTTATTATTGAGCAACAACTATGTTCTCAGTCAACCCAAAAGACTCAGAAATATCAAAGTTTAATATTTTTGAAAGTTGGGCTGTTTTTTTTTTAGATTTGGCTATTTTAGGAGGATATCTAATTGTGCAGGTAACTATTACTGTGCAGAATTATTAGGCAACTTAATAAAAACCAAATATATTCCCATCTCACTTGTTTATTTTAACCAGGTAAACCAATATAACTGCACAAAATTTAGAAATAAACATTTCTGACATACAAAACACCAAAAAATTAATGACCAATATAGCCACCTTTCTTTTTGATGACACTCAACAGCCTACCATCCATAGATTCTGTCAGTTGCTTGATCTGTTTACGATCAACATTGCGTGCAGCAGCCACCACAGCCTCCCAGACACTAATCCGAGAGGTGTACTGTTTTCCCTCTCTGTAGATCTCACATTTTATGAGGGACCACAGGTTCTCTATAGGGTTCAGATCAGGTGAACAAGGGGGCCATGTCATTATTTTTTCATCTTTTAGACCTTTACTGGCCAGCCACGCTGTGGAGTAGTTGGACGCATGTGATGGAGCATTGTCCTGCATGAAAATCATGTTTTTCTTGAACGATACCAACTTCTTCCTGTACCACTGCTTGAAGAAGTTGTCTTCCAGAAAGTGGCAGTAGGTCTGGGAGTTAAGCTTCACTCCATCCTCAACCCGAAAAGGTCCCACAAGTATCTTTGATGATACCAGCCCATATCAGTACCCCACCTCCACCTTGCTGGCGTCTAAGTCGGAGCTCTCTGCCCTTTACTGTCACTGATCCTGCCTCTGGCCCATCCATCTGGCCCAAGAGTCAATCTCATTTCATCAGTCCATAAAAGCTTTGAAAATTCAGTCTTAAGATATTTCTTGGCCCAGTCTTGACATTTTATCTTATGTTTCTTGTTTAAAGGTGGTCGTTTTTCAGCCTTCATTACCTTGGCCATGTCCCTGAGTATGGAGCACCTTGTGCTTTTTGATACTCAAGTAATGTTGCAGCTCTGAAATATGGCCAAACTGGGGGCAAATGGCATCTTGGCAGCTTCACGCTTGATTTTCCTCAATTCATGGGCAGTTATTTTGCGCCTATTTTTGCCCAACACGCTTCTTGCAACCCTGTTGGCTATTTGCCATTAAATACTTGATTGTTCAGTGATCACACTTCAAAAGTTTGGCAATTTCAAGACTGCTGCATCCCTCTGCAAGACAACTCACAATTTTGCACTTTTTAGAGCCCGTCAAATCTCTCTTCTGACCCATTTTGAAAAGGAACGGAAGTTGCCTAAGCACACCTTATATAGGGGGTGTTAATGTCATTACACCACACCCCTCCTCATTATAGAGATGCACATCACCTTATTTACTTAATTGCTAGTTGGCTCTCAAGCCTATACAGCTTGAAGTAGGACAACATGTATAAAAATTATCATGTGATCAAGATACTCAGTTGCCTAATAATTCTGCACACAGTGTATTTGCTGGTTATTTATTGTCCAGCAAGAAGATGACCACAGCTGGCTGCCATTTTGCTGAATTAGCATGGAGTTTAATCTAAATAATCTGTATTCTCCAGAATGCAGATTTTTCAAAAATACAAGTATAATTCAATTCAATCAAATTTGCTCATGTCTACTATCTATGTATTATGCATTATTGTGTACTTTATATTGTGGTGGAAGTTCGTTTCCATTTGTGAAGGTGTTGCTTTGGTCTTAGATTTACAAGACCTAGTTTATTTTGTTACCTTTGGTAGCCTATATGGATACAATATGTAAATGTCCGTATTAAGAGTCCTGAATTTGACAATCACCACTCCTCATTCTGATAAAGCAATAAACGCAATAAATAAAATATTCCTTAATAAAATTCATCTGACAATGTATTCTTATAATAAATAGCTCATAAAAATGTATTCCTATAGAAAACTAGTTTGGATAGCATAATCCTTTAAGTATATTAGTTAGAATAATTAACTAGACTGAGTTAACTATTTAGCTATGTTTACTCATAGCAATGCATAGGTTATTGACTTAAAGGAGGCTGTAAATAATTAATCTGCTTTGGATAATGGAATGTTTTACAACACTTTATTGCTCATGAAAGCAATTACTAACAAGCTTTAAGTGTTACACATTGCTAGCTAGTGAGAAAGCTTAAAATTCCCTAGTGTTTGCAGAAATGGAAATAGATGTAATACTAATCCAAAAAGTAAGATACAGGTGTCTTTATAAAACATTAATTTATTCCTTTTAGTCTAGTGTGAGTTTGTTGTGTGCGATAAAAAGTATGAATTTCCTTCCACCTTTGTACACAGTGATTTGTATGCCAAGAGTTCAAAGATATCACAAAGGTAATCTAAAGATGGAATGTACTGGACATGTTTCCAAGTATTGTGATAAAAAAGACAGATGGGTCACATCTTTAAAGAGTTGTTCACACAAATTCCACCAGTTTATAAATCTCACACGACACAATCACACCAGTGTAATGTATTCAACAAAGTCCACACTCTCTGCTCTTTAATTCAGTTGTGACATGTGACTAGAGATGAGCAATCTTGATCGGTAAAGATCGAAAAATTTCAAAATTGTACAATCCTTTGCGGGATTGGTTCAGGATCTAAAATCTGGACATTTGCACAAGAAGTCGTCGATGTTGGGTTTTGATCAGTACATGTTCGTGGCTTTTCTAAAACTTTAATATTACTTTGGCTACTGTAGTGGCGCTGTATGATGAGTGGGGGACCATGTTTGATGAGGAGAAGGGATGGGGAGAGGTCAGAGGAGTGACGTATTTTTTCTCTATTTTTCTTAACTTTAATTGTGGGTTGTCTCTGCAGCCAATCAGGGTACAGAAAACATCCACAACATTTTGACAGAAGAGCTTGTGTCATTAGCTGCCTGTCACATGTCCATCTCCATATAAAATGCAGACATGCAGCGTCGGCGCAAATTTGTGATTACTAAAGCTTAGTAAAGGTGCTGCTACTGCTAAACTGTAAAGGGGGCATTACACGGTAGCGATATCGCTAGCAATTTGTAGCGATAGCGAGCGTGTAAGTACCCACCCCCGTCGCGCATGTGATTGTTTGTGATCGCTGCCGTAGCGAACATTATCGCTACGGCAGTGTCACACATACTTACCTGGTCAGCGGCGTCGCTGTGACTGCCGAACAATCCCTCCTTCAAGGGGGAGGGACGTTCGGCATCACAGCGATGTCACAGCAACGTCACACAGCGGCCAGCCAATCAAAGCAGAGGGCCGGAGCTGAGCGTGATGTAAACATCCCGCCCACCTCTTCCTTCTGCATTGGGGCCGGCGGCAGGTAAGGAGACGTTCCTCGCTCATGCGGTGTCACACACAGCGATGTGTGCTGCCGCATGAGCGATGAATCACAACGCTAAAAACCCTTACCGATCTTTGAGTTTGGGACGACCTCTCCATGGTGAACGATTTTCACCATTTTTGAGGTCGCCTAAGGTCGCTGGTAAGTATCACACGCTGCGATATTGTTAATGACGCCGGATGTGCGTCACTAACAATGTGACCCCGATGATCAAACATTAACGATATAGTAGCGTGTAAAGCCCCCTTTAGCTTAGCTAGTGAGTTTAATCATGTTTACTTGAGATAGATAGGAAAGCAATAGTGTAGAATAGGAGTGTGCAGTGTAGGGATAGGTGTGTGCCACAAATCAGCATTTCATCATCTAATGATAGGCTAACTGATTGTGTGCTCCAACTCAAACTTGCTGCTATTTATCGAAATAGGGTGTTCCAACTGTGCTATTTCTGCTTCTAAATAGTGCGAAAGTCCAGCTCTAAAGTGCTATTTCTGCCCCCAAAATAGTGCAAAATCTGTAGTCCAGTTCCAAAGTGCTATTTGTGTATTTAAATAGGGCAAAATCTGTAGTCCAGTTCCAAAGCTATTTCTGCATCTAAATAGTGAAAAATGTACAGACCAGCTCAAATTTGCTCTTTCTGCTTCTAAATAGGGCCACATCTGTGCTCCAGGCAAAATGTCTATTTCATCATTTACATTGAGATTGCAAAATCTGTGTTCCTCCCAGCGATTGCAATTTCAACATCTACATTCTGATAGCTAAATCTCTGGTTCTACGGCCTGCCGCAAATAGGCATTTCAGTATATAAGTACTGATTAATTATTCTGTGATTCTTCCCCAGTATTTCATCAGAGATCAAAGGATTTTTATACTTGTGTGGGCCTCCAACAAATATAAATCACTTAAATCTAGCTTCTCCATATTAGTTGTAGTCAGGAATAGTGTGCATGTCACCCATTACTGACAAAAAGCAACTCAAGTATATATAAATACAAGGAGATCAGAAAGGAGTTATTGCTTTAACCCCTTAAGTTTTGTATTTAATGACCAGGCCATTTTTTGTAATTCTGACCAGTGTCACTTTATGAGGTTATAACTCTGGAAAGCTTCAGAGGATCCCGATGATTCTGAGAAAGTTTTTTCGTGACAATATTTTTTGCTTTTATGTGTGAAAAAAATCGGAAATTTGATGAAAATTTTGAAAATGTCACAATTTTCAAACTTTTAATTTTTTTTGCCCTTAAACCAAAGAGTTATATCAAACACAAGAGTTACTAAATAACATTTCCCACATGTCTACTTTACATCAGAGCAATATTTGTAACAAAAATGTTGGGGTTATGAAGTTAGAAGGGTTCAAACTTCAGTGTTTGAAGTAAGTTTGAAAGGCCTAGGTGACAGAAAGTACTCAAAAGTGACACTATTCTAAAAGCTGCACCTACAAAGTACTCAAAATCACATCCAAGAAGTTTATTCACCCTTCAGTTGCTTCACAGGAACTAAAGCAATGTGAAATGAAAAAAAAATATTTTACCTAAAAATGTTGCTCTAGACCCAATTTATTCACTTTTAGAAGAAATAACACAACAAAACGGAACCCAAAATTTGTTACCCAGTTTCTTCTGAGTGTAATTATAACCCATATGAGGTCAGAAACCTCTGTTTGGACAAATGGGAGGGCTCGGAACAGAAGGAGCAATATTTAAATTTTGGAAACTAAATTTGGTTGCAATAGATTGCAGGCACCAAGTTGCATTGCCCCTAAGGTACCTAAACAGCAGAAACCTCCCACAAAAGACCCTATTATGGAAACTAAAACCCCCCAAGGATTTTATCTAGGGAGATAGTGAGCATTTTGAACCCGCAGGTACTTCATAGAATTTTATAACATTAGGCTGTCATGTTGAAAATTTTCATTTTTTTAATAAAAATGTTGCTTTAGCACCAAATTTCTCACTTTTAGAGATAATACCATAAAGTGGACCCCATGGTTTGATACCCACTTTTATATGAGCACAGTGATATCCTACATGTAGTCAGAAAGTTCTGTTTAGACAAATTGGAGGGCTCTGAACAGAAGGAGCAATATTTGAATTTTGGAAAGCAAATTTGGCTGAAAAAGATTGCAGGTACCATGTTACATTTGTAGGGCCTCTAAGGGACCTAAACAGCAGAACCCGCCAACAAGTGACACCATTTTGGAAACTAGACCCACCAAGGAATTTATCTAGATGTTTGGTGAGCATCTTGAACCCCCGGGGGCTTCAAAGAGGTTTATAACGTTGAGCTGTGAAAATAAAAAAAAAATACATTTTTACCACAAAATTGTTACTTCAACAAGATAGCTTTTTTTTCACAATTGTAACAGTAAAAAATGCACCATAAAATTTATTGTGCAATTTCTCTTGAGTACGCTGATACTTCATATGTAGTGGAAATCAACTGTTTGGGCGCACAGCAGGGCTCAGAAGTAAGGAACACCATATGACGCAAAATTGGCTGGAATCATTAGCGGACACCATGTCATGATTGGAGAGCTCCTATGTTGACTAAACAGTCGAGCTCCCCCACAAGTAACCCCATTCTGTTAACTAGACCCCTCAAGGATTTTATCTAGTGGTATAGTGAGCACTTCGAATCCACAGGTACTTCACAGAATTTGATAACCTTAAGTTGCCATATTGCAAATTTTCATTTTTTTCACAAAAACGTTGCTTTAGCACCAAATTTCTCACTTTTTCAAGAGGCAACACCAAAAAATGGACCCCATAGTTAGTTATCCATATTTTTATAAGTGCAGGGATACTTTACATCTGGTAAAAACCCTCTGTTTGGACTAAATGGACGTTCTGGAATAGAATAAGCACCATTTGAATTTTGGAAAAGTTGAAATAAATTACACACCATGTCGCATTTGCAGGGCCCCTATATAGTAGAACCCCTCACACAAGTGACCCCATTATGAAAACTAGACCCCTCAAAGATTTTATTCAGGGGTATAGTAAGCATTTTTAATCCACAGCCACTTTGCAAAAATGTTTCTGTTTCAGCAAATTTCTCACTTTTAGGCTATATGCTCACAACCCGGCGACACTGCATCTAGGACACAGTGTCAGCCTTCCTTCAGGGATGTGAGTGTTGTCCACAGTGCCCATGATCCTGGTTCGGGCTGCTGCATACTTTAGCTCTATTTTCCCCATGGAGAACACTCTCGTCTCCACAGCAAACAATTGATATTCTGTAGCTCGGGAAGCTACGCTGCAGGTCAGTTTATTCTACAGAGAAAAAAAGTACAGTGGGCATGGGATTTCTAAAAATCCTTCTACTGTGCTTGTACTGCACAACGCAGTGTTTAGCATTCAGCAAAAACACTCTGAGTCCAAAACGCTGAAAATCCTGATCATGGGCACCCAGCCAAAAAAACTAGGATGGATGGATATATGACGCCCCTGGACTATCAGGTCATCGCAGGGTATTGCACAATCTATCCTCCCATGCAGTATCCTCCTCCCTCTTGGTTATGGGTCTCTAATGAAATGGTGTTGCCTACAACAGCAAATCAAATCATAGATACACCCTGCACCACACCCACCAGACACACCAGTAGACGGCTTGAGTGGAATAGAGTTGCCCACCTGGGGGGTCATGGAGGGGAGGTGAGGAGTGTAGTCGGTAGTAGTTAGTTAGTCAGTGGTGGTGAGAGAGTAGCCCATGAGCTGTTAGGAGCTCTGAGGAGGTCGGGAGTGGTGACTGCTATAAGGAAACTGTCTAGGTTGCAGATGGTGGTCTGGGCCTAGAGGAGTCGGACCCCAAGTCGCAGGGGATCGTGGCAAGGGTCTCGGATCTGTCAAGCAGGATAGCCGGCGGCCTTTCACCATCACTGCTCCGGGACGGAGGCACGATGGGGTACGTAGACCCTAGGTCGGCGAGTAGCTGCATGCAACCCGATAATTTACCCGTGGAGAACGGAGCTTTCAAGATTCGTTCCCAACCCCTCCAAAATCGGGGAACTAGCGCAACGAGGGGGATAAGACTTTCCATTCAAAATGGTCCAGAAAATCCCAAGCGTGAGCCCTGAGACCAGGCTCCCACACTTAGCCACAGTGGGGAGCGGGACCTGGCAAGTTTCACACTATCGGGAACACCAGAGAAGTAAACATAGTGCCAGGAGGCAGGTCACGGATCACCAGGCAGCACCATTGGGAATGGGACCCAAACTAGCTCCCCTCAGCGGCAGTGGTGTCCAGAGACTTGGTTTACCCGGTTATCGGTGTCTGCTTAATGGACTGAGTGAGTACAAGAGTGATCCCTGCATCCCACGGCCTTACCCCCACACCGAGTCCCGGGGCATCCTCCCTACCCGTGGAGGGTCACAACACCTAGCTGCCCCCCGTCAACCCCCCTCGGGTACTCCCAACGGCAACGGCAGTATTCCCCCCAGTTACCGCGCACCACGGGTGGCGTCACAAACTCTATAATCCTTTTTAAATACCCCCTTAATTTGAGTGGCCGCATGACCCTCGGGTCCAGAGACCCTCGAGCCAGTGAGAATCTGGATCCGAGCAGCTCGGCTGCTTCCACGGGGGCAGCACAGATAGATAGACAGACAGAGGTAAAACACATATATAATGTCCCACCCCCTACATATTCTAAGCTGGCACCCTCTAGTGACTTTCATGTGGCACTAAAGGGGGTTTAGCCTTGTATTTTGCCAAAAAACAAATAGTTTTAAAAAATGACGCGGGGTCCATTTTTGACAGCCAGCTAGGGTAAAGCAGGTAGCTGCAGCCTGCAGACCACAGCTTGCATATTTACCTTGGCTGGTAATCCAAAACGGAGGGCACCCACACTGTTATTTTTTAATTATTTATAAATAAATAATTTAAAAAACAAAAAAAATGTTTGGTCCCCCCCAAATTGGATTCCAGCCAAGGTAAAATGGAAAGCTGGGGTCTGGTATTCTCAGGGGGGAAGGGCCACAGTTATTTGGCTCTTCCCAGCCCTATTAAAGCAGGCCTCAGCTGCCCCAAAAATGGTGCCTCTATTAAATGCACCACTCCTGGCGCTTGGCCCTGGCTTATCCTGTTGCCCTGGTGTGGTGGCAAATGAGGTAATATAAAGGGGTTGATACCAGCTGTAATGTCACCCAGCATTAAGCCCAGGGGTTTGTAATATTGAGCCATCTATCAGATACCTGACATTACAAACCCAATCAGTAATAAAAAAAAAATAAAGGATACAAAAAAAATATATATTTAAAAAAACACTCCCTAACACATTCCCTCTTTCATCAATGTACTGAAAAGAAAAAAATCCAATCCGGAGTACTGGAGTACTCCGGAGTACTGAAGGTCCAGAGTAACCGGAGTTACTCTGGACCTTCCAGAATATAGGGGGCACACTCAGTGAGCGTATCACCAATTTTTTGGAAGTGCCGCATAGCATGTGAGAAGTGTGGATGCAATGATTTGAGTGAGACTACTGCATCCACACTGCCCGGGTCCACACAATGGCATTGTGAGCTACACTAACCTCAATATCACTGGGTGCAGGGAGGTGGCTGACAGCCAGCGCTCTGCGCATGCAGCTGACATTTTTTCTGAAAACAAAAAGAAGGAGGGGTTGAGGGGGATCCATGCTACAGCAGGTACCGAGAGAACCTGGGGACACTATGGGTGACCTGGCTGGACCTGGGGAGGACTTTTGTGCCTCATCTGACATGTCAGATGAGGCAGAAATCAGGGGAGGAGGACGCGTGTAGCAGGTTTGCCTCTGTCATCTTGATGTCCCTGAAACAGAAATAACTGTGGAAATAAAAGCGCAGATAGGGTATTACCCCAATATATGCAGGGTGAGGAGAGGGGAGTAATATACTCACCAGATGCAGTTGTGACAGTCACAACTACTATATTCGCGTGTAGGAACAACCACGGGAAGGGCAGTCTTCAGTCAAGGAGACCACCTATGCCAAACATGGTATCCATCCACAGACAGCCGTTTCGGGGTATTTGCCCCTCATCAGTGTGGAGTAGGAATCTGGCTAGTGGGAGCATTGCCTAGTAAAAGACTATGTGAGCAAGGATGGTTGACCTTAGGGAGATCAACATCCACCACTGCGGAGACACCATCACGTGTTTCTCAACGCAATGATTCTAGAGCAATGCCCCCTGGGAAATATTCAAAGCAAGAAGGCCTGCGGAGACACCATCACATGTTTCTCAACGCTGGCAGGAAACTAGCCAGGTCTTTCACCGGGAAGGAACAACCACGGGAAGGGCAGTCTCCAGTCAAGGAGACCACCTATGCCAAACATGGTATCCATCCACAGACCGCTGTTTCGGGGTTTTGCCCCTCATCAGTGTGGAGTAGGAAACTGGCTAGTGGGAGCAATGCCTAGTAGAAGACTACATAAGCAAGGATGGTTGACCTTAGGGAGATCAACATCCAACACTGCGGAGACACCATCACGTGTTTCTCAACGCAGTGATTCTAGGCAATGCTCCCACTAGCCAGATTCCTACTCCACACTGATGAGGGGCAAATACCCCGAAACGGCTGTCTGTGGATGGATACCATGTTTGGCATAGGTGGTCTCCTTGACTGGAGACTGCCCTTCCCGTGGTTGTTCCTTCCCGGTGAAAGACCTGGTTAGTTTCCTGCCAGCGTTGAGAAACATGTGATGGTGTCTCCGCAGGCCTTCTTGCTTTGAATATTTCCCAGGGGGCATTGCTCTAGAATCATTGCGTTGAGAAACACGTGATGGTGTCTCCGCAGTGGTGGATGTTGATCTCCCTAAGGTCAACCATCCTTGCTCACATAGTCTTTTACTAGGCAATGCTCCCACTAGCCAGATTCCTACTCCACACTGATGAGGGGCAAATACCCCGAAACGGCTGTCTGTGGATGGATACCATGTTTGACATAGGTGGTCTCCTTGACTGGAGACTGCCCTTCCTGTGGTTGTTCCTTCCCGGTGAAAGACCTGGCTAGTTTCCTGCCAGCGTTGAGAAACATGTGATGGTGTCTCCGCAGGCCTTCTTGCTTTGAATATTTCCCAGGGGGCATTGCTCTAGAATCATTGCGTTGAGAAACACGTGATGGTGTCTCCGCAGTGGTGGATGTTGATCTCCCTAAGGTCAACCATCCTTGCTCACATAGTCTTTTACTAGGCAATGCTCCCACTAGCCAGATTCCTACTCCACACTGATGAGGGGCAAATACCCCGAAACGGCTGTCTGTGGATGGATACCATGTTTGGCATAGGTGGTCTCCTTGACTGGAGACTGCCCTTCCCGTGGTTGTTCCTTCCCGGTGAAAGACCTGGCTAGTTTCCTGCCAGCGTTGAGAAACATGTGATGGTGTCTCCGCAGGCCTTCTTGCTTTGAATATTTCCCAGGGGGCATTGCTCTAGAATCATTGCGTTGAGAAACACGTGATGGTGTCTCCGCAGTGGTGGATGTTGATCTCCCTAAGGTCAACCATCCTTGCTCACATAGTCTTTTACTAGGCAATGCTCCCACTAGCCAGATTCCTACTCCACACTGATGAGGGGCAAATACCCCGAAACGGCTGTTTGTGGATGGATACCATGTTTGACATAGGTGGTCTCCATGACTGGAGACTGCCCTTCCCGTGGTTGTTCCTTCCCGGTGAAAGACCTGGCTAGTTTCCTGCCAGCGTTGAGAAACATGTGATGGTGTCTCCGCAGGCCTTCTTGCTTTGAATATTTCCCAGGGGGCATTGCTCTAGAATCATTGCGTTGAGAAACACGTGATGTTGTCTCCGCAGTGGTGGATGTTGATCTCC
Source organism: Anomaloglossus baeobatrachus (assembly GCF_048569485.1). NCBI lineage: Eukaryota > Metazoa > Chordata > Amphibia > Anura > Aromobatidae > Anomaloglossus > Anomaloglossus baeobatrachus. Next base: position 353,419,342 of record NC_134358.1, on the reverse strand, counting down.
CTAAGGTCAACCATCCTTGCTCACATAGTCTTTTACTAGGCAATGCTCCCACTAGCCAGATTCCTACTCCACACTGATGAGGGGCAAATACCCCGAAACGGCTGTCTGTGGATGGATACCATGTTTGGCATAGGTGGTCTCCTTGACTGGAGACTGCCCTTCCCGTGGTTGTTCCTTCCCGGTGAAAGACCTGGCTAGTTTCCTGCCAGCGTTGAGAAACATGTGATGGTGTCTCCGCAGGCCTTCTTGCTTTGAATATTTCCCAGGGGGCATTGCTCTAGAATCATTGCGTTGAGAAACACGTGATGGTGTCTCCGCAGTGGTGGATGTTGATCTCCCTAAGGTCAACCATCCTTGCTCACATAGTCTTTTACTAGGCAATGCTCCCACTAGCCAGATTCCTACTCCACACCGATGAGGGGCAAATACCCCGAAACGGCTGTCTGTGGATGGATACCATGTTTGACATAGGTGGTCTCCATGACTGGAGACTGCCCTTCCCGTGGTTGTTCCTTCCCGGTGAAAGACCTGGCTAGTTTCCTGCCAGCGTTGAGAAACATGTGATGGTGTCTCCGCAGGCCTTCTTGCTTAGAAATGTTGGTTCAAACATTGTTATAGGGCTGGTCCCAGGTATCCAAGTTGCGGTGTTTCAATATTTGCAATTGTGAAGCCCCACAGGTGTTGTGTCCGTGCATTACCTTCATGGATTCCACGTGGGATGGTCTGGTCACAGGTAGGTTGCTTCTTTAGGATTTTCATGACGACACTCTCGGTATTGCGGTCAGGGGGCCGCCGCTGCAGGTTAAGGGATGCCTGGGGCTGATGTTGGATGCAGTTACATGTAGTGGCCTCCTGAGAGTGAGGCGGGCCCCAGGGCCCTGTGCAGGTGTTGTGGAACCACAGGTCACAGAATGACTCAGGCACAGTCCAGACAGTCGTTCAGGGTTTTTACTCCCAGTAGATGGCTGAGTGAGTACTTGGGCGTAGCAGGGATTAACCAGGAGAAACCAGGAATTCCTTCAGGCTGACTGTGAGGGTGACTACCGACTCGCCTTCTCTAGCCCTGATGTTTTTGCGGTGACCCCGACTTGAAGTCCGTACGGGGGTCACCCAGGGAAGTTGCTGCCGCCTGTTATCCTCTCTTTTCGGCCCATTTGCTTGTAGCCTGAACCAGGTCACTCCGGCTGCTTGCCTCTTGTGAGCTATGGGCCCTCTCGTTGCTACGTGGCTGCGGACTCTGTGGTGTTGTGGTGGGGGTCTGAAGTGCCCCCTCTGGCAGGTTTGGCAGGAGAAAATTGAATAAATCTCTGCACTGGGACCTGTTACCCTTTGGGCCTGGTACCTCCCTGGCAGTCCCCCTACTCAACCACCACTTGCCTCCAGCCTCGGGTGGTTTTCGGGTGGCACTCCCAGGTGACCGTTCTTCCCCGTCGGTAGCCACTGCATGTGCGCTGTCAGATTGTGCCAGACTCCAGGGTCTGCTGCATGCGTCTGCTCTCCCTGAGCTGCACTCACTAACTGGCTAAATACTTCCTCCACCACTGTGCTTGCCTACGCAACTTAGCACCAGGCTCTCTACCACACCCCTTGAGTGGAGATGGAGGCCGTGCCCCCTCCTGAATTCCCCAGGGGTCCACTCAAAGGTCCATGTGGGAGACCTTATTACTATGCGCCTGTGTAATCACACCTCGGTCAGTCTTCTGGATTACCTGTATTGTACTGCCCCCAGCATGGGTGCAGTACTCAGTGGAGCCTGACCAGGTCAAGGGCACCACATTCCCCCTTAGTTATCACCAGCACGTCCTCGGGCTGCAAGACAACATTTTAAAATGGATAAAACAGTTAAAACATTTTTAAAACATTTTAAAACCACCAGGTACCATACATCACCACCCTCCACCTACAAGTCCGTTAACCTACCCAAAACCCTCTCAGGAGGCAGGTTACTGTACCTTTTAGCAACCAGGTCTGGGCCATCTGTTTCCCTAGACCTTTCTTCCAATCTTCCTCTCCCGTCGAGCCGCACCTTCAGCCTCTTCTGGCAGTATGTAGAGGCGGCTTTCTTGGTCTGGTGGTTTGCAGGGTATACCCTGCCTTGTGGAGCCGCGCCTTCGGCCTCTTCTGGCAGGATGTAGAGGCAGCTCCCACAGTCGATGCAGACAGGGTACCCTCTTTGTGATGGAGAGCCAGGCCCCATAAACAGGCGTGCTCTCTGGTCACAGGTGAGCCAGGCCCCAAAAACAGGCATGGCCCTTGTGGTGGTACCATTCAAGGTAACTACATACACTGCGAGAGTTTGTGGCTATAGCCAGTTCATAACCTAATGGTCCTTGTTTTCAAAGTGCAAACGAACGTTTCTCACATAAGTTCATGTGAGCACAGGACTTAAACTTTGTAAATGTTGCAAACTGGTCAAAACTGTAACTTTGCTGTACTGTACTTCTTAGCTTACATGGATTCCTCCTCTGTACCAGGGCTTTGGCCTGTAGGGCTGTGGCACCTGACATTTTCTACATTTCTGTCATCGTCATCTGTAGTGGTTTCGTCAATGGGTTCTTTGTCTTTGTCCTCATTTTCTCTATCCTCTTCTTCTGTTTCTTTTTCTTGTTCTCTTCTTTCTTTATCTTTTTCTTGTTCTGTTATTGACTTTAAGGTTGGTTGGGTGAAGACTGCTGGGCCACAATCAGGGTTTCTAGGGAATGGCCTTACATCTAGTACGTACCATCCACGCTCTCCTCGATGTTTTGTGAACTCCACCAAGTCTCCCATATATATATTTCTTCCTGGATGTCCTCTTAGTAAATGTGCTCTTACATCCCTTCTGCTCACAAATATGCCTTCCTTCATTCTAGGTGCAACAATAAACCCGTATCCCGATTTCAAACTGAAGTCTTCCACTACACCACGGCAAAAGGATCCTCTTTCCTGGTGGCGGGCTCTTCTCAGGGATTGCTTGTCTTCTGGATCCTGGGCTGTCAGCTCTTCTCTCTTTTTCTGTTCTGGGAACTTTTGCGTAGGGAAACGCTTTGCTCTGCGGCAGCGTGCTGTGCTTGCGGGGTTCTTGGTGACTGCAGGCTCCTAGACTATGTACATGCTTGGGGCCAGTACTGTCAGCTCTTCATCAGCAGAGGGTGTTGGGCTCTCCTCATCCCAGCAGGAGTATGGCAACATTTCAGGCTCCAGGCCCCCTTCAGCTTCACAGGGTGCTGCATCCTCCTCCTGCTGTTCTGGGATTGCCGCTTCAGCCTTCAGGCCTCCCCTCCCCCTTAGTTCTTCTGAGCACTCTTCTGGTTGCAGCGTCGGGGATGGATCTTCATCAGCAGGCCAGGGCGGTGGGGTCTTTGTCGCAGACATCGCTGAGGACACTCTGGGTGAGCGCCTGGGAAGCAGATAGCAGTCCACCATTTCCTTTGGTAACTGCGCCTCCAGATCCGCCTTAAACTTTCAGTATACAGGGTCTTCTCTTTCTGTCGGGGACGTGGGACGCGTTCCTTGGACTGGGGAGCAGTGTCTGCTCTGGCCTTGCAGGCCGGGGTAGATGGCGGGCCAAGCCTGGCGTGGCTGTGACCTGGACTTGGCGAGTCGGGCAGGGCATTACTGCTGCGGCCTTGTCTTGTCGGGCCATGCCCTGCGTGGCGGTGGCCTGGTCTTGGCGGGCTGAGCCTAGCGTGGCAGCAGCCTAGTCTTGGCGGGCCGCGCCCTGTGTGGCGCCGGCCTGGTCTTGGCGGGCTGGGCCTAGCAGGGCGGCGGCCTGGTCTTGGAGGGCCGTGCCCAGTGTGGCGGCGGCCTGGTCTTGGCGGGCCGGGCCTAGCATGGCGGCGGCCTGGTCTTGGCGGGCTGCGCCCAGTGTGGCGGCAGCCTGGTCTTGGCGGGCCGGGCCTAGCACGGCGGCAGCCTGGTCTTGGTGGGCCGTAGCGGGCATTGCCTCTGGGGTCGCAGCGGGGATCCTTGCAGGCGTGGCAGCGTGGTGTGCCGTGGGAATCGCAGCGGCCACAGGTGGGGACAGCGCCAGTGGGGTCGGGGCTCTCACGAGTGCAGGGGCAACAGTGAACTCACTCATTGGTAGCATCATCGGTGTCTGGGTGGTCGCTGCCCGTCGTGGCGCTAGTTGTGCGGTCCGCTTCTCATAAGCCCACACCTCTGTAGCCATCTCCCGGAGCTCCGCGCGTCCTTCCTGGATCTGTTGCATCACCCGAGCCTCTAGCCGTTCACACCATTGATCAAGTTCCCAGTCCCACCAGGCAGTGGAGCCTGGCTCTGGGTCCTTGTATGCAGACGCCATTTCCTCTGCGTCTTCCTTTAGCTTTTCTCCCAGCAGCAGGCTTGTGACTCCTTCTCCTTCCCGCCGTCTCTGCACACCTCCGCTTTCATCACTCGCGAGGTCAGGATACTGCTAGGGTTTTTTCTGTAGCCACACCTCTTTGTGGGCGGTAACTTCTATTTTCGCACGCTGCTGTTGTTTCTTGGTGCTCTTTTCATGGTGGCAATATGGCGGCGCTTCAAACTTTTTAAGCAGACCGCCAAGGCACATGGTCACCTGTCTGTACAGGTCTAGTCCTTATCCTGTTCGTGACGCCAGTTATGAAGCCCCACAGGTGTTGTGTCGGTGCATTACCTTCAGGGACTCCACGTGGGATGGTCTGGTCACAGGTAGGTTGCTTCTTTAGGATTTTCGTGACGCCACTCTCGGTATTGCGGTCAGGGGGCTGCCGCTGCAGGTAAGGGGACGCCTGGGGCTGATGTTGGATGCAGCTACATGTAGTGGCCTCCCGAGAGTGAGGCGGGCCCCAGGGTCCTGTGTAGGTATGTGGAACCACAGGTCGCAGAATGACTCAGGCACAGTTCAGACAGTCTTTCAGGGTTTTTACTCACAGTAGATGGCAGAGTGAGTACCCAGGCGTAGCAGGGATTAACCAGGAATTCATTCAGGCTGACTGTGAGGGTGACTACCAACTCACCTTCTCTAGCCCTGATGTTTTTGGGGTGACCCCGATTTGAAGTCTCTACGGGTGTCACCCAGGGGAGCTGCTGCTGCCTGTTCCCCCTCTTTTTGGCCCATTTGCTTGTAGTCTGGACCAGGTCACTCCGGCTGCTTGCCTCTTGTGAGCTATGGGCCCTCTTGTTGCTACGTGGCTGTGGACTCTGTGGTGTTGTGGTGGGAGTCTGAAGTGACCCCTCTGGCAGGTTTGGCAGGAGAAAATTGAATAATTCTCTGCACTGGGACCTGTTACCCTTTGGGCCTGGTACCTCCCTGGCAGTCCCCTTACTCAGCCACCACTTGCCTCCAGCCTCGGGTGGTTTTCGGGTGGCACTCCCAGGTGACCATTCTCCCCTGTCGGTAGCCACTGCACGTGCGCTGTCAGATTGTGCCAGACTCCAGGGTCTGCTGCATGCGTCTGCTCTCCCTGAGCTGCACTCACTAACTGGCTAAATACTTCCTCCACACTGTGCTTGCCTACGCAACTTAGCAACCAGGCTCTCTACCACACCCCTTGAGTCGAGATGGAGGCCGCGCCCCCTCCTAGATTCCCCAGGGGTCCACTCAAAGGTCCATGTGGGAGACCTGATTACTATGCGCCTGTGTAATCACACCTCGGTAAGCCTTCTGGATTACCTGTATTGTACTGCCGTCAGCATGGGTGCAGTACTCACTCAGTAGTGCCTGACCAGGTCAGGGGCGCCACACAATCTGTGCCAATTGTTGACACTTTTCCTGTTGTCTATCCTTAACTTTTAGAAATGTGGAGACTCCAAGTAGGGTCTCCAAATTGTCTTTTGTCTGTAGTGTCTGCATTCTGGGAGCAAGAGGCCTACACATGTCTGTCATCTTGCTGTCTGTGGTGAAGGTAGAAATACTGTTTCAGGCCTTGTTACAGGACTGGTCGAATGCATCCATGTTGCGGCGTTCAACTATTTCTAGTCTGTTCCAATAGTTGTCACTTTACCTGTTACTCTGATCTTAATTTTTGGAAATGTTGAGACTCCAAGTAGGATCTCAAAATTGTTTTTTATCTGTGCTGGTAGGGATGTGGGAGAAAGAGGTCTAAATCCTGTCACTCATCCATCTCTTATTTTTAAAATGAAAATGGCAGGCCACATCCTATGTGTTGCATGGACGATACCTCCCTGCTGTGCAAATACACTATGGGTAAATGTGGGGCTATTAATGCTACTTTTCCACTGTCTTCCTGAAATGTTTTTAAATATCAAGACTCCAAGATGGGTAACCAAACGGTGTCTTGTCTGTACTGGGAGCAAGAGGCCTAACCCTCTCAGTCATTCACCTTTTGATTTTTAAAATAGAAATGCCAGGCCACATCCTATGTTTAAGTCAACGCAATCAGGCAGTGCTAAAATTAATGTACATTTCAGAAAGCAGTCACACAGCTGCAGGGTTGTGGACCACTATCCAGGCTGGGTTTGATCAAAGGCTGTCTCCTCTGAACCTTGAGCCAAGGAAGGGCATATGCGATAATGGTGTAAACCCGGTGGCAGCACTATGCCTGGGAGATATCACACATGTGTCTTACATGGCTCACGTCCTCAACTTGGTTGTACTTTAGGCCACTATTCTGGCCTGGAGGCACTGATGCAGAATACATGATTGCTGTGTGCTCACTTTTAAAAATGAGATGCTAAGGAAAGAAAGCACAGATAGAGTCTCACCAGGTAAGTATATGGAATTAGTCCTAAAAGAAAAATTCACCTATTAGGGTTGTGCCAGTCACAACCACTGAGAAATAGCAGCCCTCTTCATCAGGACAGCAGACCAGAAAACATAAATATATTGATCACTATATTTATCTTTTTCTGGTCTGCTGTCCTGATGAAGAGGGCTGCGTCCCTCGAAACGCGTTGACCTGTGCCTACAAAAAAATAAAAAGACAATTTTATAATTGAGCAACGTGGTGTGAGCGCGGCATAAATCCCTTTCTTCAGAACAAAGGCTATTGGTTATTTTGGGGAGCTGCAGCTAACCATCGTAATCTGGCTAATACAGTGGTTGTGACTGGCACAACCACTATAGGTGAGTACACTTCTTTTTCTCCTAAAGTTTTGTTATTGGTTAAGACACTATTGCGCTTTCTTTTCTACAGTCTATTATTAAACCACTGGGAAATGGCAGCTGCTGCAGCCCCACATTAGTTGATTTTGATACCGGAGAGAAGAATAGGGTCAACGCTGCGCTGTTGCTGAAATTAACAAAACTGTTAAGTATATCAATTTTCTTTTTTTTTCAGGTCTACACGATTCAAAGAACATCTGTCTCCATCAGGACAAGAGGAAATCAACAATCTATGGTTGTACAGAAAAAAGCATATATACTGTGTGTGTGTGTGTGTATATATATATATATATATATATATATATATATATAAATATATATATATATATATATATATACAGTGCCTACAAGTAGTATTCAACCCCCTGCAGATTTAGCAGGTTTACACATTCGGAATTAACTTGGCATTGTGACATTTGGACTGTAGATCAGCCTGGAAGTGTGAAATGCACTGCAGCAAAAAAGAATGTTATTTCTTTTTTTATTTTTTTTTTTTTTAATTGTGAAAAGTTTATTCAGAGGGTCATTTATTATTCAACCCCTCAAACCACAAGAATTCTGTTTGGTTTCCCTAAAGTATTAAGAAATATTTCAGGCACAAAGAACAATGAGCTTCACATGTTTGGATTAATAATCTCTTTTTCCAGCCTTTTCTGACTAATTAAGACCCTCCCCAAACTTGTGAACAGCCCTCATACTTGGTCAACATGGGAAAGACAAAGGAGCATTCCAAGGCCATCAGAGACAAGATCGTGGAGGGTCACAAGGCTGGCAAGGGGTACAAAACCCTTTCCAAGGAGTTGGGCCTACCTGTCTCCACTGTTGGAAGCATCTATGGAACTACTGTTAGCCTTCCACGGCCTGGACAGCCTTTGAAAGTTTCCACCCGTGCCCAGGCCAGGCTTGTCCGAAGAGTCAAGGCTAACCCAAGGACAACAAGGAAGGAGCTCCGGGAAGATCTCATGGCAGTGGGGACATTGGTTTCAGTCAATACCATAAGTAGCGTACTCCACAGCAATGGTCTCCGTTCCAGACAAGCCCGTAAGGTACCTTTACTTTCAAAGCGTCATGTCAAGGCTCGTCTATAGTTTGCTCATGATCACTTGGTGGACTCTGAGACAGACTGGTTCAAGGTTCTCTGGTCTGATGAGACCAAGATCGAGATCTTTGGTGCCAACCACACACGTGACGTTTGGAGACTGGATGGCACTGCATACGACCCCAAGAATACCATCCCTACAGTCAAGCATGGTAGTGGCAGCATCATGCTGTGGGGCTGTTTCTCAGCCAAGGGGCCTGGCCATCTGGTTCGAATCCATGGGAAGATGGATAGCACAGCCTACCTGGAGATTTTGGCCAAGAACCTCCGCTCCTCCATCAAGGATCTTAAGAGGGGTCATCATTTCATCTTCCAACAAGACAACGACCCAAAGCATACAGCCAAGAAAACCAAGGCCTGGTTCAAGAGGGCAAAAATCAAGGTGTTGCAGTGGCCTAGTCAGTCTCCTGACCTTAACCTTATTGAAAACTTGTGGAAGGAGCTCAAGATTAAAGTCCACATGAGACACCCAAAGAACCTAGATAACTTGGAGAAGATCTGCATGGAGGAGTGGGCCAAGATAACTCCAGAGACCTGTGCCGGCCTGATCAGGTCTTATAAAAGACGATTATTAGCTGTAATTGCAAACAAGGGTTATTCCACAAAATATTAAACCTAGGGGTTGAATAATAATTGACCCACACTTTTATGTTGAAAATTTATTAAAATTTAACTGAGCAACATAACTTGTTGGTTTGTAAGATTTATGCATCTGTTAATAAATCCTGCTCTTGTTTGAAGTTTGCAGACTCTAACTTATTTGCATCTTATCAAACCTGCTAAATCTGCAGGGGGTTGAATACTACTTGTAGGCACTGTATATATATATAAATATATATATATATATATATATATATATACAGTTAGGTCCAGAAATATTTGGACAGTGACACAATTTTCGCGAGTTGGGCTCTGCATGCCCCCACATTGGATTTGAAATGAAACCTCTACAACAGAATTCAAGTGCAGATTGTAACGTTTAATTTGAAGGTTTGAACAAAAATATCTGATAGAAATTATAGGAATTGTACACATTTCTTTACAAACACTCCACATTTTAGGAGGTCAAAAGTAATTGGACAAATAAACCAAACCCAAAAAAAATTTTTTAATTTCAATATTTTGTTGCGAATCCTTTGGAGGCAATCACTTCCTTAAGTCTGGAACCCATGGACATCACCAAACGCTGGGTTTCCTCCTTCTTAATGCTTTGCCAGGCCTTTACAGCCGCAGCCTTCAGGTCTTGCTTGTTTGTGGGTCTTTCCGTCTTAAGTCTGGATTTGAGCAAGTGAAATGCATGCTCAATTGGGTTAAGATCTGGTGATTGACTTGGCCATTGCAGAATGTTCCACTTTTTTCCACTCATGAACTCCTGGGTAGCTTTGGCTGTATGCTTGGGGTCATTGTCCATCTGTACTATGAAGCGCCGTCCGATCAACTTTGCGGCATTTGGCTGAATCTGGGCTGAAAGTATATCCCGGTACACTTCAGAATTCATCCGGCTACTCTTGTCTGCTGTTATGTCATCAATAAACACAAGTGACCCAGTGCCATTGAAAGCCATGCATGCCCATGCCATTACGTTGCCTCCACCATGTTTTACAGAGGATGTGGTGTGCCTTGGATCATGTGCCGTTCCCTTTCTTCTCCAAACTTTTTTCTTCCCATCATTCTGGTACAGGTTGATCTTTGTCTCATCTGTCCATAGAATACTTTTCCAGAACTGAGCTGGCTTCATGAGGTGTTTTTCAGCAAATTTAACTCTGGCCTGTCTATTTTTGGAATTGATGAATGGTTTGCATCTAGATGTGAACCCTTTGTATTTACTTTCATGGAGTCTTCTCTTTACTGTTGACTTAGAGACAGATACACCTACTTCACTGAGAGTGTTCTGGACTTCAGTTGATGTTGTGAACGGGTTCTTCTTCACCAAAGAAAGTATGCGGCGATCATCCACCACTGTTGTCATCCGTGGACGCCCAGGCCTTTTTGAGTTCCCAAGCTCACCAGTCAATTCCTTTTTTCTCAGAATGTACCCGACTGTTGATTTTGCTACTCCAAGCATGTCTGCTATCTCTCTGATGGATTTTTTCTTTTTTTCAGCCTCAGGATGTTCTGCTTCACCTCAATTGAGAGTTCCTTAGACCGCATGTTGTCTGGTCACAGCAACAGCTTCCAAATGCAAAACCACACACCTGTAATCAACCCCAGACCTTTTAACTACTTCATTGATTACAGGTTAATGAGGGAGACGCCTTCAGAGTTAATTGCAGCCCTTAGAGTCCCTTGTCCAATTACTTTTGCTCCCTTGAAAAAGAGGAGGCTATGCATTACAGAGCTATGATTCCTAAACCCTTTCTCCGATTTGGATGTGAAAACTCTCATATTGCAGCTGGGAGTGTGCACTTTCAGCACATATTATATATATAATTGTATTTCTGAACATGTTTTTGTAAACAGCTAAAATAACAAAACTTGTGTCACTGTCCAAATATTTCTGGACCTAACTGTATATATATATATATATATATATATATATATATATATATATATATATATTCATATATGCACACATATATATAAATATATATACATATACGTGTATATGTATATATATATATATATATATATATACAGAAAAGAGTAGAGGGGCTGGGCACCACAGCTGCAATCACTATGCTTATGTTACTCACAGACCGGCGTTAGTAATCAACGGGGAATTTTTCCTGCAGTCCAAAGGGGTGCTCAGTCAGCACAAGAAACAATATCAAATGTTCCTAGGAAAACATGAAGACGGCACTCCCAGGATGATGGCTGTTTCGCGCTTCAGCAGAGCGCTTCTATGGGTCCTCAAAAAGTACCCATAGAAGCGCTCTGCTGAAGCGCGAAACGGTCATAGTGCAGCATGCACCCCCCCCAACATCCTGTAACCTGTGTTTCTACAGAGAAGAAAGCCACAGATTTCCACTGTGAGTGCCGTTTTCATCTTCTCCTGGGAACATATATACAGTGCTGTGCAAATTAATTGGGACAAAGCAAAAAAACATATTTTTGAATAGTTAATAATAAAATGTTATAACGCACTGTTACATACCAATTTTAGTAAGAAATATGTCCTCCTTTAGCAGATATGAGATTTTCAATGTGTTGTGGCATTGATTCTACCAAGTTTTTGCATACATTTTTCAATTCTTCATCATGGAACCACACTTGTATGGCACTGTTTATCATGCGTTTTTTGGTTGTACTGTCCATTTTGCCAAGACGTCTCTTCACATTGCTCCAGAAATTTTCTATCGGATTTAAGTCTGGTGAATTGCCAGGCAAGTCCAGCACTTTTACTTTATTTTCTTCCAGGAATTTCTTCACACACTTGGAATTGTGGCATGGAGCCAAATCTTGTTGGAATGTCCCTTCAAATTTACGCATGAATGGCACAATAAAACGCTTCAAAACATCTATGTATTTGGATATATTCATCATACCTTCCACAGGAAATAAGATCCCTGTACCATCATGTGTAAAAAAAGCCCCAAAACATCTGTTTTTGAGGGTGTTTTACAGTTTGTTGAATATCATCAGTGCGCAATGATTCATTTTTGCTTCTTCTAACAACACTTGCTCCATACCCTTGAACAAAAAGGTGGGTTTCATCACTGAAAATTACCTTTTTCCACTGGCTAGTTGTCCAAGCTTTATATTTTTGTGCCTATGCGAGTCGTTTTGTCTTCATTGGAGATGTCAGAGGCTGTTTCTTTACTGGCTTTGTTGCCCTCCGACCAACTTCCAGAAGCCTGCGCCGTACAGTCGAATCGCTAATATCAATACCTGCAGTGAACAAGTCTCTTTGGAGGTCTTTACTTGTTTTTATTGCATTAATTTTACTATTTCTAATAAGTGTTTTATCAGTTATTGGTGTCGTTTTCCTTTTTCTTCCACATTTCCCTTTTCGTTTGGATAAAACGATCCAGTTTCATTGTGTGTGCGAATTATTCTTGAAACGGTAGATTTTCCAATACCAATCCATGTCCTGTAGAAATGTTTCTCCAGCCTTGTGCACTGTAGCAATGTAGCCCCAGTATGTGGACTGTAGCAATGTGGCTCCAGAATTGTGCCCTTCAGCAATTTGGCTCCAGCCTTGTGCCGTGTAGCAATGTGGCCCCAGCCTTGTGCCCTGTAGCAATGTGGCCGCAGCCTTGTGCCCTGTAGCAATGCGGCTCCAGCCTTGTGCTCTGTAGCAATGTGGCTCCAGCCTTATGCCCTGTAGCAATGCGGCCCCAGCCTTGTGCTCTGTAGCAATGTGGCTCCAGCCTTGTGCCCTGTAGCAATATGGCCCCAGCCTTGTGCCCTATAGCAATGTGGCCCAACCTTTAGTAATGTCCTCATTCCAGTCCCCTATTATGCCGTTGTTTACACAAAAATAATTCTTATCTGTCCTCCGTTCCTGCGGTCTCCTTACCTTACCAGTCCGCAGGCTTATGGACCCCTACATGATCTCATCCGGTGCACAGAAATGCCACCGGCAGGATGCCATCATGGCTTTACTGCAGTTGAATGCTTTATGGCGCCACAAAGCATTCAACTGCAGTACAGCCCTGACAGCAGCCTGCAGTGGCGGCTCCGTGCATCGGACGGGATCATCGTGGGGTCTATGTGCCTTGTGGTCCACAAGAAGCAATTAGGTACACAGCATGAATGGAGGACAGGTGAGAATATACAGTACAGACCAAAAGTTTGGACACACCTTCTTATTCAAAGAGTTTTCTTTATTTTCATGACTCTGAAAATTGTAGATTGACATTGAAGGCATCAAAACTATGAATTAACACATGTGGAATGAAATACTTAACAAAAAAGAGTGAAACAAATGAAAATATGTCTTATATTCTAGGTTCTTCAAAGTAGCCACCCTTTGCTTTGATTACTGCTTTGCACACTCTTGGCATTCTCTTGATGAACTTCAAGAGGTAGTCACCGGAAATGGTCTTCCAACAGTCTTGAAGGCATTCTCAGAGATGCTTAGCACTTTTTGGCCCTTTTGCCTTCACTCTGCGGTCCAGCTCACCTCAAACCATCTCGATTGGGTTTAGGTCTGATGACTGTGGAGGCCAGGTCATCTGGCGTAGCACCCCATCACCCTCCTTCTTAGTCAAATAGCTCTTACACAGCCTGGAGGTGTGTTTGGGTTCATTGTCCTGTTGAAAAATAAATCATGGTCCAACTAAACGCAAACCGGATGGAATAGCATGCTGCTGCAAGATGCTGTGGTAGCCATGCTAGTTCAGTATGCCTTCAATTTTGAAAAAATCCCCAACAGTGTCACAAGCAAAGCACCCCCACACCATCACACCTCCTTATGCTTCACGGTGGGAACCAGGCATGTAGAGTCCATCCGTTCACCTTTTCTGCGTTGCACGAAGACACAGTGGTTGTATCCAAAGATCTCAAATTTGAACTCATCAGACCAAAGCACAGATTTCCACTGGTCTAATGTCCATTCCTTGTGTTCTTTCACCCAAACAAGTCTCTTCTGCTTGTTGCTTGTCGTTAGCAGTGGTTTCCTAGCAGCTATTTTATCATGAAGGCCTGCTGCACAAAGTCTCCTCTTAACAGTTGTTCTAGAGATGTGTCTGCTGCTAGAACTCTGTATGGCATTGACCTGGTCTCTAATCTGAGCTGCTGTTAACCTGCGATTTCTGAGGCTGGTGACTCAGATAAACTTATCCTCCACAGCAGAGGTGACTCTTGGTCTTCCTTTTCTGGAGCGGTCCTAATGTGAGCCAGTTTCTTTGTAGCGTTTGATGGTTTTTGCCACTGCACTTGGGGACACTTTCAAAGTTTTCCCAATTTTTCAGACTGACTGACCTTCATTTCTTAAATTAATGATGGCCACTCGTTTTTCTTTACTTAGCTGCTTTTTTCTTGCCATAATGCAAATTCTAACAGTCTATTTTGTAGGACTATCAGCTGTGAATCCACCAGACTTCTGCACAACACAACTGATGGTCCCAACCCCATTTACAAGGCAAGAAATCCCACTTATTAAACCTGACAGGGCACACCTGTGAAGTGAAAACCATTTCCGGTGACTACCTCTTGAAGCTCATCAAGAGAATGCCAAGACTGTGCAAAGCCGTAATCAAAGCAAAAGTTGGCTACTTTGAAGAACCTAGAATATAAGACATATTTTCAGTTGTTTCACACTTTTTTGTTAAGTATTTCATTCCATATGTGTTAATTCATAGTTTTGTTATGCATTCAATGTGAATCTACAATTTTCAGAGTCATGAAAATAAAGAAAACTTTTTGAATGAGAAGGTGTGTTCAAACTTTTGGTCTGTACTGTATATATATGTGACACCCTGGCAAAACCAGGCAGTCACACATTAGGCCCCTGCATAACACTTTCCCTCACCTAGGTAATACACAGCCGATCTGAAACCCTAGTCACCCCCCTGTAGGGCAAGACAGGCACACCAGTGGGCGGGACCAGGTGGTTAGGGAACGCCCACCTAGGAATCTAGACAGCCCGGGGTGGTAAAACAAGTAGTTCAATCTGTAGTTCAAGTGGAGAAGAGTGTGAGCTGGAGCTACGTGTAGCTCCAGCAGAGGAAGTTCAAGTTGAACGGTGCCAGGGTCGGAGCCCTGGTACCTTGGCTAGGTGGCAGACGGTGGTCTCCGTCAGCAGGAGACGGGAAGACGGCTCAGCAGATCGGAAGAGGACCAGAGAAGGGTTGGAGCCCGCCGGTACCGACACCGGAGTCCCGACCGGAAACCGAGCACAGAGGGGGTACTCGGACCCTGAAGCCCGGACCAAAGACAGCAGCCTAGCTAATTAACCGATTAAGGGCAGGATTATAGGTCCTGTCCTAACCTAAGTCTCGAAAAGTAGACAACCATGCAAAGAGAGTTATAGGGCCACCGCCAGGGCCTGTAGATCCCATGGGTCAGCGTCAGATGGGCACGGCTCCTCAGGCACACAAAAGCCGGGAGCGGACTCCCGCGTTCCATACCGAGAAGTCTGAACACACAACCACACTAGTTCAGAGGAAAGGACAGCGACCACCAGCCCGGGTGGAAGACCACAGTACAACCGGCCATGGCGGCCGGCCACCAGCACCTTGGTTTACCAAAAGACTCGTATGATTCATTTAAGTGTGAGTAAACAACCATTCCCTAGTCCATCTAGGCGTGGAAGCCCCTACCATCGCCATGCCCTGCACAGAGACACTGGGTCCCGGGGCAACCATCCCTACCCACGGAGGGGTTAACATCCAGCTGCCATTACACCTCCCCCGGGTGCTCCTCACAACAGCAGCAGTGGTGTCCCACTTCACCACACACCGTGGGTGGCGTCACGAACATTCTACAAACAACCCCGTATAATTACGTCCCCCTTTTATTCGGAGTGTCCGCATGACCCCATGGGTCCGGGTGACCCCTCGAGCCGCACTGTAGGCCCTGGATCCAAGCAGTGGGCGGAGATTGGCACATATATATTTTTTTGTCTGGGAGCTTCACTCAAGTATAAGCCGAGGGGAGGAGTTTTCAGCATAAAAAAGGGCTGAAAACCTCGGCTTATACTCGAATGTTCTAAATGTCATCTTCGGCTCCTCCTGAGTGCTTACTTCTTCAATGCAGCCCTGAGCGTATTCTTATTCTCTGCTACCCCGGTGGGACTATGATGATGGCCGCTGCATGTCTGTGCGGGCAAAGGAGCTCCTCCACCCCCAATCCTGCTGATGGCTGCTCTGTTTAAATGTACGCGCGTTTGAAAGATGTGCATACATTTGAATAGAGGCACAGTCTTTAGGACCTGTACACCGGATATGAACAGGCCTTGTACTTCCACAGTGCAGCGCTAGGACCTTTGGTTAGTCACATGACTGTGATGTATTATGCATTATTATGGATGATGTATTAATATGATGCCTCATCTTGGTACAGATTTGTAGATACCAAACAATGTATGACATTTTCTGAGACCCGTAGCATTCTCACATTTTGGGGTCTGGGGCTTTACGACAGCTTATTTTTTGCTGCCTGAGCTAAAGTTTTTAATTATAACATTTGTGTGCAGATGCTACATTTTGATCGCCTGTCATTGCATTTTAAATAAATGTTGTGGCGACCAAAAAACCAAATTTTTTAGCATTTGGAATTTTTTTCTCGCCACACCATGTACTGATCAGGTTAATTGATTTTACATTTTGATAATTTGGGCATTTCTGAATGCAGAGATTCCAAATATGTGTATATCTTTTAAAACTGTTTTATTTTCAATGCGAGCGAAAAGGGGTGTGATTTGAACTTTTATTTATTTATTTTTTCATATTTTTTAAAAACGTTTTTCTACATTTTTTTATTTATTTTACTGGTCCTCCTAGGGGTCATTATTAGGGATGATTGAATACCCTATTATTCAATTTTACGAATATCCGGCGAGTACCTCGCCGCTATTCGAGTATTCGCGAATATTCGACCCCCAATGTAAGCCTATGGGAAATTAGAATAATTTTACGTTGGATCCAACGGTGACCTGTGGTGACTGAGGAAATGGCTGAAATCGATGGGAAAAAGCTGAAACAGTATGGGAACAGCCTGTAGAAGGTGCTTCACTGCATTTCTGGTATCTTTGAATAACGTGGTTAGAGCAGGATGCGGCGTTTACGTAGTCACCAGAACAGCTCTCAAACCAAAGTAAAAGAGGGCAAATTGAGAAGAAAAAGTTTCTAGTGCCTAATAACTGTAATAAAACGTCAAATCAAGCCCCGATGTACAAAAAAAAACAACTTCAACATATGTTCACACATTTCGTTTTTTACATTTTTCCTTCTCTTTCGTTTAGAAAGGGCTGTAACTTATACATTATATTGGTGTCTGTCTAGCACCTTCTTTTTTTGGGACAAACTTATACAAAGGACCGGCACTCTAAATCTTCTGGAATATTTTTACACTTTATTCCACATCATACAGGCGTAAATAAAATGTTACGGCTAATAGTGAGCCTTTTTCACATCTCAGATGTGAAGATTTGTAGTGCCGGTCCTTTGTATAAGTTTATACTGTGGATGCCTTCCTTGGACACGTGCACCTTGGATTGTGTGCCGCCTGGAATCTTTGTTTCTGCATATTCCTTCACACTTCATCCATATACTTCACAGGTAGATTTGCATCAAGCACATTCAAAAATACGCCATACTTAACCGTCCCCAGGATGACACCGGGGTAGGTAGCAAAGTCTTTGCTGAACCATGACTTGTTCATCTTGGCTCCTTTTAAAAAACACAGCAAGCAAGGGTTACTCCAAGCGGAGTCTCCCTTTTTTCCAAAAATTGGGCCACACAGACACCCACCCCTTCAGTGGCAGCACTTGTGCCCCAGTTGTACACTTCACAGGTAGATTTGCATCAAGCACATTCAAAAATACGCCATACTTAACCGTCCCCAGGATGACACCGGGGTAGGTAGCAAAGTCTTTGCTGAACCATGACTTGTTCACCTTGGCTCCTTTTAACCCCTTCAGCCCTGGGGCACTTTTTGTTTTTGTGTTTTTGTTTTTTGCTCCCCTTATTCCGAGAACCGTAACTTTTTTATTTTTCCGTCAATCTTGCCATTTGAGGGCTTGTTTTTTGCTGGACAAGTTGTACTTTTAAATGAAACCATAACTTTTACCATATGGTGTACTAGAAAACAGCAAAACAAATTCCAAATGCGGAAAAATTGCAAAACAACTGTGATGACACAATAGTTTTTGATATAAAATAGAGATTTTTTCACATTTAAAAAATCTCACAAACCTTGAGGAAGGGGACCGGTAACGCCCCCGAAACGCGTGTCGGATCGTGCTCAGTCCAGTGTTGTGAAGTAGACGTAACTGTCTGATTGCTCTTTACTGACTATGGGACCTGTCGGTTCACTGGCAGGTGAACGCCTAAGCAGGTACACGGAGAAGCCTACAATCCAGGATATTACAGCCCTATATTCTTCAATAACGTTTAATCGGCATCCTGTCTTCTGGATTTGAGGATTTTGTACACAGAGACTCAGCATCAACTTTTTCCTCTCCAGACAGGAGAAAAAACTACTCCACGCAAGGTCCACATCTCACGGAGCCCTCTCGGTTAGCATCGGTGTCAGGTAACCTACACTGGGGCCCCCGATGCACTGATCTAATTACCGCTAAACTCCCTGTCAGGAGCGCGGTATACTCAATCCAAACCAGGGATCGTGAATGAGTGCAGCGTGGCTGTTAGTGAAAATCCAACAAACAGTAAAGCTTTAACCTCGGTGCAGGCACCTTTAAGCAGGAAGATTGCCTTTGTATACGGTACAGTCATAGTGTTTCTTTGTAAAAACTTTCTGCAGCTATTAAAAAAATTTTTTTCTTGAGAAATTCACCCTCCTTTTTAATCGGACTAATACCATCAATACATTTTTTATATTAGATCGTGGTTGCCACCGGCCGGTGCCCCACGACCCTTTAATCTTACTGTGCTTATAAATTGTATATGATTTGTCCATTGTTATCTACCTATAGAAATTAATCTTGTTTATTTTGTTAGGGATTAGGAGTAATGGTATTAATAAAATAATTTTCACTCTTATTATTCAGCGCTGGTTTGTGAGATTTTTTAAATGTGAAAAAATCTCTATTTTATATCATTAACCTTTTTAGGCAATTTTTGGGGAGGTTTTTGCCTTAAAACCAGCTGCAGAATTATAAGTAAGTCTTTTGGGTCAAGCGCTTACTATTGTCTTAGGACAAGTCTTTAACCCACAATAGTTTTTGGGATGTTTTATTCACGGTGTTCACTATATGGTAAAACTGATCTATGGGTATGATGCCTGAGGTCGGTGCAAGTTTGTGGACACCAAACTGTATAGGTTTACTTGCATCTAAGGGGTTAAAAAAATTCACAAGGTTGTCCAATAAAAGTGGCGCACGTTTTGCGTCATTTTCCGAAACACGTAGCTTTCGTTTTTTTGGGATCTATGGCTCAGTGATGGCTTATTTTTTGCGGCTTGAGCTGTCGTTTCTAATTGTAGCATTTTTGCGCAGATGCTACGTTTTGATCGCCTGTTATTGCATTTTGCGTAAAACTTGCGGCGACCAAAAAACTTAATTTTGGCGTTTGGAATTTTTTTGCCACTACGTCGTTTACCAATCAGAATAATTGATTTTATATTTTGATAGATCGGGCATTTCTGAACGCGGCGATACCAAATATGTGTATATTTATTTATTTTTTAACCCTTTAATTTTCAATGGGGGGAAAGGGAGGTGATTTGAACTTTTAGTTTTTTTTTTTATTTTTTAAAACTTTTTTTTTTATTTTACTAGTCCCCCTAGGGTGTTATAGCGATCAGCAATCCGATCATTCTTATCTATCTGCTGATCACAGCTATACAGCTGTAAACAGCAGATTCAGTCACTTTCTTTTTCTCTCTGCTCGCGGCCGAGGGAAAACGAAAGTGAAACTTCATAGCTGCAGGCGTCATCATATGACCCTGTGCTACGATGGCAACCACCGATAGTCACGTGATCACGCACGTGAATTCCGGGGGGGGCGGCGGTAAGTAAAAAACATGGCCGCGCGCATTTAGATCTTGCTGCCAGAATTGGGCAGCAAGATTTAAGGGGTTAATGGCCGCGGGTGGAAGCGATTCCACCTGCGGCTAGCAGGCACACATGTCAGCTATTGAAAACAGCTGATATGTGTGCCGACCGCCGCCGCCTGCCCGTGGCAGGGGGCAGGGCTTAATGGGACACGCTCCATGACGGATATATCCGTCCATGGTCGTGAAGGGGTTAAAAAACACAGCAAGCAAGAGTTACTCCAAGCGGAGTCTCCCTTTTTTCCAAAATTTGAGCCACACAGACACCCACCCCTTCAGTGGCAGCACTTGTGCCCCAGTTGTACACTTCACAGGTAGATTTGCATCAAGCACATTCAAAAATACGCCATACTTAACCGTCCCCAGGATGACACCGGGGTAGGTAGCAAAGTCTTTGCTGAACCATGACTTGTTCATCTTGGCTCCTTTAAAAAAACACAGCAAGCAAGGGTTACTCAAAGCGGAGTCTCCCTTTTTTCCAAAAATTGGGCCACACACACACCTACCCCTTCAGTGGCAGCACTTGTGCCCCAGTTGTACACTTCACAGGTAGATTTGCATCAAGCACATTAAAAAATACACCATACTTAACCGTCCCGAGGATGACACCGGGGTAGGTAGCTAAGTCTTTCCTGATCCCAGCTCTGTTCATCTTGGATCATTTTTAAAAACAATGTAAGCAAGGGTTACTCCAAGCGGAGTCTCCCTTTTTTCCAAATATTGAGCCACACACACACCCACCCCTTCAGTGGCAGCACTTGTGCCCCAGTTGTACACTTCACAGGTAGATTTGCATCAAGCACATTTAAAATCCATAAGCATTTACTCTCCCCAGGATGACACAGGGGTAGTAAATTTCTTGTGGATCCATGACTTGTTCATGTGGATGAACGTTAGTCTGTCCACATTGTCACTGGACAGACGCGTGCGCTTATCTGTCAGCACACACCCAGCAGCACTGGAGACAAGTTCAGAGACAACGCTGGCAGCTGGACACGACAAAATCTCCAAGGCGTAAGTGGAGAGCTCTGGCCATTTTTCAAGATTTGAAGCCCAAAATGAGCAAGGCTCCATTTGCAAAGTCTTGGCATCGATGTTCATTTGGAGATACTCCTGTATCATCCTCTCCAGCTGTTGACTATGTGTCAGACTTGTTGTCTCTGGTGGCCTTGCAAAGGATGGTCTAAAAAAATTATGAAAAGGTTCAATAAAATTGCTGTTACCAGCACCAGATACGGTGCTGCTGGTATGGGTAGACTGTTGAAGGTGACGAGACCGTCCCATGTTTGTCAAGTTACAACTGGGAGATTCACTCCCTGCACCACGGTTGTTTGGTGGAAAAGCCGAGCTAAGATCGAGCAACAGTTTTTGCTGATACTCCTGCATAAGTGCGTCCCTTTCTATGGCTGGAATTATGTCACAAAATTTGGACTTGTACCGGGGATCTAATAGTGTGGCAAGCCAGTAGTTATCATCACCTCTAATTTTGACAATACGAGGGTCATGTTGGAGGTAGTGCAGCAAGAAGGCGCTCATGTGTCTTGCGCAGCCATGCGGACCAAGTCCACGCTGTGTTTGTGGCATAGAGGTGCTAACCGTTCTTTCTTTTTCTGACATCTCCCCCCAACCTCTTTCAACTGAAATTTGACCAAGGTCTCCCTCATCCGCTGAGTCTTCCATGTCCATGGACAGTTCGTCCTCCATTTCTTCATGTTCTCCTGCACCTTCCTCAACATTTCGTCTGCTACCATGCGCCCTTGTTGATCCCTGTCCCCCATGGTCCCATGCCTGCCGCGCTGGTGATGATGAACGTCTGGACCTTGGTGATGTTGTTGTCTCTTGCGCATATGAATCCTCCTGTAGATCCTCCCCTTCCTGTTCTCCCACCCCCTGACTCCGAATAGTGTTTAGCGTGTGCTCCAGCATGTAAATGACTAGAATTGTCATGCTGATAATGGCATTGTCAGCGCTAAACATATTCGTCGCCATGTCAAAACTGTGCAGAAGGGTGCATAGGTCCTTGATCTGAGACCACTCCATCAGGTTGATCTGCCCCACCTCTGAATCTCGTTGGCCCAGGCTATACGTCATGACGTATTGCACCAGGACTCGACGGTGCTGCCACAGTCGCTGTAACATATGGAGAGTCGAATTCCAGCGTGTCGGCACATCGCATTTCAGTTGATGAACCGGCATGCCGAAAGACTTCTGGAGCGATGGAAGTCGCTCAGCAGCAGTGGTTGAACGGCGGAAGTGAGCAAGACAGTTTTCGTGCCCTGTTCAGAAGGCCATCTAGGCCGGGATAGTGTGTTAAAAATTGCTGGACAACAAGGTTCAACACATGAGCCATACAAGGCACGTCTGTCACCTTGCCCAGGCGACGGGCCGCACTCAGGTTTGCAGCATTGTCGCACACGGCCTTACCAGGCTGCAGGTTGAGTGGAGACAACCATTTATTAAACTCAGTCTCCAGAGCTGCCCACAACTCAGCCACTGTGTGACTCTTATTTCCAAGACATTTCAAGCTAAAGACCGCCTGATGCCGTTGTGCTCTGCTGACAGCATAGTAATGAGGGGTACGTGATTCCTTCTGCGCAGTTAGAACGCTGGTGGCCTGACCAGGCAGGCTTGGGGAGCAGGTGGAGGACACAGATGAGGTGGAGGAGGCAGAAGCAGTGGCGGAACTTAGACATACAGAGGATTGACACACAAGTCGTGGGGACGGCAAGACTTGTGCAGCAGACCGTTCACCATCTATCACCATAGTTACCCAGTGCCCAGTCAGCGACATGTAACGTCCCTGTCCATGCTTACTGGTCCAAGTATCGGTGGTGAAATGCACCCGTTCACACACAGAGTTTCTCAAGGAAGCGGTGATGTTGTGTGCGACATGCTGGTGTAGCGCAGGCACACCTTTCTTAGAGAAGTAGTGGTGACTGGGCATCTGGTACTGGGGCACAGTGACAGACATAAGGTCTCTAAAAACCTGTGTGTCCACCAGGCGGAAAAACAGCATTTTGGTAGCCAAAAGCTTACAGAGGGATAAAGTCAACCTCTTAGCTTTGTCATGGGTCGCAGGAAATGGCCTTTTATTTGTCCACATCTGAGGGACAGAGATCTGGCTGCTGTGTGCAGACGGTGGTGAGTAGGGTGTCCCTGAAAAAATGCAGGTTTGTGAGGAAAGTGCAGGCGTAGACATGATGTTGCCTTCATCCAACGTTGGTGCTATCGATGTCTGAGAGAGCTGTACACACGCACTTGTTTCCCCTTCCAAACCAACTGACGACCTACCAAGCAAACTGCCTGTTGCGGTTACAGTGGTGGAAGTTGTGTTTGGAAAACCAGGTGTGACAGCTGTCCCCACAGTCCTAGAAGATGAAGAGCGCGTGGATGCACTTGAAGGGGCAGGCTATGGATGGTTCGCTCCGCTAGACCGCATTGCAGCACGGTGAGCTTCCCACTGGGACATATGATATTTATTCATGTGACGATTCATGGAAGAAGTTGTCAAACTCCTGAGGTTTTGCCCTCTACTAACAGAATCATGACAAATTTTACATATCACATGATTTAGGTGATCTTTTGCTATGTCAAAAAAGGTCCAGGCTAGGCAAGGCTTAGAGGGCATGCGACCTGCTGAGCCCCCCCGACTATTGCTCAGAGGCAGAGTGGTGGCTGAGGATGCAGTTGTAGACGTGCTACCAGTACTACTCCTCTGTCCAGGAAGGCGCAAGGTAACTTTGTCGTCAGTAGCATCCTCCTCCACCGCCTCTGTTGACCTCCTCGAGTGCCTGACTGTGAGTTGACAGTAGGTGGGATCTAGAACTTCATCATCAAGCGTTGTGTTTGCCCACCCCTCACCCTCAGACCGAGCCTGTTCCTGATGTGAACCAATATTTAATTTGTCATCCCAATCTGGTATCTGCGTCTCATCGTCATCAGTATGTTCCTCATTGTCTATAACAACAGGTGTTACAGTTTATGAATAAGGGTCAACATTATGCTCAGAAACTTGGTCCTCACGGCCTGACACTCTGAGTCACAAAGGTTCTGGGCATCACTGCAGACCATTTCCTGGTCTGTACTCACTGTAGCTTGGGAGCAGACCTCTGATTCCCAGGCTATAGTGTGACTGAACAGCTCTGCAGACTCAGCCATCTCAGTTCCACCATACTGTGGAGAGCGGATGGAGACTTCATAGTGTTAATGTTGGCCATAAATTTACTTTGATGCAATCTAGTCATGCATCCCTCTTAAACTGTCTTCAGTCCAAATTATGAGTCACTTGTTGTAGCATGCATACCACTCTCTTTCACACACACCAGAGACGTACTTGGATATGAATAGAAAGTAAGACTGATTTATTCCGGAAGTTGGACAAACATTTAAACACACTTATTGGCTAGGTGCCAAGAATACGTAACACGTCTCCTATTGGATAAAATAGAACAGCTTATTCTGTGATATACAATATACTGTAATGTGCTTGCTTCCTCATTTATATTAAGCAATGTCAGCATGATTCACTTGTCACAAGACTCTGTCTGTCTGAGTCTTATGCCAAGAGATATATGTGTGGTACAGTTCAAACACCATCTTAAATCCTGTTCTTTATGGATATCTCCATATAACTCTTATATACTCATAATAGTTCATAATCTTGTCCATAACAGTCCCCCCTTTGGAGATAGCCAAAAAGTCTTTCCTTACTTTCCCAAGTCTATTGATCTGTCTTAATGCCGATGGTTACCTCACTCACATACGAGATAACCATCCCTTGTGGATGAATCTTCCCACCCAACAAATTATGCATAGGAAGCCAGATCCTGACCGTATTCTCTAGACTGTCCTCATGGCTATGTTGCACTGGCACACGTTATTCAGGAAGGGGGAACGTGGCAGTAGTCCTTTAATTGGCTAATATTTATCAGGGTTGGTTTCAACCAAAGTCTCATGCTCCTCAGTCCTCAGGCGGTAATGGTGGGACATCATCAAAGGTGAGATGCACAGTCGTCTTCCGGTCCACATGCTTAGATATCATCGTCCTGGCACAAAGTATCGGGTAGAAGAGGGAAGACAGCCATCTCCTGGTCTCAGGCAGGACCGACATCTCTTTGTAGTGGAATGCATGGATCTTTGTCCGAAAGAAAGAGTGAAAGAAGAGAGAGGAAAAGAAAGAGAGAGATTGAGAAGAGAGGAAGAGAGAGAAAGATTGAGGAAAGAGAGAGAGAAAGAGAGGAAAAGAGAGAGGGAAAGAGGAGAGAGAAAAAGAAAAGAGAAAAATCTAGATCTGGTTGGATCTGGAGGAGAAAACTCAAAAACGTATATTAGGCAAATGTTTAAACAAACAACAAGCTTAGTTGAAGTATCTGGGGGTACTTCTAAACAGGATTTCATAGGGTCTCAAACTAGTGGTCCCTGCTGGGGTGTCTCTGACACTGAACAATTCAAGGGGAGGACTCTCATGCCCTTGCCTTCTACACTGCCCCATCCTCCCAACCTTCCCTCTATTCTGTGGCTGGTATAGAGTGTGTAGACTCAGTTCTGTGTCTAAGGCCTGCCATATCTCTTTGGCTGGCAGTAAAAGCAGGTCACTAGCCACTTTCTATGGTCTCTGGGTGCCCACAGCTGCACCCTATCTCAGTCCTCTTCTTCTTCTGAGACTTGCTCTTGTAGGGTCAGGACAATGTTTTCTCAAGACTTTCCATCTTTCCTTTCTTCTTCACATCGGGGTCATTCAAAAAGCACAGATTGACTGACTGTTTCTTTGGTAAGTGGTCTTGGGGCTTCTTTGGATGTTCTGTCAGTGAGGGCACTTCTTACTGCTTCCCTTGACTACTCTAATGTGGGCCTCAACCCTGCTCACCGCGACTCTGTCTGGCTATAGCAAAGCTTCCATCAGTTCTTCTATGGCCTCATGGCGGCGTACAGTTCCATTGGCAGTGATCAAGTCTCTTGTCTTCCATACAGAGTAGATGCTGGCTGTTATCTTGCAGGCTTCAGCGAGAGCACATCTGCTTCTTCACAGACAGGCGTGTGGGTAGCGACTGCTCTATCAGCACAGAGTCTTCTGCTACCACCACCATACCCATGTGGAACCGTCTTCTTGATGCACATCTTGATCCATCCGCAAATAGGTTAAGTCAGGGTCCAAAGGTGTATCCGTCACTGTATCGAATCCAGAGTTTCCTCAGCTATGCCAGAGTCGACTACCTCTTCCACCAAGGTGTCAGAGGTGGGACACTCCCCCCTTGGAAGAGGGAGAAGTTTAGCAGGATTAAGGACCCCACACCGGGAGATGGTGACTTTGTCAGGGAGCAGTGATGTCATACAGGCATTGATCTTCAACTAGTGCTTTAGGTAGGTGTTCAATCTGGCTGAGTAGTGTTCAAAGGGCTGCTGTCTTCCTCCATGGCAAATAGGCAGAATGACTTCTGGGCTGGAGATGACGTGATGATACTCTTCAGGTAACTGTGACTGTAACTCAGGTGACTGTGACTGCTGCACATCTGTATGTGGGGTGATCTTGTAAGCTGCTAGATTCATCTCCAGACATCTTGCCACTTGAAGGAGGGTGTCTTGGTCCTTCACTTCTGTAATCAGGAGTTAAGAGCTGTAGTTGTTTGCATATGGGCTCTCGGAGACCTGATACAAAGGACTATACCTAGGTTTGTAAGAAAGAGCAATGAGTGTAACTTGGGGTCAGGAGAACACTGAAATTCTAAAAACTAAGACTCCCTAAAATCCCGGGGAAAGAGAAAAGAGCACAAGAGGGTTTGGAAACTACCAAGCAGCACCCCCTGACTACATATACATCTAGAAATAGCAGTGGAACGTATCTACTCTACCTCTCCTGTGCTGACCCTGTAACTGGGGGCCCTACACTCTCCCTCATCCTGACGGTAGACCTGATGGTGGTCAGGGTCGGGCCTCCAGCGTATCCCTCTCTCCTGTCAGACTCTGCAAACTAGGATACAAAGGATTACTGGGTGCTGCCAACGTAAACCCTAATATATGCCAACTCCTGATGATCAATGTCCCCTTGGGACCACATGAACCTCCACCCTTTCTATCAGGGAACTCTTGTGCAAGATACCAGGCAGGATAACATACAAGTGGGAATATCTCAAACTAGGCTAAGCAGCAACTGCCATAGGCAGAAAAATATTCACTGTCCCCCAGGAGTAATAGTGAGCAGTCTATATGGTCTACTAAATTGTATACTAGATACAGCAAAAACAAACATGCAAAAGTGAGGGGAAAAGGTTTCCACAGGACTATCAGCAATAACCTCTGCTAAGGTTCATTAGTGGGAACACAATGGTGCACAACTACATATATGACCAAAAACAGAGTGTGTGTTTCAGGTCCCTATGTCCCCCCCCCCCCCTGCAGCCTCTGCTGCATCAGCAATAAACAGAGCAGTGGCTTTGGCTGCTGAAACAAAAATGGGGAACTGGGTGTCGGCTGGACTAAAATGGTGTCAAAAGATGAACTATGTAGTGTCTGAGTTAAAACGGCCGCTAAAGATAATTACCGATAAGAAACAGGCGCTAAATGAAGAAGTAGGTGTTGGCCAAAAATGGCGTCTGAAGAGGCCTGGGAGGGAGTGACATGGATTGTGACATCTACATTCAGGAGGCATTCAATCTGTCACTGGGAATACGGATTATATAGGGACCCCTGGGCTGACCCGTAACTAGGGACCCTGTACTCGCCCTCATCTCCTGTCAGCCCCTGCAATAATATCCCCATACCATACCCCACCCAGGGCTGGGCAAAACACAGACTGACAGAAAGAAATCTATTTTCAGGACAGGAAATAATGGGGTGGGCTTACGTGGACACAGTGCTCCACAGACAGTACTCAAGTCCACCCTATATATCAGCTTATATCATCTTATTTTCACAGACAGGTAAAATACACATAGTGTAGTTGCTAGATTCAGAATTACATCTCTTCAAATCATCTCAACACTTTCACTATATTGACATTCAATATCACATCCTGTATAACAAACAATTCTCATCTAACCTCCCCCTTGGGAGAATTCTCTTTTTTCAACATACATGTGTCACTTACAAGTAAACTTCACAGAACTTCATTCACAGGACGAGCCCCCATGAAATAGAAACTAACAAACACTTCTCTTTTTTTTTTTTTCCCCAATTTCAACCCTACGGTGTTCCACACCAAAAACTGCGTACATTATACATACAAACATCTTCCAGGAAAACCTAGAGCACCAGTGTCACTTGGGTGATAATATAGCACACTCACCACTCACCCCTACTGTAACACTGCAAACCTGGTTCCATTACTGGCCGGAAAGAATCCCCAGCTTTAATTTGGGTGAGCCCATACAAATCAGCATATGTGGCAGAGTGGGTTTTCTCGATTTTGCACATGTTCCTATAAAAAGGCATGGGATGCAAATCAGGATCAGGACTCCTAAGGCTTCTATGTCACATATTTAGGGCGTTCTTGTCTGGGACTATCGGAATAATGGTGCGATGCCATGTGTGGGCTGACGTCCTCAAATAAGGACAGCACCTGTGGTTTATCTCTATAGCTGGAGATTGTGTGTTTGGTCTCTGCTGGGGACAGTTTTGATGGTGGGGTGGATCATTGTTAAATCATTGTCATCTTCCTGCCCCCCCTCGGTGGCTTCGGTTGCTCCAGCAACAAATAGGCCAGTAACCTTGGGACTTAAGATGGCTGGAAAAGGGAACTAGGTGCGGCCCGACCTGAAATGACGTCTGGGCAGGCTAGGGAGGGCGTTTGGTGGGCAGGGAGACAAACTACACAAGTCCAACCCTCTGGGGACAACTTATAAGGAGGGGGGCGTTGCTTCCTAATGGGCTTGGCCACTTCCTAAGGTGCCATTTTCTGAGCTGGAGCAATATAGAAATATCTACTATCTCCATCACATTCCTCTTTCCATGCCAATTTTCTAACATCTTTTGACGTTCTATACCATGCCTCAGCATCCATAAGGAGATCTTTATCTTTCAAAATCCCTCGCTTATTTAACAAGACATCTTTCTATTCTTGCTCCTCTAATCTCCCTCTTGGCAGTGATCCCGGCCACCTTCAGGAGCGACTTCATATTTTTAACATATTTCCTTCCTTCTCGTGCGCTTACTAATTCTTCTGCCGTTAACTTGACAGGTGTAGCTTGATTACACCCCATATTCAAAAGGGTAAACAACCTAAAACTAACACGTCAACCTGGATGTCTGGTCTGTGCCGTGGTGCACTTCCTCTCCTGGACCAGCAACTATACACATCCACAGAATACACAGATTTCTCTCTCAGTCCTACCAGGAAGAAGTGTCACGTGGGTGATAGAAACTAAATTCACCCTCACTATATCTTACTTCAAGTACTAGTAACCTCTGTTCACCTTATATACACCACATTTGAACGCTCCGTCCAGAACATTAATGACACTGATTAACACCAAAGTTAAAGATTTTCCCCAATGTATTCAATCCTAGGTAAGAATACATTGACATCCACTAAAACAAGACCAATGAGTACGCATACAACGTTCAACTCACTGCTTAGCAGGAAAACCGTACCAGGTAACAGTCAGGGCTCTTTCCCCCACTTTATACAACACTGCACCTGTACATAGAAAACCCTCCTCTGAAGTCTTCTATTCCCGAAGACCAGATCCAAAGCCTTATCAATCATAAAACTATCGACCGGACACGTCATCACAAATTGGTGTATCTCGCAGTATACACAGCAGTATATATAAACAATTAACCTCAAAGTAAAGCTGCTCGTTTTTTTGTTTGTTTGTATTTTTCCAATCAAAAGACAGCTCTCACTACATTATCGTGACACTTCCCCTTTTTCCGCTGTAACTGAACAAAACAGAACTTCCTGTTTCAGGCAGCCAGCCTGCAAATAAACAGACATTTCAACAGGTAGACACAGGTAAACACAATGACATAACAATAAGGACACTATATATACCATCCAGGTGGCTGATTTCACCTGCAGATATAACCATATATATATCCATATATATATATATATATATATATGTATATATATATACGTATATAACAACTTCCTCATTTTCCTCTACCGTTAATTCAGAGAAAAATGAAACTTAGAACTTCTGCTTTCTCCCAGAGCAGACAAAAACCCAAAACCACATTACATTATGTGATTTAGAATTACATTTATACAGACAGCTTAAGGTGAACCTGACCACCTTGGTGTGGGATCTCTTAGGACGGCTTATCTCATACGAGATGGCGGTCATTAGGTGTCTAGACTGGAACAGCCCAACCCCCCTTTCGAAATGCAAGTACACGCATGAGGTTGCAAGGTGAGATTATACAAATGTTCTCACCTGCATGTGGAGTGCGCATCTCCATTCCTCCCGCGTAGTTGCCTTTCGAATCAAGGTGTCAGTCAGCATGGCCGTCCGTCATCCAGACTCCGTCCTAAGGTTTGTTGGGCGCCACTGTTAATGTTGGCCATAAATTTACTTTGAGGCAATCTAGTCATTCATCCCTCTTAAAATGTCTGCAGTCCAAATTATGAGTCACTTGTGGTAGCATGCATACCACTCTCTTTCACACACACCAGAGACGTACTCGGATATGAATAGAAAGTAAGACTGATTTATTCCGGAAGTTGGACAAACATTTAAACGGACTTATTGGCTAGGTGCCAAGAATACGTAACACGTCTCCTATTGGATAAAATAGAACAGCTTATTCTGTGATATGCAATATACTGTAATGTGCTTGCTTCCTCATTTATATTAAGCAATGTCAGCATGATTCACTTGTCACAAGACTCTGTCTGTCTGAGTCTTATGCCAAGAGATATATGTGTGGTACAGTTCAAACACCATCTTAAATCTTGTTCTTTATGGATATCTCCATATAACTCTTATATACTCATAATAGTTCATAATCTTGTCCATAACAATAGCTGGGAGAAAGCAAGTGTGATTGGGATGACAACTCAGAGGACTGGTGTTTTTTGGATGCGGTAGTTAAGGTGGCGGAGAGGGCACTTGTTGGACCACTTGAGATCCATTCAAGCATTTTCTTTTTTTGGCCATCATCTACCTTTGTTCCAGTTGTTTGTGTCCATAAAAAAGGGAGCACATCGGATTGTGCATGGCAAGTAATAGACATCTTACTTTTGCTGGAAGATGGTCTATCTTCAGCAGATGTTAATGGAGCTTTGCCACCTTCCCCATGGACAAACCCTTTTTTTCCTTTTCCAACACGCCTCTTCCCCTTTCCACCAGCATCTGTCATTTTGCCACTCATTTTGATTGCGACAAGATTGTGCACTTAAAATGTGGTAGTAAAAATTGAGAGGTGGTGTAGATTGCAGCGGTGGTCTAGCTTTATTAACAGCAGAATAAACAACAATAATTATCCCTGACAATGCAACTACGGCCCTTAAACTGGCAGCATAGTTTGCTATTAGAATGGCTTAGTAACAATGAGTTTCAGTGTGCAATGCAGAGGTGCTGCAAATAGATTTGCATTAGTAAGACACTAATGGAAGTCCAACCGCCACTTTTAGGATGCCACTATGTTTCCTCAGTGTTTGCTAGTATAATAGCTTAGTAAAAATGAGTTTGAGTGTGCAATGCAGTGGTGCTGCAAATAGCTTTGCACTAGTGGGACACTAATGGAAGTTCAACAGCCACTTTTAGGATGCCACTACGTTTCCTCAGTGTTTGCTAGTATAATGGCTTAGTAAAAATGAGTTTGAGTGTGCAATGCAGTGGTGCTGCAAATAGCTTGGCACCAGTGGGACAATAATAAAGTCCAACAGCCACTTTTAGGATGCCACTAAGTTTCCTCAGTGTTTGCCAGTATAATGGCTTAGTAAAAATGAGTTTGAGTGTGCAATGCAGTGGTGCTGCAAATAGCTTGGCACCAGTGGGACAATAATGAAGTCCAACAGCCACTTTTAGGATGCCACTAAGTTTCCTCAGTGTTTGCTAGTATAATGGCTTATTAACAATGAGCTTGAGTGTGCAAAGGGCAGGAGGGTACAGTGGCAGGGTTGTGGGTCAGTGTTGAGGAAAGGAAACCTCACTTTCTATCCCTCCTAATGGGGAAATGCAGCGAGGAATTCCCTGAACTTAGCTACACAGACGCTCTTATCTGTAGCTGTTAAAATCTGTTTCCACGGACCTGACTATGGCTCTGAGCCTGCTGTTATTAGCCCTTACAAGGGCTAAAAGAAACTTCTATCCCTATTCTGTATAGCGCGGTATGAAGAGCGTACACAGCAGTATCGGAGACAGGAGCTACGCCAGCGGTGACTGACACCCAGACGCAGAAGGCAGATAATGGCGTCCTGACGGGCAGATACCCATTTTTATAATGCAGGGACATGTGACATGGATATCCTATCACACATGCCGTTGCTTCTCTGGCTAAAAGTCTACTTAGCTGTGTGTATGTCTGGGATTGGCTGACATGCTTGCCCGCCCCACTACACGTGCGCGCTTAGGGAAGGAAGACAAAGAAAAAAAAAATGGCGATCGCCATTATCCCAGCAGCAGTGATCTGAATGCGCTGTTCCCGCACACTATACGCTGAAATTTCATAATAGTGTGAGTCACAGACTGATTTACACAATTACAGCGGAAAGCCAGCTAGTAATTAGCTTGGCTTTTTGCTGCTAGATCCGTTCTCGAACGTAACTAGAACTATTGAGCTTTAGCAAAAAGCTCGAGTTCTAGTTCGATCTAGCACAGCCCCCAAAATCACTCGAACCGCGAACTGGAGAACCACAAACCGCGCTCAACTCTAGTCAGCAACAATGTGCCCGTTGGGATGTTGACCTTACCCTCCTCCTCCTCCACCAGCACCACCGGCTCCAGTGGCCCTCTACTCAAATGTAGGAAGGGCCACTGGCTGTCCTCAAATCTCAGACTTCTGAGGGCTCTCAGGTGGTCCCTGTATCATACATTGGGGAGGGATGGCAGTCATTTGTACTTTTCTGCATCCCCTATATCCTTAGTGTGAAAGTTGAAATACATACTCCATAACACTTTACAGTGCTATTGCCAATGTGGCCATTTGGGTATTGGCCTTGCCCTCCTCCTCTTCCTCCACCAACACCAACACCACCAGCTCTAGTGGTCCTCTATTCAAATTCTATTCAAATGATTCTGTAATGTATGTTTTATGGACAAATGAACGCCACGCTGGGACATCGAAGCTGATGTCGTTGATGATGAATGCATATGACCAAAAGCAGGTTGGGAGCAGGAGGCATTATCGCCTGCTTCCTAGACCGCAGTTTGTGAAGCATGCACCACCGTGGAAGAGGCAGTTGTTTCACTCTGTAGCTCAGGCTTTATTCCACTAGCTAACACCAAGGAATTAAAAAAATCAGTTTCCCCAGGGGAGAATGGTTCAAACATCATGTAGCACAGCATCAGAAGGTACTCCCAACATCTTATTTTTTGAAAATTGGTAGGATAAGCAACAGAGCACTACATGCCAAGGAGTTTAATAAATTCAGTTCCCTAGGGTGTGAAGGTTCAGACACCATGTAGAACTGCATCAGTAGGTACTCCCAATAGCTCTCAACAGCATTTTTTAAGAAAAAAATTGGTAGGATTTGCAACAGGGCATAACATGCCAAGGAGTTTAATAAATTCTGATTCCGCAGGGGGGGCATGTGTAGCACACTGTGGAGCACAGCATCAATAAAGAACACAAATAGAGACTGCCTGACCAATTGTTATAGACAGTGTAGCCTCAACAGTGTTTGTGCCAGTGCATAATGTACAAAAACTTTAAAAATATTGCCCTGGGTTATTGGGCCAAACAATTACATCGCATCAGCATAACAAGTTAGATTAGTTATGCGGTGTCATTAGATGATAGAAGACAAAATAGTCTTGAATGAGAAACAATGGAACTTATTTGAACTTAAGAAATACAAATTTGGGGCTACACTTATTACTGGGTCTTGTTAACAGGCGACCAGAGATACTCTGGGGCAATCCATCTATGGTTCATTTTGATCATCGTCAACCTGTCTGCACTTTCCGTGGATAGTCGTGTGCGCTTATCTGTTGTTTTTGACCCCGCTAAGCTGAAAACATGCTCAGAAAACACACTCACAGCAGGGCAAGCTAGCACTTTCAAAGCACATAAGGGGAGGTCTGGCCAAGTGTTGAGCTTGGAAACCCAATAGTTAAACAGAACAGTAGACTCTGAAAGCACACTGATACGGTCACCTACATAGTCCCTCACCATCTTACTTAACTGTTCCCTCCTTGTCATAATTCCCCCAACTGTTATCTGATTTGCAATTGATGGTTTGTGGAAAATGAACTAGCTTTGGCCCATTAGTCCCCCGCCTGTGTTGCTCCTGCTATGTGGAGCCCTCTCTTGTAATCCTGTTACGTGAGATGATACACTACCTTTGACGTCAGCATGATGAGAGGGTAATCGTTTCATCAAATGCTCCACTTCAGCCCTCTTGAATGTTTCCGTAGTACAATCCTTATTTGCCTCGACAAGTAGAGAAGTGAATTTGTCTTTGTAGCAAATTTTTCTTTCAAAGCGTCATGTCAAGGCTCGTCTACAGTTTGCTCATGATCACTTGGAGGACTCTGAGACAGACTGGTTCAAGGTTCTCTGGTCTGATGAGACCAAGATCGAGTTCTTTGGTGCCAACCACACACGTGACGTTTGGAGACTGGATGGCACTGCATACGACCCCAAGAATACCATTCCTACAGTCAAGCATGGTGGTGGTAGCATCATGCTGTGGGGCAGTTTCTCAGCCGAGGAGCCTGGCCATCTGGTCCGCATCCATGGGAAGATAGATAGCACGGCCTACCTGGGGATTTTGGCCAAGAACCTCCGCTCCTCCATCAAGGATCTTAAGATGGGTCGTCATTTCATCTTTCAACAAGACAACGACCCAAAGCACACAGCCAAGAAAACCAAGGCCTGGTTCAAGAGGGAAAAAATCAAGGTGTTGCAGTGGCCTAGTCAGTCTCCTGACCTTAACCCAATTGAAAACTTGTAGAAGCAGCTCAAGATTAAAGTCCACATGAGACACCCAAAGAACCTAGATAACTTGGAGAAGATCTGCATGGAGGAGTGGGCCAAGATAACTCCAGAGACCTGTGCCGGCCTGATCAGGTCTTATAAAAGACGATTATTAGCTGTAGTGTATCCCTGTACACTTCAGAATTCATCCGGCTACTCTTGTCTGCTGTTATGTCATCAATAAACACAAGTGACCCAGTGCCATTGAAAGCCACGCATCCCATGCCATCACGTTGCCTCCACCATGTTTTACAGAGGATGTGGTGTGCCTTTGATCATGTGTTGTTCCCTTTCTTCTCCAAACTTTTTTCTTCCCATCATTCTGGTACAGGTTGATCTTTGTCTCATCTGTCCATAGAATACTTTTCCCGAACTGAGCTGGCTTCATGAGGTGTTTTTCAGCAAATTTAACTCTGGCCTGTCTATTTTTGGAATTGATGAATGGTTTGCATCTAGATGTGAACCCTTTGTATTTACTTTCATGGAGTCTTCTCTTTACTGTTGACTTAGAGACAGATACACCTACTTCACTGAGAGTGTTCTGGACTTCAGTTGATGTTGTGAACGGGTTCTTCTTCCCCAAAGAAAGTATGCGGCGATCATCCACCACTGTTGTCATCCGTGGATGCCCAGGCCTTTTTGAGTTCCCAAGCTCACCAGTCAATTCCTTTTTTCTCAGAATGTACCTGACTGTTGATTTTGCTACTCCAAGCATGTCTGCTATCTCTCTGATGGATTTTTTCTTTTTTGTCAGCCTCAGGATGTTCTGCTTCACCTCAATTGAGAGTTCCTTAGACCAAATGTTGTATGGTCACAGCAACAGCTTCCAAATGCAAAACCACACACCTGTAATCAACCCCAGACCTTTCAACTACTACATTGATTACAGGTTAACGAGGGAGACGCCTTCAGAGTTAATTGCAGCCCTTAGAGTCCCTTGTCCAATTACTTTTGGTCCCTTGAAAAAGAGGAGGCTATGCATTACAGAGCTATGATTCCTAAACCCTTTCTCCGATTTGGATGTGAAAACTCTCATATTGCAGCTGGGAGTGTGCCCTTTCAGCCCATACATTCTGAGAAAAAAGGAATTGACTGGTGAGCTTGGGAACTCAAAAAGTCCTGGGCGTCCACGGATGACAGCAGTGGTGGATGATCGCCGCATACTTTCTTTGGTGAAGAAGAACCCGTTCACAACATCAACTGAAGTCCAGAACACTCTCAGTGAAGTAGGTGTATCTGTCTCTAAGTCAACAGTAAAGAGAAGACTCCATGAAAGTAAATACAAAGGGTTCACATCTAGATGCAAACCATTCATCAATTCCAAAAATAGACAGGCCAGAGTTAAATTTGCTGAAAAACACCTCATGAAGCCAGCTAAGTTCTGGAAAAGTATTCTATGGACAGATGAGACAAAGATCAACCTGTACCAGAATGATGGGAAGAAAAAAGTTTGGAGAAGAAAGGGAACGGCACATGATCCAAGGCACACCACATCCTCTGTAAAACATGGTGGAGGCAACGTGATGGCATGGACATGCATGGCTTTCAATGGCACTGGGTCACTTGTGTTTATTGATGACATAACAGCAGACAAGAGTAGCCGGATGAATTCTGAAATGTACAGGGATATACTTTCAGCCCAGATTCAGCCAAATGCCGCAAAGTTGATCGGACGGCGCTTCATAGTACAGATGGACAATGACCCCAAGCATACAGCCAAAGCTACCCAGGAGTTCATGAGTGCAAAAAAAGTGGAACATTCTGCAATGGCCAAGTCAATCACCAGATCTTAACCCAATTGAGCATGCATTTCACTTGCTCAAATCCAGACTTAAGACGGAAAGACCCACAAACAAGCAAGACCTGAAGGCTGCGGCTGTAAAGGCCTGGCAAAGCATTAAGAAGGAGGAAACCCAGTGTTTGGTGATGTCCATGGGTTCCAGACTTAAGGCAGTGATTGCCTCCAAAGGATTCGCAACAAAATATTGAAAATAAAAATATTTTGTTTGGGTTTGGTTTATTTGTCCAATTACTTTTGACCTCCTAAAATGTGGAGTGTTTGTAAAGAAATGTGTACAATTCCTACAATTTCTATCAGATATTTTTGTTCAAACCTTCAAATTAAACGTTACAATCTGCACTTGAATTCTGTTGTAGAGGTTTCATTTCAAATCCAATGTGGTGGCATGCAGAGCCCAACTCGCGAAAATTGTGTCACTGTCCAAATATTTCTGGACCTAACTGTATATACATATATACAGAAAAGAGTAGAGGGGCTGGGCACCACAGCTGCAATCACTATGCTTATGTTACTCACAGACCGGCGTTAGTAATCAACGGGGAATTTTTCCTGCAGTCCAAAGGGGTGCTCAGTCAGCACAAGAAACAATATCAAATGTTCCTAGGAAAACATGAAGACGGCACTCCCAGGATGATGGCTGTTTCGCGCTTCAGCAGAGCGCTTCTATGGGTCCTCAAAAAGTACCCATAGAAGCGCTCTGCTGAAGCGCGAAACGGTCGTAGTCCAGTGTGCACCCC
Source organism: Anomaloglossus baeobatrachus (assembly GCF_048569485.1). NCBI lineage: Eukaryota > Metazoa > Chordata > Amphibia > Anura > Aromobatidae > Anomaloglossus > Anomaloglossus baeobatrachus. The sequence continues at coordinate 353,381,939 of NC_134358.1, read as the reverse complement.
CCCAACATCCTGTAACCTGTGTTTCTACAGAGAAGAAAGCCACAGATTTCCACTGTGAGTGCCGTTTTCATCTTCTCCTGGGAACATATATACAGTGCTGTGCAAATTAATTGGGACAAAGCAAAAAAACATATTTTTGAATAGTTAATAATAAAATGTTATAACTCACTGTTACATACCAATTTTAGTAAGAAATATGTCCTCCTTTAGCAGATATGAGATTTTCAATGTGTTGTGGCATTGATTCTACCAAGTTGTTGCATACATTTTTCAATTCTTCATCATGGAACCACACTTGTATGGCACTGTTTATCATGCGTTTTTTGGTTGTACTGTCCATTTTGCCAAGACGTCTCTTAACATTGCTCCAGAAATTTTCTATTGGATTTAAGTCTGGTGAATTGTAGAGATGAGCGAACCGGTCCCGGTTCGGCTCGAGGTCGGTTCGCCGAACGGAGGTCCCGTTCGAGTTCGGCTCGTCGAACGTTCGACGAACCGAACTCGAACTGCATAGGAAACAATGGCAGGCAATCACAAACACAGAAAAACACCTAGAAAACACCCTCAAAGGTGTCCAAAAGGTGACAAACAACTCACAACACATGGGAAAGTGACAAGGACATATACTCATGCGAAAACAAAAGAGCTGGACAAGGAAAAAGAGGAGGACACACAGATATATGAGTATATGCAAGGAAACATCGATTCCATTATTGTGCAACGTGAGCCCTGCTCATTTTAGGCTTCCAATCTGGATAAATTGCCTGAGCTCGCCACGTGCGCCTTGGGGATCTTGTCGTGTCCTGCAGCCAGCGTTCTCTCGGAACCTGTCTTCAGTGCTGATGGGGGTCTGCGGGCAGATAAGCACACGTGTCTGTCCACTGACAATGTGGACATGGCTCTCAGAGGACTTTTCTTCCCCTGGGTCAGCCAGGGGAGGCGAAAGGCACGCGTATTTTTGAGAGTGCTTCATGCAAAGCATCTTTTTCATTTTGAAAAGGGGCATCAACTGATGTCAGTCAAGAGGGGGGTGTGTGGCCCAATTAGTGGCAACGAGGGAGACTGTGGTTGGAGTCCCCTCGCTGTGTTTCTAAAAGAACCAAGATGAACAAGTCATGGCTCTCAGAGGACTTTTCTTCCCCTGGGTCAGCCAGGGGACGGGAAAGGCACGCATATTTTTTAGAGTGCTTCATGCAAAGCATCTTTTTCATATTCAAAAGGGGCATCAACTGATGTCAGTCAAGTGGGGTGTGTGTGGCCCAATTAGTGGCAACGAGGGAGACTGTGGTTGGAGTCCCCTCGCTGTGTTTCTAAAAGAACCAAGATGAACAAGTCATGGCTCTCAGAGGACTTTTCTTCCCCTGGGTCAGCCAGGGGACGGGAAAGGCACGCGTATTTTTGAGAGTGCTTCATGCAAAGCATCTTTTTCATTTCGAAAAGGGGCATCAACTGATGTCAGTCAAGAGGGGTGTGTGTGGCCCAATTGGTGGCAACGAGGGAGACTGTGGTTGGAGTCCCCTCGCTGTGTTTCTAAAAGAACCAAGATGAACAAGTCATGGCTCTCAGAGGACTTTTCTTCCCCTGGGTCAGCCAGGGGACGGGAAAGGCACGCGTATTTTTGAGAGTGCTTCATGCAAAGCATCTTTTTCATTTTCAAAAGGGGAATCAACTGATGTCAGTCAAGTGGGGTGTGTGTGGCCCAATTAGTGGCAACGAGGGAGACTGTGGTTGGAGTCCCCTCGCTGTGTTTCTAAAAGAACCAAGATGAACAAGTCATGGCTCTCAGAGGACTTTTCTTCCCCTGGGTCAGCCAGGGGACGGGAAAGGCACGCGTATTTTTGAGAGTGCTTCATGCAAAGCATCTTTTTCATTTTCAAAAAGGGCATCAACTGATGTCAGTCAAGTGGGGTGTGTGTGGCCCAATTAGTGGCAACGAGGGAGACTGTGGTTGGAGTCCCCTCGCTGTGTTTCTAAAAGAACCAAGATGAACAAGTCATGGCTCTCAGAGGACTTTTCTTCCCCTGGGTCAGCCAGGGGACGGGAAAGGCACGCGTATTTTTGAGAGTGCTTCATGCAAAGCATCTTTTTCTTTTTCAAAAGGGGGCTCAACCGATCCCAGGCAAGTGGGGTGTGTGTGGCCCAGTAAGTGGAAACGAGGGAGACTGTGGTTGGAGTCCCCTCGCTGTGTTTCTAAAAGAACCAAGATGAACAAGTCATGGCTCTCAGAGGACTTTTCTTCCCCTGGGTCAGCCAGGGGACGGGAAAGGCACGCGTATTTTTGAGAGTGCTTCATGCAAAGCATCTTTTTCATTTTCAAAAGGGGCATCAACTGATGTCAGTCAAGTGGGGTGTGTGTGGCCCAATTAGTGGCAACGAGGGAGACTGTGGTTGGAGTCCCCTCGCTGTGTTTCTAAAAGAACCAAGATGAACAAGTCATGGCTCTCAGAGGACTTTTCTTCCCCTGGGTCAGCCAGGGGACGGGAAAGGCACGCGTATTTTTGAGAGTGCTTCATGCAAAGCATCTTTTTCATTTTGAAAAGGGGCATCAACTGATGTCAGTCAAGAGGGGTGTGTGTGGCCCAATTAGTGGCAACGAGGGAGACTGTGGTTGGAGTCCCCTCACTGTGTTTCTAAAAGAAGCAAGATGAACAAGTCATGGCTCTCAGAGGACTTTTCTTCCCCTGGGTCAGCCAGGGGTCGGGAAAGGCACGCGTATTTTTGAGAGTGCTTCATGCAAAGCATCTTTTTCATTTTCAAAAGGGGCATCAACTGATGTCAGTCAAGTGGGGTGTGTGTGGCCCAATTAGTGGCAACGAGGGAGACTGTGGTTGGAGTCCCCTCGCTGTGTTTCTAAAAGAACCAAGATGAACAAGTCATGGCTCTCAGAGGACTTTTCTTCCCCTGGGTCAGCCAGGGGACGGGAAAGGCACGCGTATTTTTGAGAGTGCTTCATGCAAAGCATCTTTTTCTTTTTCAAAAGGGGGCTCAACCGATCCCAGGCAAGTGGGGTGTGTGTGGCCCAGTTTGTGGAAACGAGGGAGACTGTGGTTGGAGTCCCCTCGCTGTGTTTCTAAAAGAACCAAGATGAACAAGTCATGGCTCTCAGAGGACTTTTCTTCCCCTGGGTCAGCCAGGGGATGGGAAAGGCACACGTATTTTTGAGAGTGCTTCAGGCAAAGCATCTTTTTCATTTTGAAAAGGGGCATCAACTGATGTCAGTCAAGAGGGGTGTGTGTGGCCCAATTAGTGGCAACGAGGGAGACTGTGGTTGGAGTCCCCTCGCTGTGTTTCTAAAAGAACCAAGATGAACAAGTCATGGCTCTCAGAGGACTTTTCTTCCCCTGGGTCAGCCAGGGGACGGGAAAGGCATGCGTATTTTTGAGAGTGCTTCATGCAAAGCATCTTTTTCATTTTCAAAAGGGGCATCAACTGATGTCAGTCAAGTGGGGTGTGTGTGGCCCAATTAGTGGCAACGAGGGAGACTGTGGTTGGAGTCCCCTCGCTGTGTTTCTAAAAGAACCAAGATGAACAAGTCATGGCTCTCAGAGGACTTTTCTTCCCCTGGGTCAGCCAGGGGACGGGAAAGGCACGCGTATTTTTGAGAGTGCTTCATGCAAAGCATCTTTTTCATTTTGAAAAGGGGCATCAACTGATGTCAGTCAAGAGGGGTGTGTGTGGCCCAATTAGTGGCAACGAGGGAGACTGTGGTTGGAGTCCCCTCGCTGTGTTTCTAAAAGAACCAAGATGAACAAGTCATGGCTCTCAGAGGACTTTTCTTCCCCTGGGTCAGCCAGGGGACGGGAAAGGCACGCGTATTTTTGAGAGTGCTTCATGCAAAGCATCTTTTTCTTTTTCAAAAGGGGGCTCAACCGATCCCAGGCAAGTGGGGTGTGTGTGGCCCAGTTAGTGGAAACGAGGGAGACTGTGGTTGGAGTCCCCTCGCTGTGTTTCTAAAAGAACCAAAATGAACAAGTCATGGCTCTCAGAGGACCTTTCTTCCCCTGGGTCAGCCAGGGGACGGGAAAGGCACGCGTATTTTTGAGAGTGCTTCATGCAAAGCATCTTTTTCATTTTCAAAAGGGGCATCAACTGATGTCAGTCAAGTGGGTTGTGTGTGGCCCAATTAGTGGTAACGAGGGAGACTGTGGTTGGAGTCCCCTCGCTGTGTTTCTAAAAGAACCAAGATGAACAAGTCATGGCTCTCAGAGGACTTTTCTTCCCCTGGGTCAGCCAGGGGACGGGAAAGGCACGCGTATTTTTGAGAGTGCTTCATGCAAAGCATCTTTTTCATTTTCAAAAGGGGCATCAACTGATGTCAGTCAAGTGGGGTGTGTGTGGCCCAATTAGTGGCAACGAGGGAGACTGTGGTTGGAGTCCCCTCGCTGTGTTTCTAAAAGAACCAAGATGAACAAGTCATGGCTCTCAGAGGACTTTTCTTCCCCTGGGTCAGCCAGGGGACGGGAAAGGCACGCGTATTTTTGAGAGTGCTTCATGCAAAGCATCTTTTTCATTTTCAAAAGGGGCATCAACTGATGTCAGTCAAGTGGGGTGTGTGTGGCCCAATTAGTGGCAACGAGGGAGACTGTGGTTGGAGTCCCCTCGCTGTGTTTCTAAAAGAACCAAGATGAACAAGTCATGGCTCTCAGAGGACTTTTCTTCCCCTGGGTCAGCCAGGGGACGGGAAAGGCACGTGTATTTTTGAGAGTGCTTCATGCAAAGCATCTTTTTCTTTTTCAAAAGGGGGCTCAACCGATCCCAGGCAAGTGGGGTGTGTGTGGCCCAGTTAGTGGAAACGAGGGAGACTGTGGTTGGAGTCCCCTCGCTGTGTTTCTAAAAGAACCAAGATGAACAAGTCATGGCTCTCAGAGGACTTTTCTTCCCCTGGGTCAGCCAGGGGACGGGAAAGGCACGCGTATTTTTGAGAGTGCTTCATGCAAAGCATCTTTTTCATTTTCAAAAGGGGCATCAACTGATGTCAGTCAAGTGGGGTGTGTGTGGCCCAATTAGTGGCAACGAGGGAGACTGTGGTTGGAGTCCCCTCGCTGTGTTTTTAAAAGAACCAAGATGAACAAGTCATGGCTCTCAGAGGACTTTTCTTCCCCTGGGTCAGCCAGGGGACGGGAAAGGCACGCGTATTTTTGAGAGTGCTTCATTCAAAGCATCTTTTTCATTTTTAAAAGGGGCATCAACTGATGTCAGTCAAGAGGGGTGTGTGTGGCCCAATTAGTGGCAACGAGGGAGACTGTGGTTGGAGTCCCCTCGCTGTGTTTCTAAAAGAACCAAGTTGAACAAGTCATGGCTCTCAGAGGACTTTTCTTCCCCTGGGTCAGCCAGGGGACGGGAAAGGCACGCGTATTTTTGAGAGTGCTTCATGCAAAGCATCTTTTTCTTTTTCAAAAGGGGCATCAACTGATGTCAGTCAAGTGGGGTGTGTGTGGCCCAATTAGTGGCAACGAGGGAGACTGTGGTTGGAGTCCCCTCGCTGTGTTTCTAAAAGAACCAAGATGAACAAGTCATGGCTCTCAGAGGACTTTTCTTCCCCTGGGTCAGCCAGGGGACGGGAAAGGAACGCGTATTTTTGAGAGTGCTTCATGCAAAGCATCTTTTTCTTTTTCTAAAGGGGGCTCAACCGATCCCAGGCAAGTGGGGTGTGTGTGGCCCAGTTAGTGGAAACGAGGGAGACTGTGGTTGGAGTCCCCTCGCTGAGTTTCTAAAAGAACCAAGATGAACAAGTCATGGCTCTCAGAGGACTTTTCTTCCCCTGGGTCAGCCAGGGGACGGGAAAGGCACGCGTATTTTTGAGAGTGCTTCATGCAAAGCATCTTTTTCATTTTGAAAAGGGGCATCAACTGATGTCAGTCAAGAGGGGTGTGTGTGGCCCAATTAGTGGCAACGAGGGAGACTGTGGTTGGAGTCCCCTCGCTGTGTTTCTAAAAGAACCAAGATGAACAAGTCATGGCTCTCAGAGGACTTTTCTTCCCCTGGGTCAGCCAGGGGACGGGAAAGGCACACGTATTTTTGAGAGTGCTTCATGCAAAGCATCTTTTTCATTTTCAAAAGTGGCATCAACTGATGTCAGTCAAGTGGGGTGTGTGTGGCCCAATTAGTGGCAACGAGGGAGACTGTGGTTGGAGTCCCCTCGCTGTGTTTCTAAAAGAACCAAGATGAACAAGTCATGGCTCTCAGAGGACTTTTCTTCTCCTGGGTCAGCCAGGGGACGGGAAAGGCACGCGTATTTTTGAGAGTGCTTCATGCAAAGCATCTTTTTCTTTTTCAAAAGGGGGCTCAACCGATCCCAGGCAAGTGGGGTGTGTGTGGCCCAGTTAGTGGAAACGAGGGAGACTGTGGTTGGAGTCCCCTCGCTGTGTTTCTAAAAGAACCAAGATGAACAAGTCATGGCTCTCAGAGGACTTTTCTTCCCCTGGGTCAGCCAGGGGACGGGAAAGGCACGCGTATTTTTGAGAGTGCTTCATGCAAAGCATCTTTTTCATTTTGAAAAGGGGCATCAACTGATGTCAGTCAAGAGGGGTGTGTGTGGCCCAATTAGTGGCAACGAGGGAGACTGTGGTTGGAGTCCCCTCGCTGTGTTTCTAAAAGAACCAAGATGAACAAGTCATGGCTCTCAGAGGACTTTTCTTCCCCTGGGTCAGCCAGGGGACGGGAAAGGCACGCGTATTTTTGAGATTGCTTCATGCAAAGCATCTTTTTCTTTTTCAAAAGGGGGCTCAACCGATCCCAGGCAAGTGGGGTGTGTGTGGCCCAGTTAGTGGAAACGAGGGAGACTGTGGTTGGAGTCCCCTCGCTGTGTTTCTAAAAGAACCAAGATGAACAAGTCATGGCTCTCAGAGGACTTTTCTTCCCCTGGGTCAGCCAGGGGACGGGAAAGGCACGCGTATTTTTGAGAGTGCTTCATGCAAAGCATCTTTTTCATTTTCAAAAGGGGCATCAACTGATGTCAGTCAAGTGGGGTGTGTGTGGCCCAATTAGTGGCAACGAGGGAGACTGTGGTTGGAGTCCCCTCGCTGTGTTTCTAAAAGAACCAAGATGAACAAGTCATGGCTCTCAGAGGACTTTTCTTCCCCTGGGTCAGCCAGGGGACGGGAAAGGCACGCGTATTTTTGAGAGTGCTTCATTCAAAGCATCTTTTTCATTTTTAAAAGGGGCATCAACTGATGTCAGTCAAGAGGGGTGTGTGTGGCCCAATTAGTGGCAACGAGGGAGACTGTGGTTGGAGTCCCCTCGCTGTGTTTCTAAAAGAACCAAGATGAACAAGTCATGGCTCTCAGAGGACTTTTCTTCCCCTGGGTCAGCCAGGGGACGGGAAAGGCACGCGTATTTTTGAGAGTGCTTCATTCAAAGCATCTTTTTCATTTTTAAAAGGGGCATCAACTGATGTCAGTCAAGAGGGGTGTGTGTGGCCCAATTAGTGGCAACGAGGGAGACTGTGGTTGGAGTCCCCTCGCTGTGTTTCTAAAAGAACCAAGATGAACAAGTCATGGCTCTCAGAGGACTTTTCTTCCCCTGGGTCAGCCAGGGGACGGGAAAGGCACGCGTATTTTTGAGAGTGCTTCATGCAAAGCATCTTTTTCTTTTTCAAAAGGGGCATCAACTGATGTCAGTCAAGTGGGGTGTGTGTGGCCCAATTAGTGGCAACAAGGGAGACTGTGGTTGGAGTCCCCTCGCTGTGTTTCTAAAAGAACCAAGATGAACAAGTCATGGCTCTCAGAGGACTTTTCTTCCCCTGGGTCAGCCAGGGGACGGGAAAGGAACGCATATTTTTGAGAGTGCTTCATGCAAAGCATCTTTTTCTTTTTCTAAAGGGGGCTCAACCGATCCCAGGCAAGTGGGGTGTGTGTGGCCCAGTTAGTGGAAACGAGGGAGACTGTGGTTGGAGTCCCCTCGCTGAGTTTCTAAAAGAACCAAGATGAACAAGTCATGGCTCTCAGAGGACTTTTCTTCCCCTGGGTCAGCCAGGGGACGGGAAAGGCACGCGTATTTTTGAGAGTGCTTCATGCAAAGCATCTTTTTCATTTTGAAAAGGGGCATCAACTGATGTCAGTCAAGAGGGGTGTGTGTGGCCCAATTAGTGGCAACGAGGGAGACTGTGGTTGGAGTCCCCTCGCTGTGTTTTTAAAAGAACCAAGATGAACAAGTCATGGCTCTCAGAGGACTTTTCTTCCCCTGGGTCAGCCAGGGGACGGGAAAGGCACGCGTATTTTTGAGAGTGCTTCATTCAAAGCATCTTTTTCATTTTTAAAAGGGGCATCAACTGATGTCAGTCAAGAGGGGTGTGTGTGGCCCAATTAGTGGCAACGAGGGAGACTGTGGTTGGAGTCCCCTCGCTGTGTTTCTAAAAGAACCAAGATGAACAAGTCATGGCTCTCAGAGGACTTTTCTTCCCCTGGGTCAGCCAGGGGACGGGAAAGACACGCGTATTTTTGAGAGTGCTTCATGCAAAGCATCTTTTTCTTTTTCAAAAGGGGCATCAACTGATGTCAGTCAAGTGGGGTGTGTGTGGCCCAATTAGTGGCAACGAGGGAGACTGTGGTTGGAGTCCCCTCGCTGTGTTTCTAAAAGAACCAAGATGAACAAGTCATGGCTCTCAGAGGACTTTTCTTCCCCTGGGTCAGCCAGGGGACGGGAAAGGAACGCGTATTTTTGAGAGTGCTTCATGCAAAGCATCTTTTTCTTTTTCTAAAGGGGGCTCAACCGATCCCAGGCAAGTGGGGTGTGTGTGGCCCAGTTAGTGGAAACGAGGGAGACTGTGGTTGGAGTCCCCTCGCTGAGTTTCTAAAAGAACCAAGATGAACAAGTCATGGCTCTCAGAGGACTTTTCTTCCCCTGGGTCAGCCAGGGGACGGGAAAGGCACGCGTATTTTTGAGAGTGCTTCATGCAAAGCATCTTTTTCATTTTGAAAAGGGGCATCAACTGATGTCAGTCAAGAGGGGTGTGTGTGGCCCAATTAGTGGCAACGAGGGAGACTGTGGTTGGAGTCCCCTCGCTGTGTTTCTAAAAGAACCAAGATGAACAAGTCATGGCTCTCAGAGGACTTTTCTTCCCCTGGGTCAGCCAGGGGACGGGAAAGGCACACGTATTTTTGAAAGTGCTTCATGCAAAGCATCTTTTTCTTTTTCAAAAGGGGGGTCAACCGATGCCAGTCAAGTGGGGTGTGTGTGGCCCAATTAGTGGCAACAAGGGAGACTGTGGTTGGAGTCCCCTCGCTGTGTTTCTAAAAGAACCAAGATGAACAAGTCATGGCTCTCAGAGGACTTTTCTTCCCCTGGGTCAGCCAGGGGACGGGAAAGACACGCGTATTTTTGAGAGTGCTTCATGCAAAGCATCTTTTTCTTTTTCAAAAGGGGCATCAACTGATGTCAGTCAAGTGGGGTGTGTGTGGCCCAATTAGTGGCAACGAGGGAGACTGTGGTTGGAGTCCCCTCGCTGTGTTTCTAAAAGAACCAAGATGAACAAGTCATGGCTCTCAGAGGACTTTTCTTCCCCTGGGTCAGCCAGGGGACGGGAAAGGAACGCGTATTTTTGAGAGTGCTTCATGCAAAGCATCTTTTTCTTTTTCTAAAGGGGGCTCAACCGATCCCAGGCAAGTGGGGTGTGTGTGGCCCAGTTAGTGGAAACGAGGGAGACTGTGGTTGGAGTCCCCTCGCTGAGTTTCTAAAAGAACCAAGATGAACAAGTCATGGCTCTCAGAGGACTTTTCTTCCCCTGGGTCAGCCAGGGGACGGGAAAGGCACGCGTATTTTTGAGAGTGCTTCATGCAAAGCATCTTTTTCATTTTGAAAAGGGGCATCAACTGATGTCAGTCAAGAGGGGTGTGTGTGGCCCAATTAGTGGCAACGAGGGAGACTGTGGTTGGAGTCCCCTCGCTGTGTTTCTAAAAGAACCAAGATGAACAAGTCATGGCTCTCAGAGGACTTTTCTTCCCCTGGGTCAGCCAGGGGACGGGAAAGGCACACGTATTTTTGAAAGTGCTTCATGCAAAGCATCTTTTTCATTTTCAAAAGTGGCATCAACTGATGTCAGTCAAGTGGGGTGTGTGTGGCCCAATTAGTGGCAACGAGGGAGACTGTGGTTGGAGTCCCCTCGCTGTGTTTCTAAAAGAACCAAGATGAACAAGTCATGGCTCTCAGAGGACTTTTCTTCTCCTGGGTCAGCCAGGGGACGGGAACGGCACGCGTATTTTTGAGAGTGCTTCATGCAAAGCATCTTTTTCTTTTTCAAAAGGGGGCTCAACCGATCCCAGGCAAGTGGGGTGTGTGTGGCCCAGTTAGTGGAAACGAGGGAGACTGTGGTTGGAGTCCCCTCGCTGTGTTTCTAAAAGAACCAAGATGAACAAGTCATGGCTCTCAGAGGACTTTTCTTCCCCTGGGTCAGCCAGGGGACGGGAAAGGCACGCGTATTTTTGAGAGTGCTTCATGCAAAGCATCTTTTTCATTTTGAAAAGGTGCATCAACTGATGTCAGTCAAGAGGGGTGTGTGTGGCCCAATTAGTGGCAACGAGGGAGACTGTGGTTGGAGTCCCCTCGCTGTGTTTCTAAAAGAACCAAGATGAACAAGTCATGGCTCTCAGAGGACTTTTCTTCCCCTGGGTCAGCCAGGGGACGGGAAAGGCACACGTATTTTTGAGAGTGCTTCATGCAAAGCATCTTTTTCATTTTCAAAAGTGGCATCAACTGATGTCAGTCAAGTGGGGTGTGTGTGGCCCAATTAGTGGCAACGAGGGAGACTGTGGTTGGAGTACCCTCGCTGTGTTTCTAAAAGAACCAAGATGAACAAGTCATGGCTCTCAGAGGACTTTTCTTCTCCTGGGTCAGCCAGGGGACGGGAAAGGCACGCGTATTTTTGAGAGTGCTTCATGCAAAGCATCTTTTTCTTTTTCAAAAGGGGGCTCAACCGATCCCAGGCAAGTGGGGTGTGTGTGGCCCAGTTAGTGGAAACGAGGGAGACTGTGGTTGGAGTCCCCTCGCTGAGTTTCTAAAACTACCAAGATGAACAAGTCATGGCTCTCAGAGGACTTTTCTTCCCCTGGGTCAGCCAGGGGACGGGAAAGGCACGCGTATTTTTGAGAGTGCTTCATGCAAAGCATCTTTTTCATTTTCAAAAGGGGCATCAACTGATGTCAGTCAAGTGGGGTGTGTGTGGCCCAATTAGTGGCAACGAGGGAGACTGTGGTTGGAGTCCCCTCGCTGTGTTTCTAAAAGAACCAAGATGAACAAGTCATGGCTCTCAGAGGACTTTTCTTCCCCTGGGTCAGCCAGGGGACGGGAAAGGCACGCGTATTTTTGAGAGTGCTTCATGCAAAGCATCTTTTTCATTTTGAAAAGGGGCATCAACTGATGTCAGTCAAGAGGGGTGTGTGTGGCCCAATTAGTGGCAACGAGGGAGACTGTGGTTGGAGTCCCCTCGCTGTGTTTCTAAAAGAACCAAGATGAACAAGTCATGGCTCTCAGAGGACTTTTCTTCCCCTGGGTCAGCCAGGGGACGGGAAAGGCATGCGTATTTTTGAGAGTGCTTCATGCAAAGCATCTTTTTCATTTTCAAAAGGGGCATCAACTGATGTCAGTCAAGTGGGGTGTGTGTGGCCCAGTTAGTGGAAACGAGGGAGACTGTGGTTGGAGTCCCCTCGCTGTGTTTCTAAAAGAACCAAGATGAACAAGTCATGGCTCTCAGAGGACTTTTCTTCCCCTGGGTCAGCCAGGGGACGGGAAAGGCACGCGTATTTTTGAGAGTGCTTCATGCAAAGCATCTTTTTCATTTTCAAAAGGGGCATCAACTGATGTCAGTCAAGTGGGGTGTGTGTGGCCCAATTAGTGGCAACGAGGGAGACTGTGCTTGGAGTCCCCTCGCTGTGTTTTACATGCTTTTAGAAGGGCATGACATGGCTTGGAAGTTGACTTTCAGCATCTGCAAACTGTTGGTTACCAAAATGCTGCCTTTCCAACACCTGTGGTTATAGACAATGAGGAACATACTGATGAAGATGAGACGCAGATACCCGATTGGGATGACAACTTAAATATTCGGTCAGGGCAAGAAGAGGCTCGGTCTGAGGGGGAGGGGAGTGCAAACACAACAATTGATGATGAAGTTCTAGATCCCACCTACTGTCAACCCACAGTCAGACACTCGAGGAGGTAAACAGTGGCGGTGGAGGAGGATGCAACCCACGACGAAGTTACCTTGCACCTTCCTGGACACAGTCGGAGCACTGGTAGCACGTCTACAACTGCATCCTCAGCCACCACTCTGCCTCTGAGCATTATTCAGGGTGGATCAACAGGTCGCATGGCCTCTAAGCCTTGCCTAGCCTGGTCCTTTTTTGACATAGAAAAAGATCGCCCAAATTATGTGATCTGTAAAATTTGTCATGGTTCTCTTAGTAGAGGTCAAAACCTCAGCAGTTTGACAACTTCTTCCATGAATCGTCACATGAATAAATATCATATGGCCCGGTGGGAAGCTCACCGTGCTGCAATGCGGCCTAGCGGAGCGAACCATCCACCGCCTGCCCCTTCCAGTGCATCCGCGCGCTCGTCATCTTCTAGGACTGTGGGGACAGCTGTCACACCTGTTTTTCCACCCACAACTTCCACCACTGTAACCGCAACAGGCAGTTTGCTTGGTAGGTCGTCAGTTGGTTTGGAAGGGGAAACAAGTGAGTGTGTACAGCTCTCTCAAACATCGATAGCACCAACGTTGGATGAAGGCAACATCATGTCTCCGCCTGCACTTTCCTCACAAACCTGCATTTTTCCAGGGACACCCTACTCAACACCGTCTACACACAGCAGCCAGATCTCTGTCCATCAGATGTGGTCAAATAAAAGGCCACTTCCTGCGACCCATGACAAAGCTAAGAGGTTGACTCTATCCCTCTGTAAGCTGTTGGCTACCGAAATGCTGCCTTTCCGCCTAGTGGACACACAGGATTTTATAGACCTTATGTCTGTCGCTGTGCCCCAGTACCAGATGCCCAATCACCACTGCTTCTCCAAGAAAAGCATGCCCGCGCTACACCAGCATGTCGCACACAACATCACCACTTCCTTGAGAAACTCTGTGTGCGACAGGGTGCATTTCAACACAGATACTTGGACCAGTAAGCATAGACAGGGTCATTACATGTCACTGACTGGGCACTGGCAAACTATGGTGAGAGATGGGTGCGGCCCTTCGCTGTGACAATGTGACACACATGCCTTGTGTGGTTCACGTGTTGAACCTGGTTGTCCAGCAATTTTTAAAGCACTATCCTGGCCCACATGGCCTTCTGCAGAGAGCACGGTGTAACGCCTTGCTTGATCCACACACTCAGATGGGCTGTAAATGATAGGCTAGAGGGAAGCCACTCACCAAGCAGGACCCCTAGAACCCTGAAACCCTTGAACCCCTATACAGGGATTAGGAATTACACAGGGCCCAAGGTGATCAATACCTGTGGAAGGCTGCAGTTCCAGAGAATAGTAGTCAGGCAGGGTCAAAACATTAATTGAGGAACAGGAACAGAATGGGATGGCCAGTTCTTAATCAGAAAACAAGCAGAGGTGAAATGCGGATCGGCCAACAAGGTACATAAACAGCAAGCAGGAAAAGCAGTCAGGTAACAAGCACACAAAATCATAAAACTGAACTGGGGGTAAAAGTAACCAGAGGTTCATAGCTATGTCTGGCAGTGGTCTGCAGACAGGATGGGCATAAAAAAGGGTGTGGTGTCTTCCCATTGGTTGTAGCTGAATGATGGTACTTCATCTGTGAGATACCCACCAGCTACATTCAGCCAGAGATTCTGCATCTGTCAAGGTAATGCAGCCCAGTGGGTGAGCATAACCTGCGTCCACCTGCGCCGCTGGCATCGACTCCTCTCCCATCATCAGCACTATTCATGAAAGGAACACGTTGTCACCTGGCGACCGGAGTACAAATTGACGGAGCGGACTCCGTTGGTGACTTAACAGCCGTGTGCGGCAATGATGCAAACCTGGCTGCGGGCCATCGTCAGGGCAATGTGACACACGTGCCTTGTATGGCTCACGTGTTGAACCTAATTCTCCAGCAATTTTTAAAACACCATCACGGCCTACATGGCTTTGTGCAGCGTGCACGCTCGCTATGTGCTCACTTCAATCGTGCGCACACAGCAGCTCAACAACTTTCGTCGCTACAGAAGTCTTTAGGTCTGGTGGTTAAACGCCTGAAATGCGATGTGCCCACACGCAGGAATTTAAATCTGCACATGTTGCAGCGTTTGTGGCAGCACCGCCGAACCCTGCTGCAATACGTTATGACATATAGCCTGGGATAACTTGATCCAGAGGTGGTGCAGATCACGCTGCTGGAGTGGTGTCAGATCAAGGACCTATGCACCCTGCTACACAGTTTACAAATGTCGACGAAGATGTTTAGCACTGGCAATGTCATTCTCAGCGTGACAATTCTGGTCATCTACATGATGGAGCACACTGTAATTATTATTCGGAGTCAGGTGTTGGGACAAGAGGAAGGGGAGGAAGTACAGGAGGAGTCATATGCGGAAGGGATAACAAGATCTACGAGGTCCAGATGGTCAGCGGCACCTATGCGGCAGTCATGGTGAGGGAGAGGGATTAACAAGGGCGCATAGTATCAGCAAAAACTGTTGAGGAAGGTGCAGGAGCCCATGAAGAAATGGAGGACGAACTGGCGATGGGCATGGAAGACTCAGCAGATGAGTGAGAGCTTGCTCACATTTCGGTTGTGCGAGGTTGTGGGGAGAGGGCAGAGGAAGGAGGCACGATTCTCACCTCTCTGCCACCAACACACCAAGGACTTGGTCCTCCTGGATGCACAAGACACATGAGCGGCTTCTTGCTGCACTACCTACAACATGACCCTCGGATTGTACGAATTCAAAGTAATCCAGAATACTGGGTTGCCACACTGTTACATCCCCGGTACAAGACAAAATTTTGCAAAATAATTCCTGCCATAGAAATGGACGCACGTATACAGGAGTATCTGCAGAATGTGGTACGCAATCTTAGATCTACTTTTCCACTAAACACCAGTGCTGCACAGAGTGAATCTCAACGCTTTGTCATGGATAGGAGGAAATGGTCTTTTACTTGTCCACATCTGAGGGACCGAGGGCTGGCTGCTGTGCTGAGATGGCGTTGAGTACGGTGTCCCTGCACAGTTGCACTTTTGGTCATATACCAAAATGAGTTGAAAAAGGACAGATGCTGGTGGAAAGGGGAACAGGTGTGTTGGAAAGGGGAAAAAAGTTTTGGTCCGTGGATTTGGTGGTTAAGCAACAGTAACATTTGCTGAAGAAACACCATCTGTTACAGTGGGACTGGCAGATTTGGATAAAATGGTATATACTATGTTACCGCTATATAACGAAAATTAATAAGAAAAGAAAGAGAAAGGTATATATCCCCATCAGCAGTCAGTGTCCACCGTGCTCCCAGTTGGAAAAGGAGAGGTTGGCAAGTGGAAGGTTTGGTGGAGGATACAGAGCTGTGTGGCTATGAAACTAATAGTAGCCTGAACCGAGTTAGACGCCATTCGGATCTGGAGACTGTGAGCCCTGTTAGCGTCACAGGGTCCACATGCCCACCCAGCCCAGGAACTCCCTGTTAACAACACAGGGGCCATTGAGTACGCTGACCGTGTGCGTAGGGGCACACCTGTGGACAGCAGGCGCATCAGCAGCAGCAGGCCTGTTAATGCCACTGGGCTGCACAAGCAGGACTGGTAGGACAGGAGCTGGTCTTAACCGTTCTGCGTTACCAACTGTGGTGGTGGCCTGCATCGACACCCTATCCTTGCCTACCTCTGGCCTAAAGCCGCAATGGGTTCAACACATGGAGGTGTGCTCTTTCGGAGCATAATAGAAGACTGCGCACCTCCTTGTTGGCTCCAGCCCCTTTTATAACCTGGGTCCGCCCCAAACCAGGGTGAACCACAATGCACCTCCTGGAGACAAAAGTAGAGTGACACGTCATGAGTGGCATAACTAGCGTCCTATTTGGAACCGCAACTTCAATGATGACCTCATGGCTACCATGACCCAAACACCTCACCAGTCATCGTCTGACCATCAATAATGCGGTGACAAGTCATAGGGGTGGCCCTCTGCAAGCCATTTGGGAGGACACCTGATGCCCTGTGGTCTATATGTGCCCCCCCACATCAGGGGCAGGGCCAAAGAGTTCATTACCGGACCTAGTCTCTGATGCAGTAAGTGCCTGAGCATTCTCAGTAGCATGAAATACAGTATCTGAAAAAAGAATATCAGCTTTAGCATGGTGTCTAGGCACAAAACATGACTTAGATCCGGCACGTAATGCAAGCACCTGTGCAAAGAGGGTTTTCACACTTAGTGTGGGAGCATGCGCTGTATCCCGAAATGAAGACTTAGCGTCAGGAATAGCACAGTCAGGCTGAGCATACTCACTAGGCGAAACACTGTAATTAGGCTGCAGCTGGGGTAAATCGGCACACGCATGCGCACTAGCTGCCTCTCCACACTTAGACGTGGAGGGGAAATTGCTCTTGGAGATGCTGTCTATGAACAGAAGGAAAAGCTAAAGGAAGCCTGACTTTCTATCCCTCCGAATTATCAAATGCAGCAATGAATTCCATGAGTTTGCTATAACATTAGCGTAGCAAAATGTGCATGAGGGTGTCATGCAGAGGTGCTAGAAATAGCTTGGCACCAGTGGGGCACGAATGGAATACAACAGCCAGTTCTATGATGCCACTAAATGGCAGTATTTTTTGCTATCATTATAGCTTATTAAAAACAGAGCAGGAGGGTGTCATGCAGAGGTGCTGCACATAGATTTGCACTAGTGTGACTAGACAAAAGTCCAATAGCCACGTTTAGGATGCCACTAGGTACACTGACTGTTTGCTAGTATAATGGCTTAGTTAAAAAAAGTTTGAGTGTGCAATGCAGGCAGACGTGCTGCAAATATCTTTACAATAGTGTGAATAGACAAAAGTACAATAGCCACGTTTAGGATGCCACTAGGTACACTGACTGTTTGCTAGTATAATGGCTTAGTTAAAAAAAGTTGGAGTGTGCAATGCAGGCAGACGTGCTGCAAATATCTTTACAATAGTGTGAATAGACAAAAGTACAATAGCCACGTTTAGGATGCCACTAGGTACACTGACTGTTTGCTAGTATAATGGCTTAGTTAAAAAAAGTTGGAGTGTGCAATGCAGGCAGACGTGCTGCAAATATCTTTACAATAGTGTGACTACACAAAAGTCCAATAGCCACGTTTAGGATGCCACTAGGTACACTGAGTGTTTGCTAGTATAATGGCTTAGTTATAATGAGTTGGAGTGTGCAATGCAGGCAGACGTGCTGCAAATATCTTTGCAATAGTGTGACTAGACAAAAGTACAATAGCCACGTTTAGGATGCCACTAGGTACACTGACTGTTTGCTAGTATAATGGCTTAGTTAAAAAAAGTTGGAGTGTGCAATGCAGGCAGACGTGCTGCAAATATCTTTGCACTACTGTGACTACACAAAAGTCCAATAGCCACGTTTAGGATGCCACTAGGTACACTGACTGTTTGCTAGCATAATGGCTTAGTTAAAAAGAGTTGGAGTGTGCAGAGGACAGGAGGGTACAGTGCCAGGATTGTGGGGCTCTGGGTAGAGGAATGGAAGCCTGCCTTTCTATTCCCTCCTAATGGGGAAATGCAGCGAAGAAATCCCTGACCTTGGCTACACAGACGCTGTCGCTGTTTTCAGGACCTGTCACCTATGGCTCTGACCCTACCGGTTTCAGCCCTTAAAAGGACTGATAGAAAGTGCTATCCCTATGCTGTCTAACGCTGTGTATGGAGCGCATACAGCTGTATCGGCGATAGGACTCAGGAGTAGAGATGAGCGAACCGGTCCCGGTTCGGCTCGAGGTCGGCTCGACGAACGGGGGTCCCGTTCGAGTTCGGTTCGTCGAACGTTCGACGAACCGAACTCGAACGTATAGGCTAGAATGGGAGGCAATCACAAACACATAAAAATGCATGATAAATGTACACAAACAATAAACATTGCCATAACACTTACCGGTCCTCGCGATCCCTTCTGCACTCTGTCTCCTGCCGCTATTCCATCCGATGATCGCTGAATCCTCCCGGTGACGGCACTGCCAGCAGAGATGCAGGACCTATCGTGACGTCAAAATAGCCATGTGACCAGTCACGTGGCTATTATCTCATTGGCTACAGACTGGTCACATGACTATGACACGTCATGTAGGACCTGCGAGTGCATCTCTCCGGTACACGGTGCACATATGTGTATCGCCGTGTACCGGCGACATGCTCTAGCACACGGTCGACTCCCCGTTCCGTTAGGGACCGGCTGACACAGCCGGTCATTAACGGAGATCACCGTTGCCATAGCAACGCAGTTAGCAGCCAGTAGCTGCTTGGATTACCCTTAGCTAGCAATACAAAAAATGCAGCGGGAGCCCATATATATTTTTTTTAATTATTTATTTAAATAACTAAAAATAAAATGGGCTTCCCTGTATTTTGATTGCTGGACATCACAGTGCTGTAAAAATAAATCTTTAAAAAAATGACGTAGCGCTCCGCGGTATTTTTGATTCTCAGCGCAGATAAAGCAGACAGCTATGGGTTGCCACCCCCATCTGCCTGCCGTTACCTTGGTTGGCAATCAAAATACAGGGAAGCCCATTAATTTTTTCTATTTAAAAAATAGTTAAAAAAAAAAATGACGTTGGGTCCCCCCATTTTTGATAGCCAGCTAGGGTAAAGCAGACGGCTGTAGCCTGAAAACCACAGCTGGCAGCTTTACCGTGGTTGGGGATCCAATGTGGAGGTCCCCTCAGGCTCTTTTTTATAATTATTTTATAAATATTAATAATTACACAATAAAAGTAGGGTCCCCCCCAAATTGGATCACCAGCCAAGGTAAAGCGGACAGCTGTGGTCTGGTATTCTCAGGGTGGAAAGGTCCATAGTTATTGGGCCTTCACAGCCTAAAAATAGCAGGCCGCAGGCACCCCAGACGTGGCGCATCCACTAGATGCGCCAATCCTGGCGCTTCACCCCAGCTCATCCCGTGCCCTGGTGCAGTGGCAAACGGGGTAATAAATCGGGTTGATACTAGCTGTAAAGTCACCTGAGATCAAGCCCAGCAGTTTGTGATGTCATGGCGTCTATTAGATACCCAACATCATAAACTGTCAGTACTAACAAAAACAAAAAATCGACAAAAGAAATTTATTTGAAAAAACAGTCCCCAAAACATTTCCTCTTTCACCAATTTATTGTAAGAAAAAAAATAAAGGGGTCCCACGACGACTCTGGACCGTCTAGAATATCGGGGGGAGACACTCAGGGAACGTATCCCCCATTTTCCAGGAGTGCAGACCCTTCATGTGAGGAGTGTGGGTGCAATGAATCTGCACTCACTCTCCCCGGGTCCATAGCAGCAGAGTCCATGTCGTAATGGTTGCTACCAAAGCTGCAATGCCCTGCTCATGAGGTAAGGGCATGCCTAATCAGGAGAACTACTGTAGAGGAAGCTCTGCTCACTGGTATATAGGTGCTCAGAGGTAATAATAGATAAAATTAGTGAGTAACCTCGGCACTCTAAATCTCCCAGACTAAGTCAGTATGTCACAACGGATAGTAATGCAAAATCACTCTTTATTGGTCCGTATTAAGAAAAAATTTTTTTTCATAAGCATATATGTTTTTGTCCAAAACAAGTTACAAATGACGTTTCGGCCTGAGCCTTCGTCAGATTGGACTTATCTGCATGTAATCATGAAAAATGACAATAATCAGTATCACATAAGAGTGAGAGAACAATAACATAAACTAGAACAATGTAGAGGTACAATTGGGATGCAGCAAAAAAATTGCAACACAGCAAGAAATGAAACACATGATACAAATGTCATAATACAGTACAAGGACAATATAGTAATGACAAATATGGGGTCAGAGTAGACTTAGACAGCTCTGGTACGAAAGAGATGTCAATCATAAAGTAACATGTGCAGTAGGTGTAGAGCTACAGTATGCATGGCAGAGCTAATGGGTAGACCGACCATAGAAAAAGAACAGAGAAAAAGTGGAGAAAAAGTGGAGCAAAAGTGGAGAAAAAGTGGAGAAAAAGTGGAGAAAAAATGGAGAAAAAGTGGAGCAAAAGTGGAGAAAAAGTGGAGAAAAAAATGGAAAAAAAGTGGAGAAAAAGTGGAGAAAAAGTGGAGAAAAAGTGGAGAAAAGTGGAGAAAAAAAGTGGAGAAAAAGTGGAGAAAAAGTGGAGAAAAAAATGGAAAAAAAGTGGAGAAAAAGTGGAGAAAAAGTTGGAAAAAATGGAGAAAAAAATGTAGAAAAAGTGGAGAAAAAGTGGAGAAAAAAATGGAGAAAAAGTGGAGAAAAAGTGGAGAAAAAGTGGAGAAAAAAAGTGGAGAAAAAGTGGAGAAAAAAATGGAAAAAAGTGGAGAAAAAGTGGAGAAAAAGTGGAGAAAAAATGGAGCAAAAGTGGAGCAAAAGTGGAGAAAAAGTGGAGAAAAAGTGGAGAAAAAATGGGGAAAAAGTGGAGCAAAAGTGGAGAAAAAGTGGAGAAAAAAATGGAAAAAAAGTGGAGAAAAAGTGGAGAAAAAGTGGAGAAAAAGTGGAGAAAAAAATGGAAAAAAAGTGGAGAAAAAGTGGAGAAAAAGTGGAGAAAAAAATGGAAAAAAAGTGGAGAAAAAAGTGGAGAAAAAGTGGAGAAAAAGTGGAGAAAAAATGGAGAAAAAAATGGAGAAAAAGTGGAGAAAAAGTGGAGAAAAAGTGGAGAAAAAGTGGAGAAAAAATGGAAAAAAAGTGGAGAAAAAGTGGAGAAAAAATGGAGCAAAAGTGGAGCAAAAGTGGAGAAAAAAATGGAAAAAAAGTGGAGAAAAAGTGGAGAAAAAGTGGAGAAAAAGTGGAGAAAAAGTGGAGAAAAAGTGGTGAAAAAAATGGAGAAAAAGTGGAGAAAAAGTGGAGAAAAAGTGGAGAAAAAGTTGGAAAAAATGGAGAAAAAAATGTAGAAAAAGTGGAGAAAAAGTGGAGAAAAAAATGGAGAAAAAGTGGAGAAAAGGTGGAGAAAAAGTGGAGAAAAAGTGGAGAAAAAGTGGAGCACCCTTTGGTGCCTTTCATGTGGCACTAAGGGGTGGTTAGCTTTGTATTTAGCCAAAAAAATGAAAAAAAAAATGACGTAGGGTTCCCCCCTAGTTTTGTAGCCAGCTAGGGTAAAGCAGACGGCTGCAGCCTGCAGACCACAGCTGGCAACCTCACCTTGGCTGGTAATCCAAAACTGAGGGCACCCCACGCTGTTATTTTAAATTAAATAAATAATTTAAAAAAAAAAAAACACGTAGGGGTCCCCCAAAACTGGATCACCAGCCAAGGTAAAGCAGACAGCTGGGGCCTGATATTCTCAGACTAGGGAGGTCCATGGTTATTGGACTCTCCCCAGCCTAAAAATTGCAGGCCGCAGCCGCCCCAGAAGTGGCGCATCCATTAGATGCGCCAATCCTGGTGCTTCGCCCCAGCTCATCCCGCGCCCTGGTGCGGTGGCAAACGGGGTAATATATGGGGTTAATACCAGATGTGTAATGTCACCTGGCATCAAGCCCTGGGGTTGGTGAGGTCAGGCGTCTATCAGATACCCGACATCACCAACCCAGTCAGTAATAAAAAAAAATAGACGACAAACACATTTTTATTTGAAAAAACACTCCCCAAAACATTCCCTCTTTAACCAATTTATTAGAATGAAAAAGAAATCCAGGTCTGGTGTAATCCAAGGGGTTGCCATGACGATCCACACTGTCCCAGTCAATGAAGAGCAGGATGTTCCCCATTGGCTGGGAGAGCAGTGCAGTGACCTGAGCTAACATCAATGGATCAGCCCAGGTCACTGCAGGGCATGACAAGCGCTGCTGTCAGCGAGGTACATTACCTGCGCTGATCTCCAGCACTGCCGACAGCCCCTGTCACTGAGTTCAATGACCGGCGCCTTCACACCAAGTATCGCGAGAGGCCCGTGACGTCACCGCTAGTCAGTCTCGGGTCGGAAGCGAGAGGTGATGTGACAAGCGGGCGGCCATGGAGGACAGTGACAGCGCTGAGGTCGGGATGGCGGGACTTCATCACCGCAGGTAAGCCGAGCGGGGGGGAGGGGGGGGTTTGTGTGTTTGTGTGTGTGTGTGTGTGTGTGTATGTGTACATGCCGCGGGCAGGAGGGGGCGGAGCGAGCTGAGCGGGAAAGTGTGGGCTTCCTGCACGTAACTAAGATAAACATCGGGTTACTAACCAAAGCGCTTTGCTTGGATACCCGATGTTTATCTTGGTTACCAGCTTGTGGCAGGCTGCCAGCGATGGCTCCTGATCACTGTAGCTGTAAAAAGCCCTGCTTTTTGCTGCTAGAACCGTTCTCGAACGTATCTAGAACTATCGAGCTTTTGCAAAAAGCTCGAGTTCTAGTTCGATCTCGAACAGCCCCAAAAATCACTCGAGCTTAGAACTGGAGAACCACGAACCGCGAACCGCGCTCAACTCTACTCAGGAGGACGGAGCTGCGACAGTGATGTCTGACACCAAAGACGCAGAAGAGATAATGGCGTCCTGGAGGAAAATGTCCGGTTTTATAATGCAGGGACATGTGACATGGACATCCTATCACACATGCCGTTGCTTCTCTGGCTAAAAGTCCACTTAGCTGTGTGTGTGTCTGGGATTGGCTGACATGCTGGCCCGCCCCACTACATGCGCGCGCTTAGGGAAGGAAGACAAGGAAAAAAAAAAAAATGGCGATTATACAAACAGCAGTGATCTGAAGGCGCTGTTCCCGCACACTATACACTGAAATGTCATAATAGTGTGATTCACAGAGTGACTTACATTATTACAGCGGAAAGCCAGCTAGGAATTAGCTGTTTTTTTGCTGCTAGAACCGTTCTCGAACGTTTCTAGAACTATCGAGCTTTTGCAAAAAGCTCGAGTTCTAGTTCGATCTAGAACAGGCCCCAAAATCACTCGAGCCTAGAACTGGAGAACCTCGAACCACGAACCGCGCTCAACTCTAGTGAATTGCCAGGCAAGTCCAGCACTTTTACTTTATTTTCTTCCAGGAATTTCTTCACACACTTGGAATTGTGGCATGGAGCCAAATCTTGTTGGAATGTCCCTTCAAATTTACGCATGAATGGCACATCAAAACATCTATGTATTTGGATAAATTCATCATACCTTCCACAGGAAATAAGATCCCTGTACCATCATGTGTAAAAAAAGCCCCAAAACATCTGTTTTTGAGGGTGTATTACAGTTTGTTGAATATGATCAGTGCGCAATGATTCATTTTTGCTTCTTCTAACAACACTTGCTCCATACCCTTGAACAAAAAGATGGGTTTCATCACTGAAAAATTACCTTTTTCCACTGGCTAGTTGTCCAAGCTTTATATTTTTGTGCCTATGCGAGTCGTTTTGTCTTCATTGGAGATGTCAGAGGCTGTTTCTTTACTGGCTTTGTTGCCCTCCGACCAACTTCCAGAAGCCTGCGCCGTACAGTCGAATCGCTAATATCAATACCTGCAGTGAACAAGTCTCTTTGGAGGTCTTTACTTGTTTTCATTGCATTAATTTTACTATTTCTAATAAGTGTTTTATCAGTTATTGGTGTCGTTTTCCTTTTTCTTCCACATTTCCCTTTTCGTTTGGATAAAACGATCCAGTTTCATTGTGTGTGCGAATTATTCTTGAAACGGTAGATTTTCCAATACCAATCCATGCCCTGTAGAAATGTTTCTCCAGCCTTGTGCTCTGTAGCAATGTGGCCCCAGTATGTGGACTGTAGCAATGTGGCTCCAGAATTGTGCCCTTCAGCAATTTGGCTCCAGCCTTGTGCCCTGTAGCAATGTAGCCCCAGCCTTGTGCCCTGTAGCAATGTGGCCCCAGCCTTGTGCCCTGTAGCAATGCGGCCCCAGCCTTGTGCTCTGTAGCATTGTGGCTCCAGCCTTGCGCCCTGTAGCAATGCGGCCCCAGCCTTGTGCTCTGTAGCAATGTGGCTCCAGCCTTGTGCCCTGTAGCAATATGGCCCCAGCCTTGTGCCCTATAGCAATGTGGACCAACCTTTAGTAATGTCCTCATTCCAGTCCCCTATTATGCCGTTGTTTACACAAAAATAATTCTTATCTGTCCTCCGTTCCTGCGGTGTCCTTACCTTACCAGTCCGCAGGCTTATAGACCCCTACATGATCTCATCCGGTGCACAGAAATGCCACCGGCAGGATGCCATCATGGCTTTACTGCAGTTGAATGTTTTATGGTGCCACAAAGCATTCAACTGCAGTACAGCCCTGACAGCAGCCTGCAGCGGCGGCTCCGTGCATCGGACGGGATCATCGTGGGGTCTATGTGCCTTGTGGTCCACAAGAAACAATTAGGTACACAGCATGAACGGAGGACAGGTGAGAATATACAGTACAGACCAAACGTTTGGACACACCTTCTTATTCAAAGAGTTTTCTTTATTTTTATGACTCTGAAAATTGTAGATTGACATTGAAGGCATCAAAACTATGAATTAACACATGTGGAATGAAATACTTAACAAAAAAGAGTGAAACAAATGAAAATATGTCTTATATTCTAGGTTCTTCAAAGTAGCCACCCTTTGCTTTGATTACTGCTTTGCACACTCTTGGCATTCTCTTGATGAACTTCAAGAGGTAGTCACCAGAAATGGTCTTCCAACAGTCTTGAAGGCGTTCTCAGAGATGCTTAGGACTTGTTGGCCCTTTTGCCTTCACTCTGCGGTCCAGCTCACCTCAAACCATCTCGATTGGGTTTAGGTCTGATGACTGTGGAGGCCAGGTCATCTGGCGTAGCACCTCATCACCCTCCTTCTTAGTCAAATAGCTCTTACACAGCCTGGAGGTGTGTTTGGGTTCATTGTCCTGTTGAAAAATAAATCATGGTCCAACTAAACGCAAACCGGATGGAATAGCATGCTGCTGCAAGATGCTGTGGTAGCCATGCTAGTTCAGTATGCCTTCAATTTTGAAAAAATCCCCAACAGTGTCACAAGCAAAGCACCCCCACACCATCACACCTCCTCCATGCTTCTCGGTGGGAACCAGGCATGTAGAGTCCATCCGTTCACCTTTTCTGCGTCGCACGAAGACACAGTGGTTGTATCCAAAGATCTCAAATTTGGACTCATCAGACCAAAGCACAGATTTCCACTGGTCTAATGTCCATTCCTTGTGTTCTTTCACCCAAACAAGTCTCTTCTGCTTGTTGCCTGTCGTTAGCAGTGGTTTCCTAGCAGCTATTTTATCATGAAGGCCTGCTGCACAAAGTCTCCTCTCAACAGTTGTTCTAGAGATGTGTCTGCTGCTAGAACTCTGTGTGGCATTGACCTGGTCTCTAATCTGAGCTGCTGGTAACCTGCGATTTCTGAGGCTGGTGACTCAGATAAACTTATCCTCCACAGCAGAGGTGACTCTTGGTCTTCCTTTTCTGGAGCGGTCCTAATGTGAGCCAGTTTCTTTGTAGCGTTTGATGGTTTTTGCCACTGCACTTGGAGACACTTTCAAAGTTTTCCCAATTTTTCAAACTGACTGACCTTCATTTCTTAAATTAATGACGGCCACTCGTTTTTCTTTACTTAGCTGCTTTTTTCTTGCCATAATACAAATTCTAACAGTCTATTTCATAGGACTATCAGCTGTGAATCCACCAGACTTCTGCACAACACAACTGATGGTCTTAACCCCATTTACAAGGCAAGAAATCCCACTTATTAAACCTGACAGGGCACACCTGTGAAGTGAAAACCATTTCCGGTGACTACCTCTTGAAGCTCATCAAGAGAATGCCAAGACTGTGCAAAGCAGTAATCAAAGCAAAAGTTGGCTACTTTGAAGAACCTAGAATATAAGACATATTTTCAGTTGTTTCACACTTTTTTGTTAAGTATTTCATTCCATATGTGTTAATTCATAGTTTTGTTATGCATTCAATGTGAATCTACAATTTTCAGAGTCATGAAAATAAAGAAAACATTTTGAATAAGAAGGTGTGTTCAAACTTTTGGTCTGTACTGTATATATATGTGACACCCTGGCAAAACCAGGCAGTCACACATTAGGCCCCTGTTTAACACTTTCCCTCACCTAGGTAACACACAGCCGATCTGAAACCCTAGTCACCCCCCTGTAGGGCAAGACAGGCACACCAGTGGGCGGGACCAGGCGGTTAGGGAACGCCCACCTAGGAATCTAGACAGCCCGGGGTGGTAAAACAAGTAGTTCAATCTGTAGTTCAAGTGGAGGGAGTGTGAGCTGGAGCTACGTGTAGCTCCAGCAGAGGAAGTTCAAGTTGAACGGTGCCAGGGTCGGAGCCCTGGTACCTTGGCTAGGTGGCAGACGGTGGTCTCCGTCAGCAGGAGACGGGAAGACGGCTCAGCAGATCGGAAGAGGACCAGAGAAGGGTTGGAGCCCGCCGGTACCGACACCGGAGACCCAACTGGAAACCGAGCACAGAGCGGGTACTCGGACCCTGAAGCCCGGACCAAAGACAGCGGCCTATCTAATTAACCAATTAAGGGCAGGATTATAGGTCCTGTCCTAACCTAAGTCTCGAAAAGTAGACAACCACGCAAAGAGAGGGATAGGGCCACCGCCAGGGCCTGTAGATCCCATGGGTCAGCGTCAGATGGGCACGGCTCCTCAGGCACACAAAAGTCGGGAGCGGACTCCCGCGTTCCATACCGAGAAGTCTGAACACACAACCACACTAGTTCAGAGGAAAGGACAGCGACCACCAGCCCGGGTGGAAGACCACAGTACAACCGGCCATGGCGGCCGGCCACCAGCACCTTGGTTTACCAAAAGACTCGTGTGATTCATTTAAGTGTGAGTAAACAACCATTCCCTAGTCCATCTAGGCATGCAAGCCCCTACCATCGCCATGCCCTGCACAGAGACACTGGGCCCCGGGGCAACCATCCCTACCCACGGAGGGGTTAACATCCAGCTGCCATTACACCTCCCCCAGGTGCTCCTCACAACAGCAGCGGTGGTGTCCCACTTCACCACACACCGTGGGTGGCGTCACGAACATTCTACAAACAACCCCGTATAAATACATCCCCCTTTTATTCGGAGTGCCCGCGCGACCCCACGGGTCCGGGTGACCCCTCGAGCCGCACTGTAGGCCCTGGATCCGAGCAGTGGGCGGGGATCTGCACATATATATTTTTTTGTCTGCGAGTTTCACTCAAGTATAAGCCGAGGGGAGGAGTTTTCAGCATAAAAAAGGGCTGAAAACCTCGGCTTATACTCGAATGTTCTAAATGTCATCTTCGGCTCCTCCTGAGCGCTTACTTCTTAAATGCAGCCCTAAGCGTCCTCTTATTCTCTGCTACCCCGGTGGGACTATGATGACGGCCGCTGCATGTCTGTGCGGGCAAAGGAGCTCCTCCACCCCCAGTCCTGCTGATGGCTGCTCTGTTTAAATGTACGTGCGTCTGAAAGATGTGCGTACATTTGAATAGAGGCACAGTCTTTAGGACCTGTACACCGGATATGAACAGGCCTTGTACTTCCACAGTGCAGCGCTAGGACCTTTGGTTAGTCACATGACTGTGATGTATTATGTATTATTATGGATGATGTATTAATATGATGCCTCATCTTGGTACAAATTTGTAGATACCAAACAATGTATGACATTTTCTGAGACCCGTAGCATTCTCACATTTTGGGGTCTGGGGCTTTACGACAGCTTATTTTTTGCTGCCTGAGCTAAAGTTTTTAATTATAACATTTGTGTGCAGATGCTACATTTTGATCGCCTGTCATTGCATTTTAAATAAATGTTGTGGCGACCAAAAAACCAAATATTTTAGCATTTGGAATTTTTTTCTCGCCACACCATGTACTGATCAGGTTAATTGATTTTACATTTTGATAATTTGGGCATTTCTGAATGCAGAGATTCCAAATATGTGTATATCTTTTAAAACTGTTTTATTTTCAATGGGAGCGAAAAGGGATGTGATTTGAACTTTTATTTATTTTTTTTTCATATTTTTTAAAAACGTTTTTTTACATTTTTTTATTTATTTTACTGGTCCTCCTAGGGGTCATTATTAGGGATGATTGAATACCCTATTATTCAATTTGATGAATATCCGGCGAATACCTCGCCGCTATTCGAGTATTCGCGAATATTCGACCCCCAATGTAAGCCTATGGGAAATTAGAATAATTTTACGTTGGATCCAACGGTGACCTGTGGTGACTGAGGAAATGGCTGAAATTGATGGGAAAAGGCTGAAACAGTATGGGAACAGCTTGAAGAAGGTGCTTCACTGCATTTCTGGTATCTTTGAATAACGTGGTCAGAGCAGGATGCGGCGTTTACGTAGTCACCAGAACTGCTCTCAAACCAAAGTAAAAGAGGGCAAATTGAGAAGAAAAAGTTTCTAGTGCCTAATAACTGTAATAAAATGTAAAATCAAGCCCCGATGTACAAAAAATAACAACTTCAACATATGTTCACACATTTCGTTTTTTACATTTTTCCTTCTTTTTCGTTTAGAAAGGGCTGTAACTTATACATTATATTGGTGTCTGTCTAGCACCTTCATTTTTTGGGACAAACTTATACAAAGGACCGGCACTCTAAATCTTCTGGAATATTTTTACACTTTATTCCACATCATACAGGCGTAAATAACACGTTACGGCTAATAGTGAGCCTTTTTCACATCACAGATGTGAAGATTTGGAGTGCCGGTCCTTTGTATAAGTTTATATTGTGGATGCCTTCCTTGGACACGTGCACCTTGGATTGTGTGCCGCCTGGAATCTTTGTTTCTGCATATTCCTTCACACTTCATCCATACACTTCACAGGTAGATTTGCATCAAGCACATTCAAAAATACGCCATACTTAACCGTCCCCAGGATGACACCGGGATAGGTAGTAAAGTCTTTGCTGAACCATGACTTGTTCATCTTGGCTCCTTTTAACCCCTTCAGCCCCGGGGCACTTTTTGTTTTTGCGTTTTTGTTTTTTGCTCCCCTTCTTCCGAGAGCCGTAACTTTTTTATTTTTCTGTCAATCTTGCCATATGAGAGCTTGTTTTTTGCTGGACAAGTTGTACTTTTAAATGAAACCATAAGTTTTACCATATAGTGCACTAGAAAACAGCACAAAAATTCCAAATGCGGAAAAATTGCAAAAAAACTGTGATGGCACAATAGTTTTTGGGATGTTTTATTCACGGTGTTCACTATATGGTAAAACTGATGTATGGTTTTAATGCCTGAGGTCGGTGCAAGTTTGTGGACACCAAACATGTATAGGTTTACTTACATCTAAGGGGTTAAAAAAACTTCACAAGTTTGTCCAATAAACGTGGCGCACGATTTGCGCCATTTTCCGAAACACGTAGCGTTCGAATTTTTTGGGATCTATGGCTCAGTGATGGCTAATTTTTTGCAACTCGAGGTGTCGTTTCTAATTGTACCATATTTGCGCAGATGCTACGTTTTGATCGCCTGTTATTGCATTTTGCGTAAAACTTGCGGCGACCAAAAAATGTAATTTGGGCGTTTGGAATTTTTTTGCTACTACGCCGTTTACCAATCAGATTAACTGATTTTATATTTTGATAGATCGGGCATTTCTGAACGCGGCGATACCAAATATGTGTATATTTATTTTTTTTTAACCCTTTAATTTTCATTGGGGGGAAAGGGAGGTGATTTGAACTTTTAGGTTTTTTTTTTATTTTTTAAAACTTTTTTTACTTTTTTTTTTATTTTACTAGTCCCCCTAGGGTGCTATAGCAATCAGCAATCCGATCGTTCTTATCTATCTGCTGATCACAGCTATACAGCTGAAAACAGCAGATTCAGTCACATTCTTTTTCTCTCTGCTCGCGGCCGAGGGAAAACGAAAGTGAAACTTCATAGCTGCAGGCGTCATCATATGACCCTGTGCTACGATGGCAACCACCGATAGTCACGTGATCACGCACGTGACTTCCGGTGGGGGCGGCGGTAAGTAAAAGACATGGCCGCGCGCATTTAGATCTTGCTGCCAGACTTTGGCAGCAAGATTTAAGGGGTTAATGGCCACGGGTGGAAGCGATTCCACCTGCGGCTAGCAGGCACACATGTCAGCTGTTGAAAACAGCTGATATGTGTGCCGACCGCTGCCGCCTGCCCGCGGCAGGGGGCAGGGCTTAACGGGACACGCTACATGACGGATACATCCGTCATTGGTCGTGTAGGGGTTAAAAAACACAGCAAGCAAGAGTTCTCCAAGCAGAGTCTCCCTTTTTTCCAAAATTTGGGCCACACAGACACCCACCCCTTTACTGGCAGCACTTGTGCCCCAGTTGTACACTTCACAGGTAGATTTGCATCAAGCACATTCAAAAATACGCCATACTTAACCGTCCCCAGGAGGACACCGGGGTAGGTACAAAGTCTTTGCAGAACCATGAATTGTTCATCTTGGCTTCTTTTAAAAAACACAGCAAGCAAGGGTTACTCCAAGCGGAGTCTCCCTTTTTTCCAAAAATTGGGCAACACACACACACCCACCCCTTCAGTGGCAGCACTTGTGCCCCAGTTGTACACTTCACAGGTAGATTTGCATCAAGCACATTCAAAAATACGCCATACTTAACCGTCCCCAGGATGACACCGGGTTAGGTAGCTAAGTCTTTCCTGATCCCAGCTCTGTTCATCTTGGATCATTTTTAAAAACAATGTAAGCAAGGGTTACTCCAAGTGGAGTCTCCCTTTTTTCCAAATATTGAGCCACAGACACACCCACTCCTTCAGTGGCAGCACTTGTGCCCCAGTTGTACACTTCACAGGTAGATTTGCATCAAGCACATTTAAAATCCACAAGCATTTACTCTCCCCAGGATGACACAGGGGTAGTAAATTTCTTGTGGATCCATGACTTGTTCATTTTGATGAACGTTAGTCTGTCCACATTGTCACTGGACAGACGCGTGCGCTTATCTGTCAGCACACATCCAGCAGCACTGAAGACACGTTCAGAGACAACGCTGGCAGCTGGACACGACAAAATCTCCAAGGCGTAAGTGGAGAGCTCTGGTCATTTTTTAAGATTTGAAGCCCAAAATGAGCAAGGCTCCATTTGCAAAGTCATGGCATCGATGTTCATTTGGAGATACTCCTGTATCATCCTCTCCAGCTGTTGACTATGTGTCAGACTTGTTGTCTCTGGTGGCCTTGCAAAGGATGGTCTAAAAAAATTATGAAAAGGTTCAATAAAATTGCTGTTACCAGCACCAGATACGGTGCTGCTGGTACGGGTAGACTGTTGAAGATGACGAGACCGTCCCATGTTTGTCAAGTTACAACTGGGAGATTCACTCCCTGCACCACGGTTGTTTGGTGGAAAAGCCGAGCTAAGATCGAGTAACAGCTTTTGCTGATACTCCAGCATACGTGCGTCCCTTTCTATGGCTGGACTTATGTCACAAAATTTGGACTTGTACCGGGGATCTAATAGTGTGGCAAGCCAGTAGTCATCATCACCTCTAATTTTGACAATACGAGGGTCATGTTGGAGGTAGTGCAGCAAGAAGGCGCTCATGTGTCTTGCGCAGCCATGCGAACCAAATCCACGCTGTGTTTGTGGCATAGAGGTGCTAACCGTTCTTTCTTCCTCTGACATCTCCCCCCAACCTCTTTCAACTGAAATTTGACCAAGGTCTCCCTCATCCACTGAGTCTTCCATGTCCATGGACAGTTCGTCCTCTATTTCTTCATGTTCTCCTGCACCTTCCTCAACATTTCGCCTGCTACCATGCGCCCTTGTTGATCCCTGTCCCCCATGGTCCCATGCCTGCCGCATTGGTGATGATGAACGTCTGGACCTTGGTGATGTTGTTGTCTCTTGCGCATACGAATCCTCCTGTAGTTCCTCCCCTTCCTGTTGTCCCACCCCCTGACTCCGAATAGTGTTTAGCGTGTGCTCCAGCATGTAAATGACTAGAATTGTCATGCTGATAATGGCATTGTCAGCGCTAAACATATTCATCGCCATGTCGAAACTGTGCAGAAGGGTGCATAGGTCCTTGATCTGAGACCACTCCATCAGGGTGATCTGCCCCAACTCTGCATCTCGTTGGCCCAGGCTATACGTCATGACGTATTGCACCAGGGCTCGACGGTGCTGCCACAGTCGCTGTAACATGTGGAGAGTCGAATTCCAGTGTGTCGGCATATCGCATTTCAGTTGATGAACCGGCAGGCCAAAAGACTTCTGGAGCGATGGAAGTCGCTCAGCAGCGGTGGTTGAACGGCGGAAGTGAGCAAGACAGTTTTCGTGCCCTGGTAAGAAGGACATCTAGGCCGGGATAGTGTGTTAAAAATTGCTGGACAACAAGGTTCAACACATGAGCCATACAAGGCACGTGTGTCACCTTGCCCAGGTGACGGGCCGCACTCAGGTTTGCAGCATTGTTGCACACGGCCTTACCAGGCTGCAGGTTGAGTGGAGACAACCATTTATTAAACTCAGTCTCCAGAGCTGCCCACAACTCAGCCGCTGTGTGACTCTTATTTCCAAGACATGTCAAGCTAAAGACCGCCTGATGCCGTTGTGCTGTGCTGCCAGCATAGTAATGAGGGGTGCGTGATTCCTTCTGTGCAGTTAGAACGCTGGTGGCCTGACCATGCAGGCTTGGGGCGCAGGTGGAGGACCCAGACGAGGTGAAGGAGGCAGAAGCAGTGGCGGAACTTGGACAGAGGATTGACACACAAGTCGTGGGGACGGCAAGACTTGTGCAGCAGACCCTTCACCATCTATCACCATAGTTACCCAGTGCCCAGTCAGCGACATGTAACGTCCCTGTCCATGCTTACTGGTCCAAGTATCGGTGGTGAAATGCACCCGTTCACACACAGAGTTTCTCAAGGAAGCGGTGATGTTGTGTGCGACATGCTGGTGTAGCGCAGGCACACCTTTCTTAGAGAAGTAGTGGTGACTGGGCATCTGGTACTGGGGCACAGCGACAGACATAAGGTCTCTAAAATCCTGTGTGTCCACCAGGCGGAAAAACAGCATTTCGGTAGCCGAGAGCTTACAGAAGGATAAAGTCAACCTCTTAGCTTTGTCATGGGTCACAGGAAATGGCCTTTTATTTGTCCACATCTGAGGGACAGAGATCTGGCTGCTGTGTGTAGATGGTGGTGAGTAGGGTGTCCCTGAAAAAATGCAGGTTTGTGAGGAAAGTGCAGGTGTAGACATGATGTTGCATTCATCCAACGTTGGTGCAATCGATGTCTGAGAGAGCTGTACACACGCACTTGTTTCCCCTTCCAAACCAACTGACGACCTACCAAGCAAACTGCCTGTTGCAATTACAGTGGTGGAAGTTGTGCGTGGAAAACCAGGTGTGACAGCTGTCCCCACAATCCTAGAAGATGAAGAGCGCGTGGATGCACTTGAAGGGGCAGGCTATGGATGGTTCGCTCCGCTAGACCGCATTGCAGCACGGTGAGCTTCCCACTGGGACATATGATATTTATTCATGTGACGATTCATGGAAGAAGTTGTCAAACTCCTGAGGTTTTGCCCTCTACTAACAGAATCACGACAAATTTTACATATCACATGATTTGGGCGATCTTTTGCTATGTCAAAAAAGGTCCAGGCTAGGCAAGGCTTAGAGGGCATGCGACCTGCTGAGCCCCCCCGACTAGTGCTCAGAGGCAGAGTGGTGGCTGAGGATGCATTTGTAGACGTGCTACCAGTACTACTCCTCTGTCCAGGAAGGCGCAAGGTAACTTTGTCGTCAGTAGCATCCTCCTCCACCGCCTCTGTTGACCTCCTCGAGTGCCTGACTTTGGGTTGACAGTAGGTGGGATCTAGAACTTCCTCATCAAGCGTTGTGTTTGCACTCCCCTCACCCTCAGACCGAGCCTGTTCCTGATGTGAACCAATTTTTAAGTTGTCATCCCAATCTGGTATCTGCGTCTCAACATCATCAGTATGTTCATCATTGTCTATAACAACAGGTGTTACAGTTTATGAATAAGGGTCAACATTATGCTCAGAAACTTGGTCCTCACGGCCTGACACTCTGAGTCACAAAGGTTCTGGGCATCACTGCAGACCATTTCCTGGTCTGTACTCACTGTAGTTTGGGAGTAGATCTCTGATTCCCAGGCTATAGTGTGACTGAACAGCTCTGCAGACTCAGCCATCTCAGTTCCACCATACTGTGGAGAGCGGATGGAGACTTCATAGTGTTAATGTTGGCCATAAATTTGCTTTGATGCAATCTAGTCATGCATCCCTCTTAAACTGTCCGCAGTCCAAATTATGAGTCACTTGCGGTAGCATGCATACCACTCTCTTTCAGACACACCAGAGACGTACTCAGATATGAATAGAAAGTAAGACTGATTTATTCCGGAAGTTGGACAAACATTTAAACAGACTTATTGGCTAGGTGCCAAGAATACGTAACACGTCTCCTATTGGATAAAATAGAACAGCTTATTCTGTGATATACAATATACTGTAATGTGCTTGCTTCCTCATTTATGTTAAGCAATGTCAGCATGATTCACTTGTCACAAGACTCTGTCTGTCTGAGTCTTATGCCAAGAGATATATGTGTGGTACAGTTCAAACACCATCTTAAATCCTGTTCTTTATGGATATCTCCATATAACTCTTATATACTCATAATAGTTCATAATCTTGTCCATAACAGTCCCCCCTTTAGAGATAGCCAAAAAGTCTTTCCTTACTTTCCCAAGTCTATTGATCTGTCCTAATGCCGATGGTTACCTCACTCACATACGAGATAACCATCCCTTGTGGATGAATCTTCCCACCCAACAAATTATGCATAGGAAGCCAGATCCTGACCGTATTCTCTAGACTGTCCTCATGGCTATGTTGCGCTGGCACACGTTATTCAGGAAGGGGGAACGTGGCAGTAGTCCTTTAATTGGCTAATATTTATCAGGGTTGGTTTCAACCAAAGTCTCATGCTCCTCAGTCCTCAGGCGGTAATGGTGGGACATCATCAAAGGTGAGATGCACAGTCGTCTTCCGGTCCACATGCTTAGATATCATCGTCCTGGCACAATGTATCAGGTAGAAGAGGGAAGACAGCCATCTCCTGATCTCAGGCAGGACCAACATCTCTTTGTAGTGGAATGCATGGATCTTCGTCCGAAAGAAAGAGTGAGAGAAGAGAGAGGAAGAGAAAAAGAAAGATTGAGAAGAGAGGAAGAGAGAGAAAGATTGAGGAAAGAGAGAGAGAAAGAGAGGAAAAGAGAGAGGGAAAGAGGAGAGAGAGAAAAAGAAAAGAGAAAAATCTAGATCTGTTTGGATCTGGAGGAGAAAACTCAAAAACGTATATTAGGCAAATGTTTAAACAAATAACAAGCTTAGTTGAAGTATCTGGGGGTACTTCTAAACAGGATTTCATAGGGTCTCAAACTAGTGGTCCCTGCTGGGGTGTCTCCGACACTGAACAATTCAAGGGGAAGACTCTCATGCCCTTGCCTTCTACACTGCCCCATCCTCCCAACCTTCCCTCTATTCTGTGGCTGGTATAGGGTGTGTAGACTCAGTTCTGTGTCTAAGGCCTGCCATATCTCTTTGGCTGGCAGTAAAAGCAGGGCACTAGCCACTTTCTATGGTCTCCAGGAGCCCACAGCTGCACCCTATCTCAGTCCTCTTCTTCTTCTGAGACTTGCTCTTGTAGGGTCAGGACAATGTTTTCTCAAAACTTTCCATCTTTCCTTTCTTCTTCACATCGGGGTCATTCAAAAAGCCCAGATTGACTGACTGTTTCTTTGGTAAGTGATCTTGGGGCTTCTTTGGATGTTCTGTCAGTGAGGGCACTTCTTACTGCTTCCCTTGACTCCTCCAATGTGGACCTCAACCCTGCTCACCGCGACTCTGTCTGGCTATAGCAAAGCTTCCATCAGTTCTTCTATGGCCTCATGGCGGCGTACAGTTCCATTGGCAGTGATCAAGTCTCTTGTCTTCCATACAGAGTAGATGCTGGCTGTCATCTTGCAGGCTTCAGCGAGAGAACATCTGCTTCTTCACAGACAGGAGTGTGGGTAGCGACTGCTCTGTCAGCACAGATTCTTCTGCTACCACCACCATACCCATGTGGAACCGTCTTCTTGATGCATATCTTGATCCATCCGCAAAGGGGTTAAGTCAGGGTCCAAAGGTGTATCCGTCACTGTATCGAATCCAGAGTTTCCTCAGCTATGCCAGAGTCGACTACCTCTTCCACCAAGGTGTCAGAGGTGGGACACTCCCCCCTTGGAAGAGGGAGAAGTATAGCAGGATTAAGGACCCCACACCGGGAGATAGTGACTTTGTCAGGGAGCAGTGATGTCATACAGGCATTGATCTTCAACTAGTGCTTTAGGTAGGTGTTCAATCTGGCTGAGTAGTGTTCAAAGGGCTGCTGTCTTCCTCCATGGCAAACAGGTAGAATGACTTCTGGGCTGGAGATGACGTGATGATACTCTTCAGGTGACTGTGACTGTAACTTAGGTGACTGTGACTGTAACTCAGGTGACTGTGACTGCTGCACATCTGTATGTGGGGTGATCTTGTAAGCTGCTAGATTCATCTCCAGACATCTTGCCACTTGAAGGAGGGTGTCTTGGTCCTTCACTTCTGTAATCAGGAGTTACCAGCTGTAGTTGTTTGCATATGGGCTCTCGGAGACCTGATACAAAGGACTATACCTAGGTTTGTAAGAAAGAGCAATGAGTGTAACTTGGGGTCAGGAAAACACTAAAATTCTAAAAACTAAGACTCCCTAAAACCCCGGGGAAAGAGAAAAGAGCACAAGAGGGTTTGGAAACTACCAAGCAGCACCCCCTGACTACATATACATCTAGAAATAGCAGTGGAACGTATCTACTCTACCTCTCCTGTGCTGACCCTGTAACTGGGGGCCCTACATCCTGACGGTAGACCTGATGGTGGTCAGGGTCGGGCCTCCAGTGTATCCCTCTCTCCTGTCAGACCCTGCAAACTAGGACACAAAGGATTACTGGGTGCTGCCAACGAAAACCCTAATATATGCCAACTCCTGATGATCAATGTCCCCTTGAGACCACATGAACCTCCACCCTCTCTATCAGGGAACTCTTGTGCAAGATACCAGGCAGGATAACATACAAGTGAGAATATCTCAAACTAGGCTAAGCAGCAACTGCCATAGGCAGAACAATATTCACTGTCCACCAGGACTAATAGTGAGCAGTCTATATGGTCTACTAAATTGTATACTAGATACAGCAAAAACAAACATGCAAAAGTGAGGGGAAAAGGTTTCCACAGGACTATCAGCAATAACCTTTGCTAAGGTTCATTAGTGGGAACACAATGGTGCACAACTGCATATATGACCAAAAACAGAGTGTGTTTCAGGTCCCTATGTCCCCCCCCTGCAGCCTCTGCTGCATCAGCAATAAACAGAGCAGTGGCTTTGGCTGCTGAAACAAAAAATGGCGAACTGGGTGTCGGCTGGACTAAAATGGCGTCAAAAGATGAACTATGTAGTGTCTGAGTTAAAACGGCCGCTAAAGATAATTACCGATAAGAAACAGCCGCTAAAAGAAGAAGTAGGTGTTGGCCAAAAATGGCGTCTGAAGAGGCCTGGGAGGGAGTGACATGGATTGTGACATCTACATTCAGGAGGCATTCAATCTGTCACTGGGAATACGGATTATATAGGGACCCCTGGGCTGACCCTGTAACTAGGGACCCTGTACTCGCCCTCATCTCCTGTCAGCCCCTGCAATAATATCCCCATACCATACCCCACCCAGGGCTGGGCAAAACACAGAGTGACAGAAAGAAATCTATATTCAGGACAGGAAATAATGGGGTGGGCTTACTTGGACACAGTGCTCCACAGACAGTACTCAAGTCCACCCTATATATCAGCTTATATCATCTTATTTTCACAGACAGGTAAAATACACATAGTGTAGTTGCTAGATTCAGAATTACATCTCTTCAAATCATCTCAACACTTTCACTATATTGACATTCAATATCACATCCTGTATAACAAACAATTTTCATCTAACCTCCCCCCTTGGGAGAATTCTCTTTTTTCAACATACATGTGTCACTTACAAGTAAACTTCACAGAACTTCATTCACAGGACGAGCCACCATGAAATAGAAACTAACAAACACTTCTCTCTTTTTTTTTCCCCAATTTCAACCCTACGGTGTTCCACACCAAAAACTGCGTACATTATACATACAAACATCTTCCAGGAAAACCTAGAGCACCAGTGTCACTTGGGTGATAATATAGCACACTCACCACTCACCCCTATTGTAACACTGCAAACCTGGTTCCATTACTGGCCAGAAAGATTCCCCAGCTTTAATTTGGGTGAGCCCATACAAATCAGCATATGTGGCAGAGTGGGTTTTCTGGATTTGGCACATCTTCCTATAAAAAGGCATGGGATGCAAATCAGGATCAGGACTCCTAAGGCTTCCATGTCACATATTTAGGGCGTTCTTGTCTGGGACTATCGGAATAATGGTGCGATGCCATGTGTGGGCTGACGTCCTCAAATAAGGACAGCACCTGTGGTTTATCTCTATAGCTGGAGATTGTGTGTTTGGTCTCTGCTGGGGACAGTTTTGATGGTGGGGTGGATCATTGTTAAATCATTGTCATCTTCCTGCCCCCCCTTGGTGGCTTCGGTTGCTCCAGCAACAAATAGGCCAGTGGCCTTGGGACTTAAGATGGCTGGAAAAGGGAACTAGGTGCGGCCCGACCTGAAATGACGTCTGGGGAGGCTAGGGAGGGCGTTTGGTGGGCAGGGGGACAAACTACACAAGTCCAGCCCTCTGGGGACGACTTATAAGGAGGGGGGCGTTGCTTCCTAATGGGCTTGGCCACTTCCTAAGGTGCCATTTTCTGAGCTGGTGCAATATAGAAATATCTACTATCTCCATCACTTTCCTCTTTCCATGCCAATTTTCTAACATCTTTTGACGTTCTATACCATGCCTCAGCATCCATAAGGAGATCTTTATCTTTCAAAATCCCTTGCTTATTTAACAAGACATCTTTCTATTCTTGCTCCTCTAATCTCCCTCTTGGCAGTGATCCCGGCCACCTTCAGGAGCGACTTCATATTTTTAACATATTTCCTTCCTTCTCGTTCGCTTACTAATTCTTCTGCCATTAACTTGACAGGTGTAGATTGATTACACCCCATTTTCAAAAGGGTAAACAACCTAAAACTAACACGTCAATCTGGATGTCTGGTCTGTGCCGTGGTGCACTTCCTCTCCTGGACCAGCAACTATACACTAGAGTTGAGCGCGGTTCGCGGTTTGAGGTTCTCCAGTTCGCGGCTCGAGTGATTTTGGGGGCTGTTCTAGATCGAACTAGAACTCGAGCTTTTTGCTAAAGCTCGATAGTTCTAGATACGTTCGAAAATGGTTCTAGCAGCAAAAAGACCAGCTAATTACTAGCTGGCTTTCCGCTGTAATAGTGTAAGTCACTCTGTGACTCACACTATTATGAAATTTCAGTGTATAGTGTGCGGGAACAGCGCAATCAGATCACTGCTGTTTGGATAATGGCGATCGCCATTTTTTTTTTTCCTTGTCTTCCTTCCCTAAGCGCGCGCGTGTAGTGGGGCGGGCCAGCATGTCAGCCAATCCCAGACACACACACAGCTAAGTGGACTTTTAGCCAGAGAAGCAACGGCATGTGTGATAGGATGTCCATATCACATGTCCCTGCACTATAAAAACGGACATTTTCCTCCAGCACGCCATTATCTGCCTTCTGCGTCCTTGGTGTCAGTCACTGCTGGCGCAGCTCCTATCTCCGATACTGCTGTGTACGCTCTATACACAGCGCTGTACAGAATAGGGATAGAAGTTTCTATTAGTCCTTTTAAGGGCTAATACCGGCAGGGTCAGAGCCATAGGTGAAAGTCAGGGCTGTGAAAACAGAGTTTAACAGCTACACAAGATAACAGCGTCTGTGTAGCTAAGGTCAGGGATTTCCTCACTGCATTTCCCCATTAGGAGGGATAGAAAGGAAGGCTTCTTTTTCTCTACCCAGACCCACAACCCTGCCACTGTACCCTCCTGTCCTTTGCACACTCAAGCTCATTGTTACTAAGCCATTATACTAGCAAACACTGAGTGAACTTAGTGGCATCCTAAAAGTGGCTGTTGGACTTTTGTATTGTCCCACTAGTGCAAAGATATTTGCAGCACGTCTGCCTGCATTGCACACTCAAACTCATTGTTACTAAGCAATTATACTAGCAAACACTGAGTGAACTTAGTGGCATCTTAAAAGTGGCTGTTGGACTTCTGTATTGTCCCACTAGTGCAAAGATATTTGCAGCACGTCTGCCTGCATTGCACACTCAAACTCATTGTTACTAAGCCATAATAGTAGCAAACACTGAGTGAACTTAGTGGCATCCTAAACATGGCTGTTGCACTTCTGTATTGTCCCACTAGTGCAAAGATATTTGCAGCACGTCTGCCAGCATTGCACACTCAAACTCATTGTTACTAAGCCATTATAGTAGCAAACACTGAGTGAACTTAATGGCATCCTAAATGTGGCTGTTGGACTTTTGTATTGTCCCACTAGTGCAAAGATATTTGCAGCACGTCTGCCTGCATTGCACACTCAAACTCATTGTTACTAAGCCATTATAGTAGCAAACACTGAGGTAACTTAGTGGCATCCTAAACGTGGCTGTTGGACTTCTGTATTGTCCCACTAGTGCAAAGATATTTGCAGCACGTCTGCTTGCATTGCACACTCAAACTCATTGTTACTAAGCCATTATAGTAGCAAACACTGAGTGAACTTAGTGGCATCCTAAACGTGGCTGTTGGACTTCAGTATTGTCCCACTAGTGCAAAGATATTTGCAGCACGTCTGCCTGCATTGCACACTCAAACGTATTGTTACTAAGCCATTATAGTAGCAAATACTGAGGTAACTTAGTGGCATCCTTATCGTGGCTGTTGGATTTCTGTATTGTCCCTCTAGTGCAAAGATATTTGCAGTACGTCTGCCTGCATTGCACACTCAAACTCATTGTTACTAAGCCATTATACTAGCAAACACTGAGTGAACTTAGTGGCATCCTAAAAGTGGCTGTTTGACTTCGGTATTGTCCCACTAGTGCAACGATATTTGCAGCACGTCTGCCTGCATTGCACACTCAAACTCATTGTTACTAAGCCATTATACTAGCAAACACTGAGTGAACTTAGTGGCATCCTAAAAGTGGCTGTTGGACTTCTGTATTGTCCCATTAGTGCAAAGATATTTGCAGCACGTCTGCCTGCATTGCACACTCAAACTCATTGTTACTAAGCCATTATAGTAGCAAACACTGAGGTAATTTAGTGGCATCCTAAACGTGGCTGTTGGACTTCTGTATTGTCCCACTAGTGCAAAGATATTTGCAGCACGTCTGGCTTCATTGCACACTCAAACTCATTGTTACTAAGCCAATATAGTAGCAAACACTGAGGAAACTTAGTGGCATCCTAAACGTGGCTGTTGGACTCCTGTACTGTCCCACTAGTGCAAAGATATTTGCAACACATCTGCCTGCATTGCACACTCAAACTCATTGTTACTAAGCCATTATACTAGCAAACACTGAGTGAACTTAGTAGCATTCTAAAAGTGGCTGTTGGACTTCTGTATTGTCCCACTAGTGCAAAATTATTTGCAGCACGTCTGCGTGCATTGCACACTCAAACTTATTGTTACTAAGCCTTTATAGTAGCAAACACTGAGGTAACTTAGTGGCATCCTAAACGTGGCTGTTGGACTTCTGTATTGTACCACTAGTGCAAAGATATTTGCAGCACGTCTGCCTGCATTGCACACTCAAACTCATTGTTACTAAGCCATTATAGTAGCAAACACTGAGGAAACTTAGTGGCATCCTAAACGAGGCTGTTGGACTTCTGTATTGTCCCACTAGTGCAAAGATATTTGCAGCACGTCTGCCTGCATTGCACACTCAAACTCATTGTTACTAAGCCATTATACTAGCAAACACTGAGTGAACTTAGTGGCATCCTAAAAGTGGCTGTTGGACTTCTGTATTGTACCACTAGTGCAAAGATATTTGCAGCACGTCTGCCTGCATTGCACACTCAAACTCATTGTTACTAAGCCATTATAGTAGCAAACACTGAGGAAACTTAGTGGCATCCTAAACGAGGCTGTTGGACTTCTGTATTGTCCCACTAGTGCAAAGATATTTGCAGCACGTCTGCCTGCATTGCACACTCAAACTCATTGTTACTAAGCCATTATAGTAGCAAACACTGATTGAACTTAGTGGCATCCTAAACGTGGCTGTTGGACTTTTGTATTGTCCCACTAGTGCAAAGATATTTGCAGCACGTCTGCCTGCATTGCACACTCAAACTCATTGTTACTAAGCCATAATTGTAGCAAACACTGAGTGAACTTAGTGGCATCCTAAACGTGGCTGTTGGACTTCTGTATTGTCCCACTAGTGCAAAGATATTTGCAGCACGTCTGCCTGCATTGCACACTCAAACTTATTGTTACTAAGCCATTATAGTAGCAAATACTGAGGTAACTTAGTGGCATCCTTATCGTGGCTGTTGGACTTCTGTATTGTCCCTCTAGTGCAAAGATATTTGCAGCACGTCTGCCTGCATTGCACACTCAAACTCATTGTTACTAAGCCATTATACTAGCAAACACTGAGTGAACTTAGTGGCATCCTAAACGTGGCTGTTGGACTTCTGTATTGTCCCACTAGTGCAAAGATATTTGCAGCACGTCTGCCTGCATTGCACACTCAAACTCATTGTTACTAAGCCATTATAGTAGCAAATACTGAGGTAACTTAGTGGCATCCTTATCGTGGCTGTTGGACTTCTGTATTGTCCCACTAGTGCAAAGATATTTGCAGCACGTCTGGCTTCATTGCACACTCAAACTCATTGTTACTAAGCCAATATAGTAGCAAACACTGAGGAAACTTAGTGGAATCCTAAACGTGGCTGTTGGACTCCTGTACTGTCCCACTAGTGCAAAGATATTTGCAGCACATCTGCCTGCATTGCACACTCAAACTCATTGTTACTAAGCCATTATTGTAGCAAACACTGAGGTAACTTAGTGGCATCTTAATCGTGGCTGTTGGACTTCTGTATTGTCCCTCTAGTGCAAAGAAATTTGCAGCACATCTGCCTGCATTGCACACTCAAACTCATTGTTACTAAGCCATTA
Organism: Anomaloglossus baeobatrachus; assembly: GCF_048569485.1. NCBI lineage: Eukaryota > Metazoa > Chordata > Amphibia > Anura > Aromobatidae > Anomaloglossus > Anomaloglossus baeobatrachus. The sequence continues at coordinate 353,338,535 of NC_134358.1, read as the reverse complement.
TAGTAGCAAACACTGAGGAAACTTAGTGGCATCCTAAACGTGGCTGTTGGACTTCTGTATTGTCCCACTAGTGCAAAGATATTTGCAGCACGTCTGCCTGCATTGCACACTCAAACTCATTGTTACTAAGCCATTATACTAGCAAACACTGAGTGAACTTAGTGGCATCCTAAAAGTGGCTGTTGGACTTCTGTATTGTCCCACTAGTGCAAAGATATTTGCAGCACGTCTGCCTGCATTGCACACTCAAACTCATTGTTACTAAGCCATTATAGTAGCAAACACTGAGTGAACTTAGTGGCATCCTAAACGTGGCTGTTGGACTTCTGTATTGTCCCACTAGTGCAAAGATATTTGCAGCACGTCTGCCTGAATTGCACACTCAAACTCATTGTTACTAAGGCATTATACTAGCAAACACTGAGTGAACTTAGTGGCATCCTAAAAGTGGCTGTTGGACTTCTGTATTGTCCCACTAGTGCAAAGATATTTGCAGCACGTCTGCCTGCATTGCACACTCAAACTCATTGTTACTAAGCCATTATAGTAGCAAACACTGAGTGAACTTAGTGGCATCCTAAAAGTGGCTGTTGGACTTCTGTATTGTCCCACTAGTGCAAAGATATTTGCAGCACGTCTGCCTGCATTGCACACTCAAACTCATTGTTACTAAGCCATTATAGTAGCAAACACTGAGGAAACTTAGTGGCATCCTAAACATGGCTGTTGGACTTCTGTATTGTCCCACTAGTGCAAAGATATTTGCAGCACCTCTGCATTGAACATCCAAGCTCATTGTTGCAAAGCTATTATACTAGCAATTTATGCTGCCAGTTTCAGGGCCGTAGTTGCATTGTCAGGGATAATTATTGTTGTTTATTCTGCTGTTAATAATGCTAGACCACTGCTGCAATCTACACCACCTCTCAATTTTTACTACCACATTTTAAGTGCGCAATCTTGTCGCAATCAAAATGAGTGGCAAAATGACAGATGCTGGTGGAAAGGGGAAGAGGCGTGTTGGAAAAAGAAAAAAAGGGTTTGTCCGTGGGGAAGGTGGCAAAGCTCCATTAACATCTGCTGAAGATAGACCATCTTCCAGCAAAAGTAAGATGTCTACTACTTACCATGGACAATCCGATGTGCTCCCTTTTTTCAGACACGAACAACTGGAACAAAGGTAGATGATGGCCAAAAAAGGAAAATGCTTGAATGGATCTCAAGTGGTCCAATAAGTGCCCTCTCCGCCACCTCAACTACTGCATCCAAAAAACACCAGTCTTCTGAGTTGTCAGCACATTCACACTTGCATTCTCCCAGCTCTGAAGTCTCCATCCGCCCTGCACAGTATGGTGGAACTGAGATGGCTGAGTCTGCAGAGCTGTTCAGTCACACTATAGCCTGGGAATCAGAGGTCTGCTCCCAAGCTACAGTGAGTACAGACCAGGAAATGGTCTGCAGTGATGCCCAGAACCTTTGTGACTCTGATTCAGGCTGTGAGGACCAAGTTTCTGAGCATAATGTTGACCCTTTTTCACAAACTGTAACACCTGTTGTTATAGACAATGAGGAACATACTGATGACGATGAGACGCAGATACCAGACTGGGATGATAACTTAAACATTCGGTCAGGGCAAGAAGAGGCTCGGTCTGAGGGTGAGGGTGAGTGCAAACACAACAATTGATGATGAAGTTCTAGATCCCACCTACTGTCAACCCACAGTCAGGTACTCGAGGAGGTCAACAGAGGCGGTGGAGGAGGATGCAACCGACGACGAAGTTACCTTGCGCCTTCCTGGACAGAGTCGGAACACTGGTAACACGTCTACAACTGCATCCTCAGCCACCACTCTGCCTCTGAGCACTAGTCGGGGGGGCTCAGCAGGTCGCATGCCCTCTAAGCCTTGCCTAGCCTGGTCCTTTTTTGACAAAGCAAAAGATGGCCCAAATTATGTGATCTGTAAAATTTGTCGTGATTCTGTTAGTAGAGGGCAAAACCTCAGCAGTTTGACAACTTCTTCCATGAATCGTCACATGAATAAATATCATATGTCCCAGTGGGAAGCTCACCGTGCTGCAATGCGGCCTAGCGGAGCGAACCATCCACCGCCTGCCCCTTCCCTTTCTAGGTCGTCAGTTGGTTTGGAAGGGGAAACAAGTGCGTGTGTACAGCTCTCTCAGACATCGATTGCACCAACGTTGGATGAAGGCAACATTATGTCTCCGCCTGCACTTTCCTCACAAACCTGCATTTTTCTAGGGACACCCTACTCAACACCATCTACACACAGCAGCCAGATCTCTGTCCCTCAGATGTGGACAAATAAAAGGCCATTTCCTGCGACCCATGACAAAGCTAAGAGGTTGATTTTATCCCTCTGTAAGCTCTTGGCTACCGAAATGCTGTTTTTCTGCCTGGTGGACACACAGGATTTTAGAGACCTTAAGTCTGTCGCTGTGCCCCAGTACCAGATGCTCAGTCACCACTACTTCTCTAAGAAAGGTGTGCCCGCGCTACACCAGCATGTCGCACACAACATCACCGCTTCCTTGAGAAACTCTGTGTGTGAACGGGTGCATTTCACCACCGATACTTGGACCAGTAAGCATGGACAGGAACGTTACATGTCGCTGACTGGGCACTGGGTAACTATGGTGATAGATGGTGAAGGGTCTGCTGCACAAGTCTTGCCGTCCCCACGACTTGTGTGTCAATCCTCTGTCTGTCCAAGTTCCGCCACTGCTTCTGCTTCCTCCACCTCATCTGTGTCCTCCACCTCCGCCCCAAGCCTGCCTGGTCAGGCCACCAGCGTTCTCACTGCGCAGAAGGAATCACGCACCCCTCATTACTATGCTGGCAGCAGAGCGCAACGGCATCAGGCGGTCTTTAGCTTGACATGTCTTGGAAATAGGAGTCACACAGCGACTGAGTTGTGGGCAGCTCTGGAGACTGAGTTTAATAAATGGTTGTCTCCACTCAACCTACAGCCTGGTAAGGCCGTGTGCGACAATGCTGCAAACCTGGGTGCGGCCCTTCGGCTGGGCAAGGTGACACACGTACCTTGTATGGCTCACGTGTTAAACCTTGTTGTACAGCAATTTTTAACACACTATCCCGGCCTAGATGGCCTTCTGACCAGGGCACGAAAACTGTCTGCTCACTTCCGCTGTTCAACCGCCGCAACTGAGCGACTTGCATCGCTCCAGAAGTCTTTCGGCCTGCCGGTTCATCGCCTGAAATGCGATGTGGCGACACGCTGGAATTCGACTCTCCACATGTTACAGCGACTGTGGCAGCACCGCCGAGCCCTGGTGCAATACGTCATGACGTATAGCCTGGGCCATCGAGATGCAGAGGTGGGGCAGATCACCCTGATGGAGTGGTCTCAGATCAAGGACCTATGCACCCTTCTGCACAGTTTCGACATGGCGACGAATATGTTTAGCGCTGACAATGCCATTATCAGCATGACAATTCCGGTCATTTACATGCTGGAGCACACGCTAAACACTATTCGGACTCAGGGGGTGGGACAACAGGAAGGGGAGGAACTACAGGAGGATTCATATGCGCAAGATACAACAACATCACCAAGGTCCAGACGTTCATCATCACCAACGCGGCAGGCATGGGACCATGGGGGACAGGGATCAACAAGGGTGCATGGTAGCAGGCGAAATGTTGAGGAAGGTGCAGGAGAACATGAAGAAATGGAGGACGAACTGTCCATGGACATGGAAGACTCAGCGGATGAGGGACACCTTGGTCAAATTTCAGTTGAAAGAGGTTGGGGGGAGATGTCAGAGGAAGAAAGAACGGTTAGCACCTCTATGCCACAAACACAGCGTGGACTTGGTCCGCATGGCTGCGCAAGACACATGAGTGCCTTCTTGCTGCACTACCTCCAACGTGACCCTCGTATTGTCAAAATTAGAAGGGATGATGACTACTGGCTTGCCACACTATTAGATCCCCGGCACAAGTCCAAATTTTGTGACATAATTCAAGCCATAGAAATGGACGCACGTATGCAGGAGTATCAGCAGAAGCTGTTACTCGATCTTAGCTCGGCTTTTCCACCAAACAACCGTGCAGGTGCAGGGAGTGAATCTCCCAGTTGTAACTTGATAAACATGGAACGGTCTCGTCATCTCCAACAGTCTACCTATACCAGTAGCACTGTATCTGGTGCTGGTAAAAGCAATTTTATTGAATCTTTTCATAATTTTTTTAGACCCTCCTTTGCAAGGCCACCAGAGACAACAAGTCTGACACATAGTCAACGGCTGGAGAGGATGATACAGGAGTATCTCCAAATGAACATCGATGCCATGACTTTGCAAATGGAGCCTTGCTCATTTTGGGCTTCAATTCTTGAAAAATGGCCAGAGCTCTCCAGTTACACCTTGGAGCTTTTGTCGTGTCCAGCTGCCAGCGTTGTCTCTGAAAGTGTCTTCAGTGCTGCTGGGTGTGTGCTGACAGATAAGCGCACGCGTCTGTCCAGTGACAATGTGGACAGACTAACGTTCATCAAAATGAACAAGTCATGGATCCACAAGGAATTTAGTACCCCTGTGTCATCCTGGGGAGAGTAAATGCTTGTGGATTTGGAATGTGCTTGATGCAAATCAAAACATCCTGTTTGCAACTAGGGCACAAGTGCTGCCACTGAAGGGGTTAGTGTCTGTGTGGCCCAATTTTTGGAAAAAAAAGGGAGACTCCGCTTGGAGTAACCCTTGCTTACAGTGTTTTTAAAAATGATCCAAGATGAACAATTCATGGTTCAGCAAAGACTTTGCTACCTACCCCGGTGTCATCCTGGGGACGGTTAAGTATGACGTATTTTTGAATGTGCTTGATGCAAATCTAGCTGTGAAGTGTACAACTAGGGCACAAGTGCTGCCACTGAATGGGTGGGTGTTTGTGTGGCCCAATTTTTGGAAAAAAAGGGAGACTCCGCTTGGAGTAACCCTTGCTTACATTGTTTTTAAAAATGATCCAAGATGAACAGAGCTGGGATCAGGAAAGACTTTGCTACCTACCCCGGTGTCATCCCATGCCTATATCTGTGTCTCCTCCTCTTTTTCCTTGTCCAGCTCTTTTGTTTTTGCATGAGTATATGTCCTTGTCACTTTCCCATGTGTTTGTGTTGTGTTGTGAGTTGTTTGTCCCCTTTTGGACACCTTTGAGGGTGTTTTCTAGGTGTTTTTATGTGTTTGTAATTGCCTGCCATTGTTTCCTATGCGGTTCGAGTTCGGTTCGTCGAACATTCGACGAACCGAACTCGAACGAGACCTCTGTTCGGCGAACCGAACTCGAGCCGAACCGGGACCGGTTCGCTCATCTCTACTATACACATCCACAGAATACACAGATTTCTCTCTCAGTCCTACCAGGAAGAAGTGTCACGTGGGTGATAGAAAGTAAATTCACCCTCACTATATCTTACTTCAAGTACTAGTAACCTCTGTTCACCTTATATACACCACATTTGAACGGTCCGTCCAGAACATTAATGACACTGATTAACACCAAAGTTAAGGATTTTCCCCAATGTATTCAATCCTAGGTAAGAATACATTGACATCCACTAAAACAAGACCAATGAGTATGCATACAACCTTCAACTCACTGCTTAGCAGGAAAACCGTACCAGGTAACAGTCAGGGCTCTTTCCCCCACTTTATACAACACTGCACCTGTACATAGAAAACCCTCCTCTGAAGTCTTCTATTCCCGCAGACCAGATCCAAAGCCTTATCAATCATCAACTATCGACCGGACACGTCGTCACAAATCGGTGTATCTCGCAGTATACACAGCAGTATACATAAACAGTAAACCTCAAAGTACAGCTGCTCATTTTTTTGTTTGTTTTTTTTTTTCCACTCAAAAGACAGCTTTCACTACATTATCGTGACACTTCCCCTTTTTCCGCCGTAACTGAAAAAAACAGAACTTCCTGTTTCAGGCAGCCAGCCTGCAAATAAACAGACATTTCAACAGGTAGACACAGGTAAACACAATGACATAACAATAAGGACACTATATATACCATCCAGGTGGCTGATTTCACCTGCAGATATAACCATATATAATTCCATATATATATATATATGTATATATATATATATATATATATATATATATAACCAGCGTATATAACAACTTCCTCATTTTCCTCTACCGTTAATTCAGAGAAAAATGAAACTTAGAACTTCTGCTTTCTCCCAGAGCAGACAAAAACCCAAAACCACATTACATTATGTGATTTAGAATTACATTTATACAGACAGCTTAAGGTGAACCTGACCACCTTGGTGTGGGATCTCTTAGGACGGCTTATCTCATGCGAGATGGCGGTCATTAGGTGTCTAGACTGGAACAGCCCAACCCCCCTTTCGAAATGCAAGTACACGCATGAGGTTGCAAGGTGAGATTATACAAATGTTCTCACCTGCATGTGGAGTGCGCATCTCCATTCCTTCTGCGTAGTTGCCTTTCGAATCAAGGTGTCAGTCAGCATGTCCGTCCGTCATCCAGACTCCGTCCTAAGGTTCGTTGGGCGCCACTGTTAATGTTGGCCATAAATTTACTTTGATGCAATCTAGTCATGCATCCCTCTTAAACTGTCTGCAGTCCAAATTATGAGTCACTTGTGGTAGCATGCATACCACTCTCTTTCACACACACCAGAGACGTACTCGGATATGAATAGAAAGTAAGACTGATTTATTCCGGAAGTTGGACAAACATTTAAACGGACTTATTGGCTAGGTGCCAAGAATACGTAACACGTCTCCTATTGGATAAAATAGAACAGCTTATTCTGTGATATACAATATACTGTAATGTGCTTGCTTCCTCATTTATATTAAGCAATGTCAGCATGATTCACTTGTCACAAGACTCTGTCTGTCTGAGTCTTATGCCAAGAGATATATGTGTGGTACAGTTCAAACACCATCTTAAATCCTGTTCTTTATGGATATTTCCATATAACTCTTATATACTCATAATAGTTCATAATCTTGTCCATAACAATAGCTGGGAGAAAGCAAGTGTGATTGGGATGACAACTCAGAGGACTGGTGTTTTTTGGATGCGGTAGTTAAGGTGGCGGAGAGGGCACTTGTTGGACCACTTGAGATCCATTCAAGCATTTTCTGTTTTTGGCCATCATCTACCTTTGTTCCAGTTGTTCGTGTCCATAAAAAAGGGAGCACATCGGATTGTCCACAGCAAGTAATAGACATCTTAAGGCCTAGTCACACACAACGACTTACCAGCGATCCCGAAAACGATGCCACCTGATAGGGATCGCAGGTAAGTCGCTGGGAGGTCGCAGGTGAGATGTCACACAGTCAGATCTTACAGAGGTGCTGCAAATAGATTTGCACTAGTGGGACACTAATGGAAGTCCAACAGCCACTTTTAGGATGCCACTAAGTTTCCTCAGTGTTTGCTAGTATAATAGGTTAGTAAAAATGAGTTTGAGTGTGCAATGCAGTGGTGCTGCAAATAGCTTTGCACAAGTGGGACAATAATGAAGTCCAACAGCCACTTTTAGGATGCCACTAAGTTTCTTCAGTGTTTGCTAGTATAATGGCTTAGTAAAAATGAGCTTGAGTGTGCAATGCGAAGGTGCTGCAAATAGATTTGCACTAGTGGGACACTAATGGAAGTCCAACAGCCACTTTTAGGATGCCACTAAGTTTCCTCAGTGTTTGCTAGTATAATAGCTTAGTAAAAATGAGTTTGAGTGTGCAATGCAGTGGTGCTGCAAATAGCTTGGCACCAGTGGGACAATAATGAAGTCCAACAGCCACTTTTAGGATGCCACTAAGTTTCCTTAGTGTTTGCTAGTATAATGGCTTAGTAACAATGAGCTTGAGTGTGCAATGCAGTGGTGCTGCAAATAGCTTTGCACCAGTGGGACAATAATGAAGTCCAACAGCCACTTTTAGGATGCCACTAAGTTTCTTCAGTGTTTGCTAGTATAATGGCTTAGTAAAAATGAGCTTGAGTGTGCAATGCAGAGGTGCTGCAAATAGATTTGCACTAGTGGGACACTAATGGAAGTCCAACAGCCACTTTTAGGATGCCACTAAGTTTCCTCAGTGTTTGCTAGTATAATAGCTTAGTAAAAATGAGTTTGAGTGTGCAATGCAGTGGTGCTGCAAATAGCTTGGCACCAGTGGGACAATAATGAAGTCCAACAGCCACTTTTAGGATGCCACTAAGTTTCCTCAGTGTTTGCTAGTATAATGGCTTAGTAACAATGAGCTTGAGTGTGCAATGCAGAGGTGCTGCAAATAGATTTGCACTAGTGGGACACTAATAGAAGTCCAACAGCCACTTTTAGGATGCCACTAAGTTTCCTCAGTGTTTGCTAGTATAATAGGTTAGTAAAAATGAGTTTGAGTGTGCAATGCAGTGGTGCTGCAAATAGCTTTGCACCAGTGGGACAATAAAGAAGTCCAACAGCCACTTTAAGGATGCCACTAAGTTTCCTCAGTGTTTGACAGTATAATGGCTTAGTAAAAATGAGTTTGAGTGTGCAATGCAGTGGTGCTGCAAATAGCTTGGCACCAGTGGCACAATAATGAAGTCCAACAGCCACTTTTAGGATGCCACTAAGTTTCCTCAGTGTTTGCTAGTATAATGGCTTATTAACAATGAGCTTGAGTGTGCAAAGGGCAGGAGGGTACAGTGGCAGGGTTGTGGGTCAGTGTAGAGGAAAGGAAGCTTCACTTTCTATCCCTCCTAATGGGGAAATGCAGCGAGGAAGTCCCTGACCTTAGCTACACAGACGCTCTTATCTGTAGCTGTTAAAATCTGTTTCCACTTACCTGACTGTCACCTATGGCTCTGTGCCTGCTGTTATTAGCCCTTACAAGGGCTAAAAGAAACTTATATCCCTATTCTGTATAGCGCTGTGTGTAGAGCGTACACAGCAGTATCGGAGAAAGGAGCTACGCCAGCGGTGACTGACACCCAGACGCAGAAGGCAGATAATGGCGTCCTGATGGGCAGATACCCGTTTTTTATAATGCAGGGACATGTGACATGGACATCCTATCACACATGCAGTTGCTTCTCTGGCTAAAAATCCACTTAGCTGTGTGTATGTCTGGGATTGGCTGACATGCTTGCCCGCCCCACTACACGCGCGCGCTTAGGGAAGGGAGACAAGGAAAAAAAAAAAAAAATGGCGATCGCCATTATCCCAGCAGCAGTGATCTGAATGCGCTGTTCCCGCACACTATACGCTGAAATTTCATAATAGTGTGAGTCACAGAGTGACTTACAAAATTACAGCGGAAAGCCAGCTAGTAATTAGATTGGCTTTTTGCTGCTAGAACCGTTCTCGAACGTAACTAGAACTATTGAGCTTTAGCAAAAAGCTCGAGTTCTAGTTCAATCTAGAACAGCCCCCAAAATCACTCGAACCGCGAACTGGAGAACCACGAACCGCGCTCAACTCTAGTCAGCAACAATGTGCCCGTTGGGATGTTGACCTTGACCACCTCCTCCTCCACCAGCACCACCAGCTCCAGTGGCCCTCTACTCAAATGTAGGAAGGGCCACTGGCTGTTCTCAAATCTCAGACTTCTGAGGGCTCTCAGGTGGTCCCTGTATCATACATTGGGGAGGGATGGCAGTCATTTGTACTTTTCTGCATCCCCTATATCCTTAGTGTGAAAGTTGAAATACCTACTCCATAACACTTTACAGTGCTATTGCCAATGTGGCAATTTGGGTATTGGCCTTGCCCTCCTCTTCCTCCACCAACACCACCAGCTCCGGTGGCCCTCTATTCAAATTCTATTCAAATGATTCTGTAATGTATGTTTTATGGACAAAGGAACGCCACGCTGGGACATCGAAGCTGATGTCGTTGATGATGAATGCATATGACCAAAAGCAGGTTGGGAGCAGGAGGCATCATTGCCTGCTTCCTAGACCGCAGTTTGTGAAGCATGCACCACCGTGGAAGAGGCAGTTGTTTCACTCTGTAGCTCAGGCTTTATTCCACTAGCTAACACCAAGGATTTAAAAAAAATCAGTTTCCCCAGGGAAGAATGGTTCAAACATCATGTAGCACAGCATCAGAAGGTACTCCCAACATCTTATTTTTTTAAAATTGGTAGGATAAGCAACAGAGCACTACATGCCAAGGAGTTTAATAAATTCAGTTCCCCTAGGGTGTGAAGGTTCAGACATCATGTAGAACTGCATCAGTAGGTACTCCCAATAGCTCTCAACAGCATTTTTTAAGAAAAGAATTGGTAGGATTTGCAACAGGGCATAACATGCAAAGGAGTTTAATAAATTCTGATTCCGCAGGGGGGGCATGTGTAGCACTCCGTGGAGCACAGCATCAATAAAGAACACAAATAGAGACTGCCTGACCAATTGTTATAGACAGTGTAGCCTCAACAGTGTTTGTGCCAGTGCATAATGTACAAAAACTTTAACAATATTGCCCTGGGTTATTGGGCCAAACAATTACATCGCATCAGCATAACAAGTTAGATTAGTTATGCGGTCTCATTAGATGATAGAAGACAAAATAGTCTTGAATGAGAAAAATGGAATTTATTTGAACTTAAGAAATACAAATTTGTGGCTAGACTTATTACTGGGTCTTGTTAACAGGCGACCAGAGATACTCTGGGGCAATCCATCTATGGTTCATTTTGATCATCGTCAAACTGTCAGCACTTTCCGTGGATAGTCGTGTGTGCCTATCTGTTGTTTTTGACACCGCTAAGCTGAAAACATGCTCAGAAAACACACTCAGAGCAGGGCAAGCTAGCACTTCCAAAGCACATAAGGGGAGGTCTGGCCAAGTGTTGAGTTTGGAAACCCAATAGTTAAACAGAACAGTAGACTCTGAAAGCACGCTGATACGGTCACCTACATAGTCCCTCACCATCTTACTTAACTGTTCCCTCCTTGTCATAATTCCCCCAACTGTTATCTGATTTGCAATTGATGGTTTGTGGAAAATGAACCAGCTTTGGCACATTAGTCCCCCGCCTGTGTTGCTCCTGCTATGTAGAGCCCTCTCTTGTAATCCTGTTGCGTGAGATGACACACTACCTTTGACGTCAGCATGATGTGAGGGTAATCGTTTCACAAATGCTCCACTTCAGCTCTCTTGAATGTTTCCATAGTACAATCCTTATTTGCCTCGACAAGTAGCGAAGTGAATTTGTCTTTGTAGCGTGGGTCAAGGAAGGTACCTAACCAGTATTTGTTGTCTGCCAAAATGTGGACTAGCCTGCATGAACTGAACATGACATGACATGACATGAACTGTGCCATGTGTCCCAGAATGCAAACTGGAAACCTTTGTGTGTCACTGCTAAGAATGCATTCTGTCTCCCTATACCTCCTCTCGTCCTCAGTCTCTCTCTCTTCCTCCTGCTCCTCCTCAGGCCATCCATGCTGGATATCACTGAAGCTTGAGTTGTCATTCCCTTGGTTACCAACTTCAAAGCATCCCTGTTCTTCATCATCCTCCTCATCCTCATGATGCTGAGCAAAGGTGGCCTGAGCTTGTTGGCCGAGGTTGTGCGGATTACTAGCAACCATTGTGAAGTCTGGATCCACAGACAACTCGGGTGCATGAACACTTTGGTCAGTCAGACCATCCAGAGAGCGTTTCAATAAACAAATCAGTGGAATGGTAATGCTGTAAGAGCATCATCACTGCTCACAATGTTGGTACAGTAATCAAAATTCTCCAGGACCTGACAAATGTCTGCAATCCACACCCACTCGGCAGTACTTATGTCTGGCAGCTGCGTCTCACGGGCATGTTCCAGCTGGAATTGGGATACTGCCCCTGCTGCTCATGGATTCTGGCCAACATATGATAGGTTGAATTCCATCTCATAGGTAGATCACATATTAGTCTGTGACGAGGCAAGTGTAAACGATGTTGCAGCACTGCCAGGCCAGCAAAAGAGGGAGATGACTTGCGAAATGGGCGCTAATACATCATACCTTGGTAATTAGGTCTGGTATCCCAGGGTATTTCTTGGGAAAGTGCTGAAAAACTAAATTTAAAACATGGGCCATACAAGGAACGTGTACAAGCTTTCCAAGCTTTAAAGCAGACACCAGATTACGACCATTATCGCACACTACCATCCCTGGCTGGAGGCCCAACGGCGCAAGCCACTCATCTGTCTGCTCAGTTATTGCTTTCAAAAGCTCTGGTGACGTGTGCAATTTGTCACCGATACAGATGAGCTTCAGTAGAGCGTGTTGACGCTTAGCCGAGGCAGTGCTGCAGAGATCCCCGTTGGGGAATGATGTCAACGGTTGGACACCGGCAGATGTTGAGGAGGATGCACAGAAGCCAGATGACGAGTAGGAGGAGGAGGGGGTTGTTGCTGTGTAGGAGGCTACTGAAACTGTGATTGAAGTGGGCCCCGCTATTCTGGGTGTGAGAATTATATGGGATGTTGTCGGCTCAGACTCTTTACCAGCCACCACGAGGTTCACCCAGTGTGCCGTCAGTGAGATATAGCGTCCCTGTCCACTTCCACTTGTCCACGTGACTGTGGTTACGTGGACCTTCCCTGTTATGGCATTGGTGAGAGCTCGTTTGATGTTTACATACACGTTATTGTGGAGCGCGGGGACGACACAATGAGAAAAATAGTGGCGGCTAGGCACACAGAGTACCGATGTTCTAACACCCCTAAAAGGTCGCGGAAAGCCTCTGTTCCCAAAAGCCGATAAGGCAACCTTTCAAGGGCTATCAATCGTGCAATGTGTGCAGTTATAGTTTCTGCCCTTGGGTGCGTAATGGGGTATTTTCGAAGGTCTGTGGTAAGGACAACTGAACGGAAAGCTGGGACATCGAAGCTGATGTCGTTGATGATTGAGTTTGGCCAACATCAGATTGGGAGAATGAGGCATCAGCGCCACCTTCTTGCACACCAGTTCGGGAAGCAGGCAGCCCAGGCAGAGTTTTGAGTCTGGAAATCATGTTTTTCACCTAGAGCTGTCAACCACCTAGTGGTGTGCTTGGCTAACATATGGTTTCTCATGCTTGAGGTGCCCAAGCTGGAAGTATTTCTGCCTCTGCTAAGCTTGGTTTGACAGATTTGAAAAATGGCAACCATTTGGTCCGAAGGACTATTGGAAAAAAACTCCCACACAATCGCACAACGGACCTTTGGACTCTGAGATGTCTGAGGTGGTGCATGGACTCTTGGACTCTGAGATGCCACAGGTGGTGGTGTCATGTGCACAGTTGATTGACTTCTGGCAGTGGTCGAAACCCTATGTCTTACAGCCTTTTTGCGGATTATGGGCACATGCTCCTCTGCACTGCTGCTCTTGCAATCCATGCCACCCGTCCATGTTGGATCAGTCACCTCATCATCGACCAGGTCATCTCCAAATTCCTGAAGGTCAACATCTTCAGGAATGGAGGTTTCAGGCTGACCTGAGGGCAACTGTGTCTCATCATTCTCCAATGCTTCCACCTGATTGCCAAGCATGTCACGGCCAACAACATAGCTTTGTTCTGGCCTTGGGTGCAAAAAAATCTGTGCATCTCTGCACACCATGGCCTCACCAGCGTTGGTGGTGTTGCGCGGTGAGAGGCAATAAAGGTCAAAGGGTCCCCTAAACAGTTCTTTAGAGTAACCTGCTTTGGTGTCATATGTTTCCTTAGAATAATGATGTTGTGAGGAAGGAGGACCAGGCTGAAGATTCGATGAGCCAGCCTCTAGGCTACTCAAGTTTGTCTGTTAAAAAACCGGATAGGACACATGAGAAATCCTTATGCATCATTAAATTATATGTGGTCACTAGAGATGAGCGAACCGGTCCCGGTTCGGCTCGAGGTCGGTTGGAGTTCGGTTCGTCGAACGTTCGACGAACCGAACTCGAACGTATAGGCTATAATGGGAGGCAATCACAAACACATAAAAATGCATTATAAATGTACACAAACAGTTAATAAACATTGCCATAACACTTACCGGTCCTCGCGATCCCTTCTGCACTCTGTCTCCTGCCGCTATTCCATCCGATGATTGCTGAATCCTCCCGGTGACCTGCACTGCCAGCAGAGATGCAGGACCTATCGTGACGTCAAAATAGCCATGTGACCAGTCACGTGGCTATTATCTCATTGGCTACAGACTGGTCACATGACTATGACACGTCATGTAGGACCTGCGAGTGCATCTCTCCGGTACACGGTGCACATATGTGTATCGCCGTTTACCGGTGACATGCTCTAGCACACGGTCGAATCCCCGTTCCGTTAGAGACCGGCTGACACAGCCGGTCATTAACGGAGATCACCGTTGCCATAGCAACGCAGTTAGCGGTGACGTCACCGCTAACCGCGGCTCCGAGAGCACCGTTGCTATGGTAACGCGTCTGTCAGCATTACCGCTGTTACCGCTGACAGCCAGCACTGATCACTCACGGAGTGAAGGCTGCACGCTGCTTCACGATTGTAGTGAGGATTGTACTGAGGATGAGGTTCCCCAGCCCATGATGGGCTGGTGCACCTCATCCTCACTACAATCGTCACTACTACTACACTAGTGAGGATTGTAGTGAGGATGAGATGCCCCAGCCCATGATGGGCTGGGGCATCTCATCCTCACTACAATCGTCACTACTACTACACTAGAAAGAAAGAAGTTAGAAGAGAAGGATTGTGGAGGGCTGACAGGGGGTAATAAAGATGGAGTCTCTAATGTGTCTGTGTATTTATTTCTATTAAAGTATTTTTTCTCTGTGGGGTGTTTTTTTTAACCCTTTATTGGAGATTCTTAATGGCCGGGTCAAACGTGCCTGACATTAAGAATCTCTGGCTTAATACTGGCTAGTAAAACAAAGCCAGTATTAACTCATGATTACCCAACAAGCCACCCGGCTCCAGGGCTGTTGGAAGAGTTGGATACAGTGCCAGATGATGGCGCTTCTATGAGAGTGCCATTTTCTGGGACGGCTGCGGACTGAAATCCGCAGCAGAGGCGCCCAGAAACCTCGGGCTAACCTGTGCTGCGGATTCCAATCCCCAGCTGCCTAGTTGTACCCGGCTGGACACAAAAATGGGGCGAAGCCCACGTCATTTGTTTTTTAATTATTTCATGAAATAAGTGAAATAATTAAAAAAAACGGGCTTCCCTATATTTTTGGTTCCCAGCCGGGTACAAATAGGCAACTGGGGGTTGGAGGCAGCCCGTGGCTGCTTGCTGTACCTGTCTAGCATACAAAAATATGGCGAAGCCCACGTCATTTTTTTGGTGGGCAAAAAAATTCTGCATACAGTCCTGGATGGAGTATGCTGAGCCTTGTAGTTCTGCAGCTGCTGTCTGCTCTTCTCCATACAGATAGACAGCAGCTGCAGAACTACAAGGCTCAGCATACTCCATCCAGGACTGTATGCAGAAGTTTTTTGCCCCCTGAAAAAATTATGTGGGCTTCGCCATATTTTTGTATGCTAGCCAGGTACAGCAGGCAGGTACGGCTGCCCCCAACCCCCAGTTGCCTATTTGTACCCGGCTGGGAACCAAAAATAAAGGGAAGTTTTTTTTTTATTATTTCATGAATTTCATGAAATAATTAGAAAACAAATGACGTAGGCTTCGCCCCATTTTTGTGTCCAGCCAGGTACAACTAGGCAGCTGGGGATTGGAATCCGCAGCACAGGTTGGCCTGAGCTTTCTGGGCCCCACTGCTGCGAATTGCAGTCTGCAGCCGCCTCAGAAAATGGCATTTTCATAGAAGTGCCATCTTCTGGCGCTGTATCCAACTCTTCCAGCACCTGCCTGCTATACCTGGCTAGCATTCAAAAATATGGCGAAGCTCACGTCCTTTTTTTGTAGTTTTTTGGCAAAAAAAATAAAAAATGCTTCCCTGGATTTTCCATTGCCAGTGAAGGTAACACCAAGCAGTGGGGGTTAGCAGCCAGTAGCTGCTTGGATTACCCTTAGCTAGCAATACAAAAAATGCAGCGGGAGCCCATATATATTTTTTTAAATTATTTATTTAAATAATTAAAAATAAAATGGGCTTCCCTGTATTTTGATTGCTGGACATCACAGTGCTGTAAAAATAAATCTTTAAAAAAATGACGTAGCGCTCCGCGGTATTTTTGATTCTCAGCGCAGATAAAGCAGACAGCTATGGGTTGCCACCCCCATCTGCCTGCCGTTACCTTGGTAGCAATCAAAATACAGGGAAGCCCATTAATTTTTTCTATTTAAAAAATAGTTAAAAAAAAAAATGACGTTGGGTCCCCCCATTTTTGATAGCCAGCTAGGGTAAAGCAGACGGCTGTAGCCTGAAAACCACAGCTGGCAGCTTTACCGTGGTTGGGGATCCAATGTGGAGGTCCCCTCAGGCTCTTTTTTATAATTATTTTATAAATATTAATAATTACACAATAAAAGTAGGGTCCCCCCCAAATTGGATCACCAGCCAAGGTAAAGCGGACAGCTGTGGTCTGGTATTCTCAGGGTGGGAAGGTCCATAGTTATTGGGCCTTCACAGCCTAAAAATAGCAGGCCGCAGGCACCCCAGACGTGGCGCATACACTAGATGCGCCAATCCTGGCGCTTCACCCCAGCTCATCCCGTGCCCTGGTGCGGTGGCAAACGGGGTAATAAATCGGGTTGATACTAGCTGTAAAGTCACCTGAGATCAAGCCCAGTAGTTTGTGATGTCATGGCTGGACTAGGTTACCCTCTTTACTGGACTAGGTTACCCTCTGTGTGGTGGATTATTTTATGGATCTTCTGATTTGCATGGCATACAGGATCTCTGGATTGTTCATCCATCTCTCGTTCTGCTGAATGTATGATTTCTGCACTTGTGGTGCTGATTAGAACTTGTAGTGTAATGGCATTGAAGGCCAACAAATGTCATGATTTAGTCAGTGCCAGAGGTGCCGCAAAGCACTGTAGGAATCGAAGACAAACTCTTGGACCAGCTAGAGGATTTGGCAAAGACCTGTGCGGAGAGACAGGTGAAGGCCACAGAGAAGTGAGTAGAATATTTTCTACATCCTATGCTCATATACTGGAGGGACCTCCCTACATAATAAGTCACTTTTGAATCTCAACTAGAGATGAGTGAATCTGAAAAGTAAAGTTTGGTGTTTGGACCAAATACGGACATTACTAAAAAATCAGTGTTCGAGTTTAGGTGCATTGCGTATGCTGACCATTCGACCGAGCATGGCTTCGTTCAATGCTCGGCCCAGTGCAAGTGTTTGAATGGCTCACACTGGGGGTAAAATCAGTGCTATCAGATGTAATGTGTCCCAAAAAAAATGGAAAAACTTTGCCCTCTCTCCCCCGACAGTGATCTGTTTGGGGCTGGCTGTGTGTGGATGGAGAGCCGAGCTGCCCAGTCATTGACTTCCATTGGGGTTCAGGTCAAGTTCTGGTCCCAGAAACTAAATTCAACAGGTCCGCTCATCTCTAATCTCAACAAATACACTCAATGTCAATTGAATTACAAGGTCAAAGCCTATAAACAACATTTCTAAACTCTTCTAAATAAGTAAATATGGAACAAGCTATACATTTTATGATGTTGTTATAGGATATGAATAATTTATAATATTTAATTTTTTATTTCGAAGAAGGATTTGGAGTCGGTACAAATCTTCTAACTCCAAATCCACCCAGATCTAAAGCTGATGCCAATTTTACAACTCTGATTTTGACTTTACAGCCCTGGTTTCTACTCTTATTATCATAGTTTACTTTATGGAGACGCGTTATGTTTTTCTATTTTGGTATATTGAACATGAGGTTTTTTTGCACTTACAGTTTATAATCTTGGGCCAACTGTCCAATGCTTGGGTGCTCGTTACTTGAGTTGAGCAGGTCAGATGCTTGGACGGGTTCAACTTGAGTAACGAGTATAATGGAGGTCGGTGATGGGTCAGTTCGGCTCTCCGACCACATGCAGCCAGCCATAGACAGAGCATTTCCAGGAAAGGGAAGGTGGGGTTTGGGTTTGTTTGGTCACACTGTATCCAAAAACATTGTTTCTACGCCCCCAGTAAGAGCCATTCAGAGACTGCAAGTGGCTCTCACTGGGGTCCCTGCTCACAACATGCAGTGAAGCGAGCCGGAACTTTGCGGTCGTTGTTTCATTGACAGCACATCGGGTAACGCGGACAACAGTGAGGGCACTCAGAGAGTGGAACAGGCTACCACGGGAGGTAGTGAGCTCTCCATCAGTGGAAATCTTCAAGCATAAACTGGATAAACATATAGCTGGGATGATTTAGGAAAGCCTGCACTCGCAGGGGGTTGGACCCGATGGCCATTGAGGTCCCTTCCAACTCTACCATTCTATGATTCTATGATTCTATGGCGTCTATTAGATACCCAACATCATAAACTGTCAGTACTAACAAAAAAAAAAAAAAATCGACAAAAGAAATTTATTTGAAAAAACAGTCCCCAAAACATTTCCTCTTTCACCAATTTATTGTAAGAAAAAAAATAAAGGGGTCCCACGACGACTCAGGGAACGTATCCCCCATTTTCTAGGAGTGCGGACCCTTCATGTGAGGAGTGTGGGTGCAATGAATCTGCACTCACTCTTCTTGGGTCCACAGCGACAGAGTCCATGTCGTAATGGTTGCTACCAAAGCTGCAATGCCCTGCTCATGAGGTAAGGGCATGCCTAATCAGGAGAACTACTGTAGAGGAAGCTCTGCTCACTGGTATATAGATGCTCAGAGGTAATAATAGATAAAATTAGTGAGTAACCTCAGCACTCTAAATCTCCCAGACTAAGTCAGTAAGTCACAACGGATAGTAATGCAAAATCACTCTTTATTGGTTCGTATTGAGAAAAAAAAAATGTTTCATAAGCATATATGTTTTTGTCCAAAACAAGTTACAAATGACGTTTCGGCCTGAGCCTTCGTCAGATTGGACTTATCTGCATGTAATCATGAAAAATGACAATAATCAGTATCACATAAGAGTGAGAGAACAATAACATAAACTCGAACAATGTAGAGGTACAATTGGGATGCAGCAAAAAAATTGCAACACAGCAAGAAATGAAACACATGATACAAATGTCATAATACAGTACAAGGACAATATAGTAATGACAAATATGGGGTCAGAGTAGGCTTAGATAGCTCTGGTACGAAAGAGATGTCAATCATAAAGTAACATGTGCAGTAGGTGTAGAGCTACAGTATGCATGGCAGAGCTAATGGGTAGACCGACCATAGAAAAAGAATGGAGAAAAAGTGGAGAAAAAGTGGAGAAAAAAATGGAGAAAAAGTGGAGAAAAAGTGGAGAAAAAGTGGAGAAAAAGTGGAGAAAAAAATGGAGAAAAAGTGGAGAAAAAGTGGAGAAAAAAATGGAGAAAAAGTGGAGAAAAAGTGGAGAAAAAGTGGAGAAAAAGTGGAGAAAAAGTGGAGAAAAAATGGAGAAAAAGTGGAGAAAACAATGGAGAAAAAGTGGAGAAAAAGTGGAGAGAAAAAGTGGAGAAAAAAATGGAGAAAAAGTGGAGAAAAAATGGAGAAAAAGTGGAGAAAAAAATGGAGAAAAAGTGGAGAAAAAGTGGAGAAAAAGTGGAGAAAAAGTGGAGAGAAAAAGTGGAGAGAAAAAGTGGAGAGAAAAAGTGGAGAAAAAGTGGAGAAAAAGTGGAGAAAAAATGGAGAAAAAGTGGAGAAAAAGTGGAGAAAAAAATGGAGAAAAAGTGGAGAAAAAGTGGAGAAAAAGTGGGGAAAAAAATGGAGAAAAAGTGGAGAAAAAAATGGAGAAAAAGTGGAGATAAAGTGGAGAAAAAATGGAGAAAAAGTGGAGAAAAAAATGGAGAAAAAGTGGAGAAAAAGTGGAGAAAAAATGGAGAAAAAAATGGAGAAAAAGTGGAGAAAAAGTGGAGAAAAAGTGGAGAAAAAGTGGAGAAAAAGTGGAGAAAAGTAGAGAAAAAGTGGAGAAAAAGTGGAGAAAAAATGGAGAAAAAGTGGAGAAAAAAATGGAGAAAAAGTGGAGAAAAAGTGGAGAAAAAGTGGAGAGAAAAAGTGGAGAAAAAGTGGAGAAAAAAATGGAGAAAAAGTGGAGAAAAAATGGAGAACAAGTGGAGAAAAAATGGAGAAAAAGTGGAGAAAAAATGGAGAAAAAGTGGAGAGAAAAAGTGGAGAGAAAAAGTGGAGAGAAAAAGTGGAGAAAAAGTGGAGAAAAAAGTGGAGAAAAAGTGGAGAAAAAGTGGAGAAAAAAGTGGAGAAAAAGTGGAGAAAAAGTAGAGCACCCCTTGGTGCCTTTCATGTGGCACTAAGGGGTGCTTAGCTTTGTATTTAGCCAAAAAAATGAAAAAAAAATGACGTAGGGTTCCCCCTAGTTTTGTAGCCAGCTAGGGTAAAGCAGACGGCTGCAGCCTGCAGACCACAGCTGGCAACCTTACCTTGGCTGGTAATCCAAAACTGAGGGCACCCCACGCTGTTATTTTAAATTAAATAAATAATTTAAAAAAAAAAACACGTAGGGGTCCCCCAAAATTGGATCACCAGCCAAGGTAAAGCAGACAGCTGGGGCCTGATATTCTCAGACTAGGGAGGTCCATGGTTATTGGACTCTCCCCAGCCTAAAAATAGCAGGCCGCAGCCGCCCCAGAAGTGGCGCATCCATTAGATGCGCCAATCCTGGTGCTTCGCCCCAGCTCATCCCGCGCCCTGGTGCGGTGGCAAACGGGGTAATATATGGGGTTAATACCAGATGTGTAATGTCACCTGGCATCAAGCCCTGGGGTTGGTGAGGTCAGGCGTCTATCAGATACCCGACATCACCAACCCAGTCAGTAATAAAAAAAAATAGACGACAAACACATTTTTATTTGAAAAAACACTCCCCAAAACATTCCCTCTTTAACCAATTTATTAGAATGAAAAACAAATCCAGGTCTGGTGTAATCCAAGGGGTTGCCATGACGATCCACACTGTCCCAGTCAATGAAGAGCAGGATGTTCCCCATTGGCTGGGAGAGCAGTGCAGTGACCTGCGCTAACATCAATGGGTCAGCCCAGGTCACTGCAGGGGATGACAAGTGCTGCTGTCAGCGAGGTACATTACCTGCGCTGATCTCCAGCACACTGACAGCCCCTGTCACTGAGTTCAATGACCGGCGCCTTCACACCAAGTATCGCGAGAGGTCCGTGACGTCACCGCTAGTCAGTCTCGGGTCGGAAGCGAGAGGTGATGTGACAAGCGGCGGCCATGGAGAACAGTGACAGCGCTGAGGTCGGGATGGCGGGACTTCATCACCACAGGTAAGCCGAGCGGGACCATGTGTGTGTGTGTGTGTGTGTGTGTGTGTGTGTGTGTGTCTATATGTGTACATGCCATGGGCAGGAGGAGGCGGAGTGAGCTGAGCGGGGAAGTGTGGGCTTCCTGCACGTAACTAAGATAAACATCGGGTTACTAACCAAAGCGCTTTGCTTGGATACCCGATGTTTATCTTGGTTACCAGCTTCTGGCAGGCTGCCAGCGATGGCTCCTGCACACTGTAGCTGTAAAAAGCCCTGCTTTTTGCTGCTAGAACCGTTCTCGAACGTATCTAGAACTATCGAGCTTTTGCAAAAAGCTCGAGTTCTAGTTCGATCTCGAACAGCCCCCAAAATCACTCGAGCCTAGAACTGGAGAACCACGAACCGCGAACCGAGCTCAACTCTAGTGGTCACACCCTCTAAAAGCCATATACAAAACTGAGAAGAAAGGAGGGGAATAGCGACCAGTGTCAGGTGTTTGAAAGATAGACTTCAAACAAAATCAACTCTAGTAAACTATAGTAATCTTTATTAAGTACAA